>NC_143429.1:5435000-6635000 GCF_059467195.1 Physcomitrium patens
TTGATGTCCTAATGTTATCACTTATCACAAAATAGTATCCATCTGACTCATACTTAGAATGGATGAATGCAAAAAACAAGGTCAAGTGCACGAATGTTGATACGTGTTGCTCAAAACATTGATAAGTTCCCCGCACATACCAATCCAATATTAATATCAACAGTGATAGAATGCCAAAGAGCCGGATTGAAGACAACCGCATATTCCTATGCATCTAAGTTGTTACGACAAGAGCATAGGTATCATCACTATGGATTACCTTCAAAATTTTCATATTTTTTTTATTTTTTCTTTTTTTCTTTTTAATGTAAAGTAAAACAAAGAAAAAATATAATCTCCATGTGCATGCAATGTGAGTTTTGTTTTACTTAAATATTTTTAAGAAAATAATTGGATGAGTTTTTTTTTTTTTTTTTTTTTTTTTTTTGTAGCATAGACAAATGGCCTTCACACAAAGTTATCAAATTCAATATTTCAAACTCTTGACTATATTTATATATAGATAGATAATATAAGGTCTAAATGGAAATTTACTAGTGAACTATTTCATTTAGTATCTAAGCTAAAATTGGGAGTAAGTTTTTCTAGGGAACCAATCTCCCATGAGCATAAAAGAATTTTGGCAAATATTGTCCGCAAGTGTGAAGATGTAGATGAAAATGAGCCCCTTTCTCCATGCCCATATTGCCAATTTGAAATACCAGAAACACAACTTGATTGTGTGGCATGTGGAACTACCATTCCGGTATATATTTATAGTTTGTACAACAAACTCTACATCTAAACTTTTAACTTTCATACATGAATAATTCAATGTTTTGGACCATTTAAATGACAGATACTTGTGGGTCATTATATTGGCATGAGTAACTATTTGTAGGTTTTAACAGCTATTTTGGTTCCATTAATAACATTTTAATGGATGGTTTTTAATTACTTTACTATCATTTATTAGTATTATTATCTTTATTTTCAATCTTGAATTTCATTATTCAAAAATATAATGTATAACTGTTAATGAAACAAATTATAAAAATAAGTAATATAATACTCGTAAGTTAGCATTAAAATAAGATTATGTTTAGTAAAATTAAATGTGATCAAAGAGTTTTGAGGATCAAGTTGTTTTGGTTTAATAACAGTTCTGTATAGCCACGGGAAGACATATGATGCAAGGAAATTGGACTCAATGCCCATCCTGCAAATTTCCAGCTTTGATGAATGAATTTCTCAAGGTACTTTCTCTACAAAAGAACTCAATCGAATGTGCATAATTCTCATTTAGTATCAAACATAAATCTTTACACAACTTAAAAGAGATATAAAAAAATCAGTTTCCTAGAATAAAATGGATTGGCATATTAAAAATATTATAAGTGAAAGTTACTATTCATGCATTGATGAATGTTACATTGCAATATTGCACGCTAGCAAAACAATTCCATGACATTTTAATACAAAATCGGCTTTGAAAATGAAAACTATGAAATGAAATATTGTAGGTGATTGAGGTTGAGAAAGTATGTCCCATGTGCTTGGCAATGGTGAATGTTGATGAAGTGCACCAGATTCTGGAGCCACTGCTTGATGCACCACCACTAAAACTTCTTTCATAATATGAAGCTCAGTCACCTTAAAAATATAAATCCACAGCAAGTTTTGGGTGTATCACATCCATAAAAATAAGTTGTTTAATGATTTGTTGGAGTTTTTATGGATTCTGTCCATAATTCAAACAAATCATGACACTATTTTCATTATTTCCAAATTTTCAAATTAGTGCGTAAATATGTATATTTAATTTTTTTGACAAATGTGAAGATGATGTGAAGATGAAGTACTTGTGCTAAAAGTCTGATCCTGCATATTCTTGACAGTTCACCAGATTGGCATTTATATGCTTTTAGTTTTATACAAGTATGCTATTCTTTGATACTTGTTTTAATTTAGATTCTTGCAATCTGCATTTCTAGTGTTAAAAAAACCAAGAAATTTACGATTCAACGTATTTTCGTAATACAGCATTCAGGATATTTAAATTTGAGGATTAAAAAATATGATAAGACAAATTTTACTTTTTTAAGAAACGGGATTATTTTAAGTTGAAAGTACATTTTCTAAACGAATTTTGCTTTCATAGACGTTTAAAGGTTACAATGAACTTCACAAAATGTTCTAACTAGTGTAACTCGCTTTCATAAACTTCATTTCAAGGAACACATCGGTACTAATTTCATCACATAAGAACCTCATTAACCCGTCTAAGACATTATATTTTTTTATTAAAACTATGTAGTTATCACTCATTATCTACCAACAGTAGTTCGGGTAATCTGAAAATCATACTTGTGAGTACGAATCCTGAAGAAAATTTGTAAGAAGTATACAGAAGTAATATACTATGCATAAAAATTGCAAAAAACTGGGATAATTTGTCTGTGATAATAATATTTTACTACTCATTCTTACTAAAAAAATTATACGAGTTGAGAAAAAGGTCACCCTTCATTGAGCAGTAGAATACATGGATAGATTGGGAGAACCTACCACTAACTCCTTAACGGACTTGCCAAGGCTCATAAAAGCCCATGATTTCTACACTCAGTCAGGTGAACTACAATATCACCTGAACATAAGAAAGATCATTTCACTGTCTCAAATCGGAGGGTTGTGAGCTGTGCATGGACAAAACACGCCTCCTTTCAAATCTATCAGTCAAAATGATAACGTTACAGTACACAGCAGAATGCAGGCAATGATAATAGAACCAAAATATTGAGCATGCTCAACTGGCTAATATTGCGAGCTACCATCGAGAACACCAGCGTCGGGAGTACTACCAACATCACGACCCCTTCTTATCAAATGCGAACACCACAAGGCAGCAACCGAGAGGCACAAGGGCATATTATTAAAGGAAGGCCAAACTGCACTCCACGAACAGCTGCTAGCTCTTGAATTAATCTCTTGCGATGCTTCCTGATGGAGAAGCCGTGTCAGACCCTCTTTCTGGATACTCTTCGCAAAGAGACTTGTAAATGGCACTTGGACTTCGTGCCCACGACTTTGCAGAATTTTCAGCTTCAGGCAAAGGTTTCTTTGGAGGAGTAGCGTGAACAATAATCGGTAGATTCCATTCACCCTTTCGGCGTTGGCTTACATCTATCAACATTGGGTGTTCAACTTTACTCCAATCCACGTTCAATGGGGTGGCCACAAACTCAAAACGGAGGATCCAATCCAGGGACATCAAGGGGGTAGCCATGGAGGCAGGTCCGTCGAGGGGTATTGAGAATAGAAACTGTGTACTGATGACGTCATTCACAATTTCATAGTACTCAGAGTGAACCTTCCAAATCACGGTACAGATTAGAGAGGTGATATTTTCACAAGCAAATCACAAATTTCCTGCTAAATTCATTCAAAATTGAGTTCATAAAAAGCCTCTCAATTTACGTGTATGCATTATTGCTTGTGTGTCAAGCAGAGAGTGATGGACATACAAATGGGATTTGAATACCTTTGTTATTGTCGAAGAATTTTTGCGAGAAGGATGTACTACAGCTGGATTCAATACTTCCCTGGTTTCTAAAACAGCTGTCACCTGTATTAGCAATGCATAACACAACATAAGCAGGAAATCATTAAATGCTCATAATTGATACGAGAGCATAAAATATCAGTGATTAAAGAACAATGGAGGTGAATAGCATCAGCAGCATGTTGTATTACCTCCAAGCATCTCCTCTTGTCGTTATGAAAAAACTGTAAAGTTCCAGTTACCTAACAATTTCAAATGATGAAAACGTAAGAACTTCACAATTGTGCACAAGAACACTAGGATAGAAGGCTGATTGTATCATTCCAACCCTGCATACAAACCCTGATAACTACACCCTGATAACTACACGCTGATGACAGCAGCTCATGCCTAGATGAGGATATGCTCTCCAACTTCAGGAAAAATCCTCCTGAGGAAACTGCTGGACGAGGCAGTTAAAAACGACATAAGACACCTTCACAAATAGCTCACATGTAATGTATTCAAAAACTACAAGAGCTTTAGATACGACCAAAGTTAAATTATAAATAGGAAAACAGAGCAGTGTCATGATTAAGCACGCACCATGTCACCAAAATAATATGTGGATGTTGGGTTCTTGGGTGAAAACTTGACTAGCACTTCGCCATCCATCCGGATATTGTAAGACTTCCCTCGGTTATAGACAGCTGTCCAAGGAAAAGAAAGAAGTATCAATTTAGGGCCGGTCCATCATACATTGATCCTCATAAGTACAAGGCCGCATGTTCTTAATTCCAATTCAAATCCAGGTCCAACATGTTTCAGAACGCAAGAATATTTCAAAGTGGGCACTCCTAGTAATGCTACGGGCATACCAGGCGATGAATTAGGAGAATCTGGGATAACTTCCTCCTCCACCCTATTGCTGTGTCTAGAGGCAACTCCGTTCAAATGATGAGCATTCATACTTGCTATGAATGCTTCATTACTCAAGCAGTCGAGACTACACGCTCTTTTAAGCGCTGACCCAGAATCAAAGGCGCCATTTTGCTTTGATACTGCATGTGAAAGATATAGTCCTCATCAAAAGACGGTTCAGAGATAAAATCATGCTACTGTGGTCAATAGACCCATGTCATCGAACGGTAGATATCAACAGATGAGGTAATAGAGAGCTCACTTGAAGGGGTAGCAGAAAAATCGGTCACTGATGCAGATGTGGAAAGTGAGTCTCTACTACTTAAAGATTGAGCAGAAAATGACGGGTCCAGATGTAATGGGGTAGCCCGAGAGGAAATCGAATACGAACGGTCAAACCGATCCAAGGAAATGGACTTTGTAGGGCTTGTGAATGCAGAACCACCATCAGACTTTGGAGTGCTGGTTCTGTCTTCACCATTCCTTAAACTGGCATCAGCGGCCCAAGCCTGCACATAACTTTCTTTATTTAGCACTGAAGTGGAAACCACAACCAACAATAAGAAATCAATCTGTTAGCAAGCAGAATGTAACAAGACCTGAAGAGTGACCATGTTAAAATTAGAACACGTCTACTTATGCAGGGTTCCCAGAAATGAAGGATACGGTCAAATGTAAAAACCGATCATCCTACAACTTATCAATGGAGTTTCTCAAACGATTCAAAGGAGTGGTCAAGTGCAGGTCAGAAATTTACCCAAACGCTTTCGCTATTATCCTCTTTCCATTGAATCTCTAACACTAAGGTATACGGGGGCACTATTCCTGTAAGAAATACATCATGTTTGTCAGGGAAAGACATACTTTCCTGGACAACTCACTAACCCAACAGACAGAGTGCTCATTCATTATTACATACTCTGTCATCCTGGCTAAAAACAGTTACAACACAGGAATTTATGTGACAATTGTACAAAGTACAAAGGTAGAGTTAAAGCTGTCCTAAGTAGCGATGCTATATCCAAGATGCATTTTCAGGATTTCAAACTGAAGATCAATTCCTCTCAAAAGGATGTATATCATGAAAACAATAATAATCAAAATAGATTGTAATAGAGATAAACACCAGAGTGGCCATAGTGAGACACGTCTGACGTCAGCCCATTGGTGTGAGGTAGCGTCCAAATCGGCAGAGCAGTACGCACTTCCTGTAACACAAAACATACATCTTCATGAAATAGGTAATAAACTTGACCACAAAGTCATTCAAATCAGAACACGTTACGTGATCACCATGTTCATAAAACATTGGACGCAGGGACTTGAAGCCTTGCACAACTTAAGTGCAAATGATGGATCAAGCTCACTATAAGAACTAGATCATTTCTTGGATAGCACAAGACGATGCTTCATCCACCTGAATATATCGTTTACCGTGACGCATCAAGGACCTCTCAGCAACAGTAAAAAGAAGACAAAAGCAATTCTCCAAAAGGTGTAACATGCTTGAAAAGACTATTCGGAATGCAATCTATTATTAGAGAGGAAAGATATATATAGACATAAATATATATCCTTGTAATAAAAAAGGATGTAGCATACATTACCGAAATTCGTCATTATATACAATACCAACCTAGAAAACCCTTGGGTCTCGCAATTGTCGTTCTACACTGCCCGAAGTTTAAGTTTCATAAACGAGCTTGAGTTATTAAAAACCCAAGTTGTTAAAGATTCGCAACTACATACATCTTTAACCAGATGGTGTCTTATGAGGTGTAATACAACCTATCGCGTGATGAAACATGGGCATAAATTACCTCTACCAAATGTGTGTACCACTAGCAAGTACCTCTTGAGTCTCTAGGACTCAAAACTCTGAAATTTTACACATATTACGTCTATTGCCAATCATAGATTTTGGTTCTCATGATATTAAAAGAATTTAACGTGGATTAGAACCAATAATAAGAGGACAGCAAGATTTACCAGACGCTCCGAGTTCGCAGGTGGTGAAGGACCATGTCCATTTTCCGAAGCACAACGTGACCAGCGAAGCGCGGTAGAAATGTAATATAGATACCTTACTGCAGTGCCTCGAAATGTGGGTGGCAATAACTCAGGTAGGCTCGTGCGCACCATATCTGTCGTGAAAGAACGCCGAATTCCAACCACTTTAAAACGCAATTACATTATACTTACGAATAAAGAATTGGTAACCTTCAGTGGCAACAGGTTCCGTACTGCTCAATTTGTGCACCTTGAGAACCATCTCTTTGACATCAAAACACCGCATTCACTGGATAACATTTACTCCTTTTCAACTATTCAAACTTCCCAAATGCAAGTGTGATTAATATGCAGTGGCTGGGGATCATAAGTTCTTTCATCCACATACCACCTGGACTGCCTGTAAACTGCCTCTCTTGCCATCCAAGGCGAGAAGTTAATACCCAATTGGGTAGTCCATGCTTTGAAATGGACTATTCAACAGAACGACACTCACAAGAATTGCTTGAGCCTTGAAAGATAAGGGCGTTTGAAACAATAACAGCTGATGAAGACTTCAACATTGTCCGTTCTCCTGCACAACAGGAAAAGCAACACACGATCAATACAACATTGGAGGTCGTGGTCTCCATCGATCTTGCTTGAAAAACTACCACTGAAAAAACTTCCGTGCTAAACCCACTCAAGATGGCAATTCTTCAATTTAACCTCATCCCAAGGACGACATCCATCCAAAGGACTTAATCAACCAAAGAGTAACCACAACACTCCTATCAGGATTAATTCCATTGATTTATCAACATGAAAAGAGCGCGCAGCCGAAGTAGGTGCAGTCGCATTCACATGACACCCTCGATAAACGCTCTAATATGCAAATCATTGTCAAATATTTTAGATGGAATAATGGAAAGAAGTGCGATTTGAAAATGTGACATCTGTAACGCCGAATTCTAACATGCAAGACTCCTCCGAAAAAAAAAAAAAAAAAAATGTCATCCACGCACAGCCAGTGATGAAACTCAAATTTGAGATATTATAGAGGAATGACCTCTTCGTTGCTTTGACCCAGGGGGCGGTTTTGGAGTAACAAGCCATTGTGGGTCGACTTTCTCTATGCCTCTGACATCCACAGATAAACTCTCTATCAAAACAGCATCGGCCGTGAGATCCCGCACCGTTCCGAGTCTGCCTTCAGGAGACTCGTTGATTATTTTGATAGTAGCAACTACCATATCACCCGGTCTGTAAACATTTTTCTCTAAAGTGACTTTCAGCGATGGTGGAGAAAGGCAAGCTGTCCTCGGAGACCTTGGTGCTCCTGCGGCATCTAATTCTTGACCATCTGTAAGAGCCTTCCCTCTTCGCCCAAGAAAGGGGAACGACTCCAAGAACGACATTGAGCTACACCTTTGTTCTCACTGACATCACGAAATCTAATTCCAATCGCCCCGTGCACTGCAAGACATCAGCATTCTCACTCCAAAACACAATCATCCGCTACCCCAAACCGCTCACCAATCCATTCTGCTCCACCTTGTGTTATCACACTCTCACACTTGTGATCGGAGAGCGGGTTAAAAATGCAGCAACATCGCTCCACATTACGTTTCTAAATGTAAACAAACTGTTCCCACTCCTATTTACGCCCACTACCATCTCCACAAAACCCTAAAAGAGCCAAAAGCTCGATCCAGTCGCACTCTGTACACAACTAAACCAGCAGCTCATCTACAAAACCTGCTCCCAAACTCCACACTTCGAGCATCCAACACCCCCAGCAACCTCTCCAAACTCCCAAAATTCCAATCTAACGATCCCCCCAAAAACCTCAACCACCTCAATCTAAACTCCGAGGAAAGCTCCCGCACTCTGCTTTAATCTACACACAGAGCTAATCCGGGCTAGATCACCTCATCACAAGTGTAACTACACGGCCCATCTCCCATAGATCTGAAACAAAACCAAAAACACACCCTGCAACCCTAATTTCCAAGCAATAATGAATTTCTATTCTAGTCGGAAACCCACAACCCCTGCGAACATCAACAGACACACAAGGTGACGAAGAATTCCTCAATAGCAGGCAAAGTTAGACAATGGCGATGGCCGTGTGAAGCAAAAATCGATAACTGGGGGGGGGGGGAGAATCAATCGATCATTCGGCAACAGGAAATCAATCGTTCATTCGATCCTTCAAAGCTCAATTGCCAGGAGCAGCTCTTCACGATAGACGGCACGAGACACGGGGCCGGACCCCCTCATCGCCAGCTCCTTCGCAGAACTAGCGTGCTCCCCTTGGGAACCATATTGAACGTTCTTGCGCACCTCTGGGAGCGGAGTCAGTGACGGGGGGGGCTCAGAGATGAACAAATGAATGAAATTAATGGATGTATATATGTATGTGTGGATGGATGTGTTAGGTGGGTGATGATCGTTGAACGTCGCTGGGGTAGTTTTTTCGTAAAATAAATTACGAATGTTGTCATTATTTCCAAGTCATTATAATGACACAAATACTAAATTAGCATCATTTATCCAGAATTGCACATGTACATGTATGCATATAGATATAGATGTATGCATAATTGTACACCTGTGTGTGAATTTTAACCACATTGACAAAATACTCATTTTTAAACATTTTTTATTTGCATGTGTTGGACTGCAGTAAATAAAAATTCATAGGAGGGGATAGCACAGATAAATTTGATGAAATATATATATATATATATATATATATACACATACATACACTCACTAGTGGAAACCCATGCCATTGGCCATGAAAAAGATTTAATTGAAAGGAGTGAAAGTTTAATTTGTGGTTGCTAAGTCAAAAATTAATCAAGAGAAATATATATATATATATATATATAACAATAGAATCATTAGTATTTCTTTATTATAATTAGAAAATATGTTTTTTTATTTATAACAAAAATAAAATAACTAAACTAAAATTATTTTTGGATAAATTACATTTATAGTGGTATTTTTATCTTTATTATTTTTAGGATATAGGATCTTAACCATACTTGGAGAAGTACATTGTGAAAGGACAATATACAATTATCCACGTGCAAATACTGGGATTCTACGATCTATTCTTATATTCTTCAATAATTGTCCTTAAAATTTATTAATAGTCATTGCAAATCCTATCTTTATTGAAAACTGCATTCATTACAACTTGAATGGAATCTCTTCATATGATAGACATAATGTAATGCTTAGAAGAAAAGCCAATTGTTTCTTATAGTCTCCAGATAAAATTCTTGTTTCTATAACTTAGTCAATGAGTTGCATAATGATTAGGCATAATTCATTGCAAAGCCTTTGATGTAGAATAATGTTTCACTATAACATTTTAGGACATCCAACCTTTAGCTCCAAGCAAAATGGGTGCCATTTAGATGGACTTAAACTATTTAAATACTTGATTAAATAATAATATTAATTATTTGTATCATCTTCTATAATTAATATATTTATATTAAAATAAATATATAAATTTTTTCCATTGCATGCTTGCTCAAATCATCAACATCACAATTTCTTGTAGATAAAATGGACTTTTTAGTAAAATATTCATCTCCAAGTGTTCCATCTTCATTCAATTGTGCATAGATAGCTTGAATCAAATCATTTGATATTGGATCTACTTTCATACGTTCAGGAATAATTATCATACCTTTCAATGGATCTACAATTATTGATTTATTTTTAATTTTTAAATAGAAACCATTGTCAGATATATTATACAACACATTGTATTATAAAAAAGAATTCAAAAGAAATAATCTTGTATAATACATATCTTTAAAAACTCTTCAACAAATAATTGAATCTCATGAAGTACACCTTGTAGATGCATATTTTTGATCAACTTCTACACTTGAATGCTAGACCAAATCTTTGATTGTTGCAAAGAAGCATCAACAATCTCTTCTCTTGAGTCATTAACAACAATATGAAGAATTTTGCAAAAATCTCTACCAAAGACTATAGTAATTTTTCTAAATAACTTGTTGGTGTTATTTATGGCTTGGAGAATTCTATCAATTGTCTTAGCACAATAGTGGTGTTGCATTGGTATTTTATCTCAAATAATAAGAACTATCTTTCTTAGCACATTTATGTATGATACATACTTTGAAATATTATAAAACAAATCTTCACAAAGATTGAGTAGAATTTTAAACATAAAGTGTGTAGTCCATTCACTGCTCAAAAGTTTTTTTTTGCCACTTTTTATAGGCTAAGACTTCTTTTGTATCATTATTTGAATAAAAAATTATTTGATGCATTCTATGAAGATGCAATGCCAATTAAACCATATTTGGAACTTCTTCATACATTTTTATTCCAAACAAATGCCATGTTGCATTTAGAGCTCTAATATATTGTGCATCAATGTATTGCTTGACTTCATCATCTTCATTTCCGATTTGCATTGTTGTACAATCATATTCCTTATAGATATATTTATCAATATATTTCATAGCACGAATTGAAGCACAAACTTCAATGTTGATATGGCAATTATACTTTCTACTAAGAGTAGGATTGTATAGAACAACATCTTTATTATCTATAACATTATTGCAAACATTGAAAGTTCTTCTATTATTTTTTCTATGATATTGGAAATAGCCATTAGTATCCATTGATGTTACTTCTTGATATATCTTTTGACATATTCCATCCTTCATACACAGAGCTTGTATATTTTGAGGTCCACATAGACCATGAACCATGTAGGTGCTAATTGTCTCAAATAAGAATGGATCTTCTTCTTTAATAGAAAATTCTACACAAATAATTCTATCAATATTGGCTAAATCTCTTATTTTGCTGTTTTGTTCAAAAAATAGTAAAAAGTGCATGTGTATAAGACCTTGCTTTTGAAACTCAATAGTATGCACTCTTGTAAGTGCATATCTTAAAATATGATGTTTATGAATATCTTCATTCAATATATGACCCTTCAGTTCAAATACTCTTGCTATTAAATTAGAACAATCCTTGGATCTTTGTCATGGAAGAAGTGTACTTGAGATCCCTAGCCATCATGGATTGGCAATCATTGTACCAAATATATTTGGATGTTGAAAGTATAAAATAATAGCCATAGAATCTTGAAAAATCTCAAATAGGTTTCTTGTAATTTCAATATGAAAGGACAAAAGAATTATCCTCTATCCTAAATTTTGGATATCAACTTTTGGTTTTGCATATCTATAAAAATATCTACTAGTCCTTAATATACATTTACATATGACTTGTTTTAATTTATGTCGATGTATCTCAATTGATTCTATTTTGTTATTACCTAAGCATCCATAATAAATTATTGTAGTAACTTTCTACCTCATAAGATAATTGAATACTTATTATACTACAAAACAATTGATATGAATAAAATTCTATTTGAATAATATGTGCATTTTGCATATTCTTACTTCCATCTTCATTGGCATTCATATTTCTCTATTTCATTTGGTCATGAATTTGTTGCAATGTACCTCCTCTCTATTGAACAACTATATCTTGCATTCCTTCTATCTTTGTTCCATTGTCTAGCACAACAACTACATTTTCATTGGAAATTAGAAGATTATAACATCTTTTGTTGGTATTATTACTAAAATAAAGTTGTACATATATATCATCATCATTCTTTTTTTTTTGATGTAGACAATATTTGATGAACTTGACAACAAAGTAGAAAAAATATGTGATGTTCTCTCAAACATTCTTGAAGCTCCTATATTGTTTGAATGAACAAATTGTTGTTATGTACCATCCTTGCTTCATGTGCAGTATTAGGGTAATAAATGTAAAGTTCCATATAACTTGCCTCTATACCTTCTTTTGACAAAAGAATATCCATTTGATGTTGAAACTCTTTAAGTATGCAAGAAATATGTTGGAACAAGTAAACAAACACATCTTATGCTCTGCTATGAGTGTGAGCTTCTCCTTACCTCAATCAAATGGCAACAATATCCACAAAAAGTTTGATCTAGTTTTTAAAAATTTCTGAAAAGTAATAAATAAATAAATAAATAAAAATTTAAAAATTTAAAAAATATGCTCGGACACGTCAAAGAACAAATCTTATGCGCTGCTATGAGTGTGAGCTTCTCCCAGCCTCAATCAAATCGCAACGATATCCACAAAAAGTTTGAAGAAGTCTACATCGCCAAATATTCGGAATTTGGTACAAGTTCACAAAAAAGTTTACATTGAAGGCAAATCTCAAGTACCTGCGAGACTTTCTTGTCTACTTAGGCAGGTAATGGAAATAGCCGCTTCTTCCCGGCCGGTAAACCGAGAACTTCTTGTGAGAGTAAAATCCACATCTGAGTATGTTCACAAAAACAAATGGTCGGTAGCATGTTTTCAACCGAACACCACTCTTCTAGGGACAGCTTGCTAGTGTCGGGGAGGTGGCTAGTCATACTCCAGGACGGTGTGAGAAAAATGCGATTAGCACAATGCAAATGAGCACAATGAGCTTGGCACAATGCGATGAGCAATTTAGACCTTTGTTATAACGATTGCAAACGGAACATAGAATGTATGCAACATCTCGAAACAACACGTTAACATCCAGAAACAGCGTGTTAACATCCCGAAACGTAGCAGTCAATATCTCAGTCAATCTGCGTTTTGATTTAGTTTTGGTTCAGTTTTCCTGATGAAAACAATGATGCATGCGGCCAATGGGAGAAGGTTTTTATCTCTTGTTTATCTTTTGGATTTGTCTCCGATGACCTTCCTTATATAATAAATATGAGCCTAATACTGGAAAGGAATTCAATAGTTTGTTTGAAGTTAAGAATGAAGTGTTGAAAATAACTGGTCAAACGAGAATGATTTTCAACTTGCGAATGGAATGATCTACTACATCACTGCCAAATTTAGATGCTAAAAGTTCACCATAAACATTTCAGTAAACCATAAAAGTTAGACAAACCAAAACCACAAGAAGAAAAGAATAGAAAGGAAAAGCGCGCGGCGGCGAGACCGTGACGCTGCGGGAGCGTGGTTAGCGGCCATGTACCCTACGCGCAATGGACATTAGAGAGCGGCCATGGCGGCACACCACGCTGTGCGCCATCGCCAAGCACTTGTACCCGCTCGCACTGCCCCACACAGCATCACACCTGAAACAACATGCCCCCCCCCTCTCGGATGTGTCAGCCACGCCCCTGATCGCCTTCTTTGCAATGAATGCATTGTGTGTGGAATTGGAGAAGGCATGCGAGAGTTATATCACCTGCTGCTTGGTTGTGAGAGCACGAGGAGGAAATCACGGCCCAGTATGATCTGCAGATGGCAGTGGAAGAGGTTGGTGTGGAGCGAGTGCATCAATCGCGTCGTCGATACAGCTTGCTGCCATTACATGATACGATTCTGAGCGATGTGATGGAGTTTCGCAATTTCAGTTGGGTTCATCAGGTATCTTGTGTCATGTTCTGAGCTCATTGTGGCTTAGAGATGTGTGTGTACCTGCAGGTTTGAGTATGAAGTGGTCGATTCTCGTGACTTGAATTCTGTTAGAATGGCCTCGGCTTGCTTGCCTGCACACACATGACGAAGCTCGCAATCCGGTAGCAATGGAGTGATGAATTAGAGTTTAGTAGATTGGAAGAGATGAGAACTTCGGGTGGACCTAAAATGTTCCAGCAGAATTCTGCGGGAAGCCAGGAGTCATCGTTCGCCGCGGACTTCCGTTGGTTTTCCGGCTGTGGGCGACGTTGGAGAATCATTTTGCTAGAATCTTTCGTGTAAGGGTAACTAAATCTTCCTAGGGAAAGGAGCTCCAATTGCGGGTTTTGCTCGTGAAATAGTTTGCAGTATGCTTGCAACTCCTTCACGTTTTTCTGCATGTTTTGCGTCGTTGTCTTAATCTGCATTTGTATTGAAGATGTGCTTGAGTCATCGTTTCCAGAGCCGGTCTGATCCAAATCACACCCAGCAGCGGCATCCTCGGCCTGCAGGAATTCCCATGAACACATGAGGTAAGTGTCAAGGTGGGTTTGGGTTTTGTTGTATCTTCTTCAATTCAGACCTGATGTCCTTACCAAGTTAAGAATGTTTCGGAGTCACGGGGAAAACGCTGCATGCTTGACCCATGAACAAGTATAAAATTGAAAAAGGATTGCCTCACCAGGCTTACCTTCGTCTCAGAGCCAGCCGGAGTGTTCTGAATACTCCACAAGGAGTCCAAGAACTTCCTCCTGGCAGCATTCGACCTCTCCGATCGAAGCTTTTCAGGATCATCATCACTGGCACATGAACTCTGCCTCCACGCTACACCGTCACGACGTTTCTCTGTATGCTTCATGGTCCACCCACCCTTCCCCGTCTCCATCCACTTCAACAATAATTCGTGCGCAGCTGATAATGTGGACTGTTCTGCAGAGTTCGAAGTTTCAAGTTTTTATCAGTATCTGATCATGCTGTATCAAACCTTGCTGCAAAGTTGCTCAAAGTACTTCTTAAATCCTTCAGCAAGTGAGCTTTCTATGTTGGAATGCAGCAACATTAAATCATTCATCCATCCCTCCACATTTACGCACACTCATGCTGAGCATGTACATGCCAGATTTGTAGTAAAACAAACCTGGCTCCTGTCCAGCTTCGCTTGCAGTGACCATCTTCGTTGGCCTCATGTGCAATGCATGGGAGAACCGTTCCAAAGTTTTATTGTGCTCAGCTGCTTTAGATTTCCGAGGCATCTTGGTATTGTCGGGGGTGACGAGAGACCCCTGTCCATCACATTAAATGCCTTTTTAAGATCCTCGATCTAAAGTCGTCGTGGGAAGTAACAGCTGATTCAAAGCAAGGCCGACACTTTCTTCACTAACTCTCCCTTACACTTACTTCAAATGGTGCAGAAAGCACCTTAGCGGTTGCAGCATGCTTAGGTTCGTTCCTAACGAATCGAGCTTCTCCCAGAATTGCATCAATAGATTTCGACATTTCAGAAAGGTTCGACTCGTACACATGATCTGCACATCAAAACAACTCATGCGCCAATTGCACATCCACTCTAAGAATTGAAAATTCGTGACAACATTTGGATTGAAGTCACGTTCAGCTCCAATAATGGCAAGGTAATGCAGCGACCAAGCAGGTGAGTAGCTTACACTCCGAGGGTTCAGGCTGCTCTTGACTGGACTTAATCCTAGAACCGCAACAATCCCAGTTAGGGTTCCAACCAAAGAGTCTCGCACAGATTTAATACACTAGCCAACGATCCCCACAGTCTGAATGCAGCATGGGAATCACAACGAGAAAGGAAGACGAGGCTCCAAGGGAAAGCTGACCACGCATCAACAGTGCGGTTAACAAACTTGATGGAGCTCACGATTTGCGAGAGGCCATACTCTTCCTTGGCGTGAATAGCTTGCACTCGGGCCAACACATCACCCAGCACTGCAATCAGCTGCAACACACACCGAGATTCCGCCATGAAACGTGAGCAACGGATTCTTTCCACAAAGTTTTCAAGTGAGAAACCAAGATCTGTTGACATGGGAGTGTGCCAGGGAAACTTACGTGCAGAGACGAAGGGCCCAACTGGGAGCTGTCCATGACACAAGCGTCGGCAAAACAAAACAAACAAACAAACAAATAAACAACAACAACAACAACAACAACCAGCAAGTTCAGCTGAAGTGGGCCCGTCCAGCAACAGAATGTGAAACTATTTGCATCGGCTTTTGTTTCAAATTCTTGGCGGAGTTTCCCATGCGTGGTTATTTTCTCTTTTTTACCCAGGGACTTGGGTTCACAACGGTAACTTACTAGCTCTGGAGAGGATCTTTGCAATGCCGCAAATCTGGTCATGGGCGGTTACAGTGAAGTAGATAGTTCAAGATCAAAACACATTACCCAGAAGAAGTTTGAAACGACATGCATGAATGAATTAACAAAATAAATACAGTGTACTTTTGCATATCTTTTCCAAAACTAAAGTTTGTTCAATTTCTTTCATGATATTGAGATCGTGTGCGTTTTTTTTAATTTTTAATTTTAATTTTGCAAGAATCAAATTTTTTGGATGCAAGAGTCCAATTTCTTTCGTTACAAAAAAAATTTGCTAACAAATTCAGCTAAATTGTGTGTATATATGGGTTTATGTATGTGTAAATATGAACTTTCTTTCTAAATTTTAAATAATTTTGAAAAAGGTATTAGAAACTTTGAGCAAAAAGAATGCAAAAAAAACTAAAAATATAAGTGCCTGTTAATATATCTACTGATAATGCATCTATTGTTTGTAAATAAATTAATGTTTATTTTTATGCAAGGCAACTAAGTCCATTCTACTCAACATTATCTAAAATATATCTTTATAATTTTTGAATATCCATGCAAACACATTCAACTAAAACTTTATAATATATATATATATATATATAAATCAAAATTTTAAATTTTAATAACTAGAATTATTGTTGCAATACATTATTTTATTTTTATTTTTTTTGTATATGCACGACTTATGCTTGTTTGTTTGTTCTTTTTCCTTTCAATTTTCCCACTTGTGTCATGGGTGATATTAGACAAAAAATTCTTAATTACACCAACACATTTTAAACCTTCTCCAGTATTATTTTGATTAATTCTAGCCATCATCCAATTAATGTCATATAAATGGCACAGATCTGTCTAATTGGGTGATAAACATTGTTTCAGTAATTTAATAATGCTTCTTTGTCTTAATCTCTGTTTTGTACCCGCTTCATATGAGGATTGTGTGGCTGCTCAATGCTCAGCCCTACAAAAGTATCAAACTTGTGCAAGTGCATATGTCCTTTCTGACCCACCAACATGTTGGCCGGGGCAGGACAGTGCATTAATGAATCGAGAAAATATTCCGTTCGATGTGCAATATTGTGAGCAGTGGCTAGCATTTCATTGACAAATGTGGCTGATCAAGATGATAGTTAAGTTTTAGGATTCACGGTTGTGCCCACCTGCTCATTTTGGGACACCTAGATCCTGATGAATACCGAGTCATAAGGCTTTTCGAAGCAGTCATTCTGCAAAACAATTCATCAAGTAGTTCAGTCGTTACCAGATATGGAACTATGATCAAACACCTTGCAGACACTAGTCAGTGTGTCTGTGCTCTTTGCCACACATGTTCGGGACAACTAGCTCATTGCAGTTACAAGATCAACTACTTCTATATGAAACCCCATCAGCCACGTTATAATTGCAACCAAACTTGATATCTCAGCATGTAGAATGCATGAAACATAAATGCAAGCTAAGACCTTAAGCTATGACCTCATCAGTGGAGTGAAGTACAGTTGTTATAGACTCTAGCATGACTTGCACGCATTAGTACGCTGCTCTCGTAACTATTCTGTCAAGTCGGGAAAAGGCAGGGGATGCTTGAAGAGCCAAGTACGACATTCCTCTACACCAGTGGTTGCGATATGCAAAGATCCATGACCATGGCTCTGGACCTATCACCTGGCCCGTTGATGGCGAAACATTCTCTATAGCCTTTTCCATGCTACAGGCAGTTATAGCCTTCGCATAAATTTTTGACATTATGAGTGACCTGCACATCCAAACAGACGAGGTTTCAAGTACAGACAGACATCCCTGTTCCCTCACACTTTGCTCTTCGAGGTTTCAAATATAATGTCTTGTGGGGATGTTTCAAAAACATGTAGGATGGGAAGATGTTGCAAGTTTTTATGCAACAGTACCGCTTTGTTGGTCTGTTCTGTTCCGACAAGTTCCAGTAGGACAAGAAATTGCAAAGAGGATTGAGACTTCCCCAATTGTAACGCTATGTGCTTCCGCAAGCGTTTGATTTGTACGCAAGACCTAGTTCGTGAAGGTCTTCGTCCATCCCGACTGATCAGCTGCAGATGCCACCGTTTGACTGATAAGTTGTAGACATGACTTTGATTACGATTTGGTGAGCACATTAGAGTGATGTCACAGGAGCGCGAACAGGGTAGGTTGTGGGGACCTACTCTTCATCACTTGAGAAAGGCTCGTGGCAATCCATATCAAGAATCAAGGAATATCAATACCAGGATTCTCGAAGTATTTGGTGCATAAAACCTAGAGTCGAAGTCATACGACATTCTGACAAACTGAAGAGCCTACGTTATGGCGGAACCACTTGCAAAGGCCAAAGGTCCGCGCATCAAAGAGCTACAAAATAGCTACAAATCCTCGGTAGAATCAGTATCACGACATAGGAACGAGCTGGAGCTTCCCGGAGGCGCCGAACATTCCCAACCCCTGTCAAGCCAGACAGCTTGGATGAAAGGAGGATCAATTTTAAATTCACCGCTTCACCCCACTACACCAATTTCAAACTCTGTCTTCGTGTCCGATTTCGAAGGATCATCAAGGTCACTATTGCAGTCTCCTGACATTATCACCAACAAAAGACTAAGCTCCATGGCAACTGAAGGTGGATACTTCGATTCCAGCTTCAATGCAGCTTCTCGCAGAATTCCAGAGCCCATCACTCAACCCCCAGAAGAATCGCACAAGATTATCCACGTGAAAAACTCCTCACAAGACCAAGATGACAAGCCTTCTCCAAAATTGTATCTCCAATTCACCGGTCTCACCTACACGGTATGCGAAAGGCAATCCCGATGGCAGCGGTGTAAGGGTGCTCTGTTTCCAAGCCTTAAAGGTAACAAGCCCAAGCCACTGCACTTACTGAATGATATCTCAGGCGACGCCAGAGATGGGGAACTTCTGGCCGTGATGGGACCTAGTGGCTCTGGCAAATCAACGCTAATTGACGCGCTTGCGCACAGAATATATGCTGTGAAGGGGACTATGACATTAAACGGCAAACCGTGTAGCGAGCGTCTCCTCCGCAACATTTCGGCATACGTCATGCAGGTTTGAACTCCTGCTTTGACAGGTTTAGGGCTCAAGAAACGTCCACCCCCACCTAGACATTGGTTAGCGTAATCGGCTGTTAGCTCAGAAGTTCTCTGCACCCATGGATTTTGGAATGTTTAATCCGTTTCAGTTTATGATGAAATCCCGCAGGATGATCTACTATACCCGATGCTCACAGTCAGAGAGACGCTCATGTTCTCCGCATTCTTTAGATTACCATCATCGATATCAAAGGCGGCCAAAGTTGCAAGAGTGAGCAATTTGTTGAATCAGCTCGGTTTGCTGAGAGTTGCAAACACTATCATCGGAGACGAGGGTCGTCGGGGTGTTTCAGGCGGTGAGAGGCGCCGTGTTTCGATTGGCATTGACATAGTCCACGATCCACTCATCCTCTTCTTGGATGAGCCTACGTCGGGGTTGGATTCTACGAGCGCTTACCTGGTGGTGAGTCGATCGATCACTTACCTTCGGCCTCAAGATACTCCTCTTCCTCTCCCACTTACGCTTCTTCGTTCGTCAAATGGTCACATTAATTCGTTCCTAACTCTGATCTATTCCCAGGTGCGCACTCTCCGAAAAATTGCACAGACAGGAAGTTTGGTGGTGCTATCTATACACCAACCGAGCTACCGCATTCTAGGTCTCTTCGACCGCATGATCATCCTTGCCTTCGGCCAAAAAGTATACGGCGGCACCCCCGCGCAACTCCACCTCTTCTTCGAGGAATTCGGCAGCCCTGTTCCGAAATATGAGAACAGCACCGAACATGCACTCGATCTCATACAAGAACTCCACGCATCCCCAGTAAGTCCGATTACCCTCTCTCCATCTACCATTCCCTCCTTTGGTCTCCAAATCTCTCAGCAATCCAAAAACCACTCTTGCACTACCCAGCCACAAAATGCCCTCACCAAAGAAATTTGGCACCATTCAGGAAGGGATCATGCAACTGGTGGAGTATTGCAAGGCGTGGGAAGCGAAGTTCAGGCCCCCGAAGTCCATGGCGGAGGAGTTCCCCGATGCAGGTGCGGCGATGTCGAGCGTCCCGTTATACGAAAACCTTGTGGCTACACAGTCGTCATCGGAGAAGTCGAAGATCGAGAGCCTCGACTTCCTACACAAGACGAACGAAACGAGCGCGTTTGCGAATCCATTCTTCGACGAGATCATAGTTCTGGTGAAGCGATCGTGGAAGAACATCAAGCGGACGCCGGAGCTTTTCTGGATGCGACTGGTGACGGTGATGATAACGGGCTTTGTCCTCGCCACCATTTTCTGGCACCTCGATCACACACCCATGGGCGTCCAGGTACGTCAATGTGAATTTTTAGGTTGTGTTTCTTTACCTCTTCTAAACACATGCCTCCTCAATCAGACGGATATGAAATTGAACATTCAACAGCAGCGGGGCACCAAAGGGAAGACCCACTCACTTTCATAAACTCACATCCAACTCGTAAACGGGTCCGTCATCGCACACAGCAACTGAATCAAGAACGTCATTCTAACCATCAAACTTCAACAAAACGAACTCCTCTTACAACAAGTGGTGGAAGCAGCAGTGGCAGCATGAATTGATTCACGTACATTCAAGTATCAATTCGCGAGGCAAATACATACTCAGTTCCCTATCTTCTGACTGTTCCAGGAGCGATTCGGCTTCTTCGCGTTCGCGATGTCAACAACATTCTACACATGCGCAGACGCACTACCCGTGTTCCTCCAAGAGCGCTACATCTTCATGAGAGAAACAGCGACGAACGCGTACCGCAAATCGTCCTACGTGCTGGCGCACGCCATCATTTACATCCCCTTCCTAGCCATTCTCGCAATCGGGTTCTGCGTGGTGGTGTGGTGGCCGGTGGGGCTGGCGGGCGGGGGCTCAGGCTTCTTCTACTTCTACCTCATAGTGTGGGCCTCCTTCTGGGCAGGCAATTCCTTCGTCACGCTGCTCTCGTCCGTCATGCCCAACGTCATGCTCGGCTACACCATCTGTGTGGCGATCCTGGCCTACTTCTTGCTGCTCAGCGGGTTCTTCATCTCCCGGCTGCGCATCCCCGTGTACTGGCGCTGGTTGCATTACTTGTCCATGATTAAGTACCCATACGAGGCGGTGCTCATCAACGAGTTCGAGCATTCGAAGGAATGCTATGAGTATGGGCGCGAGATGTTGCACGGGACGCC
Organism: Physcomitrium patens; assembly: GCF_059467195.1. Lineage (NCBI taxonomy): Eukaryota > Viridiplantae > Streptophyta > Bryopsida > Funariales > Funariaceae > Physcomitrium > Physcomitrium patens. The sequence goes on from NC_143429.1 coordinate 5,456,551, forward strand.
ATTGGCGAGCTTGAACAGCAGTGTGGTGGACAATATGCTGGTGTATATGCGCTCATTGCCGGCGTTGCAGCAGTCGGCTTACGCGGACTTGAATCCGGGGTCTTGTATCCTTGCCGGGCGCGACATTCTGGCGGCGAAGGACATTCGGGCGCTGAGCAAGTGGCTGTTTTTGGGCGTCACCGTCGCCTTCGGCGTCTTCTTCCGTTGCCTCTTCTACGTTGTGGTGCGCACCCTCGCTCGCCACTCCCGCCCTTAGACTCCCGCCACCTTCCTTCCTTCCTTCCCGCCCTCGTGTCTATCGTCCACCGTGGATCTGTCTCTTTCTTTCTTATCTTTGAGCCATGTTTCCATTTTGTTGGCCTTGCCGTGATATGCATTCTTTTTTCACGAAAGGAAACAAGGCTAAATTTATATACATGGAGAGAGAGAGATATGCATGTGGTGTGTGATACCTTGTCAATTTTTTTTGATAATACCTCATGTATTAGTTAAGGTTGACATATAGTATTTTGAATAAGACAAATCAATTAACTTCAAATGAAATAAAGCCAATATACAACACCAAAATGCATGACTTTACATTTTGTCTCATACATGGTTTTATTTTTAATAGACCTTGTTCATTTGGAAACATACTTTTGTCTCTTTAAACTTTTAACTATTAGATTAACATTTTTTATACCACTTATTTCTACACATTTAATTACTAATATAATTTCCAATCTTGATGTGAAATTTCTATTGAATTTTATTTCAAAATTATAATATTTTAATTAAATCTATAAAATTAAAAATTAATTTCATTTTTTTAAAGTTTAAAATATCAAACTCTATAACATATAAATACTTATATGGAGGTGAAAAAAATTAGATTTCTTTTAATCTTTTGTTGCAATTCTATAAATTTTTTTCGGATTCATCAAAACATATAGATGAATATTTTTATAATATTGATTTTGAATTTTTTTTACATATATTATATAAAATATCTAAATATTAATAAAAATATAAAATTTAATAATATAATAAATTTATATTTAAAAATATTTTAAATTTAGAAATTTATAATTTAGAATTATAATAAATTCTTATAATAGTATAACATATAATTGTTGCTTTAAAATAATTTTAAAAATTATATAACTAAAATTATTAAAATATTATATATTTATATCTATATTTGAATCTTGAACATGTAATAAATTTGGCCTCAACTTGGTTTTAGAACTTTCTAATATTTTTTTGAATATTTCTTAAATTTTACCATTTTTTGCAAATATTCATAAATCTTTAGAACTTTCTACAATCATTTGGAAGTTTTTGTAATTATCAAAAATCATCCAATATCCTTTATAATCTTTTTAAACTTTTTATAAAATATTCTTTATATAGGCACATGTCTCATAAATTGGATACATGTTATATGGCCTATAAGACATTATCACATAGTTCTTTAGTAAATAGTATATATAAAAGTAAAGGTGAAGCCTTCTTTACTCTTGTCAATGACTTTCTTGTGTTCTATCTTGGTTCAAAACTTCATAGTCCTTTTGCATTTGGCAATAGTCATCATAATTTTAGTTTTTATCTATTTTTAAATTATCTAGTTTTTCTATTTTGGTGATATAAGAGTATATTATTACTTTTAGAATTTTGTTATGGTTCACGTTCTTGATATGTATTCCATAATTTTAAAACCTTTTTTTTGATGCTTTTATGGAATTAAGTTGTCATAGCATAAATAAGGAGGTAAGTCCAAAATTATCTAAGTATGATCAATATAAGTAATAAAATAATCCAAGTGTTTTCTTGTTTGTAGACTTAAATTTAATTTTATGTATAATGTAGTATGATATTTGTCTTATGTTTTCTAATAAAAAAAAATTATCTATAAATATTAAATAATATATATGCTTAATATTTTTAAAATCAAAATTAATTTTTATGTACAAAAATAAGATATAAAAAAATAATAAATATAATTTTTACTATTTTAAATTTGAATCAAAGATAGTTAAGTTTTAATAATTTAATCTTAAAAGTAATTATATAATTGTAATATTAATCTAATAGTTAAATAAAGTTAAAATTATTTTATTATAATTTGAGGTAATTTATGTAATAAAATAAATTTTAGAAAATATTCAAAATAATTTATTATTTGGTATTATCAAAAACTTCTCTTTTTGTCAAACTTCTCATTCTAATCCTTCTTAATAATTCGACTCAATGTCTCTTCAACTTCTCTCTAATATAAAATAGTCTCTTTGTTGCATGTTTCTACATTTATAACTAACTTCTTATATTTAAACTCACTATGTTAAGAATAAGAACTTGAAGAATAAAAATAAACAAGGTACATGTATCTCAAAGAAAGATTGAAAAAAGGAAATAAAAAATATGTATATTCAAGAAAAAAAATTAAAATCACTATTGCCAAAGATAAGAAGAAATTTGAAATTAGACTAAAAGCAAAAAAAGAATTAATAAGTATAAAGACAACTTCATTCTTGCCTTTATATATACTATCTAATTACAAGCTATGTGGCAATATTCTATAAGACCTCTGATACATATCCAAGTTGAAGATTACATGTCTACCATCGAAAATAAGTTTCAAATACATACCCCATGTAGTCATTTTGTACAAGTAGCCAACATGTTTGACACATGGTCAACTTATTGCCTAAGTTTTCAACCCACTAATTATCTATAAAGATGTAAAAAGTCAAATCTATATTTATAAAGCTTTTTTACAAGATATTATCAAATTAACATACTTTTATTCACTTCTACATGACTCTCTTTATTTAGGTAATGAATAATATCAATTGTACCTATGACGTCTTATTCTTCATCTAAATTACTTAATTATATTACTTTATACAAGTCTTATTTTCTATTCCTCTTATTTTTTTATATCCTTAGAAAACCAATACATCACAAAGTATAAAATTGACAATGGCATGAATTTCAAAAAAAAAAAAAAAAAAAAAAAACTCAATATATTCTTGTGTCACTTAAAAAGAATAGATATTCACTCAAATTTAATATAGAATTGAAATAAAAATGGCTATTGTCAAAAATAAGAAGACTAAAAAGTCTTGAAACAAGACTAAGGAATAGAAAGGCATTGACATGAGTAAAGAAGACTTAATTCTTACCTCCATATATACTATCTAACTAAGAGCTACGTTGTCATATTACGTGAAGTCTTACTTGACAATACATTAGGCACCTAGCTGTGGAAGGTAGAATAGAAATTGTAACAAAAAAATCTTAACTCTAATAGAATACTAAATAAATTCTAATTAAACATTAACAATGGCAAGCAAGCTTTAATCAAATTCATAAGAAACCTTTAAGAGATTACAAAAAAAATAATAAAAAAAACTTAAAAGAATTCAAAAAAAAATCCTAAAGAAATATTAGAATAATCAAAAATATATCTTAAATAAATCTCAAAGAAGTCTTACTTTAATCCTAAATGAAGCCTTAATAGACTTCAATCAAACCTTAGGCCAAATCCTAAATCCTAAACAAATCTTAAATCTTAAATTCTAAGCAAATCCTAAATTCTAAATCTTAAGTAAATCCTAAATCAAATCCTAAATCCTAAATAAATCGTAAATCAAATCCTAAATTCTACTCTAATCTTAATCCTAATAAAACCTTAACCGAATTCTAAATCCTAATCCAATCCTAATCTTAAACCAAATCCTAATCAAAATTTAAACAACTCAATCTAATTCTAGCATAATTTAGAACTTTAATATGTATCAATTAAACTTTTGATCTTGCTTAAAATTTATACATCTCTCAACTTCTTAGTTAAAAAATAATACAACAAATTTGAAGATAATTGTACTTACCAAATAGAAAAAAAATCCTAAAACCCGCTTAGATATTGGCCAACCTTCTACTCCAATGTGAATGTTGAACTTTTAGTGCCAATATTTCCTTTTTAAATTGTTCAATTTTTCTCAAATTTCACATATGTATAGCAAATCGAGTCTATTATCCTTACATATAAATTTTACTCTAATCTAATTAGTAGATTATTGAAGAACTTAAAAATCATGACTGCCCCTCAAAGTCCAATTTTGAGACATCAACCTACTCAAAATTTAATAACCTTCAATTTAATTGTTCAATCAAGCTCAAACTTATAGCATACACTTCAAAAATCATACACTTAAATCACTCAAAATGAAAGCCTAAAAAAATTTCATCAAGTCTGCTCTGTAATTCTACTCTTTGATCTATAAAAAAATCCTAGAATTGTTGTAAGTGTCTGATTTTGTGTCTCAAGGTTTGATTTCGACCCAGGTTGATAACTAGTCTTCTTTGAATATCAGATTGAGTTAATTTTTGCTAAAATCAACTCCTAACTTCTTCTTACATATGCTCATATCTTTTATTTTTCTAATCTACCTTGTTTTGCTTTATTATGGCCTTATAAAGTAAATAGAAGCCTACTTTGTAAAAAGTTAGCATTACTTCTTTATTTTTTTTTTTTCTTTTGAACTATTGTCTATTTTCTAAGCTAATTTGCTACAATATTTGAAGTAAGATCTTCTATAATATAATAATTTCTTCACTTTTTTCACCTATTAGTTATATTACATCATGACATCTATCCTTTCTAAACTTTTGCATTCTCTGACATGCGCCAATGATTCTTCAATATGTTGATATAAAATATTCTTTATCTTAATTAAATTCTTAATCTTCAATTTGCTCTTCTTCTCTCATATTAATGTCTTCTAATAGATTTTGTTCTTCATCAAAACTAATATTTTTATTTCTTTATTTAAATAACTTGATTCTCTTACTTGCTATAGGTATATTTAATTTTGTACTATCAAGTTCTTATAACAAATATATACCATTTTTGTATACTTATTTGATAACATAAGACCCAAACTATCTCTTTGCAAATTGTTTTGCTATGCTATGTTGGTTGTCCAAACTACTATTATAAACTAACATCCAACCACTATTTTGAATTAGTTTTAGATGCAATTGATGCTTTTTGTCAAACCTCTCTTTGTTTTTTTTCCTTGCCTCTTTTAATTCCCTTATATCTACCTCAATATCTTTAGGTCTTCTTTCAAGTCGTCAAATTTGTAATGCTAATAATTCTTCTCTTGTTAAACTATCTTCTTGATATAATACATTCTACGTTGGTACAACCTTTTCTATTGGCATCACCAATTTTTATCCATATATGAATTCTATTGGCATATATCTTGTAACTGTACTATGAGTTGTGCAATCCGTCCATAATGCAAATGATAATAACTTAGGTCAATCACTTATTTTGCCTTTGCTTGCTTTAACTAATGCTTTAATAATTAGAAAGTATCCATATTCACTCTTTCTATTTTCTTCCGGATTGCATGCAATTGCTAATACAAGTCTAATGTCCATCCTCCCAAAGAACACTTGTGCTTTATTTGCATCTAATTTTTCTCTATCTATAGTGAATTTTCTAATACAACCATATTGGCAAATTATTTCTTTGAATGTAAACCAACATACTCCTTCCATAGTTTTTATTTGAAGTGATGTCTCCTCTATTTGATTTGTCAAATCTTCTCAAGCAAGTACCAAATATTTCTTTTATCCAAATCCCATTGGCATTGCAACTAAATCAACCATCCATTTGTAATGAATTGCTAATGAATATGTTAGGTGTAATCTATCTCAAGAACAAATGTTTAAATATATTTGACAAGTCTCATAAGATCCTACAAAATCCACCACATTCCTATATATATCCTTCTTTTAATATTTTTCTTTTATCTTTGCAAATATTGCTCAAATGCCTCATTGTCCAATCTACCAACTTTCATGAAATTCTTTAATGATATTTTGTTGAGTGCCATAGTCACATACAACTCATTATCGCATTCTACTCCTTTACTTTGGATACTTCCATAAAAATCCATCTTGAAGAAAATATCCATAGATCTTCCTCCAAATTCTTTTAAATTCATAATCCATCCAATCTTCTTGCCATTTTAATATATTTAAGTATTTTTCTACATACAATAATTACCGTTATGTAATTCTTTTAAGAATAATTTAAGTGGTGTAGTCAAACACAACCTATTCTCTCTTGCACACAAAGTTGAATAAAAATCAATGCCAATATTTTTTTTATCATCAATTATATCATCTTCATTATCATATTGTGCTCGTGACAACAAATCTGTAACTGCATTGTTTTTTTTCAAAATATGCTTGAATTCTAGATTCATAGACTTTATATATATATATATATATATATATATAATCCATCTTAACATTGCTGTATCTAGTATAGAACAACTAGTAATCATACCTAATAAAGATAAACAATTTGTTTCTATAACTATTGACGTATCAATCGAGAGTTCTTTTTTATTTTTCATAGCTATTACTATACTCTATAATTCTCTTTTAATTTGTGTATATGCCCTCTGCTTAGCATTCAAAATCTTTGCCCCAAATCTTACTACATATCTATTCCATTGTTCATTATCTTATTCAACTGTCCAACCTATTCCAATTGGATTTGTATTAACTATTAATATCATTGACCTTCTACATTCATAATTTATTTTCTTCAAAGTTAGAAGTGAAGAAAGAAGTTCTTTTAATTTTTTCATAGCTTTTCTTTATTTTCATTTCTAATGAAATTTTTGATTCTTTCATTAGAACTCATACAATGGATTTGTTACATGTACAAAATGAGGTATCCAAAATGATAGAAAATATATGCTTCAAAAATCTTTGAACTTCCATTGTATTTACACATTCTTTTATTTTTTTTAATAATATCAACCTTTTCCATACTTTGCTTACATCTATATGATCCACACATGTGTTCTACTACCAAAACTTCTTTTATCCTAAATATTGATTTTTTCCTTGATAAAGTTAAATAAACTTCTTCCAATCTTATCAAAATCTTCTCACAATCATCAATATGATATTCCACAAACTTTTTATATTCCTTTGAATCTAATGTCTTATCTTTTCTTTCTTCTTCACATCCCTTAATTAACACATTCTTTTAAAAAGATATTATTATATTCAGAATAAATTCTCTTAATACCTTATATATTTCATTTATCATGTATGCAACAAAATTTATAGCTCCTTGTGGTAATGTACATATTTTAACTAATCCTAATGGCATCTTTATAGTTGTCAAATCTCTCATTTCTATTTCTAATTAAAATTGATCATTCTTTGAATAAAAATTGAATATAGAATATTTTTTTTTCCCTCAAATGTCTCTACAAATTCATCTACTATTGGACTAAAATCTATATTCCTAATAGTTACCTTATTTACCAATTGCATAACTTGAATAAACTTCAATGTTTTGTTTTTCTTAGGTATCATAAACTACCAATTAAAATATGGTATAATAGATGATTTTAAAATTTCTATCTTAATCTTTTTATTGAGTAATTTAAAAATTTTAGGCAAATGGACCTTTGGAACCAAAATTGGCATTAAATTCTATGGTTCATGTGGAATCGTAAAAATAACCATTGGTGCCACCATACTTGGATCCATACATCCTATTTCATTTGGTTCAAATATAAATGCCTTGCTATGTCAAAAAAACATTTCTTTGAAATATCTTTCATCATCTTCTATTAAAAAGTCTTCACATCCAATCTTTAATCTATTTAATGTCAAATTATCTTTAAATTCATGCCCTATTTTCCTTAAATTTCTCAAATTGGATTGCATAGAGGTCCTTTCAACTCTTTTCTTACAATCTAATGGTAGTGGCAATGCCATTGATTTAATCTTCTTGACAACAATCTTCTATTTAGTTTCTACCTTCACTTCATAACTATTAACATATTTTTTTATCTCGTTATAAAATTTCTTAGATTGCACATCTACTACCTTATCATGACCCTCAAAATCCAAATCCAATAATACTTATAATTCACCTATAGTATCACTAAAGCCAATTTTTTCAAACATCTCTAATATGCATTTATCTTCATCAAGCACTCTACATTTTTTCAATTCATATTCTATATTTTTGACATTTTTTTTTCTCTATTCTTCCAAATTTTTTTATATTTTTGAATGAAATATATCCATTCCATGATAATACAATAATGGCCTCATCCATTCTAATAAGAAGAAAGTTATCACCCCTTTTATTATTGCAACTCCGCTTTACAATGGCATGTGGTGAAAATCCCTAACATACTTATCTTTAAATTCTCTAGTAACCTTTGGCAAAAGTTGCTCTTTCAAATTCCCACAATTTCTTTCATGATTAATATATATTATCAAAAATTGTACCGATCTTATTCCAACTTCATTCTTAATCTGAGCATATGCCTATTCATTGTTTATAATCTTTATTTTCATGCAAATAGCCATAATATAAGGTTGTCTTAAAATGATAGGATAAGTAGACATATCTTGTATAAAGAAGTTTTGTTCATCACTAACATCTCCTATTATAACCTTCACATTTGGACATGCCCCATATAATTCTTCTTATAAATTATTTGCTGTTCAAATCAACCATCCATGCTTGGTGTTAATAGGCTACTTTCTTCTTCTATACATCTCTTTTGATATTAAATTGATTTCTAAACTATTATCAATTGATGCTATAATAGATTCTTCTAAATTTTTCAATTTTATCAATATCTCTGTTATTATTCTTATTCAATGACTCTAAGAATAATGAATTAAGGTTTGGATTTCTTCTTCTTTTTCTTCTATAATTCTTATACATAAAACATTTCTATATGTATAACCATTGTTCTCTTCATCTATCATCATTCTTATCCCATGTGCATTTGAAGCTATATTTTTATTTAAAATTTGTTATTTTTTCTCAATAATATCCATAATGATGTCATAGAATTTTTTCTTTGCTATTCCAAGAACTTCTAATGTAAATTCTACCTTGCTATTTAAAATATGCTCTTCTAAAATCTTCTTCAAATCCATTATTGCTTCAATATCCGATTGTAATTTATAACTAGGAGTCTTTGCTTTTTCTTTCATAATTTTTCTTTCCTTTGTAGAAATATTCTCTATTGTCCATGCATAGAATTCTTTTGTTGTCATGTTTTTTCTCTTCTTATAGTACTTTTTGATTTTCTTTCATTATTTTCATCTCTTTTTTATTTTATTTTTATTTATTAATGCTTCATCTTAATTTCTTGCAACATATGCATGTACAAGTAGACTATCAATTGGAACATTCCAATATGTGGTTTTCCAAATAGACTTACCCATATTAACTAATATATATCTAAAAATCTTTCCATTTGCCACACACTTCATTGCACTTGGCCACAATGAACTTATATGATCTGACGCTTCAATGCTTATGCACAATCTTGAGTAAGTCCAATCCTATATGTCTTTGCTTTTATTGCATGAACCATCAATACTTTCATACTGTCTTTGCCAAAGTTTTTCTCCAATTTTTCTCCACTTTCTTTTAGATGTAAAATACCATCTTTGAAAAAAAAATCCTTTTAAATAGTGCATCTATAAAATCTTCACATTGTCTTCTCAAATAATCAATGCTATCACACCACATGCACCTATGCATTATATGTTCTATCGATCCTAATCTTTGTTTTGTTGATACTCTTAATGATTGCTTTTTTTTTTAAAATTTTACAAATTATATTTACAAATCTCTCATCTCTTTTATAATTTCATTAATGGCTATTTCTTCTTTTTTTAATGTAGCCATTGAAGGTTAAATCATAAATGTAAGATTAATAGTGGACATTTTTATCTAAGATACTTGTAATAGTCTTTGAATACCTATCCTATCTTTTTTTCTTTTTACTTTTTGCAAGCAATCCTACTGCTTCCTTGACTTCCTTCCAATTTATTCTTAATCCTTCATCTTCTTTATTTTCAAGCAAGATTTCTAACTTCTCTTATAACTTTCTATTAACTACTTGAAAAAAATTTCTACTTTATTTGGATCTAATAATAATCTATCTTTCTTTGATAAATGAGAATATTTCTTTTTAAACTCCTTTAATAACTTTGTTACTAGAAGATCCTTCTTTGGCCTTTTAATCCATTCAAAAATGACTTTTTTATAGCCTTATTACTATCTTTAGAGAAAAATTCATTATTCAATGCTTGAGAAAATTTCTCCTATGAATCTCTAGAATATCTTAAAAGGAACTTTATTTGATTTCTTACCTTTAGTGCAGTAGCTAGTTCAAATAATTGAAGCATCTCTTTTTTTTGAACATGCTTCAACTCCATTTTTTTTATATAATACCTTGAATACTTTGTAATGTCTTTTCCTTCAAATTGATCAATCTTATCTACAGCTGAATGTAATACTTTGTTTGCCATACCCTCTTTGCAATCTTTAACTTGTTGCTATTATATAAAAAAGGCATAAGCTTCAAACACATTGTTAGGGGCATAGTCCTTAGAACCTTCTAGAAGTTAGTCTCTGGAACCTTCTAGAAGCTTCTTAGTTGGTAGAAGATATTAGGAACATAGTCCTTAGAACCTTCTAGAGATAAGTTTCTAGAACCTTCTAGAAGCAAGTCTTTGGAACCTTCTAGAAGCTTCTTAGTTGGTAGAAGTTGCTTGAGAAGCTTCCTAAATAGGAGTATATATTGGAATCGAGGCTGAAGATTTCTTCAATCTTGACAACACATCTCTAGGAGCTCTAGCTCACCTCTTTGGTGTTGTTCTTTTATTCATGTGATTAATCTAGTTCTTGCCAATTCTTCTTGAATTTCTTGTTAGATCTTGAGTCTGTATTTCTGTGTCCATGATAGTTTGTCAAGACTTCACTCACCTTAGATATCAGAGTTAGTTTCTTCCTCATTAGATTGTGGATTACCCCTCTATTTGGAAGTGTACTAGTATTTTAGAGGTTGCGGATTAGCCTCCTCTAAACTAATATTTCTTTTGTTACAATATTGGAGTCTTATTCTTCTTGGAGAGAGTGGATTATCCCTTTTCTTGAAGCTCTTAAGACATTTTAGAGGTTGCAGAGTACCCTCCTCTAAACCAATATTGTCTTCTAGTAGAGTCATTTCTGTCCTTCTCTTAGAATGGCCAGAGGCCAAGACATTAGTATGACGGAAAGTTCGGAGTCCAAGTTGGATGCTAACATGAATGCTCTCGCTACGTTATCGCAAAGAACTGTAGAGATTGAAGGAGTCATGGCAAGGCTTCATAATGATGGAGCATCTGGGATAGCACAATCTAGGTTGTACCAGCCTCAAACTTCTCCACTTGGAGAAGCAGCTTTGCCTTAGGTTCGACAAGCACCGCTGGTTCTACAACATAAGGAGCCTCGAGTTAGCCTTCCGGACAAGTTCGATGGTACACGTTCCAAGTTTCAAAGATTCGTCAATCAAATCAGGTTGATAACAGTTTTACAGCCCGAATGATATCCAACGGAGGAATCATGTGTTGGGCTTGTTGGAACCTTACTTACAGAGCAAGCTCTATCATGGTTTGCTCCTTTGTTTGAGAAATAATCATCCATACTAAACAACTTTGAAACCTTTTTGGAGGCGTTTGCGAAAGCATTTGGTGAACACGATAAGGTTTAATGGGCTACAACAAAGATCCGGTCACTACGATAAGGGATGCGCTCTACATCAGTCTATGCATCGGACTTCAGGCAATTAGCATGCGACATCAATTGAGATGAAGAAGCATTGATGAGTCAATTCTATTGGGGTTTAAGGGATGATGTAAAAGATTTACTGTTAACTCTTCTTGATCCACAAACGCTCAACGAGGCTATTAGCCAAGCTATAAAGTGTGATAATCGCCTATTCCAACGCCGCCAAGACCAATGTTCAAGACAACATATGATTCGCCACACCCTAACTATGTCGGCAAGCAGGGTGAATTCACATTCAGAGGTAGAAGACATACAAATTGATGTGGTACGTGTCAAATTCCTTATCCAAGAAGAAAAAAAACGACGTATGGAAGAAGGTCTATGCTTATATTGCGGTGAAGAAGGCCACAAAGTTGGAAACTATGCCAAGAAGCAAAATCGACGTATTGTCACGACTAGGGGTGCATTTGTTCAGGAAAACGAGGATGCCCAGCCACAATAAGAACCGTGCGACTGGACAGTGAAATATCGCAACAACAACCAGGTTCCTTTCTTTTCGCTCAACCTGCCCTTTGCTTTACAATCTCTTTACTTATTGGCCCTCAGAAACTGAGAATCTTAGTATTATTAGATTCAAGAGCATCTGCTTGTTTCTTAGACGAAGAATTTGTGAAGCATCATAAGATCCCTTTAGTACAAAAATCCAAACATGTTCACATTGAGGTCATAGATGGACGACCTTTATTGTCTAGTAGTGTCACCCATGAATCAGAACCTATAGAAGTGACGTTTAAGGGCCATAGTAGTCATATTATTTTTAATATTATTAGAATCCCATCAAATCCTATTATTCTTGGACTTTCCTGGTAGGAAAAGCATAACCCATCCATAGATTGGAGGTTGCGGAAGATGACCTTTCTCACAAAACCACCCAAGAGCAAGCCTAGTAGAAAACCCCGAATAGAGAAATCCTTATTCATTGGAGCAAGAGCATTTATAAGATCATCTAAGGAAGGCACACCATTTGTCATTTATGCGACTCCAACTACCGGAGAGAAGATCTCGACAGCAAGTATACCGGAGCAATATAAGGATTTAAAAAACGTGTTTCAAAAGAAGAATGTCGACATACTACCGGAACACCGACCATATGATTGCGCCATAGACTTGTAGGAAGGAGCACAACTGCCTTTTGGTCCAATCTACAATCTATCGTAGACGGAGTTGGCGGAGTTGCGAAAGTACATCAACGAGAATCTAGCCAAGAACTTCATCCGTCATTCAAAATCGTCAACTGGAGCACCCATCTTATTTGTGAAGAAGAAAGATGGCTCGTTGCGAATGTGCGTGGACTATCGAGGCTTCAACAAGATAACAAAGAAGAATCGTTGTCCGTTATCCTTGATTTCTGGTTTCTTAGAACAACTTGGACGTGCAAGGATCTTTACAAAAATTGATCTAAGGAGAGCTTACAACCTTGTCCAAATCAAGGAAGGAGATGAGTGGAAGAAAACGTTTCATACAAGGTATGGCTATTTTGAGTATAATGTCATGCCCTTTGGTCTTACCAATGCTCCAGCAATCTTTCAACATATGATAAACGACATTTTCCGAGAGTACCTTGATGATTTTGTTGTCATCTATTTAGATGATATTTTGATATTCTCCAAAAATGAGGAAGAGCATGAAAAGCACGTTCGTTTGGTCTTGGAAAAACTACACGAGCGAGGACTATATGCCAAGTTGGAGAAGTGTTTATTTCACCAAATAGAGATGGAGTTTCTGGGGTTCATTGCGACTATGGAAGGCTTGAAGATAGATCCCAAGAAGGTGGAAGCAATCGTGTCTTGGGAGGTTCTAAAGACGGTTAGAGACGTACAATACTTTCTTGGTTTTGCCAACTTCTATCGGATCTTCATCAAGAATTATTCTCAAGTTGCTTCTCCTTTCACTCGGTTGACATGCAAGGATAAGCTGGAATGGGGACCTTTAGCGGAGAAGGCATTTCAAGACTTGAAGACCGTATTTATTACGGCTCCAATCTTGGTACATCTAGACTTTACAAAGGCCTTTTATTTAGAAACTGATGCTTTGGATTTTGCTTTGGGAGCTATACTTTCACAAATGAGAGAAGACAAGAAGCTCCATCCAGTTGCATTCTATTCTCGAAAGTTCTTCGCTGTTGAAATCAATTATGAGATCCACGATAAGGAACTTCTTGCTATAGTAGATTCTTTCCAAGAATGGCGTCACTTTCTTGAAGGAGCTGTACACCCACTGACCATATACACAAATCACAAGAATTTGGAGTATTTCATGTCGGCTCGAGTTCTAAATCGACGTCAAGCTCGGTAGAGTATGTTGCTATCTAGGTTCGATTTTGTTATCACTTATTGATCTAGAAAGCAGCAAGGACTATCTGATGCCTTATCAAGGAGATCGTATCTTATACCAAAGGCTAGAAAAGCAGCGTTTGATCAATAATGTTTGACATTATTGAAGCCAGAGCAATTTCAGCTTTGCGCTACTATTGTGCCAATTGATGCTGACTTCCTGAATCAGGTACGTGTTGTGACCATTGAAGATTCAATAGCCATTGATATCAAGCAGCGTGCCAATGACGACAAGTTCAAAGTAAAGGAAGATCTTTTATACTTTGAAGAGCGATTATATATCCCAAGTCGCTAGCCGAGTTTGCATATAACAACACCCTTCATACATCGACTCAATATACACCATTCTTTTCCAACTATGGGTATCATCCGAAGCTTGATTTATTGAGTCCGTCAACAAATAACAATCCAGCAACTGAAGGATTTACGAAACAACTATTAGAGCTTCAAAATTCATTGAAGCTTCAATTACAATCCGCTCAAGAATCCTACAAGGTGTCTCCAGATAGATTTCGGAATCAAGCACCTACTTTCAAAATTGGAGATAAAGCATGGCTTCTTTGACGGAATATCAAGACCAAGCGACCATGTGATAAGTTGGACTATCGAAGATTGGGACCATTTATCATCTAGAAGCAAATCAATCCAATGGCTTACCGTCTGGAATTACCGGCTTCTATGAAGGTACATCCAGTCTTTCATGTTTTTCTGTTGGAACCTTATCGAGAGTCATCATTTCTTGGAAGAGTGCAATGTTCGCCACCTAGTATTGAGATCGAGAACCATGAGGAATACGAGGTTGAAAAGTTGTTGGATTCACGGCAAAGGTGGGGCAAGTTGGTGTATCTTATTCATTGGTGTGGCTACGACATTAATGAGCGAACGTGGGAGCCAGCTGAAAATCTCGCCAATGCGCCGCAAAAGATACATGAGTTTTATCAATAATATCTTCATAAATCTAAGCCGGTTCGACGATAGCTTCCTTCTGAAGCTTGCTCACCCAAGAATATAAGAAAAGGAGAGAGCACCACCAAAATTCGTAGTTGATGTAGTTATTTTTTCAGTAGCCATAGTTTGGTCTTCTGATATGGATAACCAAGAGATAGATACTATGCTAGTCAGATTATCTCAATCGACTAGCTCACGAAGGTGATCCCGAGATGAAGAATCACCTACACCATGACGACGACGGAGGATACCGAGTAACCGATCATTGGTGATTGTATTTGAGTCCGAGCCTGCTTACGATGGTCAGCGAGAAGGCGTGTTTGCAGGACAATTTCACAATGAGGACACAGAAGTTCATACTTGGTCAGAAGTTGAAGGAGTGGGCTACTACTGTTGGCTTTAAGGGCCGATGAACCACTTGTCTCGTGAACAACAGTTGAAATTCATAACAGACGTCATGCGACAGAACTTCATTTTCTTGCGTTGGTATTGATTAACAACAACATTGCTTCTCAGAGACCTCGAAGCTAAAAGAGGGGGTGATGTTAGGGACATAGTCCTTAGAACCTTCTATAGACAAGTTTCTAGAACCTTCTAGAAGCAAGTCTCTGGAACCTTCTAGAAGCTTCTTAGTTGGTAGAAGATATTAGGAACATAGTCCTTAGAACCTTCTAGAGATAAGTTTCTAGAACCTTCTAGAAGCAATTCTTTGGAACCTTCTAGAAGCTTCTTAGTTGGTAGAAGTTGCTTGAGAAGCTTCCTAAATAGAAGTATATATTGGAATCGAGGCTGAAGATTTCTTCAATCTTGACAACACATCTCTAGGAGCTCTAGCTCACCTCTTTGGTGTTGTTCTTATATTCATCTGATTAATCTAGTTCTTGTCAGTTCTTTTTGAACTTCTTGTTAGATCTCGAGTTTGTATTTCTATGTCCGTGACACAAGTTTGTAGAATTGGGATCAAAGTACATACCTTGACTTCTATCAATACTTCTACTTGTAGCTTCAATTGAAGCACCACCTACAGCTCCTCCTTTAACTCTCTTGCCTTCATTTTTTATAATTTAAATAATCCAAAAATAACAGATATCTTCCATCTGAAGCCTTATACATCGGATTCATCAAATATGTCATATTAAATAAAGTCTTTCTCAAGAATGCATCAAGCACGTGATTGTAGAAGGTAGAATGGAAAATATAACAATAATATCCTAATTCTAATAGAATACTAAATAAACTCTAATTAAATCTTAACAATACTAAAAATATTTTAATCTAATTAAAAAGAAACCTTAAAGAAATTATAAAAAAAAAATAAGAAATCTTAAAGGAATTCAAAAGAAATCTAGAATAAACCTTAAAAAAAATCTTAAAAAATTCTAAAGTAATATTAAAATAATCACATATATATCTTAAATAAATATTAATTAAGTTCTACTTTAATCTTAATTTAAACTTTAATGGACTTTAATAAAATCCTAGGCCAAATCCTAAATCCTAAGCAAATCCTAAATCCTAAACAAACCCTAAATTAAATCTTGAATCCTACTCCAATTCTAATCCTTAACCGAATGCTAATAAAAACCTAATCAACTCAACCTAATCCTAGTATAATTTAGAATCCCAATATCTATCAATTAAACTTTTGATCTTGCTTAAAATTTACACATCTTTCAACCTCTTAATCAAAAAAGAATACAACAAATTTGAAGATAATTGTACTTACCAAATAGAAGAAAAATCCTAAAACTTGCTTAGGTATTGGCCAACCTTCTATTCCAATGTGAATGTTGAACTTTCAATGCCAATATTTCCTTTTTAAATTATTCAATTGTTCTCAAATTTCACATATATATAGCAAATCAAGTCTATTATCTTTATACATAAATTTCACTCCAATCCAACTAATAGATTGCTAAAAAACTTAGAAATCCTAATTATCCCTCAAAGTCCAATTTTTGAGTTGTCAACCTACTCAAAATTCAATAACTTTGAATTCAATTACTCAATTAAGTTCAAGCTTATAATATACACTTCAAAAAACTATTTTTATAAATTCTTAAAATTTTAACTATAGATCTACTATCAAATTCACAAAATTTTTTAATACATAACATCCTTTTTATTTTATAAATTCTAGAATCATCCAAAATAACTATGACTTTACAAAGCTTTTATAAAGTTATCATATACTTAAATCACTCAAAATCAAAGCTTAAAGAAATCTTATCAAGTCTGCTCTATAACTCTACTCCTAGATTTATAAAAGAGCTCCAAAGTTTTTGTAAGTGTCTAATTTTGTGCCTCAAGATCTGATTTTGACTTAGGTTGATAATTGGTTCTCTATGGATATCAGATTTTGTCCATTTGAATTAATTTTTGCTAAAATCAATTCCTAAATTCTTCTTACATATTTTTATTTTCTTTATTTTCTTTATTTTTCTAATCTACCTCATTTATTTAATTTTATTTATGGCCTTACAAAAGAAATAGAAGCCTAATTTATAAAAAGATTTTATTTATACCTTTAATTTTATTATCTTTTGGACTATTGTCTATTTTCTAAGCTAATTTGCTACAATATTTGAAGTAAGATCTTTTATAATATAATTATTTCTTCATCCTTTTTACCTATTAGTTGTGTTACATTACAATAACATAATGACATTCTAATAGACCTTTAATATATGTTCAATTTGTAAAATATATATCTTAACTGACAAGACAAGTTTTTTATATATGCACCATATTATTAGCTTGTATTATAAGTTATTAATATGTATGATATGTGATTAAATTTTTGGCCAAATTTCTAACTTATTATTCAAATTATGAATATGTATCAAGTCAAACATATGTCTATGAAACTTTCAAAAAGCTTCACCATAAGATAATATCAAATCTATTTATATTTATCTTCTATCTTATATTTCTCATCTATATAAATATATATGTCCATGACATTATCTCTCTTTTTAGGAACAAGTTCTATAAAAAGTAGTCATCATATATTAAGGAAGTTGAAGATGTGACAAATTATATTTTTTACATATTTTAATCTATGATTCCTTTGAAGATAATTAATAGGTCTTCATAGCCATCAAAGTATTAGGATTGAAAGACTACCTTGTTATTTAATCATTTTTGAGGCATTTGTAATTCTCTTCAAATAATACCTTTGGAATACCATCAAGAATTATTTCTACCTCTAATAAAATCACCAAACATCAAAAATCTCTTTAAAAGTTTTAATATCAAATATGTTAAATTTTTCCATTTATTTGGAAAAAAAAATATTATTTTTGAAGGTCTTTATTTCTATTATGTTATCTAAAAGGTTATAATAATTATAATGTTATCTCTAATAAGTCAGTAAATAGTAACTCTTGAGTTGAATTTGTTGGCTTTTAGTTCTCCATTTCTTTAGTACTACAAATATAAAGAAGCTACAAACAATGATAGAAAATAGAATGTAATTTTTTCACAATTGAGTTTTTTTATAGAAAAGTTTTACTATTTTTTATTTTAAATTTGATAGTTGTTATCAATAAAAGATATCAACCTTCTTTTTTGCATTTGTAAGATTCATAAATGGATTCTATGTGTATTAATTCTTATCATATCTATATTAATAAATAAGCTATTCTAATCTATTTTGGCATCACCTTGAATCTAAGACTTTTTTCATCTCAAATCCTTGATTATTATCTTTTTTTTTTAAAGAGAGGTTGTATTTATCTTTTTTCTAAGATATTCATTGTCTTATATGCTTTAAAAGAAAATACATAAAATACATAATATATCTTTATAATCTTTGATAGGTATAATTGATAAGCAACTGGTTTGATTTATTCACAAATAGAAAATGGTCTAAGCCTATGATAATCTAGTTTGACACAAAAGTGGCTAATCTTGATATTATGATGAAGTGATTATACTTTGTTGTTAATGTGGAATTGAGATTTTTCCTTGTAATAGACATCTATATTGATCTTTTATCATTCTTGAGCTTCTTTTACTTGTGCCTTTATTTTTGTGTGTAGTTCAAATAAATAATTTATCAAATCTTCCAAACTAGGCTTATTAACTCTTGAGAAGTAAAAAACATCAAATCATGGATGATAATCATAATTAGTAAAGAAAGATATTTATTACATAGAAAAATATATTATATTATTATAAGCAAACTCTGCCAATAGTAATAGAATTATCTAATCATCTTCATAGTAGTTGATGGTATATCTCAAATAGTACTTCAAAACTTAATTTTTTGGCTCTATCTGTCTATTGATTTGAGGATGAAAATCCAAAGATAATTTTATGTCTACCTTTAAAATCTTAAAAATGACTCTCCAAAATCTTAATATAAATTGAATCTTCTTATCCAATATAATATTTTTGAGTAATTTATGATAAAGATAGATGTTATCAATGAAAAGCTTAGTTGTTTCTTCACATATGATAGATTTTATATATAGTACAAAATGTATCATTTTAGTTAAATAATCTACTATTATAAATATATAATAATAAAAATATGAGATTGAAAGATTTGTAATAAAATCTATAGAACTAAAAGACCATAATTGTTTTAGAATAAGTAATGGCTAAAGAAATATATAAGATCAATGATGAAGAATTTTTGATCTTAAATAAATATCACATAACTGTACAAAGTCTTTGAGTGTCTTTCTCATTTAAAGGTAGCAAAAATATCTAGATATTAGTTCCAAAGTCTTATTGTATCAAAAATATTTAATTATTAGAAAGTCATAACAAGCTTAAAGAACACGTAATTATATATTATCTTTTAGAATATATAATTATTTCTTAAAATAGAATAGATTATTCTTAAATTCAAACTTAGAGATATTATAAAACTTTAAAAAAAATTAATATTATAAATAAGAAAATTAAAGAATATACTCAATTAAACTTGCTTGAAAAAGATTAAATCAATAATCAATGTTGATTTTATTCTTTTAAGATGAAAATGCTTTGACTTTAAGAATATCATTTTTTATTTATCAAAAGTTTTATTTTTTTCTTTAAATATAAGATTAAAAAAATTAAAAAAGATGTGTTACAAACTTTTTTTTTTTTGGATTAATAATTGAGCTTGAAATCAAATCTTAATAAAGACATACTCCAACAGGCTTGGCGATGATTCAAAGCATGTGCTCCCATGAAATACTTGGGATTCTTTTGATTTATATATATAGTGATTAGATTCTAAGTATCTTCTAGATAATGATATCATTCTTGAAATGAATCTTAAATTATAAAAAGCTCTTTGTCTTGGATCTTGTAATTGATCTTGGTTATTAAAAAAAAATTTGAATAAAAAGCTATCAGATTAAGCTTGTCATCTAATTCTATTTGTAACAACGGCTCATCTATAGAACAATTTGATGGATTTGTTTCTATATAGAATGCCTTTAAAAAATCAATATGTTATAAGATTAGTGTAGAAATAAATGATATATTTTAAGCTTAAAAAGATGCTTCAATTTCTTATTTTAACTTCTTTGATTTTACATATCAAATATATAAGAAAAGCCATAATTTGAATTATTTTTGATGAAGATCCAATAATAATAGATAAATTCCAAAAATATCTTTGACTATTTTTGATATTTCCTAATCCATGATATTTTGGATCTTCTTAGAATCTAAGGCCATTATTTGAAATAATATATCTTAAAAAGTCAATTTGAGTAATATGAAATACATAATTTTTCATCTTGACATATATTCTTACATCTTTTATTTTTTGTAACACACGAAAAATATAAAATTTGTCTTCTTTTGTATTCTTAGAGTAGATTAAAATATTTTTTAGATAATAGATGATAAAATCATCAAAGAACTCACAAAAGATATTATTTATTAGACGTTAAAAAGTAGTTGGTGCATTTATGAATCCAAAAGATATAATATTATAATTAAAATATACATACTTGATTCACATTTCCATTTTTGAAAAATTCCCTTCTTTGATGCATATTATATTGTATGCTCTTTATAGATCTATTTTTGTATAGATCTTTACTTGATTGATTTAATTAAAAAGTCTTAAAATCAAAAGTAAAGGATAATTATTTTTGATGGTGATCTTATTGAATACTTAATAATTCATATACATCTACCAAGATCATTTTTTTTCTTCAAAAATAAGATAGAAGCTCATGCTAAAAATTTAAAATAACATATAAAATTTATAGCTAAGTTTTCACCAATGTATTCTTTAAATACAACTAATTTTTTCTATGATAAGTTATAGATTGGTCCTAATATTAGTTGAGCTCTTTCTTAAAGATCAATAGTAAAATCATAGGAATAATGTTTTAAAAGATTATTTGTATATTTTTTTTAAAACATATTAATGATCTTAATAATGGCTTAGAATTCCATTTAAAGTCTTTTTTCTATTAAAAATAAGTGTAGTGTATATAGCCAAAGTTAGCCCTTTTTTTGTAGCATGTATGAAAGCTCTTACATCTACAAATAAGAATTTGGTTGTATTAGACTTATAGATTTCTACTTAACTAAATCTTAGGATAAACTACAAAAAAAAATCAAGATTATAAGAAATCCAATTTATTTGAAGATTATACTTCTCTAGCCATAGTAATCCTAAAATAATTAGATTGGATGGAGATCTAATGTTATTAAATACTTCTAGGCTATTATAATCTTTAGTTGCTATATCTAAAAGAATTATTTAGTAGATAATGTCTCCAAAGGATAACAAATAACCATATATGAATTTTATATACATGGATTTATTTTTCTTAATTAAAGATATTTCTTATTTTTTAACAAAGGCTTCATCTATAAAAACAAGTTGATACTATTCAATCTAATAATGTAAAGACTTTGTGATTTTTGGATCCTATAAAAACTTCTATTATAAAATAAGATGAAAGATCTAAGAAAAAAATATAAACTTTATTAAATATTATGTAAGATTCCAATCTCATAATCTTTATTGAAGTTGAAAAAGCTTGTTATTCAACATATCATCTTCTTTGATAACTATGCTTTTCATTTTATAATTATGTTGCTTTTTTGGATAATGTTGAGCAGTATGCTTGGATTCTCTATAATATTAGTACAATTCTTCTTAATGACATTAAATTGAAATATATCATGTCAAATTGAATAGATTATAACTCTAATGAATAATCTTTTAAAAACTTAGAAGCTATTGCTATGAATTTTATATTTTAGAAGATCTTATTTCAAAATATTAAAGCAAATTGTCTTAAAAATGTAGATGATACTCAAAGGTTAGTAAACTAAAGGTACAAATACTAGGCTTCTACTTTGTAGAGCTATAAATAAGATAGGAAAAGATAGATTAGAAGAATAAAGGATATAAGCATATATAAGAAGGAATTAAGAGTTGATTTTAATAAAATTTATCTCAAGAAGACAAATTCAATACTCCAAGAAGACTAGTTGTCAATTTGGATCAAAATCAGACCTTAAGGCATAATGTTACACACATATGGCAACTTTAAGGATTCTTTTGCAAACGAAAGATTGAAATTTAAGAGAAGAATTTATAATTTTTTTTTTAAACATTCATTTTGGGCGATTTGAGTTTGTAATGACTTTTTAGGAGCTTTACAAAGTTAGGATTATTTTGGATGACTGTAGGTTTTATGAAATAAAATAAGGTTTATAATTTGGACAATTTTGTAAATTTTGCACTAGATGTATATGTGAAATTTTGTGAGATTGTAAGGATAATTGTGCTAAATATATGTTATAAATTTGAACTTAATTAAAAAGTTGGATTAGAGGTTATTGAAGTTTAAGTGGATTAAGATCTCAAAAAATAGATTTTTAGGTCCAATAAGTTTATTTAAGACATGTAATACACTGTGAGTTAGATTAAGGTGATTTTTATTGGAATTAATAATTGAATTAACTTCCAATACTTGTGAAAAATTTGAGAGCAAGTTAATTATTCAATTGGGAGTAATTGCTACTAGAAGATAAACATTAAGGTCAAAGAAGGAAGTTGGCCAATACTCAAGTGGATTATGATGTTTTTCTCTCATTTTATAAGTTCAATTTTCTTCAAATTTTTTGTGCTTATTTTTAAATTAAAGATTGAGAGATATGTAAAATTTTAAGAAAGATCAATGGTTTAGTTGATAGATATTGAGGCTTCAAAATTGACCTAGGATTAACTTGAATTAATTAGATTTTGATTAAGATTTATTTAAGAATTTTATTAGGATTTGGATTAGGATTTATGATGTCAAATTTCTTTAGGATTTTTTTAGAATTTCTTAATGATTTTTTAAGGTATTTTTAGGATTTCTTTAAAGTTTCTTTTAAATTTCTTTAGAAATTTTTAAAAAATTTATAAAGATTTCTTAAAGATTTTTTTGGATTTCTTTAGGATTTTTTTTAGATTTTTTTTTTATTATTTCTTTATGATTTCTTTAGAAGTTTTTTAGAATTTATTATATTTTTTTATAATTTCTATGAAAATTTAATTAAAATTTATCAATGTTTGATTATTTTTATTAAGATTTAATTATTTTTCATATATGATTCTATTAGAGTTGTTAGAACTTGGTATTTCAATTTTTTTTATCTTCCACAATCATGTGCCCAATACATTTTTAAGCAAGATTATTCATAATATAATTTAATCTTTTAAAATATTGATTATTACATGAAATGGCTTCAGCAATAAATTATTTCAATGAATCTATTCCTGGTATTATCAATAATAAATCTTTGACATTTTCTTTCAACACATATTGAAATTGATTGATAAAAGCTTTGTTATTCTAATCTATGTCATAACTAAGATTTTGGAATTTTGTAGCATATATGTTTAGGACAAAAACTTGATGAAAGTAAATAAAGAAAAGAGAATTTTTCAAAGAAGTATGACAAAATAGAAATAAGAAATTATGTATATTTAAAAGAAATTAGAATGTCTATTGCCAAAAGATAAGAAAACTATAAACTCTTGAAAGTAGACTTGCAGCAAAAAAAGAATTGACAAGAGAAGAAGGCTTTACTCTTATTTTTATATATACTATCTATCTAGGAACTATGTTGTTGTGATGTAAATACATTCATGTATGGAAACCTTGCTTGACTTATTTTTCTTTGAACTTTTATTAATTAATTTTTTCTTCTTACTAATTTAATTTTTCTATACTTTTGGAATTTTTTTTTACTTTTTTTTTCTTTTCTGAAATTTCGGCTAAATTTTATTTTATCTTTAACCTTAACTTCATTTTTGATTAAGCCTTAAAAAATTCTTTTATTTCTTTTACTTTCTTTCTAATCTTTGATTTTAGTAGATTCAAAGTTACATTTGTAGATATATGAAGAATTTTGACTTTGAGGTTTTATTTAGGTTTTTATTAAGGATAAATGGAAGTTTGAATAGCATTAGTCAGCTACCATGAATGGCACTGACTTGGAGGATTAGATTTGGTATTTGTTTAACTTTAAACTATTAGTTTCTGACTTAGAATTTGAAGACCTTGGTTGCAATTTTTTTGGCAAGTTTGGAAGTAAGAAGGAGGTTTTTTGATGGCAAGAGGAGAAGAAATATTCAGAAAGGTGGGCTTCTTAGCATGATTTTAGGTGAAAAAAACACATGAATTGGAGCTTGGATGAGAGAGATATGTTTGTTTTAAACTTAGGCTACTAATTTGATACCTATTGTAACTATTTCATGCATACTAGAAGTTTTAAGATACTAGCAAGAAATTGGGGAGTTGGATTAGAAATTAGACTTTAAGTTGAACATTTTGGTGATATCAATCGATTGACAATAAATTTGTAGCTAAAAATTAGTGTGATAATGATCAAAGATGTAATTTCTATACTCCCAAATTTTGAGCTTATTTGAAAGGTTGGATCTTAGGATAAGAATTTTCAAGTTTCCAATTTGGTTTTGACTTTCAAAAGTATATGCTAAGGATTTGGTGATGTCGGTTGATTGGCAACAAATTTTTAGCTAAAAATTTGTATGATAATGATCAAAGATGTAAGTTTTGTACTCCCAAATTTTGAACTTATTTGAATAGCTAGATCTTAGGATATGAATTTTCAAACTTCAAGTTTGTTGATTTATTATAAACATAGTTTTGTAAATACTCAAAGGAAAATTTAAGAAATTTTTGTGCATATTGGACCCAACTTGAATGCAAAGAGGGACCATGCATCTATCCAAAGTAGATTCTTACTTCAACAACGTTGCAATATTCTATAGGACCTCCAAAACATATTGACTTTGTACAATACATATCTTAACTTACAAGATAAGTTTTCTACAAGAGTGCCATATAATTAGCTTTTTTTGTAAGCTATCAACATATATAGCACATAATTAACTTGTTGACCAAATTTCTAACCTATTAATCAACTACAAATACATATAAAATCAAAGTAGTGTCTATGAAGCTTTTAAGAAGCTTCTATAAAAGATATTATGAAATTGATCTATTTTTATTAATTTTTATTTATTCATATCATCTAAGCATTAATTACAATAAATGTATTATCATGACATTATCTTCTCTTTTAAAAAGAAGTTCTATGAAGAGTGGTAATCACATATTAAGGAAGTCTAATATGTGGTAAATTTTATTTGATATGTACTTTGATCTTTCTTTCCTTTGAAGGTAGTTGATAGGTCCTCTGAGCCATTGATAATGTCTCATTTTAAAGAGGTGTCATATATATGTGTTTTTACTTGAAAATGTACCACGTGCCTAATTCTAGAAGATAAATAGAAATACAAGAACAATCCTATCAAGTCTAATTAAATCTTAAATAACCTTAAGTAAATCTTAATAATCTTGATTGAACTTAGATCAATTCAAAATAAATTTAAAAAAAAGTTATAAAAGAAATATAAAGAATTTTTAAAAAATACTATAAATAAAAAATTAATATAATTCTAATTAAATTCTTAATTAAATCTTAATCAAATCTTAAGTCAAATCTTAGATCTAATCCCAATTAAATCTTAGGTCAAATCCTAGATCTAATCCTAATTAAATCCTAATTGAATCTTAATTAAACCTTAGATCAAATCCTAATAAAATCTTAATTAAAACCTTAGTTGAATCTTAATCAAAACTTAAGTCAAATCTTAATAGAATCTTAATAAAATCTTAAATCTTAAGCAAATCCTAGATAAGTTTTAAACCAAATCCTAAACAAATCATAAACCAAATGAGAAACCAAATTCTAATCAAATCCTAGATCTTAAACAAACTCTTGATAATCTAATAGTAAATTGAACTTCAACAATTAATAATCAAATTTTTGATATCAATTCAAAATTTACACACTTCTTAATATCTTAGTTAGAAACAACCACAAGAAAGATGAAATCAATCACTTTTATTGAGAGAAATACAAGATAATCCAATCGGATATTACGCGGCCTCCTATTCTAATATGAAAACTAAACTTCCAATGCCAATATCTCCTTTTTGAACTATTGAATTATTCTCAAATTTTACCTAAAATATTAGAAATTGACTCTAATATCCATACAAAAAAATTTCACTTCAATCCACTTGATAAATTACTAAAGATCTTAAAAATATTCATTGACCATAAAATTCTAATTTTTGATATCTCAATCTATAAAAATCTTTACACATCTCAATCTGATTATTCAATTGACTTCAAAATTTGTACATATTTACAACTAGTATACCAACATATTATTCAAAATTCAACCATACACACATAAAAACTCAAGAAATGCTAAAATATATAAATATATTTTTATTTTTTAAAATCTAAACTAACCAAGATCATTATTAATTTTGAAAATCTTTTCAAAACTCAATATTGATTCAATTGATATAAAATTAATGCCTAAAAATCTCTCTCCAAGTGTACTCTTGAACTTCACTCTCTAATCTAACAAAGAATTCTAGAATCATTGTAGGTGTATGGTTTTGTACCTTAAGGTTTGATTTTGACTTAGATTGCCAACCGATGTCAAGGACATGAATCTCGAAGAAAGGAAATCTTTAATACACTCTTCTATCACTGAAGAGAACTAGAAAGTCACTCAAAAGATGATGTAATATTAACTAAAATGGCTATTGCCAAAAAACCAGAAGACTAGAAAGTCTTGAAATAAGACTAAGACTAGAAAGGCATTGGCAAGAGTGAAGAAGGTTTCACTCTTGCGTCCATACATACTATCTAACTAAGAGCCACGTGGCGATGTCTTATATGACCTCCAATATGTATTGACTTTGCTAGTCACATGTTTTATCTTACAAGGCAAGTTATCTATATATGCGCCACATAGTTGATTTGTTCCACAAACTACTATACAGAGGTAACTTGTTCTACAAGCTACCAATACATGGTTAGCTTTTTGGCCAAGTTTCTAACCTACGAACACATCTAAAGTCAAAACCGCATCTATGAAGCTTCTAAGAAGCTTTTCTAGAAGACTTTATGAAATTATTCTATTTTATCTATTTCTACTTAATCATTTAAGTAACTATTGAGGTAAATACATATGTCCGTGACAACCTGTTTTTTTTAATTATCAATTCTTAGCTGCTTCTGGTAAATTTTACTATTTTTTTTTTATATGCTTATGTTATTTAAATTTCTAATATACTTTATTTTATCTTATTTATGGTCCTACAAAGTAAATAGAAGTCTTTTTTTTTTTAAAATAATATTATTACCTTTTAATTTTATTATCTTTTTTATTATTATTTATATTTTTATGATATTTTTCTATAATATTTCAAAATAAGATCTTTTATATTATACTATTTTCTTCTTTCTTTCAATTTTTAGTCATGTTACATCACAACATCTACCCTCCATAAACTAGTGCATCCTCTAGCATACATCAAGTTTTCTTTATTACATTAAAATAGAGTTTTCTTTATGTTGGTCAAATTCTTGATCTTCAATTTGTTCCTCTCAATGTCTCATCTCAATGTCTTCTGATAGTTTTTGTTCTTCATCAAAACAAATATCTTCATGTCTTTGTTTAAATAAGTTAATTTACTTGCCTATTATATGTATCTTCAATTCTACACTATCAAGTTCTTGTAACAAGTATGTTCCATTGTCATATACTTATTTGACAATATAAGATCCAAATCACCTCTTTGCAAACTTTCTTGTTTTATTATGTTGATTATCTAAGCTATTATCATAAACTAACACTCAATCGCCATCTTCAATTTCCTTAGGTCGTAATTATTATTTTTTATCAAATCTTTCTTCATTCTTTTTTCTTGCTTCTTTCAACCTCTCTATTTCTACTTCAATATCATTAGGTCTTCTTTCTAATTGTTAAATTTGTAATATTAAAATTTCTTTTTTATTGAAATCATCCTTTCAAAGCAATATATTTTATGTAGATACTATTTCTTCTATTGATTTTTGTCCATACATTAATTCAAAAGGCATATAACCTATTATTGATCTATGAATTATACAATCAGTCCATAGTACAAATGATAGTAGTCTAAGCTATTTATATGCTTTGCCATTATATACCTTTATTAATGCCTTAACAATAGATGAATGTCCATGCTTATTTTTACTATTATTTTTTGGATTATACATTGTTATTAATGAAAGTTTAGTTTTTATTCTATTAAAAAATTCTTGTACTTTTCTTGCATCCAATTTATCCCTATTTTTTATAATCTTCAGAATACAACTATAGCAAAAAATAACACCTTTCAATAAAAATCAACATATACTTCTAATACCTTTTGTTTTTAGTACTTGTCTTTCAATCATATTTGATAAATCTTCTCATACAAGTACTAAATACTTCATTTGTCTAAGTCTCATAGGCATTTCTACTAAATTCACCACCCATTCACAATATAAAGCTAAAAAATATGTTGGATGTAATCCATCTCAATGCCAAATGTTTGAATACACTTGGCAAGTTTCATAAGATCCTACAAAATTGACTACATCTTTGTGCATGTCCTTTCATCAACATTTTTCTTTCAATTTAATAAATATTTTTCAAATATTTCAATGTCCTATCTATAAATTTTCATGAAATTCCTTAATAATCTTTTGTTGACCTTCTAAATTACATATAATCTATTTTGGTATTTTTTTCTCCTCTCGAAATACTTCCATAAATATCCATCATATAAAAAATATCTTTAGGCTTTTTTATGGATTTTCTTAAGTTCTTAATTTGTTCAATCTTTTTGTTGCTTTAACATGCTTAAATACTTCCTAACATCTTTTCATTTTCTTTCATATAAATTACTTAAAAATATTTCTAATCGTGTATTCAAATATATACCTTCTTCCTTTAATAATTCATTAGCATGAAAATTTGTATCCATATCATCTTCCAAATCAATCATATCTTTTTTATTATAATATCTTATTCTTGATAATATATCTGCAATTAAATTTTCTTTTCTTACAATGTGTTTAAATTCTAAATTCATAGATTTGATATATGCTATCTACTTTAATATAACAACATCAAGAGTTGAAAAACTTATAAATATACCCAATAAAGCTAGACAATCTATTTTTATAACTATCAAGGTACCAATTAAATATTCTTTTTTATTTTTCATAGCTATTATTACATCTTATAATTCTCTTTTAATTTGTGTACATTCCCTTTGCTTAACATTCAAAACCTTTGCTCTAAACCTTATTACATGTTTATTCCCTTATTCATGATCTTGTGTAATTATCTAATCTATCCCGATTAGACTTGCATCAATTGTTAATATCATTGGCCTTCCACATTTGTAATTTACTTTCTTTAAAGTTAGAAGTGAAAAAAGAAGTTCTTTCAATTTATCCACAGTTTTTCTTTGTTCTTCTTTTTATTGAAATTTTTTATTCTTTCTTTAAAATTCATATAATAGATTTGCTACATGTGCAAAATGAAAATACATGCTCTTAAAAACCTTCTAACTTTTATTATATTTTCACATTTTTTTATTTTTTTAATAATAACAATCTTTTTTATACTTAACTTGCATCGATATGATCCATACATGTATCCTACTACCAAAACTTTGTTTATTTTAAACATTGATTTTGTCTTCAATAAGATTAAATGAACTTCTTCTAATCTTATCAAAATCTTTTTATAATCATCAATATGATCCTCTACAAATTTTTTGCATTCTTTTGAATCCAATATTTCATCTTTTCTTTCTTCTTCATATCTCTTAATTGGCATATTATTTAGAAAAGTTATTTTTATTTTTGAAATAAAATCCCTTAATACCTTATGCATTCCATTCATCATACAGGCGACAAAATTTGTAGTCCTTTATATTAATGTACATCTTTTGACTAATCTTAATTGTGTCTTTGTAGTTGTCAAATTTTTACTTTGTATTTCCAATTAATATTAATCATATTCCAAATAAAGATCTTCCATAGAATAAATTATTCTTGTTATAAATACCTTTGCAAACTCATCTACAATAAGACTTGAATCCATATTTTTAATAGTTACCTTATTAACTAATTACATATCTTTTATAAATATTAATGTTTTATTTTTTTTAGTATTGTAAACCATCAATTAGAATATAGTGTAATAGGTGGTTTTAAAATTTCTATTATAATCTTTTCATTGAGTAATTTGATTAGCTTTGGCAAATGTGCCTTTAGAATTGGAATTTGCATCAAATTCCATAGTTCATGTGGAATTGTAAAAATGACCATAAGTACTATAATATTTAAATCAACTCACTTTATTTCATGTGATTCAAATGCAAATGTCTTATCATATTGTGAAAGTATCTCTTTCAAACATCTTTCTTCATCACTTGTCAAAAAATTTTCACATCCAACTTTTAAACCATCTAATATCAATTCATCCTTGAATTCATAATCTATTTTTTTGAATATATTAAATTAGGTTGTATAAAAGCCTTTTCAATTCTTTCCTCAAAATCTAATAATAATAGCAATGCCATTGATTTAATCTTCTTTATAACTGTCTTATATTTTATATTTATCTTTACTTCATACTTATCTATATGTTCCTTTACTACATCATAAAATTGCTTAGAATGCACGTTTATTATCTTATCACTACCTTCAAAATCTAAATTCAATAATATTTGTAAATTATCTATAGTATCATCAAAGTAAGATTCTTCAAATATTCTTGATATGTATTCATCTTCATTAATTATTCTACATTCCTACAATTCATATTTCATATTTTTGTTTTGTTTTTTTTTTTTTTTTTCTATTTTTTTCAAATTATTTATATTTTTTAATAAAATATATCCATCTCATTATAATTCTATAATGGCAGGAAGCCATCACCTCTTCAACCATTATAATTCTACTTTATAATGGCTTCTAGTAAAAATCCTTTGAGTTATCTAAATCTTCAAATTCTTTTTATATCCTTGGCAAAGATTCCTCCTTCAAACTAACTCAATTTCTTTTATGATTTGTACAACCTATTAAAAATTACATTGCCTTCTTTCCATCTTCACTTCTTATTCTTGCATAGACCAAACCATCATCCATTAACTTTATTTCCATTCATATAGTAATAATATATGGTTGTTCAAATAGAATAGAATATGTAGACATGTCTTGCACAAAGAAATTTTAATCATGAATAGCATCTCATATCATCACTTTGATATTTAGACAAGCTCCATACAAATCTCTCTTTGAATTTTTTGTTGCTCTTCTCATCTACCTATATTCAATATCAATAGGCCATTTTCTTCTTTCATATAATCCTTTTGATATCAAATTAATTTCAAAACCATCATCAATTAATGCTACAATTAATTCTTCTAAATCTTTCAATTTTATTTAAGTTTCTATAGTAGCGATTGTCCAATGACTTTGAAAATAATGACTAGAAGTGTGAATCACATCTTTTTTTTTTTGTAAATCTTACTTATAAGATGTGTCCAAAAAATTACATTTAATCTTCTTTATCTTAATTGCTATCTATTATTCTTATTTTTTGTGCATTTGATGTCATAGTATCTTATATAATTTTTTTTTATTTATTTATTGTGTCAATAATAATTTCATGAAATTTATGATTTATAATTCCTAGGATTTTACCGATTCTACCTTTTTACTTAAAATCTGCTCCTTTAATACCTTCTTCAAATTTGTAGCAGCTTCAATATCAAATTGTAATTTATAAGTATGAGTATTTTTTTTTTTTTTGTAATTTTTTTTTTATAGAAATATTCTTTGTTTTTTCTTCATACATAGGATTCTTTTGTTATTGTGCTTTTTCTTTCCTTATAGTTCTTTTTGATGGCCCTTCAATATTTTCATCTTTCCTTTGTTTTTCTTTTATTAATACTTCATGTTGGCTCCTTGCAATATAAGCATGTATTGCTATAAATCTATTGGATCATTCGACCTAATAATTTGCCAAATATTATTGCTAATATGTTTTAAATCATATGTAGAAAATTTTCTCTTTTTACCATAACTCATCATATTTAATCACAAAGAACTAGATTCTCTTGGAAATTCAAGATTTATGCTTAAAAATTTGCTTGGATTTTCTTCCATCCAATATATTAATGCTTCAATACATGAGATTTTAGATGCTTCTTTTGTAAATACCTTCATCTCTCTTTTACTAAAATTTATCTCTAATTTTTCTTTACTCTCTTTTAAATGTATCATACCATCTTTGTAATAAATCAACTCTATTTTGTAATGCCTCTATAAAATCTTCACATTCCCTTCTTAAATGATCTATACTATCACACCACATGCATCTATGCACTACACCTTCTACTAATCTTGATATTTATTTTGTTGATATTTTTGATGATTTGCTCTTCTTTTTAGGTTTTACAAAAATTTATTTGTAAATCTTTCATCCCTTATATGATTTCATCAATTTCCATTTCTTCTTTCTTTATTGTAACCATTGAAGGTTGAATTATAGATGTAAGATGAGTAATAGATATTTTTACTTTAAATACTTGCAATGGTCCTTGAATACTATCCAATCTTTTTTTTTTTTTTCTTTTTGCAAGCAATCTTACTGTCCCTCTCACTTCTTTCCAATTTATTGTCAATCCTTCATCTTCTTCTTTATCTTCAAGTAATATTTATAAATTTTCTTATAACTTTCTATTAGCTACTTGAAGAAAAAACTCTACTTTATTTGGATCCAATAATTATCTTTCTTTCTTTGATAAAAGATAATATTGCTTTTCAAACTATCTTAATAATTTTTTTGCTAGAAGATTCTTCTTAGATCTTACAAACAATTCAAAAAATGACTTCTTTGTAATCCAATCTCTATCTTTTAAGAAAAACTCATTCTAAAATATTTGTAAAAATTTCTCTAATCAACCTCTGAATGTCCTATAATAGATTTTACTTGATTTCTTATCTTTAATTTAGTAGCCAATTCAAATAATTGAACCATCTTCTTCTCTAAAACATACTTCAATTCCACCTCTTTTATATAACAACTTAAATATTTTCTAATATCTTTTCTTTTGAATTGATCAATCCTATCCATAATCGCTTGTAATGCTTTATTTGCCATATCTTCTTTGCAATATTTAACCTATTGTTATTGCATAAATAAAACAAAAGTTTCAAACATACTTGTAGAGTTTAGATCAAAATACATACCTTGTCTTCTACTTATAGCTCTACTTTCAACTCCACTTGAAGCATCATCAAAAGCATTTCCTTTCATTTTCTTGCTTTCTTTCTCAAAAATTCAAATAAACCAAAAATAATTCTAAACACCTTCCACCTCAAGCTTTTTACATCAAGTTTACTAAATATGTTGTATTATGTATGTTCTTGCTTAAGAAAACACTAAGCACTTAGTTGTGAAAAGTAAGTAGAAATGCAAGAGCAATCCTATTAAGACTAATAGAATCTTAAATATCCTTAAGTATACCTTAATGATCCTAATTAAACTTTGACCAATCTAAAATAAATTTAAAAGAAGTTATGAAAGAAACAAAAAAAAACCTTAAAAAATATTTAAAATAGATACCTTAATTAAAACCTTAATTAAATCTTAATTAAATTTTAAGTAAAATTCTAATTAAAATCCTAATTAAATCTTAATCAAAATTTATTTCAAACCCTAATCAAATAGTAAGCAAATCTTATATCAAATCCTACTCCAAATTTGAAATTTAATAACTAATGATCAAATTATTAATATTAATTCAAAATTTGCATACTTCTTAATTAGAAACAAGCATGAAAAACATGAAATTGATTGCACTTACCAATTGAGAGAAATGTAAGATAATCCAATTGGATGTCAGGCAGCCTCCTACTCCAATGAAAATATTGAACTTCCAATGCAAATATCTCCTTTTTGAACTATTGAATTGTTCTTAAATTTCACCTAAAATGTTGGAAATTGAGTCTAGTATTCATGTAAAAAAATTATACTTCAATCCAATTGAAAAATTGCTAAAGATCTTAGAAGTACTCATTGACCTTCAAACTCCAATTTTTAAGCCCTCAATCCACAAAAACCATCACAACTTTGATCTAACCATTTGATTAAGTTCAAAATTTGCACACACATTTATAACTAGCATAACAACACGTTATTCAAAATTCACCCGTATACACACCATAAAATTCAAAAAATCCTAAAATATGTGAATATATTTTTATTTCTCAAAATCTAAATCAACTGAAAATATTACTAACTTTAAAAATTCTTCAAAAATTCAATATTAATTCAATTGATATAAAATCAATGCCCAAAAATCTCTTTTCAAGTCTGCTCTCAAATTTTATTCTCCAATCTACCAAAGAACCTTAGAATCACTATAAGTGCATGGTTTTGTGCTTCATGGTCTGATTTTGATTCAAATTGACAATCGGTCATCTTTAGATATCTATTCTTAGCTTCTTCAAAAAAAATTACTAAAATCTACACTTAATTCTCTTGTACGCAAGCTTGTATTATTTAATTTTCCAATCTACTTTATTTTGCTTTAATTATGGTCCTACAAAATAAGTAGAAGTCTATTTTATAAATTGAAGCATTAGGATTTTTTTGTTTTACTATCTTTTCGACTATTATCTATATTTTTTAGATAATTTGCTATAATATTTTAAAATAAGATTTTCTATAATATAACATTTATATCATAGATATACAAATGAAGAAGATTCCAAAAGATTCTAGAAGATTTGATAAGGTTTCAAAAGATTCTAGAAGGTTCCAAAAAATACGAGTAGGTTCTAAGAATACTCTTCAAGGTTCTAGGAGGTTCTAGAAGATTTCATAAGGTTCTAATAGATTCTAAGAAAGTTCTAGAAGGTCATAGGAGGTCCTAGAAGGTTATAGGAGGCTTAAGATGATTTAAGAAGTTGCTGAAAAAGGATCTTAGGCTTGCTTGGTTTTAAAGTCTCATAGGAACTTTTCAAGAAGCATCCTAGGACCTAGTATACATAGGAGTCGAGGCTGAGGGATCCTCAGTCTTGACAACTCACTTCTTATGGTCTAGTCAAGATCTTCTTGCCTTGTATCTAACTGTTGTTTTAATATCGAGTTAACTCCATTCTTTGGTCTTCAATCCTTATCTTGTATATGGTCCTTAATAGTTTGTCGAGATTGCCATAAAACAATATTAGGAGCTTAGTCTTTCTTCACAGAGAGTGAATTATCGCTCATTTTGAAAGTACTATAGTATTCTAGAGGTTGCAAATTACCCTTTTCTAGACTAATTTTGTTCTTTTCTTAATATTTTTTGGTTTTTTTTTTTTATATTATTGATCAAGTTTTTTTCTTTTGAACGTGTGTATTACTCTGATTTTCTATAGTAGAAGGTAGAAAAGTCAATATGACCATTTCAAAAGAAATCAAGTTAGACTCTATTATTAATACTCTTGAAGTATTGAGGATTAAAATGGAAACTTTGTCAAAGCAGAGTGAAGAACTATATATGACCATATATAATGGTCAAAGAATCAGAGTGCCTCAACCACCATATCGAATTGCAATAAAGATTCTAAATTCTCAAACAACTATGTCTATTTCAAATATAGAAGATGCATCTACTGAAAGCAATGATCTGACAACAATAACAACAAAAGAACCAAGGATCAGGCTTCCAAAAAAGTTTGATGGCACCCGCTCAAAATTTTGTGGCTTTGTAAATAAAGTACAACTAATCACCTTGCTTCAATGTCAATGATATTTCAATGAAGCCTCTTCTGTTGGTTTGGTTGGAACTTTGCTCTCAGATCAAGCTTTATTCTGGTTTGTCGCATCATTTGAATAAAATTCTCCTATATTGCACAATTTTGAAGCATTTTTTGCAACATTTGTAGAAG
This sequence comes from Physcomitrium patens, assembly GCF_059467195.1. Taxonomy (NCBI): domain Eukaryota; kingdom Viridiplantae; phylum Streptophyta; class Bryopsida; order Funariales; family Funariaceae; genus Physcomitrium; species Physcomitrium patens. The sequence goes on from NC_143429.1 coordinate 5,492,857, forward strand.
TATTTGCTAAACATGATAAGGTTAGTTCTTCAAAAACTAAAATTTGAAGCCTTCGATAAGAAAACCGCTTTGCATCAACGTATGCCTCAGACTAGGATGTGATATAAATTGAGGAGAAGATGCATTGATGAGCCAATTTTATTGGGGATTAAGAGATGATGTCAAGGACTTATTGGTGTTTGTGCCAAATCTTCGAACACTCAATGAAGCCATTAGTCAAGTTATGAAGTATGATAACCATTTATTTCAATGACGATAAGATAAACATTCTTCAATTACACCATATGTATACACCAATTTTTGTGCAGCTTCTTCACCACATAATTCTAATGAATAGTTGGAAGCAAAAGATATGCAGATTGATGTAGTTCACTTCAAACCTCTTTTTGAACAAGAAAAAAAGTGTTGAAGGGAACTTGGCTTATGCTTATATTGCAAAACACCTGGCCATAAGGTTAATAATTGTTCAAAGAAACATGAGCATACATATCATATGAAGAGTACGGCCACATCATCAAAAGTATTGCAGGAAAATGAGGGCATCTAGCCATAGTATGGATTTAACGGTTAGATACTTCACTATCACAAACCAAAAAAAATCTTATACTCTCTTCCAACCCTTCTTATTTTTTTACTATACTTGTACTATTAGGGTTCACAAAACTAGATTGTCATACATTACTTGACTCGGAAGCCTCTGTATATTTTATTGATGAAGAATTTTCTAGATCATACAAAATTTGTACAATCAAAAAATCCAAAGTCATACATGTAGAAGTAATAGATAGTCGATCTTTATCCTCTGGAGGCGTCACTCATGAAAAAATTTCATTAGAAATAACCTTTGACAACCATAGTAGCCAATTAGTATTCAACATCATTAGATCACCATCAAGTCTAGTCATTTTAGGACTCTTATGGCTTGAAAAATACAATCCACAGATACATTTGATATCTCAAAAGTTATAATTTCTTCTAGTAGAACATGGAATCCCTAGATCTATGAAAAAGCTTCTAACATCCAATAAGCCAAAACTTAAACAATATTTATTTATCAAAGCTAGAGTATTTGTGAAGGCGGTCAAATAAGATACTACATTTGCTATCTATGCAAATCTACAATCAAAACTTGTAGTTGCTACAACAACAATGCTAGAGGTGTATAAAGATTTTATGAATATATTTGAAAAGAAAAATGCGGATATCTTGTTAAAGCATTGTCCTTACGATTGTGCAATTGACCTTCAAGAAGGTCTCAACCACCATTTGGACCCATCTACAATTTATTTCAAAATGAGCTTATGACTTTAAAAGAGTACATTGGGGAAAATCTAGCTAAGAATTTTATTCGATATTCCAAGTTACCAGTTGGTGATCTGATATAATCTGTGAAGAAGAAAGATGGATCCTTACAAATGTGTATCGATTATTGCAGTCTTAATAAAATTATGGTGTCATGTTGTAATACGAGTATATCGTAAAAATATAAAGAAAGGGGACTTTTATTAATGTTCAGTTACCTCAAATATTGGGAGCAACGACCAACTCCAGTGCAAATACTGAGTGGCCAGGTTCAGTCACCCCATTATAGTCAGCCAGGGCATACTGAAATGCTCCATTCGATTCCAATAACGGAAGTCAACAGGAAGAGAAAGGATCAATTCACACGACGAGTGAGCCTTGTTTGAAGAACCAATTGGATCCAATTTCAAGAATCCAATCCAGGTCCTCTTACCCAATATGAGACCTGCATTGGTCGGGCAACCCAATGCAGTCTAATTACGAGAAAATCCAGGTCTTACTACCGGCCTCAGCCAGTCTGACGCGAAGGACCAATTTCATCCAATTACGGGAACATCTAGGTCTTACTACGGGCCTCTTAGCCAATCTGACGCGAGGACCAATTTGACCCAATTACACGAACATCCAAGTTACTATGGGCATCTTATCGAATATGAGACCTGAATTGATCGGGCGACTCAATGTGGACCCGAGTACGAGGTTTCGACTCTGTTTCAGGCTGTCCTATTCTCTGTGTCGTTTTAGAGAACGTTGTTTTCAGTAAATGGATCTCTTAAAGGTAAAAATGGAGGAGAAAGCTCTGACGGCGGGAGCCAATTTCGGATCTAAGCTTTGACGGTGGGAGCCAATTCCGGATCTAAGACGGAAGATTGAAGAAATTCAGAGGATAAGGTTAGGGAGAGAATAAGTTTTTGGGGGGTTTTTGAAGATAGGGAGAAGAGTGAGCTTCATGCTTTGGGCGGGGAAAGAAGACAGAGAATTGGGTTTTTTTTTCTTCATAGGATTTTGGAAAGACTGAGGCAATCGTTGCTGAAGTCAGTGTTGTAATGGTGAATCAGGATTTTTAATGAAGTGGGTTTGATTACTCTTGACTGTTTTGTGAAATCGAGTTACGTCTGTGATGAAGAGTTAAAAGGCTGTCTATAGGATTGAGTATGCGGAGTGAATGAAATTTATTGGGTTAATCTAATAAGACGGTCAGTGGATACAAGATCGTGAGTGAAAGCGGTATCGAAGATTAGGAGTTTGAGTTGTTCGGGGTTCTCTGTAACGTCTAGAGACCTACCGGCTGGGGCAAAAAGGACTTCGACAAGCAGTCAAAGGGCATCCATATAGATTTACAGTGTATTCTTGTAGTTGTTTGTATTCCAACAGTCAAAAACTGATAAACTGCTTGAATATTAGCGAATCTCCATACTACCTTCTACAGCCAGACACCCGACGCGTTCTCGAGCAGGAAAGCACGTAATACGATAAAAGTGGTGAACCCGACGTGAAAGCTTGAGGTGGAAGGTATTAGATTTTGGTTGATTTTATCTTTATTTTATGGAAAACGAAAATAAAAATTTTGAAGGATTTTTGGGAGGAGTTTCTGATGGAGATTCTTCTAAAGGACAAGGTATGCACATGGATCCATCTATTGCTAGTATGTTTCAAGCCTTCTCATTATCAATGCATCAACATCAAAGCAATGATCGAAAGGAAGCTTTGGCAACCAAAGCATTGCAAGCAGTGGTCAATAAAATTGATCAATTTGATGGGAGGAATATTTCAAGGTATTTAAGATGTTATGTTCGTGAAATGGAATTAAATCGGGTTTCTGAGAAGAAAATGGTTGAACTATTTGGACTTGCCACAATACCAGAGATAAGAGACCACATTACATCGATTACGGATTGTCATGGGAATTCATGGGAGGTTTTTTTACATGCATTGAAAGACGAATATTTCTTGTAAGATGCTGATCGCGTTACTAAGAAGTTGTTTCTGGAATGGATTGAATGGCCCAATAAGAATTTCCAAGCAACAGAGCTACTAAGGGAATTTGAGAGGCAGTACTTTCAATTGTCGAAGGTAGAAAAATTGACATTAGAGCCGAACAAAGTTGATCTATTTCTTCAAGCTGCTAATGGAGAATTACAAGGGAAATTAGAACTCCTTCTTGAAGACAAAGAAGAGCATGAAGGATTGACAACGAAGTGGAAGAACGTTGAAGATGCGGTGGGGTTGCTTACAAAAAGAGAAAGGAGGAAGGATAGGAGCAATATTCCGAAAACAGTACAAGCACCCAAAGCTCCAGTACGCACAACACCACCAATAATGCCTACAGTTCAACCTTCGACATCCTTATCAAAGAAAGTAGATATGGGAATGGAAGAAATTATACGAGGAATGCGAGATCTTCAAATCAAATTGGCAAGACTTGAAGAGAATACTTCTATAAACAATTCGAAGAATATTTCAAAACAAGGATATGTACAAAGATGCATTTGGTGTGATGATGCTTCACACACTAGAAAAGATTGCAATGAATTTAATAATATGATACGGCAGGGAATTATTTGCTAGAAAGATGGGAAGATAACATTGAAAAATAGAGAGGATCTTCTTCAAATCAATTTTGGCAAGGGAGGAATGAGAGCATTGGTTCAAGATTACCTAAAAGAGCATAAAACAGCAGCACGAGAAAGTGCAAGTTATGGTGCTAGAGTAGATGATGAAATTGGTGGAAGTACGGAAACTAGTGAGTTTTGGGCTTCTGTCGTTTCTACAACGCAAGAACGGAAATTATCTTAAGAAGCATTATTGAGGACTGCAGCTACAATATGAGGTAGAATAGGTTGAGAGGATCCTGTTGAGTCTCTTTCAGTTCATGCATATATTGCTAAGAGCCAACATGAAGCTTTGATGGAAGAAAAGAGACGAGAAAATTTTGATGATACTAGAGAAGGAAATTCTTCTAAGAGGCAAACTCGAGGAGACAAGGCTCGGGAGGCAGCTTCAGAAGAATTGCCTGTAAAGGATACCTCAATATCATTGGAAGAAAAAACAAGGGAGACAAAAGATAAGGGCAAATCAATTGCTTATAAGCTACTTTCTGACATTGAAGCGGCAACAAATTTGAAAGGAGTATTGGAAGAACGTATATTAAACGCTAAGGTGGAATTCTTATTGAAAGAAGTCTTGGGAATTACAAAGAAGGAGTTTCATGATGTTATCATTGACAACATTAAGCGAAAGAGGCAAGTAATGGATGAAACTGGAATGAGTCATGCTATTGATGCAAGAATATATAGAGATGAAGAAGAGGTTGATATTGGTTACAAGCAACCAACAAATGAAAAGAATGGGTATAATCAACAAGTACATTTCGAAGATTCTAGTGACAAGGAAATGGAAACTTTCAGCCATTATACTCGAAAGCATTGGGTAAGGGCAACTATTGAGGTATTGGTGAAAGTAGGAGATATAGAAGAACCAATAGTTGCTTTAGTCGACCATGGTTCTGAAATAAATCTCATGTCTAAAGATCTTTATAAGAAGCAAAAATGGCCAATTGATATGGAACATGGATAGGCAATTCGAGCAGCTAATAACACACGGGGCGAATTATATGGAGCTTGTCCAGATGTCAAAATTTGGATTGGGGATGTTGCGACGGAGCAACATTTCTTTGTTCAAGATACAACGTCTTATACGTTGATTTTAAGACAACCTTATATTACGGCAACACGGATGGTAATAAAAGTACTTGATGATGGTTCTGCTTATGCGAAGGTACGTAGCGAAGATGGGAGAAAAGCTGTACAATTTCTAACAATACCTCTTAACCATGAACGGAATCGAGATAGGTTGAGGGAGAAACCATTGCCAAAGATTGTTGAAGGATTTAAGGATTTTGGGGAGGTACCACTGTAAAGCGAGATTATGGAGGTACAAAAGAGGAGGTACTCTCGCGAGATGAAGGTGCCTTTGATGCCAGTTTTATTGGTATATTGGAGAATGGAAATATTATGTATAAGAAAGTTGATGATTTTAAAAGAAAAGAAAGAAAAAGATTATATGATATTGAAGGACAATTATGCAAGTTAGGTACATTGCAATATGATGAGAGGATTTTAGGTGTTTATGAAGAAAATGGACTGGAAGATTCATTGGAATTGTTTACATCTATTGGGTTAGGGGATAATGATAAGATTATTGAGATTCATTCAAGAGAGGTTTATACCATACTTGAATCTTTTCAAGCACTAGAAATCACTGTAGAGACGAGATATAAAACGGCAGATAAGAAGGTAAAGCCTAATACCGGACCATTACCAGAAGATTCTAAAGAACAAATGGGAGAAGCATCAAAAGAAGCAAGTTTAAGAGATCCAATGAGTATTGAACATCAGTTTACTAAAGAGACTTTTGAAGAATTGAAGATTGGTTCTGATGGTACTTTATTGCTAGAGGAAATTACTTACTTCAAAAAGATGTTGGCTAAACAAGGTAGATCGTTTGCTTTCGAATCTCATGAAATTGGGTGTGTGGATCCGAATATTATAACACCTATGGTTATCTTCACTGTACCACATGTACCTTGGAATCTAAGACCGATTCCAATACCGGAGGCATATTTACCTAAATTGGTGGAACTATTAAAAGAAAAGATAAAGATAAAAATATTAGAACCTTCATTTGCGTCGTATTCTAGTCGATGGTTTACAGTACCTAAAAAGAATGGGTCACTACGATTTATTCAAGATATGCAACCGGTAAATGCAGTAACTGTCAAGAATGCAGGAATTGGACCTATTGTGGATGAATTTGCTGAGGCGTTTGCTGGAAGGGCGATCTATTCAATGGGTGATTTGTATTTAGGTTATGATCAATTTCAACTGGTCGAAGGAAGTAGAGATATGACAATGATGAAGACACCACTTGGATTGGTTAGAATGTGCACTCTTCCTCAAGGCGCGACCAATTCAGTTGCGCATATGATGAATGGGATAAATAAGGTATTGAGAGATTTTATTCCCAAAAAGACTATGCCTTTTCTGGATGATGTTCCTATAAAAGGGTGCAGAGAAGGAGACAAGGATGAAACTTTAGATACAAGGGGATGTCGCAAATATGTTGTTGATCATATACAAGATTGTGAAAAGATTTTAACTCAGCTTGGAGAAGTTCATCTTACATTATCGGGTATGAAGTCCATATTTGGGATACAAGACGTTGTGATTGTTGGACATTTATGTAGATCTTACGAAAGAAAACCAGATCCGACTAAAGTTGATGCAATTGGAAGGATGAAAGAGGATTGTGATTCTTTAACAGAGGTTCGCAGGTTTTTGGGTGCATGTGTATTTTATCGAATCTGGATCCTTCATTTTGCTCACATAGCGGATCCATTATATGAACTGTTACACAAGGGTTACCGATTTAAATGGGAAGAAAGGCATATTCAGGCAATGCAAAGATTGAAGAAATTATTGATGTCACCTCCAATATTGAGGAAGGTTGATTATAAGTGCAATAGACCAGTGATTCTTACTGTGGACGCTAGTCCAATTGCCATTGGATGGGCTGTGGATCAAGATGATTCAAATGAAAATAGATTTGCGGTTCGATTTGGGGCTAAAGTTTTAAGTATTCGTCAGCGTGCATATTCGCAAGTCAAAAGAGAACTTTGGAGAGTCGTTTCGGCTATGAAAGCTAAAAAGGACTATTTGATTGGGGCAGTAGTAGTAATTGAAACAGATTGCTTGCCATTGCTTGGAATGATTACTAACTGTTCAATGCTAGATATTGCAATGTTGAGATGGATTGCTTATATTAAGTCATTAAATCCAGAATTTAAGCATATTACTAGGAAGGACAATTTAGTAGCAGACATGCTATCTCGAGCAAGATACGAGAGGGAGGACGAAATGGTTGAAGACATTGATGACGTTGGATTGAAATTCTATTCAATATCAAATCTCAATAGAAAAGACAAGCTATTTCTTGAAGAATCTTATAAAGGAGAATTATTGGATATTGATCATTACTTGAATACCTTGACTAAGTAGGAAAATTGGTCTACAGAAAAATTCAAACAAATAAGAAAAAAAGCATATGGATTTTTACTTCGAGATGGATTCTTATGGAAGAGACCGAAAAAAGGAATTGGGATGCCACGACGAGTGATAGGCAAAAAGGAAGAAAAACTAAAATTATTAAAGGAGTTTCATGATAGTTTATGGGCAGGGCATAGAGGAATCTGGGCTACTTTTGCTAAACTCAAGGAACGATATTGGTGGAAAAATATGTATTAAGATGTGCTCTCATTTGTAGAGTCATGTGAAATCTGTCAATCGTATTCTAATATCCGACATCGAGATGGTTTTCATTGAAGAAATTCAGAGGATAAGGTTATGGAGAGAATAAGTTTTTGGGGGATTTTTGAAGATAGGAGGAAGAGTGAGCTTCATGCTTTGGGTGGGGAAAGAAGACAGAGAATTGGGTTTTTTTTCTTCATAGGGTTTTGGAAAGACTGAGGCAATCGTTGCTGAAGTCAGTGTTGTAATGGTGAATCAGGATTTTTTAATAAAGTGGGTTTGAATAATCTTGACTGTTTTGTGAAATCGAGTTACGTCTGTGATGAAGAGTTAAAAGGGTGTCTATAGGATTGAGTATGCGGGGTGAATGAAATTTATTGGGTCAATCTAACAAGACGGTCAGTGGATACAAGATCGTAAGTATAAGCGGTATCGAAAATTAGCAGTTTGGGTTGTTCGGGGTTCTCTGTAATATCTAGAGACCTACTGGTTGGGGCAAAAAGGACTTTGACAAGCAGTCGAAGGGCATCCGTATAGATTTACAGTGTATTCTTGTAGTTGTTTGTATTCCAACAGTCAAAAACTGATAAACTGCTTGAATATTGGCAAATCTCTATACTATCTTCTACAGCCAGACACCCGACGCGTTCTCGAGCAGGAAAGCACATAATACGACAACGGTAAAGAATTGATATTCATTACCATTGATATCCAAACTTCTTGATCATATTGGTCAAGCAAAGTTCTTTATAAAGATTGATTTACGAGGTGCATATAACTTGATATTTATTAAGGAAGTAGATAAATGGAAGACATAATTTCTCACCAAGTATGGACATTTTGAATATAATTTCATGCCTTTTAGACTTATAAATACTTCAGCCATATTCCAATACTTAATAAATGATATATTTTATAAGTATCTCAAGGATTTTGTTGTGATCTATTTAGATGATATTCTGATCATTTCCAAGAATCTGGAAGACCACAAAAAAACATGTGCACCTTGTGCTGGAAAAGCTATGAAGTGCTAGGCTATATGAAAAATTGAAAAAGTGTGTATTTCATGCACCTCAAGTCGAATTTGATGGATATATTATTTCTAAATAAATACCTTTTTATAGATCCAAAGAAGCTATAAGCAATCATTGATTGGACAAAGCCAAAAAATTATACGTGATATCCAATGCTTTCTTAGATTTACAAACTTCTACATGATTTTTATTAAGAATTATTCCAAGATTAGTGCTCCACTTATACGGTTGACATACAAGGACAAACTAGACTGGGACCCCGAAGCAGAGAAACTTTTTCAAAGCTTAAAAGATGCTTTCGCTACAGCTCTAATTTTGATACATCCAGATTTGAACAAGCCCTATTTTATGGAGATCAATGCCTTAGTCTTTGTATTGGAATAGTTTTGTCATAATATGGAGAAGATGGCAAACTTCATCCAATTGTATTCTATTTTAGAAATTCTCAGCAGCAAAAATTAATTATATGATCAACAACAGACAACCTTATTAAAACTTCACTTATTCCATCCTTAAGCAACTAATATATCAATGCTTGTCGATTTATCATTTCTTGATTAGGTTTGTAAAGCCTCAAATACAGATCGTCTTATTCTTAATATCAAGCATTTTACCAACAACCTTTCTAAAGAGTCTTTTAAATTCAAGTATGAAGACAACCTCTTGCTCTTTGAAGAATGTTTCTTCATTCCTAAAGGACCAACTTACTTGTGTATTCTTCAAATGTGCCATGACTTCCCTATAGCCAGACATTTCGGATTCAACAAGACCTTGGAACTTCTGCCTAGAGACTTTTGGTGGCTTAAAATGTAGAAGGACATTAAAAATTCGTACTATCATGTCATACTTGTTCAAGGTCAAAGAACCCTCAACATCAGCCATATGAACTTCTTCAACTCTTTTCTATTCTAAGACAACCATGGTCATCTATCTCAATAGATTTTATTATAGATCTTCCACCATCAAATTTATTTGATACTATCTTTGTAGTTGTTGATCGATTGACCAAGATGGTATATTTTATACCTTCCAAGAAATCAATTACTGGTGAAGAGATAGCAAGACTCTTTATTGACAATGTCTATTATTACCATAGATTATTAGACAACATTCTGTTGAATCCTGAACCTCAATTTGTATCAAGATTTTAGAAGGTACTTTTTAAGATTCTTAAGGTTGACATCTACCTTTCTTCTTCTTTCTACCTTCAAACTGTTGGCCAAATGGAGCGAGTCAATCAAATACTTGAGCAATATTTGAGGTACACCTTCAACTATCAATAAGATGATTGGACTTTCTACTTGTTATTGGTGGAATTTGCATATAAAAACACAATCCATCAATGACATTCATCTAGACCAAAAGGTTCCATCAATGACATTTATCTAGACCAAAAGCAGAAAAATGAAAAATAGTAGCTTGATAAGATGGCTTCATCATGAAGATTCTTAGTTCTTAGCTTCATAAAGAAGAAGAGGACGCAACCTCTAAAGAGGCAGTTATTATCAAATATTTAGAATAATATTAGTCAATAGTTTGAATTCACAACTATAGCCTATTTATATTCTTTTCATCTTGTTTACTTTATATGATATGGATAGTAAAGAAATAAATGCCTTATCGGTCATACCATCTCAACCAAGTAGCTCGCAGAGATGACCTTGAGATAAAGAGCCGCCTGAACCACAAAGATGTCAAAGCATACATAGTAATAGGTCACTGGTAATTGTGTTTGAGGTAGAACTTGCCTATGAAGGACGTCCAGAAAGAGTGTTTGTAGGACAATTCCATAATAAAGATATTGAAGTTTATGCTTAGTCACAAATAAAAGGCTTGGAGTACTATCGATGGCTACAAGGGCCTATGAACAATTTAGCTCACAAAAAAAAACTGAAATATATAACAGCCACCATGTGACAGATCTTTAATTTCTTGTTCATATACTAGCTTGCTGCAACATTACTTCTCAGAGACCTTGAAGCTAGAAGAAGAGTTGATGTCACGGACATACAAGTGAAGAAGATTCGAGAAGGTTCTAGAAGGTACCAATAGGTTCTAAAAAGATTCTTGAAGGTTTAAGGAGATTTTAGAAGGTTCCAATAGATTCTAAGAAAGTTCTAGAAGGTCATAGGAGGTCCTAAAAGATTTTAAGAGGCTTTAGATGATTTAGGAAGTTGTTGAAGAAGGAGCTTAGCCTTGCTTTGTTTTTAAGCCTCATAAAAACTTTTCAAGCAGCTTCCTAAGACCTAGTATATATAGGAGTTAAGGTTGAGGCATCCTCAATCTCGACAACTCACTTCTTGTAGTCAAGCCAGGACCTTCTTGCTTTGTATCTAGTTGTTGTTTTAATGTCAAGTTAACTCCATTAGTTGAACTTAAATCCTTGTCTTGTATATGGTTCCTAACAAGTTTGCTTCTTTCTTTCATTCATTAGCTGTATTACATCACATTAATGTTAGATATTAATTCTAAGAGTATTGACAAGCTTATAAAGATTTGTAATAGTTAGAAATGTATTCTCACTTCTATCAAGAGAAGCATCTATAAATTTTCCTTCTATGGATAATTCAAATAAACTCACAAGTCAAATTAGAAGAAGATAATCTACAACTTCTAATACCAAATCAAAATTTCTATAAAAAAAAAATAGTCCACTCTCTTTAAAAAAAAATCAATGTTAGATATTTAAATTGATAATTTAAAAGTGGGTAGTCTACAATCTTCAAAACACAACAATAAAAATGAAATAAATTACTTAGTTCTAAAAAAAATAAGAATAATGAAATAACACTCTTATCAAATTATCAAAGGCATCAATCTCATGGAAAAAAAAAATTCAATACATTCTTGTGTCACTCAAAAAGAGTAGATATTTATTCAAAATTAATATAGTAATGAAACTAGAATAGCTATTGCCAAAGACAAAAGGTGTTAGGGACATATTCCTTAGAACTTTCTAGAGAGAAGTTTCTAGAACCTTCTAGAAAACAAGCCTCTGGAACCTTCTAGAAGAGAACCCTCTGGAACCTTTTAGAGAGAAGTTTCTAGAAGCTTCTAGAAAAGAAGTCTCTGGAACCTTCTAGAAGAGAAGTTTCTAGAAGCTTCTAGAAAGGAATCCCTTGGAACTTTCTAGAAGCTTCCTAGTTAATAGAAGTAGCTCAAGAAGTTTCTAGAACCTTCTAGAAAAGAAGCCTCTGGAACCTTCTAGAAGCTTTCTAGTTAATAGAAGTAGCTTGAGAAGCTTCCTAAGTAGGAGTATATATAGGGATCGAGGCTGAAGAATTCTTCAGTCTCGACAACACATCTCTTGGAGTTCTAGCTCACCTTTCTGGTGTTGTTCTTGTACTCATCTGTTTAATCTAGTTTTGCTACTTCTTCTTGAACTTCTTGTTAGATTTCAAGTCTGTATTTTGTGTCCGTGACAGTTTGTCGAGACTACACTAACTTGAGATATCAGAGCTAGTTCTTTCTTAGTAGAGTGTAGATTACCCCTCTACTTGAAGGTATACTAGTATTTTTTAGAGGTTGCAGATTACCCTCCTCTAAACTGATACTTCTTTTGTTACAATATTGGAGTCTTATTCTTCTTGGAGAGAGTGGATTACCTCTCTTCTTGAAATTCTTAAGGCATTTTATAGGTTGTGGATTACCCTCCTATAAACCAATATTGCCTCTTATAGGGTCATTTTTGTCCTTCTTTTAGAATGGCCGGAGGTCAAGACATTAGTATGACAGAAAGTTCGGAGTCTAAGTTAGATGCTATTATGAATGCCCTCGCTACATTATCACAAAGAACTGCAGAGATTGAAGGAGTGGTGGCAAGGCTTCATAATGATGGAGTATCTGGGATAGCACAATCTAAACTACACCAGCCTCAAATTTCGGCACTTGGAGAAACAACTTTACCTCAGGTTCGACAAGAACCACTAGTTCTACAACATAAGGAGCCTCGAGTTAGCCTTCCAGATAAGTTTGATGGAACACGTTCCAAGTTTCGAGGATTCGTCAATCAAATCAGGTTGATAACAGTTTTACAGCCTGAACGATATCCAACGGAGGAGTCACGTGTTGGGCTTGTTGGAACCTTACTTACGGGACAAGCTCTATCATGGTTTGCTCCTTTGTTTGAGAAACGATCATCCATATTAAACAACTTCGAAACCTTTTTGGAAGCATTTGCAGAAGCATTTGGTGAATACGATAAGGTTCGATGGGCTACAACAAAGATCCGGTCGCTACGACAAGGGATGCGTTCTACATCAATCTATGCTTCGAATTTCAGGTAATTAGTATGCGACATCAATTGGGATGAAGAAGCGTTGATGAGTCAATTCTATTGGGGTTTAAGAGATGATGTGAAGGATTTGCTGTTAACTCTTCCTGATCCACGAACGCTCAATGAAGCCATTAGCCAAGCTGTGAAGTGCGATAATCGCCTATTCCAACGTCGCCAAGATCAACGCTCAAGACAACATACAATTCGCCATGCTCCAACTATGTCGGCAAGCAGTGTGAATTCGCATTCAAAGGTGGAAGACATGCAAATTGATGCGATACATATCAAATCTCTTACTATAGAAGAAAAAAAGTGACGTATGGAGGAAAATTTATGCTTGTATTGCGGTGGAGAAGGCTACAAAGTCGAAAACTGTCTCAAAAAGCAAAATCGAGGTATAGTCAAGACTAGGGGAGTATTTGTTCAGGAAAACGAGGATGCCCAGCCACAGTAGGAACTGTGCCGTTGGACAATGAAATATCCCAACAACAATCAGGTTCCTTTCTTTCTGCCCAACCTGCACTTTGTTTTACAATCCCTCTGTTTATCGGCCCTCAAAAACTGAGAACCTTAGCACTACTAGACTCAGGAGCATCTGCTTGTTTTTTAGACGAAGAATTTGCAAAGCGTCATAAGATCCCTTTAGTACAAAAATCAAAACCTATTCATGTTGAGGTCATAGATGGGCGACCTTTATTGTCTGGTAGCATCACCCATGAATCAAAACCTATAGAAGTAACGTTTAAAGACCATAGTAGTCATATTATTTTTAATATTATTAGAATCCCATCAAATCCTATTATTCTTGGTCTTTCTTGGTTGGAAAAACATAATCCATTGATAGATTGGAGGTTGCGGAAGATGACTTTTCCCACAAAACCACCCAAGAAAAAACCTAGTAAAAAACCTCGAAAAAAGAAATCCTTAGTCATTAGAGCAAGAGCGTTTATAAGATCATCTAAGGAAGGCACTCCATTTGTCATTTATGCGGCTCCAACTACCGAGGAGAAGATCTCAACAGCAAGTATACCGGAGCAATATAAAGATTTTGAAGACGTGTTTCAAAAGAAGAACGGCGACATACTACCGGAACACCGACCATATGATTGTGCCATAGACTTGCAAGAAGGAGCACAACCACCTTTTGGCCCAATCTACAATCTATCGCAAACGGAGTTGGCAGAGTTACGAAAGTACATTGACGAAAATCTAGCCAAGAACTTCATTCGTCATTCAAAATCATCAGCTGGAGCATCCATCTTATTTGTGAAGAAGAAAGATGGATCATTACGGATGTGTATGGACTATCGAGGCCTCAACAAGGTAACAAAGAAAAATTGTTATCCATTACCCTTGATTTCTAGTCTCTTAGAACAACTTGGACGTGCGAAGATCTTTACAAAAATTGATCTAAGGGGAGCTTATAATCTCATACGAATCAAGGAAGGAGATGAGTGGAAGACAGCATTCCGTACAAGGTATGGTCATTTCGAATATAATGTCATGCCTTTTGGTCTTACCAATGCTCCAGCGGTTTTCCAACATATGATGAATGACATCTTTCGAGAACACCTCGACGATTTTGTTGTCATCTACTTGGACGATATTCTAATATTCTCTAAAAACGAGGAAGAGTATGAGGAGCATGTTCGTTTGGTCTTGGAGAAACTACGCAAGCGAGGACTATATGCCAAATTAGAAAAGTGTTTATTTTACTAGACAGAGATGGAATTTTTGGGGTTCATTGCGACTACAGAAGGTTTGAAGATGGACCCCAAGAAAGTAGAAGCAATCATGTCTTGGGAGGTTCCGAAGACGGTTAGAGACGTACAATGCTTTCTTGGTTTTGCTAACTTCTATCAGATCTTCATCAAGAATTATTCTCAAGTTGCTGCTCCTCTCACTCGATTAACATGCAAGGATAAGTTGGAATGGGGACCTTTGGCGGAGAAGGCGTTTCAAGATTTGAAGACAGCATTTACTACAGCTCCAATTTTGGTACATCCAGACTTTACAAATGCCTTCTATTTAGAAACTGATGCTTCAGATTTTGCTTTGGGAGCTGTGCTTTCACAAATGAGTGAAGATAAGAAGCTCCATCCAGTTGCATTCTATTCTCGGAAGTTCTCTGCTGCTGAAATCAATTATGAGATCCACGATAAGGAACTTCTTGCTATAGTGGATTCTTTCGAAGAATGGCGTCACTTTCTTGATGGAGCTGTACATCCAGCAACCGTATATACGGATCACAAGAATTTGGAGTATTTCATGACGGCTCGAGTTTTAAATCGGTGTCAAGCTCGGTGGAATATGTCGCTATCTAGATTCGATTTTGTTATCACTTATTGACCTGGAAGGTAGCAAGGACTATCCGATGCTTTATCAAGGAGATCGTATCTTGCACCAAAGGCTGGAGAAGCAGCGTTTGATCAACAATGTACAACGTTATTGAAGCCAGAGAGATTTCAACTTTGTGCTACTATTATATCATTTGATGCTGACTTCTTAAACTAGGTACGTGCTATGACCATTAAAGATTCAGTAGCCATTGATATCAAGCAACGTACCAATGACGATAAGTTGAAGGTGGAGGGAGATCTTTTATACTTTGAAGAGCAATTGTACATTCCAAAAGGACTAGCACGACTCCGAGTTCTTCAATCTCGCCATGATTTTCCAGCTGCGGGATATTTTGGATTCAACAAGACCTTGGAGCTTATTTCTCGAGATTTTTGGTGGCCCCAAATGTGGAAGGATGTAAAAGATTTTGTCCTCTCTTGTGACATCTGTTCAAGATCTAAGAATCCTCGGCATCGCCCTTATGGACTTCTACAGCCATTGCCAATTCCATGTCGACCATGGTCTTCAATTTCTATGGACTTCATCACGAACTTGCCATCATCAAACTCATTTGACAGCATCTTTGTCGTGGTAGATCGGCTTACGAAGATGGCACACTTTGTTCCTTGTAAGAAGACATCGTCCAGTGAAGTCACAGTAAGACTCTTTCTCGATAATGTGTATCGATATCATGAACTACCAGATGATATCATATCAGATCAAGGTACCCAGTTCGTGTCAAAGTTTTGGAGATCTCTCTTTGGGATATTGAAAGTGGATATCAAGCTTTCTTCAGCTTTTCATCCTCAAACTGATGGCCAAACGGAACGGGTGAACCAAATCTTGGAGCAGTACTTACGATGCAGCATCAACTATTAACAAGACGATTGGACTACATATCTATCGCTAGCCGAGTTTGCATATAACAACACCCTCCATGCGTCGACTCAACAAACACCATTCTTTTTCAACTATGGGTATCATCCGAAGCTTGATTTATTGAGTCCGTCAACAAATAACAATCCAGCAGCTGAAGGATTTGCGAAGCAACTATCAGAGCTTCAAACTATGTTGAAGCTTCAATTACAATCCGCTCAAGAATCCTATAAGACGTCTGCAGATAGATTTTGGAATCCAGCACCTACTTTCAAAGTTGGAGACAAAGTCTGGCTTCTTCGACGAAATATCAAGACCAAGCGACCATGTGATAAGTTGGACTATCGAAGATTGGGACCATTTATCATCTAGAAGCAAATTAATCCAGTAGCATACCGGTTGGAGTTACCGGCTTCTATGAAGGTACATCCAGTCTTTCATGTTTCTCTGTTGGAACCTCATCGAGAGTCATCTTTTCCTGGAAGAGTGCAATGTCTGCCACCTAGTATTGAAATCGAGAACCACGAAGAATACGAGGTTGAAAAGGTATTGGATTCACGGCGAAGGTGGGGAAAGTTAGAATATCTTGTTCATTGGTGTGGCTATGACATTAATGAGCGAACGTGGGAGCCAGCTGAAAATCTTGCGAATGTGCCACAAAAGGTACAGGAGTTTCATCAACGACATCCCGATAAACCTAAATCAATTCGATGATAGCTTCTTTCTGAAGCTTGTTCTCCCAACAATATAAGAAAAGGGGAGAGCACCAGCAAAATTCATAGTTGATGTAGTTATTTTCTCCAAGATAGATCGTAGTTTGGTGTTTTGATATGGATAGCCAAGAGATAGATACTATGCCAGTCAGAGTATTGCAACCGAGTAGCTCACGAAGGCGACCCCGAGATGAAGAACTACATGTACCACGATGACAACGGAGGGTACCGAGTAACCGATCATTGGTGATTGTATTTGAGATCGAGCCTGCTTACGATGGTCAACCAGAAGGCGTGTTTGCAGGACAATTTCACAATGAGGACACGGAAGTTCATGCTTGGTCAGAAGTCGAAGGCGTGGACCACTACCGTTGGCTTCAAGGGTCGATGAACCACTTGCCTCGTGAACAACAGTTGGAGTTCATAGCAGAAGTTATGCGACAGATCTTCATTTTTTTACGTTGGTACTGATCAACAACATTGCTTCTCAGAGACCTCGAAGCTAAAAGAGGGGGTGATGTTAGGGACATATTCCTTAGAACTTTCTAGAGAGAAGTTTCTAGAACCTTCTAGAGAACAAGCCTTTGGAACCTTCTAGAAGAGAAGCCTCTGGAATCTTTTAGAGAGAAGTTTCTAGAAGCTTCTAGAAAGGAAGTCTCTGGAACCTTCTAGAAGAGAAGTTTCTAGAAGCTTCCTAGTTAATAGAAGTAGCTCAAGAAGTTTCTAGAACCTTCTAGAAAGGAAGCCTCTGGAACCTTCTAGAAGCTTCCTAGTTAATAGAAGTAGCTCGAGAAGCTTCCTAAGTAGGAGTATATATGGGGATCGAGGGTGAAGAGTTCTTCAGTCTCGACAATACATCTCTTGGAGTTCTAGCTCACCTTTCTGGTGTTGTTCTTGTACTCATCTGTTTAATCTAGTTTTGCCACTTCTTCTTGAACTTCTTGTTAGATTTCAAGTATGTATTTTGTGTCCGTGAAAAAAGGATTAAAAAGTCTTAAAATAAGACTTAGAAATAGAAAGGTATTGACAAGAGTGAAGAAAACTTGACTATTGTCTTTATATATGCTACCTAATTAGAAGCTATGTGACAATGTTCTATAGGATTATCAACACGTGTTTAATTTGTAAAACACATGTCTTAACTTATAAGACAAGTTTTTTATATGTGTACCATATTGTTAGCTTATATTACAAGCTACAAAGGTACACAACATGTAGTTAATTTATTGGCCAAGTTTCTAACCTACTGTCATATATATATATATATATACTTAAACAAGAAGTGCAAGGTAGAAAGTAAATATAAATGTATTTCATAATATCTTGTAACAAAGCTTCTTAAAAACTTTATAGATACATATTTGACTTCATACATGTTTATTCTTGATTAATAGGTTAGAAACTTGGCCAACAAGTTAGCCATGTATCATACATGTAAATAGATTATGAAAAAAGCTAATGATGTGGCATGAATATAAAAAATTTATTTTGCAAGTTAAGACACATGTCTTACAAATTAGACATGTGTTTGAGGTCATATAAGACATCGCCATATAGCTCCTAGTTGAATAGTATATATGGAGGCAAAAGTGATGCCTTCTTCACTTTTATCATCACCTTTTTAGTTCTTACTTTTATTTCAATACTTTTTAGTTTTCTTCTCTTTGGCAATAGGCATTTTAGTTTTATATTATACCATATTTGAGTGATTCTTTAGTCTTTTTGAGTAGCATAAGAATGTATTGAACTTTTAGTTTTCTAAGATTCATATCTTTGATACCTACCAATCAATTATAAATATGTATGAAGTCAAATATGTATTTATGAAACTTTTCAAAAGCTTCGCTACAAGATAATATTAAATCTACTTACATTTATTTTCTACCTAGCACTTCTTATCTAAGTAAATATGTATCTCTATAACAAAAATTAAAAAAAATTTAAGATATTATAAAGTCCTATGCAATTATCATGGACAAATATATTTATCTTGATAATTATCTAGATAATAAAAATAGATAGAAATAAGTCAAAGTAAATAAATATGATAATATCATATAGAAAGCTTCCTAGAAGCTTCATAGACATTTTTTTGCTTTTATATATGTCTACAGGTGGTTGATAGGTTGAAAACTTGGCCAACAAAGAGGCCACATGTCGACAAGTTGACCACTTGTAATACAAGTTGAACATATGGCACACACCTAAAAAACTTGTCTTACAAATTAGACATATATCTTATAAGTTGGACATGTAATAGAAGTCCTATTGTCACGGACACAAAATACAGACTTGAAATCTAACAAGAAGTTCAAGAAGAAGTGGCAAAACTAGATTAAACAGATGAGTACAAGAACAACACCAGAAAGGTGAGGTAGAACTCCAAGAGATGTGTTGTCGAGACTGAAGAACTCTTCAGCCTCGATCCCTATATATACTCCTACTTAGGAAGCTTCTCGAGCTACTTCTATTAACTAGAAAGCTTCTAGAAGGTTCTAGAGGCTTTCTTTCTAGAAGGTTCTAGAAACTTCTTGAGCTACTTGTATTAACTACGAAGCTTCTAGAAAGTTCCAGGGGATTCCTTTCTAGAAGCTTCTAGAAACTTCACTTCTAGAAGGTTCCAGAGACTTCCTTTCTAGAAGCTTCTAGAAACTTCTCTCTAAAAGGTTCCAGAGGCTTCTCTTCTAGAAGGTTCTTAAGGCTTGTTCTCTAGAAGGTTCTAGAAACTTCTCTCTAGAAAGTTCTAAGGAATATGTCCCTAACATCACCCCCTCTTTTAGCTTCGAGGTCTCTGAGAAGCAATGTTGTTGATCAGTACCAACGCAAGAAAATGAAGATCTGTCGCATAACTTCTGCTATGAACTCCAACTGTTGTTCACGAGGCAAGTGGTTTATCGACCCTTGAAGCCAACGGTAGTGGTCCACGCCTTCGACTTCTGACCAAGCATGAACTTCCGTGTCCTCATTGTGAAATTGTCCTGCAAACACGCCTTCTGGTTGACCATCGTAAGCAGGCTCGATCTCAAATACAATCACCAATGATCGGTTACTCGGTACCCTCCGTTGTCATCGTGGTACATGTAGTTCTTCATCTCGGGGTCGCCTTCGTGAGCTACTCGGTTGCAATACTCTGACTGGCATAGTATCTATCTCTTGGCTATCCATATCAAAACACCAAACTACGATCTATCTTGGAGAAAATAACTACATCAACTATGAATTTTGCTGGTGCTCTCCCCTTTTCTTATATTGTTGGGAGAACAAGCTTCAGAAAGAAGCTATCATCGAATTGATTTAGGTTTATCGGGATGTCGTTGATGAAACTCCTGTACCTTTTGTGGCACATTCGCAAGATTTTCAGCTGGCTCCCACGTTCGCTCATTAATGTCATAGCCACACCAATGAACAAGATATTCTAACTTTCCCCACCTTCGCCGTGAATCCAATACCTTTTCAACCTCGTATTCTTCGTGGTTCTCGATTTCAATACTAGGTGGCAGACATTGCACTCTTCCAGGAAAAGATGACTCTCGATGAGGTTCCAATAGAGAAACATGAAAGACTGGATGTACCTTCATAGAAGCCGGTAACTCCAACCGGTATGCCACTGGATTAATTTGCTTCTGGATGATAAATGGTCCCAATCTTCGATAGTCCAACTTATCACATGGTCGCTTGGTCTTGATATTTCGTCGAAGAAGCCAGACTTTGTCTCCAACTTTGAAAGTAGGTGCTGGATTCCAAAATCTATCTGCAGACGTCTCATAGGATTCTTGAGCGGATTGTAATTGAAGCTTCAACATAGTTTGAAGCTCTGATAGTTGCTTCGCAAATCCTTCAGCTGCTGGATTGTTATTTGTTGACGAACTCAATAAATCAAGCTTCGGATGATACCCATAGTTGAAAAAGAATGGTGTTTGTTGAGTCGACGCATGGAGGGTGTTGTTATATGCAAACTCGGCTAGCGATAGATATGTAGTCCAATCGTCTTGTTAATAGTTGATGCTGCATCGTAAGTACTGCTCCAAGATTTGGTTCACCCGTTCCGTTTGGCCATCAGTTTGAGAATGAAAAGCTGAAGAAAGCTTGATATCCACCTTCAATATTCCAAAGAGAGATCTCCAAAACTTTGACACGAACTGGGTACCTCGATCTGATATGATATCATCTGGTAGTTCATGATATCGATACACATTATCGAGAAAGAGTCTTACTGTGACTTCACTGGACGATGTCTTCTTACAAGGAACAAAGTGTGCCATCTTCGTAAGCCGATCTACCACGACAAAGATGCTGTCAAATGAGTTTGATGATGGCAAGTCCGTGATGAAGTCCATAGAAATTGAAGACCATGGTCGACATCGAATTGGCAATGGCTGTAGAAGTCCATAAGGGCGATGCCGAGGATTCTTAGATCTTGACAGATGTCACAAGAGAGGACAAAATCTTTCACATCCTTCCACATTTGGGGCCACCAAAAATCTCGAGAAATAAGCTCCAAGGTCTTGTTGAATCCAAAATATCCCGCAGCTGGAAAATCATGGCGAGATTGAAGAACTCGGAGTCGTGCTAGTCCTTTTGGAATGTACAATTGCTCTTCAAAGTATAAAAGATCTCCTTCCACCTTCAACTTATCGTCATTGGTACGTTGCTTGATATCAATGGCTACTGAATCTTTAATGGTCATAGCACGTACCTAGTTTAAGAAGTCAGCATCAAATGATATAATAGTAGCACAAAGTTGAAATCTCTCTGGCTTCAATAACGTTGTACATTGTTGATCAAACGCTGCTTCTCCAGCCTTTGGTGCAAGATACGATCTCCTTGATAAAGCATCGGATAGTCCTTGCTACCTTCCAGGTCAATAAGTGATAACAAAATCGAATCTAGATAGCGACATATTCCACCGAGCTTGACGCCGATTTAAAACTCGAGCCGTCATGAAATACTCCAAATTCTTGTGATCCGTATATACGGTTACTGGATGTGCAGCTCCATCAAGAAAGTGACGCCATTCTTCGAAAGAATCCACTATAGCAAGAAGTTCCTTATCGTGGATCTCATAATTGATTTCAGCAGCAGAGAACTTCCGAGAATAGAATGCAACTGGATGGAGCTTCTTATCTTCACTCATTTGTGAAAGCACAGCTCCCAAAGCAAAATCTGAAGCATCAGTTTCTAAATAGAAGGCATTTGTAAAGTCTGGATGTACCAAAATTGGAGCTGTAGTAAATGCTGTCTTCAAATCTTGAAACGCCTTCTCCGCCAAAGGTCCCCATTCCAACTTATCCTTGCATGTTAATCGAGTGAGAGGAGCAGCAACTTGAGAATAATTCTTGATGAAGATCTGATAGAAGTTAGCAAAACCAAGAAAGCATTGTACGTCTCTAACCGTCTTCGGAACCTCTCAAGACATGATTGCTTCTACTTTCTTGGGGTCCATCTTCAAACCTTCTGTAGTCGCAATGAACCCCAAAAATTCCATCTCTGTCTAGTAAAATAAACACTTTTCTAATTTGGCATATAGTCCTCGCTTGCGTAGTTTCTCCAAGACCAAACGAACATGCTCCTCATACTCTTCCTCGTTTTTAGAGAATATTAGAATATCGTCCAAGTAGATGACAACAAAATCGTCGAGGTGTTCTCGAAAGATGTCATTCATCATATGTTGGAAAACCGCTGGAGCATTGGTAAGACCAAAAGGCATGACATTATATTCGAAATGACCATACCTTGTACGGAATGCTGTCTTCCACTCATCTCCTTCCTTGATTCGTACGAGATTATAAGCTCCCCTTAGATCAATTTTTGTAAAGATCTTCGCACGTCCAAGTTGTTCTAAGAGACTAGAAATCAAGGGTAATGGATAACAATTTTTCTTTGTTACCTTGTTGAGGCCTCGATAGTCCATACACATCCGTAATGATCCATCTTTCTTCTTCACAAATAAGATGGATGCTCCAGCTGATGATTTTGAATGACGAATGAAGTTCTTGGCTAGATTTTCGTCAATGTACTTTCGTAACTCTGCCAACTCCGTTTGCGATAGATTGTAGATTGGGCCAAAAGGTGGTTGTGCTCCTTCTTGCAAGTCTATGGCACAATCATATGGTCGGTGTTCCGGTAGTATGTCGCCGTTCTTCTTTTGAAACACGTCTTCAAAATCTTTATATTGCTCCGGTATACTTGCTGTTGAGATCTTCTCCTCGGTAGTTGGAGCCGCATAAATGACAAATGGAGTGCCTTCCTTAGATGATCTTATAAACGCTCTTGCTCTAATGACTAAGGATTTCTTTTTTCGAGGTTTTTTACTAGGTTTTTTCTTGGGTGGTTTTGTGGGAAAAGTCATCTTCCGCAACCTCCAATCTATCAATGGATTATGTTTTTCCAACCAAGAAAGACCAAGAATAATAGGATTTGATGGGATTCTAATAATATTAAAAATAATATGACTACTATGGTCTTTAAACGTTACTTCTATAGGTTTTGATTCATGGGTGATGCTACCAGACAATAAAGGTCGCCCATCTATGACCTCAACATGAATAGGTTTTGATTTTTGTACTAAAGGGATCTTATGACGCTTTGCAAATTCTTCGTCTAAAAAACAAGCAGATGCTCCTGAGTCTAGTAGTGCTAAGGTTCTCAGTTTTTGAGGGCCGATAAACAGAGGGATTGTAAAACAAAGTGCAGGTTGGGCAGAAAGAAAGGAACCTGATTGTTGTTGGGATATTTCATTGTCCAACGGCACAGTTCCTACTGTGGCTGGGCATCCTCGTTTTCCTGAACAAATACTCCCCTAGTCTTGACTATACCTCGATTTTGCTTTTTGAGACAGTTTTCGACTTTGTAGCCTTCTCCACCGCAATACAAGCATAAATTTTCCTCCATACGTCACTTTTTTTCTTCTATAGTAAGAGATTTGATATGTATCGCATCAATTTGCATGTCTTCCACCTTTGAATGCGAATTCACACTGCTTGCCGACATAGTTGGAGCATGGCGAATTGTATGTTGTCTTGAGCGTTGATCTTGGCGACGTTGGAATAGGCGATTATCGCACTTCACAGCTTGGCTAATGGCTTCATTGAGCGTTCGTGGATCAGGAAGAGTTAACAGCAAATCCTTCACATCATCTCTTAAACCCCAATAGAATTGACTCATCAACGCTTCTTCATCCCAATTGATGTCGCATACTAATTACCTGAAATTCGAAGCATAGATTGATGTAGAACGCATCCCTTGTCGTAGCGACCGGATCTTTGTTGTAGCCCATCGAACCTTATCGTATTCACCAAATGCTTCTGCAAATGCTTCCAAAAAGGTTTCGAAGTTGTTTAATATGGATGATCGTTTCTCAAACAAAGGAGCAAACCATGATAGAGCTTGTCCCGTAAGTAAGGTTCCAACAAGCCCAACACGTGACTCCTCCGTTGGATATCGTTCAGGCTGTAAAACTGTTATCAACCTGATTTGATTGACGAATCCTCGAAACTTGGAACGTGTTCCATCAAACTTATCTGGAAGGCTAACTCGAGGCTCCTTATGTTGTAGAACTAGTGGTTCTTGTCGAACCTGAGGTAAAGTTGTTTCTCCAAGTGCCGAAATTTGAGGCTGGTGTAGTTTAGATTGTGCTATCCCAGATACTCCATCATTATGAAGCCTTGCCACCACTCCTTCAATCTCTGCAGTTCTTTGTGATAATGTAGCGAGGGCATTCATAATAGCATCTAACTTAGACTCCGAACTTTCTGTCATACTAATGTCTTGACCTCCGGCCATTCTAAAAGAAGGACAAAAATGACCCTATAAGAGGCAATATTGGTTTATAGGAGGGTAATCCACAACCTATAAAATGCCTTAAGAATTTCAAGAAGAGATGTAATCCACTCTCTCCAAGAAGAATAAGACTCCAATATTATAACAAAAGAAGTATCAGTTTAGAGGAGGGTAATCTGCAACCTCTAAAAAATACTAGTATACCTTCAAGTAGAGGGGTAATCTACACTCTACTAAGAAAGAACTAGCTCTGATATCTCAAGTTAGTGTAGTCTCGACAAACTATCATGGACACAAAATATAGACTTGAAATCTAACAAGAAGTTCAAGAAGAAGTAGCAAAACTAGATTAAACAGATGAGTACAAGAACAACACCAGAAAGGTGAGCTAGAACTCCAAGAGATGTGTTGTCGAGACTGAAGAACTCTTCAGCCTCGATCCCTATATATACTCCTACTTAGGAAGCTTCTCGAGCTACTTCTATTAACTAGAAAGCTTCTAGAAGGTTCAAGAGGCTTCCTTTCTAGAAGGTTCTAGAAACTTCTTGAGCTACTTCTATTAACTAGGAAGCTTTTAGAAAGTTCCAGGGGATTCCTTTCTAGAAGCTTCTAGAAACTTCTCTTCTAGAAGGTTCCAGAGACTTCCTTTCTAGAAGCTTCTAGAAACTTCTCTCTAAAAGGTTCCAGAGGGTTCTCTTCTAGAAGGTTCCAGAGGCTTGTTTTCTAGAAGGTTCTAGAAACTTCTCTCTAGAAAGTTCTAAGGAATATGTCCCTAACACCTATAGGATGTCACCACGTATTTCTTAGTTAAGTAATATATATAGAGGTAAGAGTGACACCTTCCTCACTCTTGTCATCTCCTTTCTTGCTTTTAGTCTAGTTTCAAGAGTCTTATGTTTTTTAGTCTTTGGCAATAGTCATTCCAGTTCTTCTTTGAATATACATACTTTCTTCTATTTTTTTACTTTCTTTTTGACACAAATTCTACAAGTTTATGCATCTTCTTTCAATTTTTGTCCTTGATAGATTAACAAGAATATGCATACAATATCACAAATTTTTCTTTTTTTGATTAAGAGTGGATTATCTCTTTTTTTTATAAGACATAAGTGTATTAGAAGTTGTGGATTATTTTCTTCTAAACTGATATTATTTTTAGAAATTTTTTTTTCTTCATTCTTGAGTATTGTATTTTGTAAAAATAAACGCCTTTCTTTTTATTGTGCTTGCATGGTAGAGCTTCCTGAAATGAAGAGTGCAATGGCTCAAATGTATGAACAAATGAGAGAGTTAATACTTACAATGTACCAACTCAGTCTACGACCACAAGCAGCAACAAGATTATCAAGCAATGAAGATATAGAGATAATTGAAATTGCTTCAACTTCTACACCAAGCCATATTATTACTCTACAATAGAACATCGTTCAAGTTTCAAGGAAGTAAAAATTAGATTGCTTAATAAGTTTGATGGCACAAGATCTAAGTTTTAAGGATTCATCAATCAGGTACAATTGGTAATTGAACTACAATCTCAAAGTTATCCAACTCAAAGATCACAAGTCGAGTTTATTAGAATACTACTTTCACATTCTACTTTATTATGGTTTTCATCATTTCTTGAATGATGTGATTCAATATTAGATAATTTGAAAGCATTCTTCATAGAGTTTTGATCTATGTATGGAGATAATAATACAAATCATGTTGTAACAAACAAGATTTGTATCTTGTGACAAGACAATCAATCAGTGACATTATATGCTTCACAATTTTGACAATTAGCAACAAATATCAAGTGGGATGATACAACACTCATCAGCCAGTTTCTCTACGGATAATAATATGAAGTAAAAAAATTGATGCTTAATTTAATTGATCCTCAGACATTAAGTCAAGCAATTGACTTTGTTATAAATATTACAATCGACTTTTTAAATTTTAATCTCAAAATTATACAAAGAAACCTTAACATTATTATAATTCAATGACAACACCAACTACTTTTCAATCTAAACATTTAGAAGTAGAAGACATGCAAATTGATGAAGTACATTTTAAACTTCTTACCAAATAAGAAAAGATTTGTTATCATCAAGAAAGACTGATTATATTATGGAGAAGCTAAGGACACTACTTAATATTGCCCAAAGAAATGATACAACTATAAAATGAGGAGTACTATTGTCAAAGATGAAAACATGTTAGAAAATAAATTTATTTAGCTACAATAAGGATCGTGCAGCTAGAATCTTATACAATTTTTAATAAAAGAGCTCCTATCTTATTTGTGAAGAAAAAAGATAGATCATTGCAAATGTGTGTGGATTATTGAGGAGTCAACAAGATTACCATCAAGAATAAATATCCTCTGCTTTTAATATCTAGACTTCTTGATCAATTAAATCAAATTAAGATTTATACAAAAATAGGTCTATAAAGAGCATACAATCTGGTCCACATTAAAGAAGGAAATAAATGGAAGACTGCATTTTGAATAAGGTATGGACACTTTGAATATAATGTCATACCTTTTGGACTCACAAATGCACCAACTCCTTTTCAATATCTTGTAAATGATGTTTTTCATGAGTTTCTAGATGATTTGTTGTCTGTTATTTAGATGATATTTTAATCTACTCTAAGAATGCAAAAGAACATGAAGTTCATGTTCATCGTGTATTACTAAAACTTAGAGATACAAGATTGTATGCCAAGATGGAAAAGTGTATATTTTACACTATTTAAGTTGATTTCTTAGGATACATCATTTCAAACAATGGTCTAATGATGGATCCTAAAAAAATTCACACAATCATGGACTGGAAGATTCCAAAAATAGTAAGAGATGTATAATACTTTTTTGAGATTTGTCAATTACTATTAGATCTTCATCAAGAATTTTTCTCAAGTTGGAGTGCTACTTACAAGCTTAACTTGTAAAGACAAGCTAAAGTGGAATAAAGAAGCAGAAGCATCATTTCAAGCTTTAAAGAAAGCTTTTACTTCTGTACCAATCCTGTATTGCATCAATTTTTTTAAAGTATTTTTTATGGAGACAAATGTATTTGACTTTGCCTTGGATATAGTCTTGTCACAAGTAGAAGCAGATAACAAATTTCATCCTGTAGCTTTTCATTCAAGAAAAATTTTAGCAGCTAAGATTAATTATGAGATCCATGATAAGAAACTTCTTACAATTATAGACTCTTTTCAAGAATGGCATCATTATTTAGAAGGTACTTCAAGTCATGTTATCATATATATGAATCACAAGAATCTCGAATATTTCATATCAGCACATGTTTTGAATCATCGCTAGGCTCGTTGGAGCATGTCTTTATCAAGTTTCGAGTTTAATATCACTTATTGGCTGAAAAAACAACAAGGTTTGTTTAATACCTTTTCTAGACGTTCTTATCTTACATCAAAAGAAGGAAAAGTAACTTTTGATCAACAAAAGATAATTTTATTAAAGCCAAAATAATTTCATCTCCAAGCAATGAAATCAACATTGATTATTGATTTGACTTTTCTCAAGCAAATCCAAGCAAGTATGTCCTTAGACCTTCTTATTCATGATATTAAAAATAATTCCTCTAAGTCTTAAGATACTTCCAAGTTTGAGTTTAAAAAAGACCTATTCTATTTCAAAGGATGCTTATATATTCCAGAAGGAGAAGCGCAATTACATACTCTTGAAGCTCATCACAATTTCTCTGTAGCAAGATATTTTGGATATAATTAGACTTTGAAGCTTATATCTAGAGATTTTTTGTAGCCTCAAATATGGAAGGTTATTAAAGAATTTGTGAAGACATGTCATATTTGTACAAGATCAAAAACTCTTCATGATCAATCTTATGGATTCCTCCAACCATTATCTATACTAGAATAATTATGGTCTTCTGTCTCTATAGATTTTATTATGGATCTTCCAATTTCAAGTTCATATGATTCCATATTTATGATTGTAGATCATTTCACCAAGATGGCACATTTTGTACCATGTACAAAATCTATCATAGGTGAAGGAATAGCTAAATTCTTCCTTGACAATATCTATTGCTATCATGGGTTACTAAGGGATATTATATCAAACAGAGGAACACTATTTTTATTGAGATTTTGGAGAACTCTTTTTAAGATATTGAAGGTGGATATAAAACTATCTTTGGCTTTCCGCCCTCAAACTGATGGATAAATAGAATAGATAAATCAAGTTTTAAAGCAATATTTGATGTGTATCATCAACTATAAACAAGATGATTGAACAACTCTTTTGCCAGTGGCAGAGTTTGCTTACAATAATTTGGTACATTCTTCTACTCAATAAACACCTTTTTTTGTCAATTATAGTTATCATCTACAATTTGATACTTTTGACTTTTCAAAAGTTGATAATCCTATAGTAGAAGATGTAGCAAATTGATTGTCAGAGCTACATGCAATAATAAAGGCACAATTAAATGAAGCTCAAGAACGACAAAAAGCCAATGTAGATGTCTATTGCAAGGAACAACCTCAATTCTATGTGGAGAATAAGGTATGGTTACTTAGTTGCAATATTTAAACTATTTGTCCTTGTGACAAGCTGGATTATTGTAGGCTTCAACCATTTTTCATTGGTAAATAGAACAATCCAATTGCTTATTGATTACACCTATTGAAGTCTATAAAAATCCATCATGTATTCCATGTATCTTTACTTGAGCTATACAAGACAATGGATATACAAGGAAGGAGACAAATGCCACCACCTCTTATAGAAATGGACAATAATGAAGAATTTAGACTAGAAGAAGTCTTAGATTCAAGGTGGCATCAAAATAGGTTAGAATATCGGATATATTGGCGTGGATATGGCATTAATGAATTCACATGGAAGCCATCTAAGAACCTAGCAAATGCATCAACCAAAGTTAAAACTTTTCATCAATGACATCCATCAAAACCAAGATGAAGAGTCAAAAAAAATTTTGCTATAAAATAAAGCAAGCCCAATGGAGATTTCATTCTATCTTCTATCATTGTTTCTTTGAATTTTTTAGTATTTAGGAGATGGAGGAGCAACAACCAGCAGATTCAACTCAAGAGCTATCATTTACTAAGCTACTAGACAAGACATTACAACTATCACAACCTTTGAGATGGCAAAATCGAGATGAAGAGTCTCAAGAATGGCATGTTCTTCTTCGAATAGATGGCAAGATATAATGCATTTGGTACCACAACCTTAGAAGGAACTCTTGATGTTTAGTGATACTTTTGGAGGTAGGAACTATTGCTGATGGTATTATTAATGTTTTGTTTGAAGGAAGTTATGAAGACCTCAATAATGATCAAATATCAAGGTGGTCTTCTCGCCTTAGTATGGGATATTATTGATGGTTGAAGGCACCTATCAACTACCTTCAAAGGGAACAAAGATCAGTGTACGTGGCAAATATAGTTTGGTGCATTTTGAACTTCATCAATATATAATCATAGCTCCTCATGGAACTCGTCCTTAGAAAGGGGAATAATGTCACGGACATACATATTTATCTTGATAATTATCTAGATAATAAAAATAGGTAGAAGTAAGTCAAAGTAGATAAATATGATAATATCTTGTAGAAAGCTTCCTAAAAGCTTTATAGATGTTGCTTTGCCTTTATACATGTCTATAGGTGATTGATAGGTTAAAAACTTGGCCAACAAGGACACCACATGTCGACATATTGACCACTTATAATACAAGCAAGACATATGGCAAACCTAGGAAACTTATCTTGCAAATTAGACATGTGTCTTGCAAGTTGGACGTGTATTAGACGTCTTATAGCATGTCACTACATATTTCTTAGTTAAGTAGTATATATAGAAGCAAGGATAAGGCCTTCTTCACTCTTGTCAACTCCTTTCTTGTTTTTAGTCTAGTTTCAAGAGTCTTATGTTTTCTAGTCTTTGGCAATAGTCATTCCAGTTCTTCCTTGAATATACATACTTTCTTCTATTTTGTCACTTTCTTTTTCACACAAATTCGACGAGTTTATGCATCTTCTTCTAGTTTTTGTCCTTGACAACAATATGGAAGTAAAATAGAAATAGTTATATGAATTCAAATGTTAAGTGTATCAATTTAATATTTTTTTTAATTTTTACTTTATCAATAAATATATGTGTATAGAAGGAATATGTAAATATTTTGAATTGTCTTATTTAATAGATCATATAATCAAATTTCAATAAAATAAATAATATTATGATTGTTGTCATTATTATTTTTTATATTTTAATAGTGATAAATTTTGAATCTTTTTAGAGATTATTATTTTTTTAATAGATAAAAAATTATATAAATTTAAAAAATAAGAAACTAAATGAAGGTAAGGATGATAACCTATTTGTTTATGTTATACATGCGGAAACTTGTATTGTTGGACACTACCATCTATCCATTCTTGTATTCATCTATATTCCTATGTTCTTGTATTTGGCCAATTAGAAGACTTCTTTGTCTCTTTGTCTTATATGCAATAGTGAAGCATTCTATAGTGAACAAATTTAAGTACCAAAATCCTTCTAGTGTTACAAGCCGTAACAATGAAGCTGCCCTAAACTTGTAAAGAAATGAACTTCAAACAAATTCGCAGAACTTTTAAAGCAAAAGCAAGCCACGAGGGCACGTTTGGAGAGGTCAATGCCAGCAAAAGGCACACTACGTGGTCACACGTGGATCCAGAGGGAACGGTCAGGATGACACTGCTACGAAAAGCCGCATCCAAAACGGTGACGAGCCTCCAGATCGCGCCAACTGGCGAACGAATAATGATGAAGAATGTTAATTCGTCTAAAAATGGACGAATACAGGGGCCGTTCTTCGACGTCAAGGTTGGGTTGAGGGTTTTAGGGCCAAGTACGTGCCGGGGCAAACCGCCCTTCCTTGCCCAGCCCAGGCCCCTGTCTACACTGGCAACCCTGACAATGCACGTCCTCATTCTCAAGCTTGGAAGAGGCTTCTCTACGCCGGATTCAAGGCTCATTTCGGTGATTTCTGCCCCCCCAACCCTTAAAAAACTTCGTGGGTTGTCTACCTGACTGGAAGGCGACATTGGTTTCACGAATTTGCGCGAAATTGCGAGAATTTGTGCGAAATTTCAGCAACAATGGTGAGAGCAGTGGCGGTCACGTCGAGTTCGGCGAGTTTGGGGTTAGGCGTTACGAAGTCCAGATTCGTCGTGTGCGATGGGCTTTCTTCGCAGTCGTTTGTGATGGTAGGGACGCATAGGAAGGGCACACGGATGGTGCAGCCGCTGACGAAAGTGAACGCCGGGAGGAGGGGCGCGGGATTGGTGAGAGCCGATGCGTTACCATCGTCGCAAGAAGTAGCTAAGAATGTACCAGGAGCGCAGGCGGTGTCCTTGGAGGAGGTCGCCCCCGATTCTTCGAAACCGATTTCGGAGAGTAACGGACCCAGTTCATCTATGAAGAGTAGAAATGAGA
The DNA here is from genome assembly GCF_059467195.1 of Physcomitrium patens. Lineage (NCBI taxonomy): Eukaryota > Viridiplantae > Streptophyta > Bryopsida > Funariales > Funariaceae > Physcomitrium > Physcomitrium patens. Next base: position 5,524,970 of record NC_143429.1, read on the forward strand.
ATATCAGGGACGAGGCTCGTCGACAGGGGGCTGGCTGCTCTCCGACCACATTTTCTGCCAAGTACGTGCCATTTTGTCCTGGGCAGGAGACTGACGAGGAATATTCATTAGATGAGGTGATTTACAGGAGTAAGACCGGGGCGTTGTTGGATGTTCAGCATGATATTGAGGCTTTGAGGAGGGCTGGAGATGGGAATTATTGGAAGAAATTGTTCGATTCGAGAGTGGGGAAGACGACGTGGCCGTATGGCTCCGGAGTGTGGAGCAAAAAGGAGTGGGTGTTGCCGGAGATTGATGATGATGACATCGTCAGTGTGTTTGAAGGAAATTCCAACTTGTTCTGGGCTGAGCGTTTCGGTAAAGAGGTGCGTGTTATTACATTTCTGAATTTCTATTAACGTCTAAAATTTTTCACTTGAAGTGCTCGTTGGAATACCAAAAAAAAAAAAAAAAAAAAAAAAAAAATCAGGACAAATCAGATTCAACAAGTCTCGGATGGTTTTGATGATCTCATTCATTCCAGGATCCTGCTTAAGAATGTTCAGTTAGTCTTTCTGCGAAACCTATTTTGTGGTGTTGAATGTCAGAGAAATGGTGACACATTGAGATTTACCTCTACGTTTGTAGCTGTGGTTCGTTCTTATTCAAAATTACATTGAACTAACTATGAACGTCTAGGTGTTCCGGATCTGAAGAGATTATGAGGGTAGGTTGTCAGTTTGGCTCGCGAGTCTATGCCAGTGTTTGTAATCCTGAGCAACAATTTTTAGCATGGATCACTTGAATTTGGGTTACACAAGATTGAAAGGGTTGAGCGCAGATACTATTTTGGGCAACGGGGAATTCATGCTTTTTGACATGTCCCCCTCATCATAGTTGTAGTTTTTAAACCTCCTAACAGTGACAGAAGGTAGTTAGTTGGCTCCTCTAGACACATGTCTATCTGTGACACACTTCAATTCCTTTTCTTTTCTTTTCGTTTACTTAAGGGGTAGTCGACGTATTACAGTGCTACGATTTTGGACAAGAAGTACTACAGGAATCATCACGTGTAGCAGCCATAGGGTCACACATTTTTAATATTGCTTCTCATGTTCTCTTGTAAGTGAGGTATTGTTACTCAAACGTACATGTGGCAAACGTGATTTTTGTAATAGGGAACCTGTCTGTCTGTCTGTCTCAGGTATTTCCCACATTCACCTTTTACTGTTGTGGCGGTGTTGCAGGCACTGAACATGAGTGATTTGTGGGTGAAGCACTGCGGTATCAGCCATACAGGTTCATTTAAGGACCTTGGGATGACTGTGTTGGTCTCTCAGGTAAATAGGTTGAGAAAGTTGGGTAAGCCTCTTCTGGGCGTGGGATGCGCCTCAACAGGGGATACATCTGCAGCTCTTTCAGCATACTGTGCAGCTGCAGGAATTCCTGCCATTGTCTTCCTACCTGCGAACAAGATTTCCATAGCTCAACTGGTGCAGCCAATTGCTAATGGGGCCTTGGTTCTGAGCATGGACACAGATTTTGATGGTTGCATGCGGCTCATCAGAGAGGTGACTTCAGAGCTACCCATCTACCTCGCAAACTCTCTCAACAGTCTTCGACTTGAGGGCCAGAAAACTGCCGCCATCGAAATATTGCAGCAATTTGATTGGGAGGTACCAGACTGGGTGATTGTACCTGGAGGTAACCTTGGAAACATTTATGCATTCTACAAGGGTTTTTACATGTGCAAGGAGTTGGGCTTGGTGGACAGAATGCCTAAACTAGTTTGTGCTCAGGCGGCAAACGCGAACCCTCTGTATAGGGCATACAAAGACGGTTGGGAAACCTTCAAGCCAGTCAAAGCACTTCCAACTTTCGCATCAGCTATTCAGATTGGAGATCCTGTATCCATTGACAGAGCAATCCACGCCTTGTCTCAGGTCGATGGTATTGTAGAAGAAGCAACGGAACAAGAAATTATGGACGTCTGTGCACAAGCAGATAAATCTGGAATGTTTACTTGTCCACATACAGGAGTTGCATTGGTCGCTTTGCAAAAACTGAGGGGACGTGGTGTCATCGGCGCAAATGATAGAACAGTCGTTGTCAGCACCGCTCATGGGCTTAAGTTTACCCAATCTAAAGTAGATTACCATTCAAGTGAACTGCCAGAGATCACAAGCAAGTTTGCCAATCCTCCTGTCACTGTGCCTGATGACTTCGGCTCTATAATGGACGTCCTTCGCCAAAAGCTCGCCCTGAGATGAGGCAAGTCCGCCACTAGATATCCGAGTGGCTTTGTATAGGGTATGGGTTTTTTAAGCTTTGAACTCTACAGCACAGTTTTCGGAAGCGATATATACTTTTTATACTGCCTTAAACCAAATTTGGACCCAGAATAAGCGGTCCGAATGTTTTTTCAAGGCTTGATTATTTTTTTTATAATAACTTCTGCTCATCGAACGTGGAGTTCGGCTTTCTACACGTTTCTGACAGGGCAGACAGTGAGCAGTGATTGCAGCGTCCATTTATACCCAGATCCGAAGGAATAATTCCTTTTGTCCTCTCTGGGTATTTATCATTGCTGACAGACTTCACGACAACGAGTAGAGAGAGGGAATCGGAATTACGATCTAACGGAAGTAATTCACTTGTCAACGAAAAGGCGAGAATCTCATTTGTATCCGGATCGAGAACGCAGGCGCGGTAGGAGCTCTTTCAAACCCGCCAGTGGAATTGGCCGCATTAGCGGTGACACCAGCCAATCTGTGCAGTGGTCAACTCCAGTAAAGTAGCTTGTCAATTCAACAATCTATAAGTGGCTCTTTCAAAAATGTCAAGCTCGTGGCTACTCCGTCCGTACGGTGCAGTCAGGTGGCCTTGTCAGAAAGACTATTTCAGAAGCCAATGGATTGCGTGTGGATTTTGTTCCACAATCCAATCAAATAAAGGTGAGCTACAGGAGTTTCAAGTGGATGTGGCTAACCACACGCTTTGCCATGAGCTGGGAATTGCTTTCCTGTCAATTCATCCCCCAAGCCAGAGCATGCTGAGAATGTGTGTTTTTACCTGCTTTTATCCATTTGTCAAGTTTACCGCCCCCATGTAGTTTGTGCACTTCACTTATTAGAATATTATATAGCCTTCCCAATGATGCTCCAGACCTGAATTTGTCATGGAGATAGAATGGAAGGCAGACCCGCATGAAGAGAATTGGGACTTGGGCCAATGATATTCTTGTGAGATTTAATACACGAGCCCATCTTGGCTGAGGTGTTCATAAAGGAAGTTGCTAATCCTGCCGTATGTTTACGATAGTCATTTTGCAGGGGCTGCGCCAACACACAGCGTACAAATCCCCAATAGCAGGATTTGGCAGAAGAATTGACACGTAATATTTACATTGCAAGGAATGTATGCTTCAATCCTAGCTGCCAGGAACCAATTGTATTTGATGGTATACGCCTCATTAACGTGTCTTGGTCAGTGGTTTACGGGCGTCCACTAATAATATCATTGTTTTTCCCGATTTTTATCTGTAAAGAATGTGCCGATAACAACCAGGAGCCGCAAACAGCCACCACCAAAAAAACGAACTGGGTTTCTGTAGTTGTCTCTTACGACAACCAAGGGCCACGGCGACTGGAGTGTGAATTGTAGAATATAACTATCCGCAAACAAAAGTAAACAAATATTTAACAAATCCCGGGGACTAAGTTATAAACCATTTACTTTACTTCAGCAGCACAAGAAGCAGCATGGCTGCCAACAATGGGCCCCATTGCACATGGTACACGTAAATTAAGTAGATACAAACCATACAGAAAGTCTAAACAATCTAGCACATATGTTCAGACTACTGGATAGGAATTGCTACATAACCCTGCATAATTATACCTAATAAACAGCAGTATAACTGAAACGTAGTACCTCACTCTCAATCGATATCACATAATCGAGTAGCACGCAGTATTATTTTTGTACGATATGCGCGAGAAAAAGCTACCTCAGACACATAGTATTTAACTCGCAATGTCCATAACAGTATCACCTTCAACAGCTGAGAGTCCCAAACTTCCAGCAGCCTGTTGAAAATCAAATCCACAGAAAGTGGGATCAAAATGCTTCCACAGAGAATGGATAGAAATTTATTATCGCTTCAAGGCCAAAAAAATATACGATGCGCATCAATTGTGTACTGCTAAGGGGTATGAACCGAAGTATAACACAAGCGTTGTAGTGTATGTGACAAAGAACACATTAGTACCAACAGCAATCACTAGCTCAGATAGTTTAAAAGTTTCCGTTGTCAGATTATTGGAGCCCAAGAAGATTACCTCTTTGAGTTGGGCTGTATTTTGAAGGAGCTTCTGGGAGCCAGACTTTCTTCTGCATTGCCACAGTCGCATCTTGACCGTCGCCCAAATTATGGTAGTTGCCCAGTTCCAGGTTGTGTACACCAGAATTCGACATGTACATGCTTTTACTCGTTTTGGAGATGCTGTCGCTCATAAGCCGAGATTCCCTTGGTGACCTTGCCTCAGGAGACGGTGAGTGGACCAAGTCTCCGGGCCCTGCAGAAACGGAACAGTCCTGAGAATTGGAGAAGGTTTATATGTGTCGGACCAAAACAATTCGCAAGTGGCAGCCCTTACTAGATGTGAAACAATTTAACTGTGTAAGGTTAACAAAGTTTAACAACAGCACAAAGCATATTTTGAAATCCAACCTGGAGAACGACCTGACTTGTCGGAAGTTTTCACAGTCCGATACATCTGCACTCACCCAAAACAACGGAACATCCTCAGAACTCCAAGAGGGCACCGAAGCTGAGTATTGAGTCAATGGAACGAATGCATCGAAAATGACAGATGAGTCAATTCACAGACCTGTAAGTGGCTCTTCACATGAGCCAGGGTAAGGTCTTTCACGTTCATCAGCTCCAGAACAGATTTCGGTGTTGCTCCTGCGTAAATATTAAAATAAGTAACAATAAGATCCGAGTCTTGAAGAGCCGCAAAATGAAAGGGATTACAGAGAATTCAAAACTTTAATTTATTACAAGATAGCTGAATAGTGTTTTCACACTTAAATCAGTTTCAAACTGAATCCCTATTGCTCTTACTTTCATGGCCACCAAGGAGCTCCACCGCTTGAACAAAGTATGCATGCAGGGCAGTAGTCCACCTCATCCTCGGAGCTCGTATCGAGCGTTTGCACGGTGACTTAAGCGGAAAGCGAGAACGAAAAGCAAGGTTCGCATAAATACCCTCCTGTTTAGCACTGTAGCCCTCCCTAATATTACCAGAGAAAGTTGATGGATTCCCAGGCAATGTCGAGGCTTGCTGGCCAGGGCCGCCCTTCTCAACACGACGGGAATTATCATCGTCATAACCGTAGAAATTCGGGAACCTTGGGCCAGGCTCCCTTTCACCTACATGATAGTTCCCCAATTTCAAACAGTCAGGTCTGGACAAACCGCCCGATGGCACGACAGGATCGCTCAGCCTACCCAATGAAAGCTCGTGAATGACAGAAGGCGAAGGAGCTGGCGGAAACACTCTCTGCTGTAAAGGAAGGTGATCCATATAATTCTCATTCAACCTCCTGGAGAAATCATCTTGGATCTCGCCCGTGAACATCCTCCGAAAGTCCTGACGCACCCGTTCAGATGGTGAGCATGTCCTGTTTGCATCTGTGCCAGTGTATTTCGTCTCTGACCTGCTGTCCATGTCCAGCAAGAAAGGATGGGCATGGTCACTACCCAGATATCGATTTTCCTGTATGTTCATTTGCACTTCTTCCATGCTTCCAAGGGTCATACCCTTTGGAGCTCGTTTGAGAAACGGTGGATCGGAGGGTGGGGGATTCGCCAGACACAGTACAGTGGATGCTCCCACATTATCCAAGTAGGAAGAACATCGCTCAATTCTGGGGCTAGAGGCATTGCTCTCACTGTCAGCGCAGGAGCTCATAGGTTTCGGAGACTGTCTCCAAAGATCGAAGCCATGGACATGCTCGGGTAAATCTTGGTTAACATTCTGCGGTAGACAGGTTCTAGGCCGTGTGTCGCTGCTGCTATTCGGTGGGCTGATGTGAAGCGCCAAATCAGGGCCAGGGGGGTTGGTGGTGGATCTTGATACAGTCATGGGATTATCTAGGCTAGACTCTTGCATTGTAAGCTGGCAGGTGAACTTCTCCTGCAGCTGGTCTCAATGCAAAAGGTCAACTAGGGAGGGACGGAAGACGGAAATTATTCTTGGTCAGGATAAGTCGAGTAATTTCAGGAGATCCTCAAAAATAAAGCCTGAGATAGTGGCCAGGGAAAATGTGCCTCAACCGTATGGAGGAGATCGCACCACTCGCAGACTGTGAGGAAAGTGAAGGCACCTCAGATGACGAATAAAGACGTGAATGCCACAGGCACCTCCACACTCCATTCTAATTCACACAAAATGAAGCCTTTGTAGGAGAGATCACGAGCCACAAGTGGCTAGAAGTGTGGGAATCGAGAAAAAATCAGGAACAACTCGCAGAGAGTAGGGAAGAATCCTTCATGGACTAGGAGAGTCAGGTTGAAGCGTCCCCAAACCAACCAGCTTGAAAATCCTGACGAAGTCTGAAAAAAAATCTAACCGAAATTCCTACCAACGGCAACAAATTTGGACGAAAGTATTTAAGCTGTTCTTCCCCAAACCTTCAGCAGCTCAAAGACTCGAGAGAATCTCAAATAGCCCTCAAGATTGTAAGAAAGCCCCCCACAATCTCCACCAGAAAGCTTGAGATGACGTCCTAGGCAGAAGAGCCGTCCCTACTCCATCCCGTCTAGAGCGCCCCACCCGCGCAGTAGCAAAGAGGCCAAGCCAAGAATGACAACGGGGTCACCACGGACATGAGCAGTGTAGCGACATTCCGGGAAACCAGTAACCTGAAGAGAGAGAGCACAGAGTGGCGTCTGGAAACCTAGCGACGCATAGCGCAGAAACCAACAGTAGAGCTTCGTCGTCCCCACACGAATGGAATGTTTTGCATGCGGCCTCACTGGCAGACGAGGTAAGGGGTCACTCAAATCTCAAAGAGCGGAACATTCCACAGCACATTGACCCCTCCCGACATCCTAGCTGCAAACACCACGTGAGGGATGACAACAACCCGGTGCAAAGCGAACTCGTGTGCATCCGTGCCAGTCTTGGATTCCACACTCATTCCCAATCCAAGCCTCTCAGGGAAGAGTTACACGCTCGCTTCCTCCTCCTCTCTCTCCCTCTTCCTCTTCTTCTTCTTCAAAATCCCTCCTCTTTCAAAATCCCTTCCTCGCACCCACCCTTCAAACTACCTCCACACTCCACCGATCTCAACCCCGAAAACTTCCTCCAGTTGCAGAAACCGCATCGGAAAGCACAGAGACAGCGTCGACGACAATAGAAGGCGGCAAACAAGCCTGTGAAGCGGAAGACGGTAGAAATACGAGCGCGAATCGGAGCGTCAGCAAAAACCACACACACAGCAAAGAACGCACAACAAAGACAAAGCCAGCGAATCCGAAGAAGATGAAGAAGAAGAAGCCCTGCGGCCCCTTCTTCCGTGGGGAACCAGGGGTGGAGAACGCGGGAACGGGATGGGAACTCCGTGTTCCTCTCATCATCACCCGTCTACCACTGGCCTCGCATGGGCCAATCCCATCACCCCCCACCCAATCCTCGTCATGTGGATGAATGTCTTCTTTCGTCTTTGGTTGCGCCTCCTCTGGGTGCCGTTCGTTTTGCGAATGTTCATTCATTTTCGCCGTAAGTTTCTCATCCATGGCGGATGAATATATATATAATTTATGGAGCTCCAACAAAGTTGTTGATTAATAATATGACATTATAAAAACTATTCCTACCATTTACTTCCACAAACTTTTTATTAATTAATTAGTTATAGTATTTTGTATCTGACAAAAATTAATCGCCATGATTATAAAGGAATAATCTGCAAACCCATTCACGAGTAATATATGACAACATTTAGATTATTATTTGTCTTGTCTTGTTAGCATTGTGTAATGAATGCTTTTCGAATCAGATTTTAAAAACGTGTATTCAAATCAATTCTATTTTGTTTCCCTGTTGGGAAAAAATATATATATATATATAAATATTTTTTTTTATTTATAGTTTGAAAAACCATTCCCCAAGTAGAAAACCTAATTGGTATAAAGTTTTTAGACTAATCCTACTTGATCAGTATATTTTTTCAAGAAATCTGAGCCAAATTTTTTTATTTTTTTGTTTCTGCATTATGAATGGTCATTTCAATAACTATTCTACTTGCATTATTAATACATTTGTATGTATGTGTGTGTACATATATATATGTATATATATATATATATATATGCTCATCTCTGCAGCAAAATTTCATTCAATTCTTAAAACTTCAAACATGATATCCATTTATTAACATTTTCATTAAAAATATATATATATATATATATATATATTAAAATAATCAAATATAATTTATTATCATTGATTTGTGTTTTACAAGCAAGAACTAGTATGCAAACTTTGTTACAAAAACTTTTAGTAACATGCATTTGCATTCCTAAAAAATATATTTACTTATGTGTATATATGTACATAAATACTAATAACAAGGTTAAGAATCTTACTTAAAGAAACATTATTAAAGTAGGTACTAAGTTTTGATTTATAAAAGAACTATTGGACGGACATCACCTTTAGGTTATCACTACATTAGCAAGACATCACCCTTCATTTTTAATAAGCATAAAACAATCTTGCATCTTCATTGAAAAACAGTATTTAACATAATTCCTCATTCTAACAACACAATGCCGTTGGAAGCCTCACCTCTCTTTGATTGTAAACATCTTTATATAACATTGGGCAATTGATAAGATGGAAGATTTTTGCAATGATATTGAAGACAACACTCACTTTCAACAATGAAGTTGTCATTTGCTTTTAGATTGCAATAATTCTTCTTGCCACAAGATAGATTGCATTATTTTCAACTAGATTGTAGATGTGGCAAGCATTCACAATTTTATGATCCTAACCATGATATATTTCCCAATATCTCTAAACAATCACATAATAGAGATAGATCATTCTTGTCCTAGTTGTATTCCTTAGTTATTGTTCTTTCATTGTAAGTTTTCATTGCTCTAGATGTAAATAAAATCAATCATTTTAAATCTCCAAATGGGCAATTTTCATTCTTCATACATTCTCCAACTTTGGCAAAGTCTTCTACCTCCATTAGAGCTTCTTTGAAGGTCATTTAAAGATAGAGATAGGACTTCTAGCGGCATTGTTTTGTGAGAACATGGGATCTTATTGAATAAGATTGTTGGACAAAGATGGAAGATGTTTTTACTTTTATTTGAAAATGAAGGATGGTAGCACAAAAACACCTTTATAAATGAAAACAAGATTTATCAAAATTCTAATTTTACTAATGTTTCTTATTTACTTGAAACTTAGTTTGAGATTTAATAGATTTTTTGTATATAGCAACAATTGTATCAATACTATATTATTTTTAAAACATATTTTTTTGTTAATCTAATTTCATTACTTCTACATACAAATATATTAAATATTCTTTTATTAAATATATGTAAATTGATAGTTGTAACATTATAAAGTACAAACATTATTTTTAGGAGAAAACATTTGAGAAAATAAAAGTCAATATATATCATGAATATATTTTTCAAATAAATTTCAACCATAAAAATCAAATTTTTATATTAAAAATTTATGATTTTAGATTATATACATTTTTTAATAGAAAAAAAACTACAACGAGTTTAATAAATTTTACAAATTATTTTATAGTATGGATAACTTAATTTTATAAATTTAATTTAATTTAATTTTTTTACTCATTGATTTGAAATTTAAATTAATGGTAAATTATAATTAAAACATTACCATACAGATATGTATAAAGACATTGTATCTGAAAAATTGTAATGTAGTATTACCAATTTTTTCTTACAAAACGTGTAGATTGCAGTGGATCCAAATTTAATCTATTGTCAAACATTTTAGAACTATTTATCTATAAATTAGAATTATTGATTAATAAGGACATTAAAAATGTTGACAAAAAACTATAAATTCATATTCAACATTTGAAGTAAAAACAAATGGATGCAAAAGAAAAATATATCTCATCAATAAATGATTCTTTAATAAACACTAATGACCAAGTAAATTCCATGTTTTAAAAAATCACTCAAATTTAAGATTTTGTAAGTATTCCTCATCAGCCTTCAATTGAATCAATGCTTCAATATCTTCATGTAGAGCTGCTTCTTTGGCAATTCTTTTTGCTTCTCGTTTATATTTCTAAAAAAATGAAAATAAAAAATAAAAGGTATTACACCTGAACTATTTACTTACCATAACATGTCAAGTATAATATGTGAATAAATAATGAAACTTTGTGATTAAAATTAAAACATTATAAATTAGATGCTATTTGTTTCATCTTGTTTCATTTGAATAAAACTTTAGACTATTTCAATTACTTTTAAATATAATTTACTCATGAGAGTGTACACCCACCATTTGATTCATAAGAAATTCGGCATTTCTTTTGTTCATGTTCAATACATCAAGTTCTGCCTTTTTTTCTTCTTCAATACAATTTTGTATGTGTTGTAACACATGTTCATCTTCAAATTGTAAATCTTTCCTTTCTTCTTCCAATAACTTATTTCTCGCCTCAATCTAAATAAATTGGATCCCATTTAGTCAACAAAGTATTCATCAAAATTTATGTTCCATTTCTTTTGATTTAAAAATGTTATTGAGGTATATATATATATATATACAAACACCTATGCTCACATGAAAATTAAATTACTAAGTGAAACTCCCATTATTTATCTATAATCTTAATATCATAATTCTAATTATATTGAAGCTTTATGTATGGGTTGTAATGTGAAAATTTCATCAAATAATGAAAAAATACTAACTTGAATTTGTCGTGATTTATGACATTCTGCTAATAATAATTTGGACTTTAATTGTTTTGCTGCAAGAGCCTCATCATCCGCCTTTTCTTTAGCTTTCCTATATTTTTCTTCATCTTCTTTGAATTTCGCTGTTTGAGTTTTATAAATCTATTGGGGTAAAATATAAATTAAATAGAGACATTTAAGAAAGTATAGAATATTTTGATATTTTACAAGAGTAAAATAAGTTTTGTAATTTACAATCAGTAGACGAAATAATGTCGTAATTAACATCTACTTTAATACAATAAAACTGTACTGGAAAATTTCCCAATTAATACCAACTTTTAAAATCACTACTTCTTTATCACAATTACTTCTAATAAACTTGTAATTGTAATTGTGGTTCAACCTTGTCAAGTTTATCAAACATTTCACTTTCATGGTTTGCTTTTGCTTTATATTTGGCGTCCTTTATTTTATTTAGCTCCATGCTTTGCATTTTTTTCTTTCTAGTATAAGTTTCAATTTCTTTTTCAAGCTTTTCATCCATCTCTCTTTCTTTATCTCCTTTACTCTATAAGTGAACTAGTTCAAATTAATCATAAAATCCTAAATTATTTCTTAATAAAAAATTCAAAATATGAAAATGTTATAAAATACCAATGCATGTATTATCAAGTATTATTATGAAGACAATTTCAAAAAGCCATACTCCTAGTTTTTTGTTAGATGCTACTATTTCTTTGGTCATTGCCACGGCCATGTCTTTTTTCCTTTGTTTTTCAGCATCATCAATTGCATTCATTTCTGCAATTTTCTTTTTCATTTTTTCATTTTCTATCATGGTTTCTTCTTTCTCCTTTTTTTGCTTCTTGTGAACTTGTTCAAGCTAATACACATCACATCCAAAATCACAAAAAAAACATTGTGTAAAATTAATTGTAATAAAATGTCAAGTTTAAGTAGCTTTGGATTGTGCAATGACATAACCAATGTATTGTGTATTTTGTGGAAAATTTCAGTATTTTATTAATGCAAAAAGAAAAAGTAAACATTTGAAAGAGGTCCTGAATTTTAATGTGAAATTTGAAAACCTGTTCATTTTGGGCTTTTAATAACAATTGGGTTGCTTCATAAGCTTTCTTATTTTTAAACTCCTCTTCATTATCATACTTTGATAAATTTTTTAGCATTTCATTATGGTAGTAAGCATCTTGATCGGCCCACTTTTGTTTCCATATTTTTTGAATCTTACATTGTTCTGCACGCTCCTAATTAATTTGTCCAATAAATGTTTTTCTAAATTTAAAATATGAATACATGCATGTATATTTATACATAAATTATAAATATTCCAATTTTTCTTCCATTATTACATAAAATACACAAAAAAAATATTACAAGTTACATTTAAATACATTTAATGACATTCATTAATTCTTTATAATTAAAAATACAGATAATGGTTTAAAAGATGTGTGTGTGGATATATATATATATATATATATATATATATACATATATATGCATACTTATAAATTTGCATAACATTGAAATTACTTTCAAAACATCATTTATCCAAGCCTTTGATTGAAGTGATTTCACATGCACTCTTTCTAGGAGAAAATTTGCTTTGTTAATCTGTATAACAAAAGTGTTATCCTTTCAATTAATCAAAAACTCATGGTAATTGCATCCAAATTTACCACGTATATAATTCCAAAGAATAGCACACAATACTTGTGAGAATTTCATTTTTTAAATCATAGATTTTCTTTTTAATGTGAATAGTGATTAATTTTGCAGATAAATTGAAAAAACTTATAAAATAGATATTAGATCATAAATATCATCCACAATCTAATTAAATAAGATTCGAGGACAAGAATTTCTCCATGCACACCAGTTTTATCTATGTTACGATTTTAGAAATAATGTTTTTTGCTCAAAATGCACATTAATATTCTTTAAATTAGAGTATATAGAATAATTCCAAACTTTAAATTCAATCGAAAGACTTAATTTAGGGTGTAGTTTGTCTTTATTTACATTATACCTAATCAATGCACATCGAATATTTATCCGTTGTTTTGACTTTTGCATGAATCATTGTAGTTATCTTTAGCTTATTATTACATTTATGCAATCTTTGCTAATCACACAAAATTAATCAAAATGCTTCAAGAAAGAAACATTTGTCGTGTTGATTAAATTTAATCAAGGTTTACCTTTTCAAGTCGCTCTTTATGTCGAATAGCCACATTTTCCTGATCTATCCTTATCAGATCGTCCTACATTATTTCAATTCATGTGAATATTTTGATAAACTTAGGATTATATATATATATATATATATATAGATGTGCAACAAGCACAGGGTCTGTGTATTGTAAGCGCATGACAAAGACTCTGTATTGAATTTCAAACCGTGTAATAATTGTGAGATATGTTTTTTTTATAATAAGTACTTTCTGTTCTTTTTATTTAGTTTTTTCTCTTAAAGAATTGCATAACATTACATTATTGGATTACTTCTTCTTTCTTCAGTCTGTCTTGTCTTGCTTTTTCTCTCAATAATCGTAGATTGGCAAGTGTATTTGGCCATTTTGAAGCTCTCTCTGCTGATATTTTTCTCAATCTTTGTTGCTATAATGTCAAAAACATTTTGCAAAAACCATTTTTGATGCATTCTTGTAGCAACAAAATCCAAAAACTATGCATATATATATATATGTAAAATTCTTGGATTCTGTTAATAGGAGAGTATATTTGTTTGTATAATAGGGTTTTTTAATTAAAATTATATAAATTGGGTGAGTATCATTTGTATATATATTTTTTAAAAATCCATACCTCTGCTCTAAAAGCAGCTAAGGGATTGTCATGAAGGTCTTTTTGAGCAAGTCGTAAATATTCACTTTCAGGTATTTCAGTGGCATTGCAGCAGGAATGATGTTTGATTGTATGTGCCATAATTCTTCAATGTTGTATAACTTTAAGCCTCAATTATATTATAAATTGTTTTAGTGCCAAGCACTGGCATTATAGGAGTAATTTTTTTATATTACTTCTAAAATATATATATATATATATTAACAATTACATTCCATAATTTATTCACTTGTGTAGGTAATTCTAACTTTTGAAGGCTCTCTCAAACACACACAACACACACAAATAAAAGGTACTATATCTTGCAGTGTTTGTAAATAAAGAAAAGACCTAACTTAATCAACATTTTTGGACTCTGCTCATAAATTACATATATGATGTTATTTTTACAAAAAAAACTTTTGTTTTAGGGGGAATAAACCGATTGTTGAACAGAATATTCCAATAATGATAGATGATCTTTTACAATAAGTATAGTTTGAAAAAAAATAAAAAAAATAAACTAATCATTTGATAAACACAGTTAAAATTCCTTTGTTAGGTTAAGAATACAGAGTCTTTTTTCAGAAAAGAAATATAAAAAAAGTTAAAAAATATAACTTTTTTTTTCTGCTTACATGAAAAGTTATTTATTAATACATTTTACTACCATTGTTTCAAAATTGATTCTTTGAGATTGAATTCCCATTTACACTTATTTATTTCTTTGTTTATTTGAATAAGAGTACTGTGGGTACTGCAAGAAAAGAAAAAGAGAAAAAAGAAAAAAATCACAGTTGTTTAATCATTACTCTGGTTTTGTAAAATCTTGTTTTGAGTACTATAATTTATATTTGAGGAAAAAAGAAATCAACAAACAAAAGAAAAGAAAACATCTTTAGAAAATTTTGTTGGATATGTTGCATAAATATAAAATAAAATAACTACATTCTATGTGAACATAGTAATTTTTGCTTAAGGTTTTTATTCAAAAACAATCATAGTACATAACTATTATTAAAAGACCAATATATGTAGATATGACTTGTTTTTGAAAAATATGTTGGAACATAAATGTTTTCTTCAAATAATTTTACAGAAACTCCAAAAATACTCAAAGCTACAAATCATTAGACAAGTGTTGTAAATCACAACAAATACTTTACACAAACTGAAATTGCAATGATGGCAATTTGAAGAACTACAGTTAGGTGAATCAATATATTTATTAATCATATTTTATAGAATAAAATTACATCTTAATTTAAATTACAATAAAATTCACTAATTTTTAAATTAAAGAACATACATTACATGAGTATTATTTGATTATTATTGTACACACACCCGTAATGTCTACGCACAAATCCAAGGCATTTAACATGATTTGTGCACCAAAACAAGGAAGAGGGTGAAGAGGGTGAAGAGGTCCAAGACCCATGCAAGACAAGGTGGAGTGTATGTATATAGACATTATGGGTGTACATATAGCAATTTGGGATGTGCTTGTAGTGGAAGCCATATTATTTTGGAAACTAAACAACTATTTTGAGTAATTTTGTAGTATTTTAACAAATTCATGCAATTTTTTTTTATGTTAATTGATTAGAGTTTACATTAAATTTATTTTGCAAGATATTCATAATATTTTTTTTACAAAATTAAAGGCTTAAAAATATGGTAAAAGTGTGTAGATATGAAAAAAATACCACCGTTTTTTTAATACCAAGATAGGTATCTTGATAAATTTCTAAGGTTCAAGAAAAAATAATCAAAATGTCGTATGCATACTCTATAGGGTGTCATTTTTGCTAATGTTAATCACACATGCATTACTTCTATTCTACCAATAGATTTCAAACAACAATGCTCATTATTTTCAAACAAACATCACAATAAATATAACAAATTCCTTGTTTTCAAACAACCTTTATACACGACACAAACAACATGTCATTTCATTTTCCCCTTCACCAACGTTACAAAGTAGGATACTAAGCCTCACCACAAGGAAATGTTAAACCTTCTTGACAAGTCCCAAAACAAAAAAATAAAAGAAAAAAAAGAGAGAAAGTAGAAGTAGAAGTAGATAGATGGGTATTGCCAATCTTAAGAGAGAGGCTCGTCTAATTTATTTAGAAGGACATCCAACTAATTTTAGAAGGGATCCCTCCAAACTAAACTTAGAAAGACACTTCGAAATACAAGGAGCAAGTGTCGGTAGCATGTGCAAATCAAACCAATGTGGGAGTAATCTGTCCACCGAGACACAGTCTTATTCTTAGGGTTTCGGGTTGAAAACATCAATCATTTCTTTTCTTTCTCTTTTTTGTGACGTATAGATATTCCTTATGAAACCACCATGTCTGTGGTAATTTTATTTGCACTTTTGGCTTTATTTGGAGTTGTAGAATTTTGGGTATTCTAACTGTTCTTACACATGTTTCCTTTTCTTAGCAACTGCAAGTTGTAAGTGTCACTTCGTGGTTGTGCTTGTCTTGAGCATATTCTGGATATTTTTATAGATAAGATGCAAGACATAACTATATATTTTTATTGTTTATTATTTATACTAACTTCTTTACTTGTAAATATATTGATTATACCTCTAACCAAAATTAGATTTTAATATGACTCATTAACAAAGAAGAAAAAATAAATAAATAGAAACCATCGTGAAGTTAATAATCAATATTACTCTTTCTGTAATATTTTGTACAGATTAACATGGAAGTATCATTCATTTATGATTGATAAAATATATTTTTATAAATAAAATATATGCAAACAAATATATGAAATATATGAAATATATGAAATATATACATGTACTCACACCCACCCACAGTTCTTTGTAATAAAAAATCCAAATAAATTATTAATATAATTTGTAAAAATACATTTATAAAATATAAATATTTTAATTTGTGTGGTATTAATGGTAGCATGTTCATTACAGAACTTATTAATTAATTAAACTAAACTCATCACATTAACCACTTTGATTCTATACTAAAAGTTGTTTTTATGATCTCTTTATAAAAAGGAGTGTTAGAATTTTAGAATTTAACGTGTATAAAATATATATATATATATATATATAGTACAACATACAATATTTAGTGCTAAAAAATAGTCAATCAATTCTAGAGTCATTTTTCTCAATGTCTTTTTAAATATGCTTTTCATATTTATAACACTTCTTTTTAAAAATTCTTCTATTAATTTCATTTTTATAAATCATACAAATAAATCTATAAAATTGCTTGAATGTTATTTGATGGATTTGGTGAACATGTCAAAGTAACCAAAGATACATATGCTCTATAGTTTAACCACAAAATTGCAACAAAGTTGGATATAAAATATTCAGAATTAAAACTAAACAGATAAATTTCCTCAATTATTCCAAAAAATCATACCAAACAAACCACATGCTACAGTAAAAACTTGTATATATATATATATATATATATACATATAATCTGAAAGTTATTCTATTCGGGACTAAGTGCATGAAATTACACATGACATGAAAATCAGCCATCAATGTAAAACTGCACATCTAATTTTTTTTATTGCTCACCTGCGCAAATTTCTACAAAATATTAACCATTGTTCTGTTTTAAACAATTCTGAAGATGTAATCTTTAAGTTGTCTTTGACAAAAGATGAGCCATTCTAGATTCAATCCATGTGGTCACAATAGATAGAAAGTTATTTACAAATGCATCCAATTTGTCAATAAATCCAGTAAATAATCATTTTTAATACTTCTTCTACTGCTAATTATTATTATTATTATTATTACATAGACACACACAATAGATTTGTTCAATTTCCAACAACTACTGTGCATCAAGAATTTATGCATCTTTTATTAGAAAAATATACATACACTAATTTAAGGCATTTCATAACATCAGGTACTTCATCTTACATAAATTATTGAATGAATGGAAAAAGGAATTATTTTTCAAAAAAAAGTTTAATAATATTAGTATGCATTTGGATAGAGAAATGTGGGCAATGCGTTGAATATGATGAAAAGCGACAACTAGTTTTTTATATAAAGCATCTTTTTTGTTTTGTTATGGCATGGTAGATGTGTAGTGCAATGCTCCATCCACATAGTAACATATGAAGAAATATAATGTAAATATTCCAACATGAGCCACAAGCTCGCTAAAGTATATATGTGCTAAATGTCAAAGTTAAGAACTAAGATTCAACATCATACATGGTTGGCTTGAAACCTTTGGACATGAAGCCATTTATTCACAAAGAATAATAGTACAATTGATGCTTTATTATTTAGATTGTCCTTGGAATATATTTTCTATCATTAGCTATCATAATCTAACCATGTAACTAAGGATAATACAAGATGTTAGTCCCTTAATGCCCAAACAAACTACTTGTAAATGAATTCAAAATAAAAAGTCAAAAGAATGACAAGATTATTAATGGTGATTTAATGCAAGAGCCTATGAAATTAGATTTAAAATTTATATAAATATTAAAACAATAATCTAGTCATGCATTTGACTTAGGGCATCCAATTATTTACTCTACTTCTAAAAGAGTTTTATTTATATGTATATTACAATTGAATCTTAATGTGAAACTCTCTTCTTAAAGTGCAGCTTAAGGCACACATAGCTAGATGCAAACATCATAAAATACAGACAGAATTCATACCCAATAGAAATCAATTCAAAGATTTCAGCAAAATCCTAGTCTGGAGATGAGGGATATGGAATGTCTAGTTATAAAAATACAAACAACAATTGCTGGGTAGTTAGTATAATAAACTTAATCGTTTTCTTCCTGTGAAAAATATCTCTGTAGTGAACAATGGAAAAAGTGTAATATATGTGTATATATATATATATATATATATATATATATATCACAACCATTCAGAATTGTGCAGAATGGTGCAGTGGTTTTTGTGCAACATGTGAGTCTGTTTTTCAGCAGCCATTTAACAGTAATATATGTTTGAGTATGCAGTACCAAAAGACCATGACAATGTTGTTGCCAACCCTATTGCAGAGAACTAATCTGCTATGCAAGTCTTTAAAAATGTTGATAGAAATTAAGCCAATGTGTTAGTCCTGAAACATGTACTAGCCAAAAACTTTAAATATTCCAAAAAAAATTAAGAGGAGCTTTCAGGATAATAAACTTTGCATTGGCCAATTTTTTCAACTTCATCTAAATCTGAAGCTTTCAAGTGTTGCCACATATTCAGTGCAAGTCCATTGAGATTCACAACAGCATCTCACCTGATTGTCAAGTGAGACATTTGGTATTCACTATCTTTGCTAAAGACACATGCTTTCTTTGTATGATTCAAGAAATATCAACAATGACAATCCAGCAAAGAGAGGATGCAGAGGGAATTTGAATCATATTTCTGCCATATTTCTAACCTTAACAGGCTTTGAACTTTGAACTTCACTACATCACAGATCATTGCTTGCCTGTGTTCAAGTACATCTGTGACTATCCAAATATGGTCTTTGTGCATTTTCATTCTTACCTCTGGCAGAGCTTACTATCAAATTTGAGGTTCCTTGGCTTGTGATCCAACAAGAATATTGGAGTAGAAATGCTTGACCACAAATACAATCTCATTTGAACTGCAGCAGTGTTGCATTATGATGCTAAATGGATATTTGGTGGACTCAAAGCCAAGAATATCAACTACTATCAATGATCTCATACACTGATCAAGCTTTATGTCCATGTCTAGCATAAGAGAATGTATGCCTTTGCAAGAGCAACAATAAAGAAAGATGACATGATCAAGTCAGAACTGGATACCTTTCAAATCTTAATACTCCTGATCTGTCGTTACTATTAGATCACAAGCCAAGGAACTCCAAAATTGAGTATAACCTCAGCCAGAGGTGACAGTATTAATGCATAAAAGAATCACACCTAGGCTGGAACTTGCCCATGAAGGCACATTGACCATGTTTGGAATACCACAAATGCACTCAACCACATGCACTCAGAATCAATGATCCGGTGAAAATCCAAGCTTGTTATGCTTAGCAAATGGCAGAAATAAATCTAAGTGTTAGACAAAAATAGTAGAATATCAGTCAAGTATTAGACGAAAATCTGGTAAACATGGATACATTGTCAAACGCTGTTATTCCTTTAACCCCCTGAGCATTCCAAGGGGTACTTGATTCGTAGAAAACGATTTCCTGAACATGTATTTTAACTTACAGGCATAGGACAATAGTTGGCACCAGAAAATTTAAACAACACGTTGCACTGTTGCTGACACTCTTGAAACCAGCAATAATTCCCCGCGAACAATCAGTGAAGCTCTTCAGAGTGGAAGTGCCACTTCTCCTCTCCATCTTGCTTGAATTTTATGACCTGACCTCCTGGAGAATTACCCAGTCTGTCAAGATTTAGTAACAAAAGAAGATGTGGATAAACAATCACGGACAACGAGGACGGGAACTATTGTACACCAGCTCATGCAGGTTTTATATCGTCAAATCTGAAAATATTTCCTAGCACAAAGCGATTGTCCCCTAAAGACAGTTTCATAGTCATGTTGTCTCGATGAATTAACAATCCAGACTGTGGCAGTCGACCACGTTCTTCTAACGACGTCCCACACCTCCATGACCTGTGTAGACCTGACGATCTCCAACCACCCTTGCATCCGAACAAACTGACAAACCTCAAACCCCCAAACTGATCAACCTAAAATCCTCAAGGCCAACAGCATCCGTGAACGATCACATCATGCATGGAAATCTAGCGTAAATGTCCAAATGCGCTCACTCTGCCTCAGATGCATCGATTATACACAAATTCAACAATGTAGGAAAGACCGGCTGACATACATGGCTTGCGAACCCTGGGTTTCATTGGTTACCTGTGTTCCACCCCCTCTTACTAAGAGGGAGTGAAAGTGCAATCAGTAACTTATATGCTGCCCTTACATTCCCAGTCCCATGGAAAAGAGTGGCATTCGTCCCAAGTCCTGCAATTTCCATGAGGTAAAACATCCGAACTGATTTCCACCGGTTAAAGAAAGAGGCCACAATACTGTCGGCTACATTCCTTCAACATCTTCGGCTTAGGAGTTCTCAGGCTGTTAAGCAGGTTCCCTTGACGATTCCTAAGTCTCTGATACTCTGAAGTACTCTCTTCTCGCTCTAAAAGACAAGATTGTTGATCTGAGTTAATCCAGAAGGTTTTAGAAGGTGATGGCGACTAGCGATTGGGACAACAAGAAATTGACTATGAAACCAACGCAACATTATATCCAGATGCGACACATACAGCAAGCCCAACAGACATGCATCCCGACAGCTCAACAGCCATTGAATACCAAATCTGTCAAAATACACTTGATGGGTAGAAGCACGTGATAGTATTATCCAGAAATGGTCCTCTACACCAACTCAAAAAGCTTGACTGTCTCCAGCAAGGAGTGTTCTACCATCTGTGACGTCTGTACAGTTTCCTGATCACAAATTCATAAGAACAACAGAGGAAGACTACGCTAGAAAAGGTTGACTCAATATTGCAGGTAACTGAAGAAAAATCTCATTTTTACATGAGTACACAAAAAAAAAAGTCGAAAATACAGGCGGAGGTCACGGAAACGAGCAGAGCCTCCTACTCCAGGAACAATAGGGCCAGTGCACTTCTAAGTGCGACAGAGGACCGTTGAAGGACTAGAAATCATTGAGGACTAGCCTTGCTGGTATTTGGCGTCTTATTTGCAAGACTGGTTCCTTTGAATTTTGCATTTATACTCCTCAAATCCACCAAGTCGTCGAACAACGTGTCAGGTGATTTCAAAGGCTTGGAAGATCCAGTATACTTTTGTGATGTAGACTGACCATATGCACTTCCTCTTGAGTTAAGATACTGACTACCAAAATTGTCACCAGGACCTGTCCCAGAGCCATATCTAGATAAATCATTGGAAGCTGGATGACCTTGGTAAGCCGATTGAAATGACTGCTGACCTGGACTCGGCTGGATTGCGTAACCTGTATACCCTGCTCCCGGGTACTGTTGCATGCCAGCCATAGCTGACTGCTGGCCTGCATTCCACATCTGGGGTGCGTACGGGTACGAAGCCTGAGGAGTCCCTTGCCACTGCTGATCTGCTGGTGGCGCCTGCATATCCTCTTGCCATGGAGGTGGAGTTGCGGCTACTGGCTGTTGCGGATAAATATATTGCGGGTTTTGCAATGGCTGTCCTGAAACTGTTGGTTGTGTTGGAACCTCACCATATAAGGAACCTTGCTGCGTCTGATTGCCAGCAGCAGAAGTATTAGACCATGAATTTTCTGAACGTACCACTGGTGTTGCAGGTTGCTGTTGGAAACTCTGTGGAGGGAATGCTGGGGTCGGAGCTTCTTTTTGTGGATTAGCCTGAAAAGGCGAAGACTCAAAAGGATTCGGAAATGCCTCAGGTGCAGGCAAAGCCAAGAGATCCACTGACTGCTTTTGTTGAGGTTGATCTATTACTGTCAAAGCCAAAGCATCAGAGGAACTCGCTTCTGACTGACTAGTAGGTGGGAGATCGCCACTAAGAAGGTCAATTGTCGGATCGGCAGGTCTTGCACTCACCACACTTTGTGAAACAGGCTTCTTACTTGAAGGAGGTGGAGGTAAAGCGACGGCTGAGTAGATAGTCCGTGCACTATTCGCTGGTCTTGCATTAGCCCCTGCTCTTTGAGGTGAATTTTGAGACGGTGCTCTGACACAAGAATAACATGCGCTTATGTGATATCAGGGCTTTCACTAACACCAGAATTTTTTTTTAAACTTAAGCATTGTAAAACTGACCAGAAAATATCAAAATAACTAGTACGGCTAAGCAATAAGATGAAGCTGCAATTTTCAGTGTTTACACAACTGTCCTTCGCACCAGTTGCGAAATTTCCTATCAACTAAAACAATATTCACAAAACGGACTGAAATGCTGTCTTACTTGGAAGAAAGAAGGGTATCATCCCCACCAGAAGGCTTCTGAGGCTGAGTCTTGCTTTCAGTAGATGTTTCGGGAATGGGAGCCCCAGACAAGAAAGCATCGTATCTGGCAAGCACTCGCTGCAACTCATCATTCAAAGCCAGACCCTGACAAAGTAGGTCCTCATCACTGCACGTGCAACTCACTCGAGTTAATACGTTATCGTTTGAATTATATGTAATTTTAAGTGGAAGAGGTCAGAGAAGTGAATAATTATCTGTATCATGAACAGAATATAAAGTGGAGAAGGCATACGAAGATATGTTGACGAGCTGCATGACCCGGCGCTGATTTACTCGGCACTGGTCCACAAGCTCCACAATAACCTCCTCCTTGGCAGACTGCACGTAGACCGGGGAATGTCATTGATGACAGCAAATTGTCAAACTAACCACTTCGGTACGTTATCCTATATCTATACTTTGTGCACGACTCACACAATACGGATATCTGAGAGAATATCTTTGGTGCATATCCAGTGGAATATTGACGCAGAAAAAGGCAAGGCAAAATGTCGATAACATAAATAAACAAAAATACCAACAAAAGTCGAGAAAAAGCCACACATTACTTTCTAGAAATAACGGTTGAAGTTGCCTACAGAAAAGGAGCGGTACCATTCAGAACTCTAACGAGTGAAAATGTTCAAATTTGTTACCTCATTCTACACGTTACCAACTCAATGAGGCCCCATTATGTAATGACATCCAACCAAACTAGACCATTACCTTATTTTCGGTACATAAACTAAACCCACAGAATTGTGAAGGGTGAGATGCATACCATTCGATCTCGTGGATTCAGAGCCAAAATCATATCCTGTAAGAGTTCCACCAGATTTTGCGCATTTTTAATGTCCTGCAAGCTGTGACACAACGAAATGAACTGTGAGAAAATCAGAGTAAACAAGAAAACACGCACCCCAGAATGTAATAAAACAGAATAGAATCTATCAGATATTAGTAAAATCAAACCAGGCCCACAAGAAACGACATTCATACCTTCCTACCTGGAATTGGTGCAAGGATAAACTCGAACAGCTGCAAATATGATATAACCCTATACTAAAACTCATTGATTCAGAAAATACCTCATTACTGAGGCCTCTGTGTCATCTGGCCTTGGAGTAGGTGGTGCTGATGATCTTGGTCCATGTTGGTGCAGTGGACGAGGACTAGCGAGAGGTTGTGACTGAGGCGGAGTGAAGATGGGCGGTGCTGCCTCTCCTGTGCGTCGTGGGAATTCAACGCCTGCTTTCTGGCAAACACAGACAGAAAAAAATAATAAAATAATAAAATAATAAAATAATAAAAAACGATCAAGGTATTGCAGAAGACTATATGTGTTGAAATTGGAGGTAAAGAATAATTATGATTGGAAACATTCTTAATAACACAAAGTTGTGACCAGACATTACTATTTGATGATACATAGTACAGGAGAGCCAAAACGAATAACCAGATCAAGAAGGCAGCCAAACACACTATTATGAGAATTTTAATCACTATTAGGAAAGTAAAAACCTATTCCCACCAGCAATTCATTGTATGCCATGTAATACTGTGGGTATCGACCACTGGCGCCCCCGAAAGCTTCTTGCCACGAGTCCAATAAAACAAGAGTTTTGTCCCTCACCCGCATTTCTGCCTGACAAAGCATGAAGCAAATACATACAACCAATACATCACTAATTAGCATAATCACCTTGATACTCTGCTACTTTTCGTTAACCAATGATAAGGGGAACTTTACAAATTCTTCAGCACAGAACATCTTGTTAGAAAAAAGGAGGTAAAAAGCGCATGCAACTAATATGCAGCACATGGCAATCAAACATAGATGCCGCCAACATATACTAGTAAATATCAACAGCAATCCGTCAACTTACTTTTTTCTTAACAAGCTTGACCAATTCGTGCAGCACATCTTTCTCAGCCACTTGCTGGTGCACATAATCTCCGCAATTTTTTATCAAGGTTTCTAGGACCTACAAGAGAAATATCAACCAGCTTATCAAGTGCTGCAAAAGTACACAGACATACACACACCCGAAACTATGACATCCAAACCTCTTTGTTTAATAATACCATAAGTAGCATACTGATAAAGCGCTCAAAAATCCTCATGCATTGAAAATCCAGCAAGAATAACCATACTTTACAGATTACCCAGAGTGATGTCTAACTCTAGAAAACTGAATTGCCATAACAGAGTATCACAAGCTGAGTGAGAAGTAGACCGTGAGTGCCAAAAGCTGGACTTGCGGATTCTTGTTCCCAAGCCGCTTCTTGAGAGCTTTCACTATTTCTTTTGCTTGTCTGATACAACACCAGCATTGAGCTAAATTAGTAATCAGTCTTGATCTTGTCGACTACACCGACCAGACAAATCAGGTACAACTTCCAGAAAATGTTCGGTATTCATTCCAAGGGGAACAACACCATCCAGATGATTTATCCACAAATTGCTTCATAGATCAAAGAGCCGAGAACAGGGCCAAGCGTTGGGCCAACTACTACCATTCTTTGTGTATCTAGAGAGCTCTAGTAATAATTCCTGTACCAGAAATTTCATCAAAAATGGTGTATTCGCAATCCATTGGAACCACAAGAAATCGCTTCAACTGTACTGGACGAAAATCCATAATGGGCCTACTTAGCATACACAGTTCAATCTATATTGAAACCCAGATTTCAGCCTAGATATGGGGCACAAATGCGACTCCGGAGAATGCTCTATAAAACTCAGATTCGCTCGATCTGGTTTCTTAATATCCTGATCGACCAAAGAACCTACCAAGTAATTCAGAGACAATCTTGTTGCTCTTCGTTAAAGATTAATCCACTAGGCGCATGCACCGAAACACAGCAATCGAATAACACACACACACATATATATATATATATATATATATATATATATATATATATATTGATTAAGACTAAGTCCAAGCCGGTAAACCAAAAAACAACAGTCACTGAAATTCAGTATATCCTCAAAAGCACGGTATATAAACTCCACAAACACGGAATATCACCCAAGCAGCACAAAGTGCGAAATTAAACAAAATCAAAATTCAGTGTTAAAACCCGCGGAGCAAAAATCCAAAATTCAAATCGACACCCTAGCCAAGGCGACATTCGATAAGTCCCCCAATCACACATCTGCAAACTTACGAGGGGTCGTTATTGATGGCATCGCAAAGGTCCAGATTGAGAGCCCAGTCAGGTCCTATGAGCATATCACTCGTGGCCTTCTCCACAACTGATGTTGCCGACATCGTACCACCACTCGCCCAGCACACCTCAATTCCTCCTCCGTCTCCTCCTCCTCACTCAATGCTCCTCTTCTTCTTCCACTTCCCGTCCCTCTCTTTTCCTCTCCCACCACCACCTCCTCCTCCTCCTCTTCTTCCTCTTCCTAATAACTCTACCAATCCTGCAACCGACCACCACCACCACCCTCGAATCAAATTTCAAACCCTCAACCCCCGCCCATACGCACCCTGTCCTCCCCCTCTCTCTCCCAAGTTGCTGATTCCCCTTTCTCGCGATCTTCACATCACTCCCTCATCAAAACCCATCCCACCACCACGAACAATGTCCAACGTACCCGCTATGACGATTCCCTCCTTCCTCGGCGTCGCAAGTGAATGTCCTCGAAACAACAACCAAAACAAACAAACAAACCACACCGAGTCTTCACGAAATGTGCCTTCGCCCTGCGCCATCTTCTACCATGCACGGGTCATACCCCCGCCTAGGTATCTCACCATACCCTCAGACGCATGTATATCATACCAAGCATCGTCTCAGCTGTGGAAACGGGGTTCGGACTTCCCCGTCAGAAGAGCAGTGGCAACACGTGGCCGGCGACAGGTAGTCGGGGTGTCAGCCAGTCCGTGCGATATTGATGGATGTCATGCATATTCCATAGTTCATCCATGCGTGAGTGCATGAAGGCGAATTGCTTTCATAATATTGTAAATTGGGGGTGGAGAAATCGAATTCGGTTTTTAATAATTCTATCACTAATTGAGGGCGAGCCCATTGGATTCTTTGGAAAGTGGGGCTTCACCATGTGATGCATATTTGACGCTGGAGTGGTGAACTGCTATCCACACCCAGGGGAAGCATCTCCGATGCAGCCCGGCCCCCCCCCCCGAGGATGTACAGAACTATAATCTTTTCGTGGATGTAAGAAATTCATTCGTCTGCACTTCCAGGATCGTCGGAACGTATTTCATCCATATCCGCTGGATGATAGTTGCTAAGCAACGGCATTCATTCGTGATGGATGTTGGGTGTCGTCGATTTTCTTTTTCATATTTTTTTTTACCAATTAGGGTTTTGTTCAAATGTGCGGTTATCTTTCCTAATTCTAAACTTTGCATGAGTAGTTTAGAATTTCTTATTGGCAATTTTACATTGAAATATACCACAATATTAAAGCAATTACAAAATTGTCAATAAGTTCAATTAGCAATTATTTGGAACACTACACTAAAATGTCATGTATTTCTTTGTGATTATTCAATTTAATTTTTTAATTGTTATTTCCAATATTTGGACAAATGTATTCAATATTATTAAGAAAAAAATTCATGAAAGAAATACTATAAAATCATGTGCTAATAACAAGTTGTAGATAAAATTCTTATACTTATTTTTATTTATTATACGAATAAACTCTTACTTCTAATTATATATTTTCCTCTAATATTTTCTGGATAAATAATTCTTCTTTTATGACCTGAAACATTACTATTTAATGAGTCCATTGTTATTGCATTTATAAATGTTGAAAATTTAGACCTTTTAATTAAACTATTATATAATATTTATGTTGTTTATATACACTTAAAGTACACCAAAAATAACATATCAGATTAAAAATCATAATGCTTGTATTTACAGACTATAATAATAGTAATAATAATAATAACTTATAGAAAGTTATAAAAATCTAAAAAGTTTTGTGATGATGTAGCTTGAAGAAAAAAATAATTTGGTTAACTTTTTTTGTTGTAATTGATTGTAATAATAAGTAATTTTTATTGATATTTTGAATATTATTTTTCCAATTAAAAAATTTACACAGCTAAAGGCTTGTTAAAACTATCTTAAACTTAAAAATAGATTAGCAAAATAATGTTAATTATCACATTTGATGGTCTAAGGTGTTTGTATGTAGGTAATCAGAATATAACTATCGCCTAAATATGTTTATCTTTTTCTTTTTCTTTTGTTCTTTTAATATAAATATTGGAGTAGTTTACATTATTATTCCAATGAGTTTCAAAAATCTAAAAAAAATTAGATTCACTCAAAAGAAAAAAATAAATGTAAGTATTCAATTGAAAAAACACAATACTGTCTTACAATTATTTTCCAAGTTCAGATGTTTTGAATATTATTAAGCTTTACATGAATAGAATGTACTTAAAAAACAAGGTCATAAATTTAGATTTTTTCACTAGGATTTGAAAATAAATAGAAAATAATAGAAAAGAATTGATTGCAACCTGAAAAATCAACCTTAAAATACAAACTTATAATATTTTTAATTATAGTGCAAGTTAAAATTAGAATAGACAAACAAACAATAGTTTGTAGAAATGATTATAATAATTATAAATTATTAAAAATATGTCCATTGAAATTCAACTATTTTGACTCTTGCTTCTTCTTTTTTTTCCTTTTCTTTTTTTTCTTCTTTTTATCGCAAATATGAATTTAATACAATAAAACTAAGTATAAAGTAATCCATACAAGTCGGATAATTAGACACCCCTAATTCCACAATTTTTTTGTGTTAATATTAATGATCATGGATTTCATCTTTATTTAATTCCTTAACAAAAGATGATTGAATTTCAATGGTTTAGGTTTCGAAATTTTATTTTATTTTATTTTATTTTTATTTTTTTTAACAAGTTATCTTATTCATGTAAAAACACCACATTGATCAAAATTTGAGATGATGGTCTCGAAAAAAAATATTGACAAGCACAATTAAATTTACAGCATGTCTTTGTTGAAGTTTATTTTTTTCTTTTTTTTGTATATAAAACTTCCATCTGATACTATATAACAGATACATATTTTTGCATTCATTTCCTTCTATAAGAACGAATGAAATAAAGAATGTTTTGATTTCATGAAAATGATAATTCTATGTGAAATAGTGTTTTATCATCCAAATTAGTTTTTCTGATGATAAAAAATGAAAGGGGGCTTAATTCTCTTCAATTTTGATTAATTGAATGAGCTCACCGAAACATCTTTTTGAATGTTTGCTGCCCAGCTGAGAGATTATATGTGAGGACAAAATCAATTAATGCATAAATGATTGGGAAAATCACGGTATTCAATATCTCACCCTGGATATACCAACTTTCATCCATCCACCACAAGACAGTTCATCCATCCACCACAAGACAGTTCATCCATCCACGAATCACACCATCACGCGAATGACCCTATGCACTTTCTTCGCAACTCGCCCATCCGTGATATCCGAGATGCGATAAGACCCGAAGTGGGATGGTACCCGGAATGTGGATACCCGGATTGAGAAGTCCTCGACATCAATCGAAAGCCAAGTGGTTTCTCCTCCCCAATCTCAACGTTTGGCGAGGAAGGCCTGTGTCGCTCGCACCACAACCACTGAGCTACATCATCTCCGACGTTAGGACCGCGTCGCGGTTCTAGGCCCCGCCCGCAAATCTCCTCTCCTTCATCTTTAGTTAGCCTGGGCGGGCGTCGTCGTCATTGGAAAGAGATTGCAATGCGGATCATCGAATGATAATTATATTCTGTTCTTATCGCTCGCTGCAACCAGGGGGCGGGGTGGAAGGGAACGGAAGAAAAACACGAAGGAGGAAGGGAGCTGTTGCTTCTTCGCGGTGATTATTTCCCCCTTTTTGCCTTTTTGTTGCATTCTGCGATTCCGTGGAGGTTGTTCTCTCGTTTAGGCGAGGAGAGCGTCTGTCGGAGTGCGCGGGGTGGAAGTATTGGTGGCGCGGTGTGATTCCGGGTGGACGACGTCGTGGAGTTTTGGAAATTTAGGGGTTTAGGATTGCGCAATTCGAAGCTGTCTGCGGGGTTTTGTTATTTTTTGGAGTGTATAGGATTGAGTAGGGCGTAGTGGAAGTGGCAATGTGCTCTATTCAATGTACACCGCACCTGCTGGGCGGTGGCAGGTGCAGTGTTGCGGTGAGCAGTCAGGCGAGTGGGGCGGATTTTTACAGAGTGAAATTATTTCTGCTGTGCGGTGGTCGCGGTGGAGTACGGGAAAAATGCGGCGCGGAGCATTTTAGGTCCAGACGGCGAGTTTCTGTTAAAGCTTCTGCGGATAGAGCGTCATGGATTGGTAGGGCTCAGCCGTTGAGCAGGAAGAAGCTTGGCATATGTGCTGGCAGCCGAAGCTCGGGCGGCCAGCTCAGCGATGAAAATTTCGAAGAGCGAGCGCAGAATAGCGCGGCAGTTATTGGAGAAGGCGATGACGTCGCAGGAACGAGAAAGGATGACAGTGAGGTAGGCGTATCAGAGGCGTCAAAAAAGTTCAGTAATTTGAAGGAATATGGCCAAAAGAGTCAGAATGATAGAAGTTCTAGTGAGCAGAGTAGCTCGCAGGTGCAGGTGGAAGGTTTTGATCGGTCGGTGGAGGCAGGAGGTGTTTCTGGTCAGGTTGAGGTGCAGAATGGGCCGAGTCAAGGACATGATTCGGGTGAGGCTCGCATGCCGGCTCCCTGGAACATTGGTGCTCTGCTGGCAATAGTATGGGATAGAGTCATGCGCAACTCGCTGGTAGCTTTTATTACGAGCTGGCCGGCATGGCAGAAGAGAAGGAAGCTGGAGCGTTTACTAACAGAAGCCGACGAAAATCCACAAGATGCTGATAAGCAGGCTGCTTTGCTCAGAGAGTTGTTGAAGCAAAGGTCAGATTCTTGCTTCCACTTTGTGATATTGAGTACTCATCTCTCGTCGGAATCTCGTCCATCGTTCTTGCCTAAACAACCACTGTAGAAAGACCTCTTATTTCTTCGCTCCTGCCTATGGTCAGAATGTCTTCAGGCGACTTTTTCTGGTATTCTATGTACTTGATGGATGTGGTGCTGATTGCGGTATCTCATTGTAACACTATACCCTAATCGGTTTATGTTCACAATTTTAGCACTTCGATGTGTGTGCCACGAAAGATATTCCGTATCGTCGAAATTGAGGACACGGTGGATATCTTGGTTGCGGAAGCATTGGATATTTTCAAATTTTGTTGCTGCCTTTATACTTTACCGAATCAAATTGTTTTATTGGATACTCTGGTTAGAACCATTATATCTTGAAAATTTAGAATTTTTCTCATCATAATTTCGACGTACACTGCAAAATGCACTGCAGCACAAGCGTACATCATCACTTAGTTGGGTTCCATTTTTAGCGAAATCTTTTTTCTTTAAGTATGCAGTGAAACGTTAACATTTGACCCTCGTCAATTTTCGGTGCTCTATTTTCCTGTGGTTGAATTATTTTGTGGCGATGAATGGGAAGTCATAGATTCTTCATTTTTGTCCAGAGGACATTAGCTCTACTTGTCTTGGCCATGTGAATCGTTTCACGGAACCTGATGATATACTTGACTCTGCACGGGCTAATTAATCAGTGTTGTTCTTGCAGGCCACAAGCTGTATTGGAAAGATTTGAGAAAAGGGAGTATGCAGTAGATGGAAAAGCCGTAGTCGAATACTTGCGCGCTCTTGTGGCCACCGATGCCATTGCTGGTTATATCCCAGACGAGAGCAAAGGCAGATCTTCTGAACTTTCTCGTTTGGTAAGCAATCGTTTTTCATGTTCTCGACTTAACTGATTTAAGACACGGGTAAGGGTTGCTGCCACTGGAAATGTGCGTGTCTTTTGAACTGCAGGTATGGTGCTGTTTCCTCTGACCTGTGTTTGTTTCCTTGCAGCTTCAAAGCTTGATGCAGCGAGTGGAAGGCAACTCCGACAAACTGTTGGCTCCACCTGGATTGACGGAGCAGCAACCCTTACACGTTGTTATGGTAATTTTGTGACTTTGGTATTTGTAGTTGTGTCATTTCTAATTTTTGTAGCTATTAGAATAACATCATCCATTGTTCCAGCGCCTGTAGTGTGTGGTTTAGGGCCCCAATTTTTTTGAAAACAATGTTTGTGTTATACATGGTTGTTATTCAGTTTTTAACAAATTGGGACATTTATGCCAATATAGGTTGAATCGAAAGCCAACAACAAGTCTATGCGATTCGTTCAAGAACTTATTTCGACAGTATTGTTTATGATAATCTTCAGTGTCATGTGGTAATGCTCACAAGATCTATTTCACTCTAAATCACATGTCATATACTGAAGCTGAACTTATCAAAGATGCAAAATTCAATTTTCACTTTCTTATTCGGCTATACCCAGTGATGTAAGTTTTATCGGATTTATTGTTTGCTATTATTTGTCAGGCTTATGAATGATGTATAGCTGTATTGCAGGGTTGTAGGCGCTGCAGCAATTCGCAAGTATGTGAATGGCGTGGCCGGTGTAGGTTCAACTTCCGGCATCAGCGGCAGCAACTTATATTCACCAAAGGAGTTTAATAAAGAGAATGTTCCAGAGAAGGTTAGTACGAAATCTTGCATTTTCTTCCGTAACAGGATATCGGAGATAACTCTGATTCAGTAGAACTTACTCGATTATGGACCACCATTACAATGCTTTAAATTTTCTGTATTCAAGTATTGTGCTTCGAATAGTCTAGAAGCATAGACTACCTTTTGGTTTTCACATTTTTAAGTACGACGTACGAAGAAGCGGGTCATTTCTTTCCGGGTTACATTCATGAGATGCTTATGTTCCTGTTCTGGGTGATGTTCTACATCGTGTTACAGAACGTGAAAACTTTCAACGATGTGAAAGGCTGTGATGAAGCCAAGGAGGAATTGGAGGAGATTGTGGAGTATCTGAAAAACCCTGCCAAATTTACTCGTCTTGGTGGCAAGTTGCCTAAGGTGAATCGAATCTCAAAGTGGAGTATTGTGATAAATTTTGCATATTATCCTTGCATTTTCTGCCAATGTTAAGTTTCTTTTGCTTTTTTTTTTTTTTTTTTTTTTTTTTTGTTGACGCTGCAAAGGTCTTGTTGACCGTCTTCATTCACTGGACCTGGCAAAGCCCACCTGATCTTTTTGAAGATGGCGCTAGACTGAAAAACTCTTATTTCTGATATTAGGTTATTTATTTATTTATTTATTTATACATATGTTTAATCTGAATTTTCTTCTTTCACAGGGTGTTCTTCTGACTGGTCCACCTGGCACTGGAAAGACTCTGCTGGCCAAGGTAATTGACAATGTTATAATGTTGAAA
The DNA here is from genome assembly GCF_059467195.1 of Physcomitrium patens. NCBI lineage: Eukaryota > Viridiplantae > Streptophyta > Bryopsida > Funariales > Funariaceae > Physcomitrium > Physcomitrium patens. Next base: position 5,558,232 of record NC_143429.1, read on the forward strand.
AGTCTCCTAGAATCAAATCGCATGTTAGCGTATCTGGAGGGAATCATTATCTAGTTTAATTGAACAATATTCATTATCCTGTTGATCAATTACTTATTATATTTTTCGTTCTTGTCATTTTGCTTTTTTTCATTATTGGTAGGCCATTGCTGGAGAAGCCGGGGTTCCATTCTTCTACCGCGCAGGGTCTGAGTTTGAGGAAATGTAAGGTGCCACGTCTTATGGAATACTGCAGGTTTCATTCATTCCACTAACGATTCAGATCATTAAAAACTTGTGGATGGTCCCCATCTTTGTGCACCGGTTGCGTTGTAGCAATTTAATGTGATGGCCCTGTATGCATCGACACAATAGCGGATGTGTATATTTTCGGTGTTAATTTCACTTTTGTTGGTATTGACCTGTGGGTCTTTCCAGGTTCGTAGGTGTTGGTGCTCGTAGAGTGCGTTCCTTATTCCAAGCAGCTAAGAAAAAGGTACATTTCGTATAAACCAATACCCTTGTATAATATTCTCTTTTACACTCTCGTATTCATTCTTCAAAAGAATCTGCATATATGATTTGCTGGTTTTACAGAGAACTTCAGTTCTGTGGTTTTGATTGATTGTTTGTGGCGACAGGCTCCTTGCATCGTCTTTATTGATGAAATTGATGCTGTTGGGGGCAGCCGCAAGCAATGGGAAGGCCATACGAAAAAAACTCTGAATCAGTTGCTGGTAGAGATGGACGGTTTTGATGCCAATGAGGTTAGTTCACTTCAATTTGATTGGTTACTGAACATGTTGCCTTTGGTTGATATCAAACCGATGTAGAGTAGAAGCGGTCATGTATATACATCATGATCTTTTGTTTATTTATTTCTTGCTTGTATTGTATGTTTGATATTGTTATATTCTGCAGGGCATCATTGTGCTAGCAGCTACAAATCTCCCCGAGACTCTTGACCCAGCTCTGACACGACCTGGTAGATTTGATAGACATGTAAGTATGTTGGTCCTATCAATTTCTTGGTAAACATTACAGGACAGTCTATCCTTGCACATTTGGTGATTGTTTTTGTGCGTTATATATATATATATATATATACAGTGTTTTTAATTCTTTGTAAAAATGGGACGTTTAGATATGTTATTTACTTGGAACTATTGTACCACTTAGCAATTAATAGTATTGCTAGAGCCTTGAAATTATGACATGCAACGTGTTTGGTTCGTATTGTAGGTGGTTGTGAGTAATCCAGATTCCAAAGGGAGAAAAGAGATCCTCAATCTTTATTTGCAAGATAAACCCTTGGCAGATGACGTCGATGTTCAAATGCTAGCCCGAGGGACACCTGGCTTCAGTGGGGCAGGTGAGCCGTCATATATGTTGATTTAACTGGATGTTGAACAGATTTTTTGTTTTCTTTGTACCGTGCATCTAATAAATACGTGGATGATTCGTAGCCCGGTTATTCTAAGATAGATTTTCAGTTTGTTGTGGTCTCTGTTGAGTAGTGGTTGAGGATTGACTTTTGAAGTTAGACTCTTTCTGCAAGTTCTGGCTTGTTTTTGACTTAAGTATATGTAATCACTGGCGGATACTTGAGTATGAATCAAAATCCAGTATGCCTTTTCCGCTGTTTGTACTTATTCATGCTGATGGAATATTTATATGTAATCTATGTTTGTGCAACCAGATCTTGCGAATATGGTTAATATGGCAGCAGTTAAGGCTGCTGTGGACGGTATTGACAAGATCACTAACAAACAATTAGAATTTGCCAAAGACAAACTTCTAATGGGCACTGAACGCAAGTCCATGGCTTTGACTGAAGAGTCTCGTAAGGTAAACCGAAGTGCTCATCATTGGCGTTGTTGGATGCATTGCGCAAAGCTTTAATTTTTTTTTAATTGTCCAACGACTTTAAAGTATGTTGATTGCTTTTTGTGTAATCTTCATGTTTGCAGTACAAATGTATCCGTCGTGCGAGAACATTTATGAACTAGTGATGTTTAAAGAAGCTTCTTGCAACTGGGTCGAGTAGTTTTTTGGTTTATATTTTACGCATTTCTTAAAGTGTTCGGAATGAGTTTATGTGTTAGTGGGTTTGGTCAAAGACTCACTTCAAGTGTTCTGCCAATGCAGTTGACAGCATATCATGAGTCTGGGCATGCTGTAGTTGCCTTTAATACCCAAGGTGCCAACCCTATTCACAAAGCCACTATTACTCCTCGAGGGGTGTCGCTAGGAATGGTTACTCAGCTTCCTGATAAGGACGAAACCTCAGTCAGTAAGAAGCAGATGCTTGCGCGATTAGATGTTTGCATGGGCGGTCGGGTTGCTGAGGAGATGGTCTTTGGGCCTGATCAAGTTACTAGCGGGGCTCGGAGTGATTTGCAGCAGGCGACTGCCCTTGCTCGTCACATGGTACTGTTACGCAAAATTCTGAAACTCTTGAAGAGGAATATGATTTTTTGTTATTGCTCGTTATGACACGTTCTGTTAAGCAAGAGAAGTGCCATTTACAATTTGTAACATGTTTGATCACTATTCGTATTTACCTTCTATGCAGGTGACCGAGTGTGGTATGAGTGATGCAGTAGGTCCCGTATTTATTGATTCAAAACTTAGTGGCGATTTTCAGAAAAGTATCGATGCTGAGGTATTACACCACACCATGTTGATTGTTCTTGTAGTCTGTTAGTTGGCCTTTTTATCCTGGGAAAGTTCAAACTTATGTTTCCTCGATTTTGATTGTTTTCAGGCTGTGCATATTTTCATTCATTTCAATGTATTTATTCACCTTAATCTTATACCTTATTTTTGTACCACAGGTTGTGCGACTACTCAAAGAAGCTTATGAACGTGTTAAGAAGTTATTAAAACTGGTACGTAGCTATGCTTGCCAAGTCCCCGTATCAATTTAATTTTGATTTGATTTGCTGTTTCGAGACGAACTTTGTAGGCTTTTTTATTCTTATTCTTTATAATCTTTTTTTCGTTATATCTTAAAAATAAATCATGTCTATTTATCGTGCACTTTAGAATTTTTTTCTCTTGTTAAAACTTCATGAGCAGCAAATTTTCACGCTCATTCACGCGTATTATTTGGCGCTTGCAGCGTGAAGCAGATCTGCATAAGCTGGCGAAAGCTCTGCTTGAAAATGAAACCCTTGATGCAAAAGAAATCAAGGAAATCCTCAGTCCACTTCAGCTTGTTGAAGATTTGGATACTTCAAGACAATTGGACACTGTGCCCTCTGTACGACCACTATAAACTGTAGAGTGTTTTCAGCCTTATCATAATTGACATAATTTTCCTACATCAGTGGTTATTTCACTCTTTCACTACCGAGTGGCTGGGAGTAAGGTTACTCGTACTTCACCTGATCTGCTGCTATGGTGTCTAGAAGGATAATTGCTGAAACCATTGCCGGTATATATAGAGAGTATGTTTGTATACCGAGTTAGCAGTCTCTCTTCCACCAACAAGAAAGGATATTTTTTATATTGTCTATCTGACTTACGTATACGAAATCAAAGGATTGTGGAATCGACGCTTGCCCCTGTTTCTAGCGAATTTTGCTTTGATAACTGAGCTGCATAAAATGTGCAATTGTATTGGTCGGCAGTAATTCCTGGGCGTAAATGTATCACTATGTGTGACGTACCTTTCAATAGAAGCACTTTTTGCTGAGGAATTGAGTTAACATCTTTGAACATTCGATTATCTATTGGTGGCGTTTCTTCAGTGCTATCTGGGATCACCATGAACTTACACAGTCTAAAATTACAGAACATTAATTTATTGTGAATCTCATTTTTCATTTAAAACATCAAGATTACGAGTCTCTGTTTTATTTTGTTAGATTTTCGAGATTGAAGTGCCTGCTTTGTTGATTCCGTAACTCGTAAAATAGCTCAACTATTACCTATCTTGTTGTGTGCCTGTTAATATTGTCTTGTTCACAATGCAATGTGTGTCAAAGAGACTCCGGAACAGTACCAGTTGGAAAATAATCTTTTTAAATTGTGATATTGTTTCAGAGGGCATTAAGTAGAGATTTCCTTTCTAAAACATGAGTTGAGAATATTTCTTCTCAAACTCATCGCGGCTGGAAGTTTCTTATCAGTGGAAATCTTAATTTGATGATAAAATTTAACTTTTGCACCTTCTAAAAACGAGAATTAAACAATAAACAAATTATGAGACATTTCTAATTAGTAAGTAAATATTCAACAGCAAGAACAAATTAAATTCACAATAATAAAAACAACAAGTTGTGTTGAAATATTAAAATTGATTGAAGTATATGACTGTAATTTTATTTTAGATTATTATAATACAAATTAATGTTAAATTTAACATCATTAACTTGAATGATGAATTAGATTAAATATTAATTTAAATGTTTTCTTTTTGTAGAAATCATAAAAATTTAAAATCTAAGTGCAAAGCATCACGATTCTCATTCATAGCATTTGGGTCAAAATGCCATTGAATCACATCAAGACCTTCATAATAAGAGATATAAAAAGAAAAGAAAAAGCTATACAGAGTGGGTAAAAGATCGGCCCACGAACACCCAATCGAAAGGAACTTACCCCCTTGAATGTTCTCAACCACGTTCCCAGATCCCCGTTCCCCCCTTCCGGTTCCCAGAAAACGGCGACGGCAAAGGTCATGTGCTTGCGCAAGGAACGGTGGTCGCGTTGCGAGCGTGGCGTAGCGGAGCGGCGATTTCAGCGCTGAACTTGCGATGAGCACGCATCCCCCGTAATCGCAGTGCGCTGGCCAGCAGCAGCAGCGGGGCCGCCTTGTCGGATTACTACTTCCCAAATCGGGACTCTCGTTGTTCGTTTGTTTGCCTGCGCGGTGGTGGTTTTGGTCTTGGAATGCTCATTCTGTGCCTGCGCAGTGGATGTAGTGACAGCGATAGGAGTGGCAGCAGTAGAAGGGCGGAGAGGCGTGGGCAATCCTGTTAAGGGCGGGATTTTCATGCTGTGTTTCGGAAATTTTGTGTGTACTCTGTTCCCGGCGATGTGGTCTGGGAAGAGCGTGGGTCGGACGTCTTCCTGGCGGCATCGGACGGGGATTGGTGGTTGTGACGTGCGTTGCCGAGGGCGGACTTAGTCTTCAGGAATCGTTTTAGTTTTTGTATGAGGCGTGCGTTTCTTTTGTTTCGGAAGAGAATGGCTCTGTAGGAGTGGTTCGGTCGTGGATTGAAGGGGATTGAAAGGAAATTGTGAATTTGTGAATTGCACCTCTTGTCGAGGTTTTGTAGCAGAATTTTGTCTCTGCTCTTCACTGTCGAGTAGGTTCTTAATTGGTGGATGCGTTTTGGGCGCGCAAGGTCCTTCGGAAAGTTAGAGGGAGGAAGCCCTTCTCGCCAGCTGTGAGTTATCCTTGCGCTTCACTTTAATGCTGATCTTTCTGTTTTCAGAATTAGGGTTGTTGTTTTAGCCGTAACTTGGTATAAGAAGGTTCGCATCAGAGAAATTTAGGCTCCAGCGTTCTTTGGACCTCAAAGCAATGAGAGAAGTCTGTTTGCTCAATCCTGTTCGGTTCAAGGTAGAAATTCCGTTCTTAGGAAACTTGTTCTGACGTACTTGATGGATTGTGATCCTGTGCATCAATCAGAAGTGATCACTTTTTAGTCATACTACAGTGAGGCGGATCAGGTGAGGTAGTTCACGAAGCAGGATGAAGAATCGGCGTTCAAGCTGGAGATATTCTGCCGAAGGTGTGTGTTATATAATTGCGATGTATTGGTATTCTCGCATGTGATGGATGGAGTTAAGCCTCGTCTCCTGATACGTAGGGAATTTGAGTCTATGTGTCGTCTGACGAGTTTCTGTGTGTCTCATTGGCCTAGTCGGTTTCTTAGAGATGGTTTTTTTGCGTCTTCAATTGTCAATTTGTTCCGATCTTTAATCCTCACTTTCTATGTCTTCAGTCATTTACTTGGTTTTAAATCTTTTCATGCTCGAAAAGGAGGATTCTAGCGGTGCTGCTTGAGTCACTCTTACAACCTGAATTATATATATATATATATATATATTTTTGTATCAGAAACGAAAGGCAATGGTAGAGAGTGGCGGGTTAGAAATTCAATCCACAGGGAGGAGTCATCTACTCAGCATCTGCATAATGCACCCCGAGGTGACGCACAACGTTTCTCGTCATATCCAGCTGTTTTTCTTTCTATGCTGATAATTCATAACCTAGCAAATATCTTTTACCAACTCACAGTGTCATCAAGCCTAACAATGCTATCTAGAAATTTGGTTTTGTTGTAGGTGATGAACCATTGCATCCTTAAGGTTTCCTGTAGGTATCCTTATTTCATATTCTCTTTAGATAGCTTTGCTTTTCCAGGTTTTGAGACAATATTAAGAAGCCTTTAATCAACTTGATCGCATCTGTAGAGGAAGGGCGAGGAGCCACAAGATGGGATAGCACTGCTTTAATTGATTATGGACCTCCTTCTACAGATGGTCCTGTCCGACGTAGTGATGTCAGAGGTACAATTTTTCTTTTTCATGCGAATTACATTAACTTGAATATCTGGTCAGCTGTGATTACAGCATTGTCTTATTACTTAATACTTAATAACTGGTTGTGTATTTTAAATTATAAGTTGGTGACTTTCAATCCCTGGGAAAGCCTGTTTCTAAGAGAAATTCCCAATAAATTTAGTTGTAAAACAAGTCATATAATAAATCGCCTGTTCGTGAATCTGTTTCTTGGGTTATTTAGAGGGACCTTCAATTGAGTTTCAATTCAAGCCCACTTTTCGATCACTGATTTCTGTCTAAGTGGAAATTTTCGACATCTACTTTGTATTGAGATTCTTGTTCCTGCATCTTGCATCTGGAATCCTGATTAGTGATTTATGTTAGTTCTTTTTCTTTACGCTTGATAACAGAAACCGAGACAAAAGCTGATGATGGTTGGGGTTCAACTCCAGTTGATAATGACGCTGCAACAGGTATGTCTGCTGCTCACCAACTTACCCTTTTTAACTGGCGTTGCTTAATTGATCATTTGTGCTAACCGTTGGATCATCCCAATCTGTCCGAGGTAAAATATTTTCCAACTTAACAATAGAGTGGTTTCGCCACATGCGTGGTGTAATGCTCTTGAAGTTCGTATTCTAGTCCTTCAGGGTTTGGATTTGTATATCTCTCCGAGGCAGTAACCTCATATGAACGGCTTGGTAGCTGGAGTGTCGAAGCTGAAATTTGTCTGAATTTTCAGATATGTATTGAATGATTTCGAAGAAACCTACGCACTACTTAACATTCAGTCTATGAGCTGCAATATTTTCCTTCCACCTAAGTATTATGTCTTAATCTTGGTATGTGTTAACAGCTTTCCTTCTCGGGGCTTAGTTATTTTTTGCCGATTTGTTTGTTGGTATCGCTGTATTCAGACCTTACAAGTGCGTGGGAAGCTCTTGCTACAAGTAGTCTTTCTGACTGGAGCAAGCCACCCCAAATTGAGAGTATAGAGCACTGGGACGATACTGGAGCAAAAGAAACGTGGGATTTTGTAATAATTGGACGAACACGTGTGAACAACCCAGATCTTTATGTTGAGAAAAATATAGACTGGAATGCAAAAATCCCCCCTGACCTCCTGGCATATGTGGATGATAAGAACCGATGTCGAAAGGCATCACGTCCAAGGGCCGGAAGCCCCGTGTTGCTGGGCTTGGAAGTTTTGGGTCAGAGCTTTGGAGATCATCAACCACAAGGACAAGGTGACAAGGAGAAAGCAGTGTTAAACCAATCGAAGGAGAAACACGAGCAAGTAGGTGGTAGGTGGGGTGATGTAAATCAGAATTCTAAGCTTGCTCAGAGAAGGACAGATCAGCAATTGAATCAGCGTGTATCAGGCGAAATGCAAAGTACCCTGATTAGGGATAATTACGAAGATAGAGGTCGCAAACGAAGAGGAGGTAAATACATCTCTGGTCTCTTTATGCAGAAACCTAAATCAGAGACAATTTCCACTCACATCTTTTTCCAATCCTTCATGTTCACATGTCTAGACCTGTCCACACGTTGCTTTCTGCTAGAGCATATGTACAAAACCATGTATAACACGGCCTTGGCAGGTGCTTGTATTTGGTTGTTGCGGCTCACAATTGTCACGCGTAGACAAGGATGAATATCATAGGAAACCGAGATTTCGAACAACTCACAGGTTTGTAGGGTGGGAAGGCGTTTTCTGCTTAATATAAGTTCGATCTCATTTTTGTGGGATTATTTCTATGTTTTGATATTTCAGAAGTTTAAGCTTAGGAAATATTTGCAGTCGTTAGGTGCCAGTTCATATGAGATGATTTGGTCCTCTTTGTAGTTTTATTCTATGAAGAATATTATAAGCATGTATTATCTAGGGCATTTTGGTTCTTATTTCCTCTCAGTTATCATTATTGTAGCCCCTCTGTCGATTGTTTTCAATGGAGACCTGAAAGATGAGTCATAAATACAAGCTACTGTTATTGGATCAGGTATTAAATTTTCGGCTCTGAAGGAAAGTGCGCAAAACGCAGCTTTTACATACCATTATAGCAAGTGAGTAATTTCCTGTTTCTTAAGCTCAACGGCTGTCTCTATGATGGATAATATATTATCAAGATTTAACTTGCGCATGATGTTGGCAGGCTTAATTAAAAAGGCTAGCGTACATGGAAACTCGTATCCTGTAAACTGCGCCTGCAACGTCACTTCAGAATCTTTTTCAGGTACTGCCCGTGATTTTGGCATTCCCTGTATTTTCAATCAATCATCAATCTCCATGTAGGCTGTTGAAAGTGTGATTTGGAAATTATTGATTTCTGATATAGGAGTACAAATAAAGGTAGTACACGCACCCACCACCTTGGACAACATTTTGTGAGGCCGAAAGCGTAGTAGCAAGAAAGTACATGTGGGTGTTACAAAAGAACACTAGCAAGGTCAGCAGTCAGCATGGGGGACTTGGATTCTAGTACGTGTTACCAAATTACTTGGAACTTTCTGTTGACTACATTTCAGCCATTCTCAGAATTTTCTCCTATGAACCTTCAGAACACTGGTGATTATCTACACTCAACACAATCTAGCGGACTCAATCCTTGACAATTAAGCATCGCGGTTGCCAGATTGAATCATGAAGCATTTTATCAATTCCAAATTGACAAGTCTTATTTCTATACCTCTGAACTACCAGTCTCAAAACAATCGTGAAAGCTTGCTTGTGGTACACTTCTCACATCAACTCATGGACTTTAGCTGTCTGTTCGTCAGAGAATCTGTATAGTCCACGACTCCTACCAAGTCGTGTGGCCAGTCAACTAGACTTATGGCTGACTAGGATTTCCTAGTATTTGTATTTGAGTATTCGTACTAAAAGCATTCTCCACTCTAGTGTAATATATGATATGTTGGTGGGATTGGCCTGACTATGTCGTATTCTCTGAACTCGCATTTTTCTTCAACAATAATTTAACAATGAACTAAAGCAAAAAAAGCTCAATGTCGTTTCATCAATTTATATTATTGTGCCATGGTATGTGTAAACTAAATGTTAAGAAATTTTGACTGATATAGCAAAACTTGAAGGAAGAATAGGAACATGATTCAGAACCTATTCTAAATATGGCACATAAATATGAACCTCAAATGGAGAATTCAATAAGACAAAACATCTACAAAATTTTGTTAAATGTTGAAATGAAAAATACAATTCGATGATGTGATTTAGCAGATTATAATCATTGTTTAGATTATCTTGAAACATTTTGATCCTGTATCTGTTTGGTTGTACGAACACCTCTTCTAAATCGATATATTTTTTTTATATTGTATTGTAAATGTTACCAATGTGAAATTTCTACATAATAAAATACAACTATATGCAAAATTTATGAGTTCCGCAACAATGCGGATACTGCATTATCTCGTGTCCAATTTTCTCATAAGCAGAACGAAAATAACCCAAAATCAGCATGATTTGCTTTTTATTAATTGTTATGAAATAGACCAATTGTTTAACCTCGTCTTTTGACCAATGACATTATTGCAGTGTAATTTATTATAGAATTGATAAATTGTATAGTATCTATTGATACCTGATCCAAAGGTCTTAATAAATTACCCATCTCACACATCCAACAAAGTTCAAGAAAAACTCAAGTTTGTTCAAGAAATCACATATCCTATGAACATCACACAGCATGTTTGCTTGAACAAATAATAAATTCGGTGTGAAGATGAACCACAGATAGAAACAACTTTCGCTGCTTAGTTCCCGAACAGTTCGAAGTAATACCAAAGCACGCTCATATTTCAACATACAAAACCTTACACGGGGTCCAGATCAAAATCCCTTCAGGTCAAGAATGGATATGACAGGACACAGTTCCCCTTGTGAACAATATTAGACAGTGATCGTGAAGGTCCCACTATTCTAAAGAGCCTTTCCAGTCAAGTCCAGGCAAAGAATTTATGGTTAAAGAGGGTACCAACTGCTCGTTTCATGCGTTTGCTGATGAAGGTAGACTCCTTTGGAATGGAGCCGGTCCCATTCTGCCAGAACTACGGTTCTTGCAGGTTGAGCTTAAAAAGGTTCATGTCTTCTTTAGCAATACTAGGCAATGCACCACGTGCAAAGGAGCTAGAAACTAGAAGGGAAACTCATTACCTACACCAATAGAAAATCCTACTTTGCTTCCTATCACTAATTCTTTCCGTATACAACTACCACAACGAAGGTGCAAAGAAATCAGGACCAAAATCTGCCGGCATTTCCTATCAAACTCGTCCAAGAGCCTCTTGTAAGTTCCTAGCTGCTTTTGTTAAGTCCCCTCCTTTCCTGCAATAAAATAAGGAACCTCACATGAGATCTCCACTTTCTGAAAAAAATCTGCCAAAACGTGACAATATTATCTATATATAGTAAAGGAGTATGTGCGAACACGCATCATGCAGTCCAATTGTAGATAAAACATCTGAATCCGAAGTTATATTAGGCGACATTGGCATAAGCCATACCATAAAGCTACCAAGCTTCATTGAAGAAGCTAACAGAAATCATGAGCAGAAATTAAATTAATGACGTGGACCCAAACCATAGGAATAATATGAATAACAGATTTTGACGTGCAGTGCTAATAGAGGGAAGCATTCACAACGATGCGGTTCATATGATGGAACACACTGTGTATCAAGGTTACATTGGAGATGCATATACGCACATAGCACAAGGGATGTAAGTTACCTCATGAGGGGCAACAAGCTATGCCCTACAGCTTGCAATTCATGATAACACATATTGCATCGCTCCAGCCTGTTTTATAAGTCAGATTACTTAAGTTAGAGATTATGCTGAAAAGCGATTCGAGCTACGGAAGTGCACGAAAACAGCAAATAAGTGGAGAGATAACAAGATTACAAGCTCAAACGAAGGCTACACACCGTTGCTCTGCTTGTAAGTCGACCCCTATTGATGGTGCGGAAGTTCGAGTGGCATGGATAATCGGACCAAACGTCTCCACAAGCTTTCCCAAAAGCTCTAGAGCCGTCATAAGGAATCTACAGAGTAATAGTTCAGGTGAAAACCACACGAAGAAACAAGATGTAGAACTTATTACATTATTCAAATTATCCTTATTTACGTCAACACTTTAAGAGTTGAAAGTCAAGCCATGCTAGATTACCTGTCGTTGTCTGTACTAAGAAGACCATTTAACAAGGGGATTAACAAATAGCAGATCTCTAACGTCAAGAGATCCGATTTTTCCATGAACACAGAGAGAACCTCAACTTGTACCTGCGCCAGAAAACATAGTCCTTAGTTAGATTGATACCTAATGTATTTTGTAAAACATCGAAGCAGTCTGCTTTTATTCGTAAGATACTTCACAAAAAACTTGAGAAAGAAGAAAACAGTGTTTGTGCACGTACAGAGTGGTCGGTCATCTTCTTCATAGCTTCAATGGCACCCTTCATATCATTCTTATTCCAGAAACGCCTCACAACCTATCACGGTAACACATAATGTTGAAGATATCATAGAGCCCAAAGACCGTCAAACTTATTAGTTTAAGTTTCGTTAATTGCTCATTGCAAAATAAAAGAACAAGAGTTTCATGACGTACTCTGCAACAATAATAGACAAACTGCAACATCAAGTTGCGGATACATACCTGCATATTTGTAAGACGCGACTGCATAATGCTAGCCATTGTATGGTGCTGAAGGAGTAACTCCTCAATGATTTCGGTATCTTGCTTCGCCGCTGAGATTTTCCTTTCTGAAAGAAGACTACTACCTTTCTGCACTTCCCAGCAAAAACAATTAAGATTAAGTTGAGAAAGTGGTAATTATGCATCATAACTGCACTGGTGATGCAAAAAGCTTGGTGAAACTTAGAAATTTCAGAATGCTAGCATCCAGAACAAAGGATATTGAACGCACGTTAGATTCCTTCATGTCATCATTTGGGTCTGAACCTTCAGCTGCTAGTTACATAACAAACCGAAGATGTACGCATCTAACAAAACCAGCAATAAAGATTCCTCACAACACCTCACACAAAAATATGATCATTGAGGATGTAATATGAAAAATAGATCGAACAAAAATACATGAAGAAATAATGGCAATTATAGGAAATACAAAAGGTCCAATAAGCATACTGGAACAAATGAATTGATATCCAGCCCAAGCGTTTTAACTCCACCACCCCCACTTGGCGCCTCATGAGAAGCCGACTTCTCCACAACATATGACCTGGGTTCAGGCATTGACTTCTCCACAACCACCGGTTTTTCTACAAAGGCTGAATTTTCTGGAAGCCTCGGCTTCTCTTTCCTCTCCCATTGGGCAAGAAGAGCTTTAGTCGTCCCAACTTCAACACGTCCTGCCAAAAATGAATTAGTGAGCCACAAAATGGATCGAGTTCAACAGGCATAGGTGTTATGAAAATCCTGCAGTCGCAAACAAATCATCAGAGACATCACGTTTGTACACTAGAAAGAGAATCTTGTAAATACATTCAGGGATATCTAGGACACACAAGCATGAAACCGACCATGATTGACCATTCCTACATTATATCTTGACTAAAACTAAAATCCGCCTCAGGTCCATGAGATCTGTACCTGTCGTGGATGCCTCAGTTCCTGTAGCATTTCTAGTAGCCTGGTTACGAGATGATTCATCTGCAAGTGTACAGAGTGTAAGTGAATTTTCACTCTTTGAACATAAGCACGTTTTAAAGGTTACTGGAATATAATCAAGGTATATTTTATACGATAGTGGTGCTACTAGAGCTATAGATGAACATGTTGAATCGTTCCGTCAATATCTTCAATCAAGAAGTCAATTTCATAAGCCCGCAAGCCAGGAACTTCAACAGAATTTCATCGAAAAAAGTGCATCACAAACTCATGACAGGATTCAAGGAAACAGAACTAACCTGAAAAGGAATGAGAACGACCCAGATTGTTATCCAAAGGAACATCAAAAGATGAACTCCTTCTAGAACTATAACTTCTGCTGCCGTTCCAGTTGACAGTTGCATCGTCTTCTTTGGTACCCAAATGAGAAATCAGGTTTGACCTGCTTCCATACTGAGATGCCGAGCCGTGACCACTGCTATCTGGCCTACGGGCTGAGCTTGACCTATTCACGTGCGGAATAGGATCCGTCCTAAAAGCATCACTAGCGCCATCACCGTTCCCGTCAACGTTATCTAAATCACGATCATGTGATTTAGATGTTGACATCGACACTCCACCTGCGGTTACAGTCGGCCTTGTATCATCCAATCCAGGCTCACAGTCAGAAGCTGTCGATAGTCTTGGGCTACCTCCCGCATTGGCATCAGATCGGCTAGAAAATCTGAATGAGCTTGCACTGGGTGGAGTCGCCTTAGGCGCTGCAATACTACTTCTACGAGAGGCTATAGTAGGTGTTGGAGTAGCAGGAACCGTGGTAAGGATATTTGCAGGTCTTCTACCACTGTTTGGTGCAGTTTGAGGGGGGTGAGAGCTGCTTGTTTCTGCAGATGTTAAAGAACAGGTTGATGTAATTTATATACTATAAAATCACCAAGAAGATATTTAGATAAAATAAAACAAAATAAAAGCGTATAAGACGGATTCTGAAGATTTGATACGCTATGACAAACAGGTGTTGTAAGACAAGACAAGCGAACGGAAAAGTTCACAATATCTTGTCGTCTGAAGAACCCTTACATTCAACTAGAACCCAGACATAAATTATCAATAAGGAAAAGAATTCATTAAATAATGTTGTATCAAAATTGAAATAGATACAAAACACATCAACAAACTGAAAGCTCATCTGGGCAACCCATGATCTGCTAATGCACGAGACTGGTTGAAAATTTGCTGCATTTGTAGTAAATGACACTAGACGTATTTGATAGTATGATAGCTTACCTTTAGCAGGGGTGATTTTCACATTCTTCATTGTCACGTCAATCATGTGAGGAAGACTCGCACTAGCATCTGTCTTGGGGTGTGAGACAGAACGCACTTCTTGTGGAGTTTGGTTGCCGTCGTTGTCGACTTTGAACCCAACGCTTGGACCATCCTTCCACCCTGCACTCCCATTCTGATAAGGAGCCACACGCTACGCACACAGATTGTCCAAGTCAATACGGCAACGTCAAACATCAAAAGCAGAGAAAGGCTCCTTAAGAAGCATGGAGATAAAGTTCTCCGCAAATTAGAAAAATGAAATTGGAAAGTTGCAGATGAAAAAGAATGAACCATAACCATGAATACAGGGAGATGCACCTGGAGATCTACAACCCATACACCAACACAACTCTGGTTAAAAGAGCATCCGAGCAACTTTTCTTCGTGGATACAGAGATCCGCAAGCTTGTGCCAGCCAACGTCTACTAAATCGTGACATCTGAGCGGTTCCCAAGAGAAAACCTGCATTATGGTTCACTTCGTAACAATTAGGAACATAGTTAACTAGTTTCAAAAAAATAAGCTCCATGCACAAAATCTACGATGTGCTTTTCACTAGCAATGGCAAAGTCAAAAAAATCAAGCTAATAACAAAAATGAGAACAGCCTAGCAAACATTAACAACGTCCTAATAAAGGCAGGTCCCAAATGAAGACAAAAATTCACCTTCAGGCTATCCTGCATAGCACATAATACAGTTCGTCCATCTGGATTAAAAACCATAGATCGCACTCCTGCAGACTGCACATAGACATGCAAAAATACAACCAGTCCAGACAGAATTAAATGAGTACATCACAACTCATAAGAAAAAACGTAGCCCTGCACATTGAATAGGTGACACAAATATTCTAAATGTGTGATTAAGTTACTTGAATTTCATGAATAACGGGTATACCGATATTTAAATACCGCCGTTTCAGGATAATCATCAACTATCAGCTACTAGTAAGAACGTTCGAAAGATAACAGGGATGAAATTAACACGCTAATATTTCATGAAATTTCAGAGATTTGGAGTTGGCTCCATCAGATTCTACAAGGCAGCTATAGCTTATAGATAATATCATAGCTGCAAGCGCATGATTCATTTATGAAAACGAGAAGCTTACTTCGGGACCAGCAGACCCAATGAGCTCAAAAGTTTCGAGATCAAAAAATTTGACTGTCCTATCTGCGGAACCTGTTTTCAAAGCACCAAATGCACCACAATGACATATTACATCACTTCGCACTAAAACGTTAATTTGTGAGCAGTGGTACACCTTCTAACCAAGAACAGATTTTCACCAACTTCCCTTGATCTTTCCTTGACTTAAAACAAGAGCTAATATAGATAAGAATGCAAAGACCACAAATATAATGGTCTCTAAATCGTACGTGCTGACACAACTTTTAATTGAAGTTGCGCACAATCCGTGCCAGGAAAACAAACCAACGTTTGAACCAGCATCTGCATATCAAAGAAAGATATAACTGCAAATCCTGAGGCAATTCAAAACGTCCAGAACAGCAGCACAGAAAGCCTACCTGTAGCAAGAAGAAATTCGTGAGGATGGAAGTCCAGACATTGGACTTGTCCTTCATGATATTTGAAATCATGCATTAGCTTCCCAGCGGTTAAATCCCAAAGCTGCCATATATACACTATGTCATCAGTTACCGCAAGCTATCTACAGCTTGAATCTCTAAGAAAGATTAAATCTTCACATAGAACAGTGGAGACACAAATAACCAAGCTTAATGATCTTAAGCAGAACAACATCCTAACTTCAGAAGCAAATTGGACAACAACTAGCCGACGACCGCATCTGAGTACATGTACCTTAGCACCTACAATATTGCAATATGCAGCAGACAAGTTGGATGAAATTTTTTAGCATACAACCCAAGCTAATCAAAATTCAATACACCACAGGAAAACCAAATCCGGTATAGCAAGAATATGACATTGAGGTCAGTATTCAATATCGATTCAACCAACGTCCATACAAACAGAACATATCACGGAAATATATATCACACGCTTCCAACACACGAAATTAACAGAAAATTCTTGGACTGCTTGAACATAAATACACGAGCAGCACTTAAATCCTACAAATGATCAACGTCCAAAAAGAAATCTCAATAATAAGACGACATTCACAAAAACGTAACATTACTGTGAGGAAAGTTTAAATCATCATCTCACAAAGAAAACAAGTTCTTCAGCCCCATTTGTCCCCAGATACTCTTCATACTCAATAAAGGTAAACAGAGAAAGGAATAGTGTGTTCAAGAAAACGCACTTTCACAATATTGTCTTCACCCCCAGAAACCACCCAACGCCCATCTGGACTAAATTTGATGGAATTAATGCCTCGCGTGTGTCCTTTGTAAGTGTGGATGCATCCTTTTCGCCGAATGTCCCATATTTTGAGATTTGTATCTAGAGATCCCGACGCGAAGAACTCTCCGAAAGGATGAAAATCTACTGATATACAATTTGATCGATGACCTGTAAGAGTGCGTACAACTGCACCCAGGTATAAAAATGTCAGTAAGATCTAAAATTTTGCCTGATTAGAAGTACGAAGCATCGCATCCATGATCTAGAATGAATACGTGCACACCACACAAACCATGGAATAGAAACTCAAATTAATCATGTAATACTTGGACCGGAGGAGAGAGAGAGAAAGCTCTAACAAGCTTACTTTTAGCTTCTTCAAGGTCCCAAAGTTTGATGGTACCACTTGCAGCTCCGGCGACGACTACAACCTCTGCTGTATCAAAAGTAACCGATTCCACTGCACTGGTGTGACCTGCCAAACTCTAGAAGCCCATCCAAAGTTGACTTAAGTGCGAGTTTCCAACCCACTTGTTTGTGCATTACAATAGAAATGCCAGACCAACCGTGCCCGGAGTGGAACTTATCTTATTATTCTGTATCTAGAGCTCTACTACTGAAATAAACGGAAACACAGGGAGTCCAGGTATGCATTTTAAGAAACACCAAAAGAAAAATTCGAAATTCAAACCTAGCTACGTCATTGACTGGCCATGACGACATCGTAACGAAAGGATACGACAGACAATGCAAATATGGAAAAGGTCGAGCATACCAGTATAGCATTAGGTTTGCCAATAGCCCACATGTTAACTTTGTGATCCTCCCCGCCCGTGACCAGGACCCTGGAGGACTTCTTTCCAATTTTGAGGCAGTTGACATCGGACGCGTGCGCAACAAATTCCTCTGCAATCTAGTAGTCAAGGAACATGATCTGGACCACAGCAACTTCATCGAGACGAAATGACAACAATCACAGTTGAAATACGAAATCATGATATTTTACTTCTATTAGCAAGATAAATTTCCCGGCATAAACCCTCACGTTGAAGTAGAGTAATGACAAAAATCCACTGGTAATAGGTCTGGCAGAAGAGTGTGAACTGTTCAACAGACAGAGAAGATATATGCGAAAGTGAGGCTCGATACCGAGTGCCAGAATTTTAGAATAAATTCAACAGAGAATGCAGGAGATGAAGAAACACTAGGATACGTAATTTGTAAGCTCGCTTCATTTTGCCAATGTGTAATTGTCGTTTTGCAAGATTTTGAATCAAAAAATTCTGTTACATAGAACATATGCCTGTTCCTGCGCTGCTCCTCAACGCTCCACATTTACATTCGCCAAGTTGCTGGGAAAACAGCATAACTTCAAGGTCAGTAACCTGACACCTAATAAGCATCCAACTAAATAACAGCATGTGATTCTGAAAGATTGGCGCAACTAGAACCAATATTCGGGCAGTTCGGCAGAGAAGGATTTCATGCATCACTAAGGCTTAAATCACCTCCAATAAAGCTCAACATTTTCACGAGAAACAACTGTACCTTACGACCAAAACACTAATGATGTCTTGCAGAAAACTCCAATACCCCAACCTAAAGACTCAGAGAAAGTCATTGCCACAGAAAAGTAATCATTAGCAATTGAAATTCTGCTGCAAACGACTTTAGCATGAATCCAATCATGACACTCGCTTTTAAAATGACCGTTGTTTCTAAGAAATTCTAGGTTTTAGAACCGATCACTCGAGTTCAGAGTTCGTCGGAGTACTCTAATAACTTGAGTGTACTCCAGTCAATCGATTTCTCGCATTTGTAGTAGAACCTCATTGACAATTGAACGTTTCGCCCCGGGAAATTGCGAAGTATCATACCGTCATAGAGATTAAGCGCTTTGAAAGCTCTAGTACAAACACGTGAACGGAAAACCCTAATACGACGTAGGTTTCCTGGATTAGTAACCTATTTGAGGTACCAGATATCAAAAGCATTTGTAAGAATAATATCAGGTCCACTTCATTTATCAGAGTAACAAAAATAACAAGACAACAGAGCACAGTCGGTGCCCCATTCTCCCACAATCATCCTGTCGTAAGGACACCCGAAACATAAAGCCGAATACTCAAAATAAGAAACAAGATAGAAAATGCTTTCATGGATGCCACAGCACTTCGTTGGTCCGATGCAGGCAACCGAGCAGTGCCAGAGAGCGCAGCAGAGGCAATAGAGCGTGTTTGGAAAGCTCTGAGTTAAATCGGCGCAACGGGAATACCGTGGATGTTGATAACAATGGCCATGCAAAGCATCCACTGGCAAGATCTATATACAGAAGCCAAGCCCTACACTGTGGCAGAAGACAGAGCACAAGAAACGGCAAAGTGATCGTCTTAGACTGTAGTGATCACCACCAAGCGCACGTCATGCCAATAGTATCCCCCTCACGTTGCCGATCGTATCAAAAAAAAAAATCACTTCACCACGGCCATAAGCATATCCATCAGCTCCTCACCAGCACGATATCGATGAAAACAGGCAAGAGATCATACCACATTGACAAATGTTCGTGTTCCCACTCAATCGCCACTCAATCAAGGTCATCAAACCCCGAACCCTTCCTCTTCCTACCTTCCATCGCTCCCGATCATTCCAACACAACCCCGACACAATCACAGAGTCCTCCGCCTCCTCCTCCTCGCACTAAGACTACCAACATGGCCAGCACCACACCTCGGCTCCCCTGTCCAGTATCCCCCCTTTCAAATTAACACCAACGACCTGCGCCCGCCCGTTGGCACCACCCCTCCGCCTGGTCTCGACATTCACTGCTCCAACACATTGCCTCCGCACCTCCAGGCTTCTAAAACACCTGGCACTATCAACACCCCTTCCGACCCTTCGCAAAATCCTCTCACATCCACTCAATCCAACGCACCTGGCCAGCAAAGCTCCCCCTACAACTCTCCACCGTTTTTTCTCCCTCACTCTTCCTCCTTCCTACTTCAAATCCTCCTCTCTCTTCCTCCTCCTCCACTCTTCACTTCCACACAGTGTCTTCGCAGCCCCCGCGAAAGCGCCTCCTAACCCGCCCCGTGCAGCTCCAGTAACACAGTCACCTAGGACGATGACGACGTCCACGAAGTGGGAGGCAACGAAGGCAATGGCGGGGATATGGAAGGGGAAGAGGTGCAGAGAAAGGCTACGAGAGAAAGGGCTGCGAAGAATACGAACAAGACTCCAAAGCACAGCCAAGTCAAGCGAAGCCAAGCGAAGCCAAGCCCAGCCCTGCCCTGCCCTGGGAGAGAGACGAAGCATGAGAGTGTGGGAACAAGCCCCTGGGAACTTCGTTCCATGCCCCCTCTTTCTTTTTTTCTTTCTGCTGCCCGTTCTCGATTTCTTTATCCTGCGGGTTGCGGTGAGTGCGTTTCGGATAACTACATGTGGGTTATTTTTATAAGGGTCGTTGTTTTTTATTTTATTTTATTTCGTTGACGTGTGTGTTTTTTTTTTTTTTTTTTTTTTTTTTTTTGGTTTATTTGAGACTATGCAATGAGGAGGGGTATTGAGTTTGGGTCCATCCCCAATGGTCACAATTGATGGGCCCTTGTTGCTTTTGATGAGTTTGTGGGCCTTGAGTATGTTGATTGAGCTCCTTTACATCTTCGTATGACTTCCTTGTGTAGTAGAAAACATATCAATGCATTCAAATATTGAAGGAAAGATTTTAAAAAACATGTAAAAAGTGTGTATTGCTACATAAGTTTCGTAAATTTTCTCTAGGTTTCCATAGAATGTTAAACTGACACTTTAAGCATGTTCTTAATATCTTCCATGTACTAATCCTAGACAGGTGTGTTCTTCTTCATCAACTAACAAACAAATGTGCCCACACAACAAATAGATTGATGTGAGCCTCTCCTCTATTATTGATTGATTGATTTATTTATTTATTCATAACTTTATTTTCTTTTTTACTTTGCGCTTTATACAATGTTGCATTTCTTTACAAGGAAAGAAAGAATGTATCCTTTAGAAAATGAATTGTGATTGTTATTATTTGTTTTGATATGGGATCACAAGCCATGATTGGTTGGGCAATGGGTTAAAATCATGGCCAATGCTTCTTCCTCTTTTGCCTACTCTGGGAATCCCATGAGTGAGCTTTTGGTGCATTATTTTTTTTTTAAAAGGGTTGAGGTATGTTCGTTGGGCTGCACCTTGCAAGCTAAAATTATTATTTTAAATTTTCTTTCGATTTAAAAATAATAAAAAAAAAGGGACAAAAAAAAGAATAGATGGCCCATCCAGAAAAAAGTTTGGCATAAAAGAGGCAACAGGGAATAAAGAGGTATATGCTTTTTTGCATGTACACTTAGCTGGCAAAAGAGAACAAAGGGAGAAAGGAATACAAAACTCAAACACACTAACTATGTTAAAAGACAAAAATGTAATAAGAATTAAAATTTTGAATTTCTAATTAGATTGAAAACGAAAAAGGATATTATGAATCACATTGTGCGTTTTAAACCTCTTTATACATCATCCTTGAAGGAAATTATTATTTTTTGCATGTTTAAATTCTCAAAGGTTAAATTCTCAAAGGTCTTTTTTATAATAACAAGTGGTTGTGTTGCTGAAGATATTAACCACCATTTAAATAATAGTTTGAAAAATCTTAAAAATTATGCACTAAAAAAGATGCTTATATTTTTTTTATATTGTTCTCGGCTCTATTTAAAACTATAGATTTTGAAACTTTGAGGTTTTAGGAGATATTTAAAATTATACCATCTTTCATCAATGAACTATTGGTATTCTTGCTGCGTCACATATACCTAGAAATAAAGATGCGGATTTCTATTTTTGATTATGTGTTCAGTTTTTTAAAATATTAGTAAATATGAATTTAAGGTTGTTATTAGCATACTTATTTGGAATTCAAACTTAATGACTGATCTTTTCATGTATTTTTTCTAAAAATATGATTTCATGTAGTAATATAAACAAAAGTATATAACATTTTTCAGTCGTATGAAATCTAATTTATATTTTTGGTATTTAGAGTACATTTGACTATTCAATTATCATTATAAAATAAAATAAAATAAAATAAATAATGCTATATGTAAATCTTAACTAGTAAATTGTGATCTATTCTAAATCACAAGTAATAATACTTTTATTTTATTTTCAGTTTTATACAATGACTTCTGACAGAAAATTGAAACTCAGACTTTATTAAACCCCAAACATTTCACCCAGGAATTTATTTACCTTATCTACCGTTTTCTTAAGCTACTCAATTTCTATGTAAAAAGTAACAAACTTAGGAATCTTCTTAATCTTTTTGGAAGCTTTTTCAATGCTTAACAATACTATTCAACTGTTTATATATATATATATATATATATATAATTAAAGATGTACTTACATATTTTTTCCTCCAGAGCAGATGTAGCATATAGTGTACATGGCAAAATGATTAGTTTGTCAACTAAATCTACTTAATCATTTGGACATTTTCAATTTTCATTTTTACAACGTCAAAGGTTACAGAATGCAAAGCAACTTAATTGAATCTTTTGTGACACGCCTTCAGAAGTGTGCATTCCCATGATTTTAAACTATTTTAAAGTTGTGAAACTATTTATATATTTTTTATTATTTGATTTACTATTACTTTTGGTGTCTAGTCACACTCATAAGTCACGTACTTTTATTTTTACATTCAGTGCCCAACCCAACATCCATGCAATCACAAAATGTACAACCATGGGTTGAAAACGTTTATTATAGGAATGTATTTTTCAACAAATGTAATAACGTGTTAGACAGAACTCAGATATGCAAGTTTTGAATATTCAAAAATTATGTCTAATGCATTTGAATAAATGTTATGTTAATGTCTTAATATAATAAGTCAGAAAGATGATACATAACACAATTCGATGATGGTATTTTGTGTTGATGTCATGCAAAATTGAGACCAATTGTGTTTTTTTTATTAAACATAGCCAAAATTACATTTCTAGAAGCATTAAAAAAAAAAAAAAAAAAAAAAAAACTTCTGAATTGTTTTTAAAAATCCAATATGATTAACCACAAGTAGTACTTGTAATATATATATATATATATATATATATATGTGTGTGTGTGTGTGTGTATATATATATATATAGTATTATAAAAATCATAATAAGAAATGTCATTGAACTTCTTTTTGTTATTCAAGTTTAAAATTTTTAAAAAATAAAAAGGTATTTTGGAAGATAATATTAGTATTTAGAAAAACTTATGACTTTACCATTATTTAAAGATACATTCAGAATTTTTGTGATTTTTGTTATTATTTTTTTCCTTTTTTTAAAAAATACACATACTTTTAATTCCATTGATTTACTCCAATCTATTGTTGTGAGTATATTATGATTGCAAAGGAGTTGGATTGTTCAATTAACTAGTGTTAATAATAATTATAAATTTATAATAATGAATAGAAAAAATGTTTTCTCACAATTTTTACAATTAAATATTTAAATAAATTATCAGATAATTTCTGTTGAATTAAATATAATACATTTGATATTTAGTACAAATCTTTTTCTATAGACATATATTAAAGTTTTTCTTTAAAATTATATTTTAATTTATCTAAATATTATTTTTTTAACATTGAAATATAACAAGAAAAAAATGTACGTTATCTGTAACTATAAATAAAAAAATAAAAAAATTGAGTTTTACAGTTTGTGATGTTAAACAAATTGTTTTTGTAATTCTCTTAATATTGATGAGTAACTCTACATAGACTAATATGCATTGCAATATAAACAATAGTTATAAGTCTAAAAATTGAAAAAAAAAAACATAATTGGTCATTTAGAATCAAAATTTCAAATGAAATAAAATTTATGTAAAGTTAAATCTAAAAAGTTGATATATATATATATATATATATAATTGATGAGTAAAAAATAAATTCTATATTTGGTAATATTGAAAATCAATTAAAACTGTATTTATATTACTTTCTTTAAGTTAATTTAAGAAGAAAAAAATCACGTGGAAAACAGGAAATTTGTGCATTCGAGTATCTTATTTTAGAATATATTAAAATTCCAACAACAAAAACAAACCAAAAAAAAAGCACAATTCTAAGTAATGATTGCTTTAACCTTTATATGTTTATATTTTTTGTACAGTGACAAATAAAAATTAGCTTTATTTTAAATTTGATCAATCCATGCATTATTTTTTTATTTTTTTTTAAGTTTATACATAATGAACATAAAAATATCATCATGTATTAAATAGTGTTGCCTTTTTGCAATCAACTACAAAATTATATTATTACAAAATAATATTACTACAAAATTCTAATGAGTTCCTTAACTACCAAAATCATGCCTATCATAGTAAACACACATTATCAAATGTAAATGACAACTTTCATTCCACTTACAAGTCACAAAAAAGAAGAAAAAAAAGAAGAAAAAAAAGAAGAAAAAAAAGAAGCAATTATTCTTATACAGCAGAATTTGAGTATGGGCACATAACAAAGCATTTTATTGAGGAAAAAAATAAAGATAAAAATATTTTTCTGTTCTCTGTCCACTAAGTCAGTGAACAGAAAATACTCCACATTCATCCAAGCCCACAAGATGAACGAAATACAATATCATCCATACAATACAACCAACATCCACATCCATCCACCGGGATCGGTTGAACGGGGCGGCACCGAAATTTGGACAGAAGAAGACGGAGGCGGGAGGCAGAAGAAGGAGAAGGCGGGCTCAAGAGCTGCACCAGGCTCAAGAGCTTGTTCGCTCGCTCGCTCTTTGTTGCTCGCCTGAAGTGGAAGTCGCAATGGCCACCTTCACTAAGATGGCGTCTGCGCGGCGTATGCTGCAGGCCTCCTCAACTTCGACAGCTTCCGTCTCGCGCGATTTTTCCTTGCAATTCGTTCGCTCTCTCACGCGAGGAGGTGGATTCAGGGAAGAGCGCGACACCTTCGGTCCCATTCAAGTCCCCGATGATCGGTACGTCTGGTTGATGTTGTCGAATACTTTGTTCCTCGGATTGCGCTCGTTGGATTTCATTGTGGTTATCGATCGAGCGTGATTGGAACTGCATTGTATCCTCGGTGGTTACAATGAGATTCTGGTCAGTGGTGATGTGCTGCGAGCTTGCAGATTGATTACACTATTTTTTTAAGGACGTTGATCAGGTGAGGGATGTAATGGTCTAGGGTTTAAGTGGTTAGTAGTTGTTTGGAATTGTGATGGACAGATACTGGGGAGCTCAGACGCAGAGGTCTGTGCAAAACTTTGAGATAGGCGATGAATCGGAGCGGATGCCGAAACAACTTGTTGAGGCGCTTGGCATTCTCAAGAAGGCTGCAGCCATTGTAATTTCTGGGCTGTCCTGGTTTCGTTGATTTGTTCTGAGATTTCTTCTTTGTGCTAGCAGGCACTAGCACGATTGCTTTCTTAATTCTTTCACTCAGAAGTTGTTATTTTGAAGTATTGCCTCTGATGTCATACTACGAAGGCCTGCTTGTGTGCACGTTTTCGGACGTGGGAAGGTATGTTATGATGGTCATTTGAGCTGCATTGTTGTGATTGGTGGCAGGTGAACATGGAATATGGTCTGGACAAGAAATATGGGGAAGCCATCGTAAAAGCGGCTAGTGAAGTAGCTGAAGGAAAGTTGACCGACCATTTTCCACTTGTTGTTTGGCAAACGGGCAGCGGCACTCAAACCAACATGAACTCTAATGAGGTACTTCCCAACTTGTACTGCGAGCTTGATAATATTGATTACTGTGCTCTACTGTTATTCGCCTATCATTCAGAAGTCGAGAACATCATCTAAATAACAGGTGGCGTACAATTCATTTAGTCATTTTGGCTCTTTCATGTGCTTGAATAGGTGATTGCAAATCGTGCGGGTGAGATTCTTGGCATTCCCATTGGCAGCAAAGGGGTCCATCCCAACGACCACGTCAATATGAGTCAGTCTTCAAATGACACCTTTCCTACGGTCGGTAGCCATACTCTTGTCACGATTTCGTACCTTCTGATGCTATTCTATGTAAATGGTTGCTGTATGGTAGCTGTATGTTCAACGTATTCCGATTTCTCAACATACAGCTATTGTTGGTTGCATTTGGTGTATTCTCCCTATTCATGACGGATGTACGTCTTTATTTTGAAAACTTTACAATAGTATTGGCTTACGTTGTTTCTATCCCTCCTGTTATCATGTTCGCCTGTCCTATGGAAGTTTACGAGCTATTACCGGGAAGTGGCTCTTGTTATTTGATTGGATTTCGGATAGATTTAGTAATGTAATTATTCCATTTCCTGGTTGTCTGAGCATAGAGACCAAGTATATTCTATTGTGCATCTTTTTTTTTCTTTTTTTCTTTTTTGCTCATAAATAATTCTGATTTGATTTCTGTTGGGCCGTAACTAGGCGATGCATATTGCAGCTGCTAGAGAGGCCAGCAGTAGGCTGATTCCTCATTTGCGAGGTCTACATGAAGCTCTGATTCAAAAGGTAACCATCCTCCAGGACTGAAATATGTTGCCACAAAGTTTTATCCGCTGCTGGAATTTCAGTGATGAGTTCTATATGCAGCCTTCGGTGATGTCGATTGGTTCGGTTTGTAAAGAATATGTGGTTGTTAGGATTTGGATTACTTTTAATGGATGTAACGTTGCTTATACGCATCAATTGTGTATGCTCGGGTTTTCAACTCCATCACTTCTCCTTGTGCAAGAGGTTATATGTAATTGATTGTGTTTGTATTATTTGAGTAAGTCTTTTTGGGCAAGAATATCGCATTGCTATTATTTTAATTTCAGATTTGGACATACTTGTCCAGGCTAGATATCAATCAGCTTAGATTTTAGATAATATTGGTTTAAAGTTTGTTATCTTGGTGCTTGACAGCAAAATGAGTTCAATGACATTGTGAAGATTGGTCGCACACACACACAAGACGCTGTCCCAATCACTCTCGGACAAGTTTTTAGTGCCTATTGCACACAGGTACGACTATTCCTGTTCATTGTTCTCTGGTAGCTATTATTGGTATTTTCCTTCATCAAATTGTGAGAAACATTTCAGAATATTTGACTCTCATTACGTTGTCTGACGAAGGTACAATATGGAATAAATCGGATAGAGAACACCCTTCCTCGCCTTTACCAGGTTTGAATTCTGCATTTATACCATCTCTACTTCAGCTGTATCGAAAATGGCATTCTCTTGACGTGTGCCTTAGTGGTGGTTTTTCTATTTTCTGCTTCCTTAATCGATCAACTTAAATAACCCGTTGCACGAAAATTCGGGACTGAGGTCAGCTTGTATGAGCATCCTTGCAGCTGGCGCAAGGTGGGACAGCTGTGGGAACTGGTCTCAACACGAAGAAAGGGTACGACATCGCTTATGCTGTACTTCAGTACCTTGAAAGCTTGCTGTACAAACTGATTTTGGAATTACAGAATGGGAGAACTATCACTTCATTTTCTTACTGTTATGTTGTGCAAGTTGGTCAGTGGCAACGATTTTTTATCATGACTAGATTTTGTGGTTTTATTCCTCACAATGAACTTGCAGATTTGATACGAAATTTGCAGCGCAAGTGGCGAAAGAGACAGGATTGCCATTCGTGACAGCACCTAACAAATTTGAGGCATTGGTACGAGCTCTACTGTTGGTCTGTTCTAATAAGGCTTGTAATCCTCGACTTTGTGGAGCACATATTTGGTGCAGAGTCGGTTGATTCTGTTGCCACATGTTTACGCAGGCAGCTCATGACGCTATTGTAGAATGCAGTGGTGCGCTCAATACTGTTGCTGTCTCTCTCATGAAGATTGCAAACGACATTCGTTTATTGGGAAGGTAAGATCAACTTGGTTTCAACCTTCGCTTATGGAAGGAGGTTTATGACAATTGCTGTCTATGGTGTTTTTGCCGCATCTTCACACAGCTGTACAAACAGAAACTGCGCGTTGTTTCTGTACAACGCTGCATGAGTTACGTCACATGCAACAACGTAGTTCATCTGTTTTGACCTAAATGGCCGTGTGTTCTAAAAACCTTGAGGGTAATTTTAAATATAGACATGTCCATTAGGCTTATACAAACTGCTCAGTTGCTTGACCTCTTTAGAAGTAATGGCAAGTCTCATGTAGCTTCAAATAATTTGTGCTGCTAGTGTTGTCACTCTTTCTTTTCTGAGGCTTGCTGTACCTCCGACGGTTTTTGGCTTTCTTGTGGTCATTCAGTAACATCCTCAATCAATATTCTGCAGTGGACCTCGATGTGGACTGCATGAGTTGATCCTACCGGAGAACGAACCTGGCAGCAGTATAATGCCTGTACTGGCCGACCCTGCCAATCTTGAATCTTTGTATTTCTTTCATGTCTTAGCAGTACTTACAGTTGATGGAAAATAAGACCTACCTCTGCCTTTGTGACTGTGAGGTCCTTTTCAGCTTAAAACGGATGTGGGTTTTGGATTCATGCAGGGAAAAGTTAACCCTACACAGTGCGAAGCCTTAACAATGGTCTGCTGTCAGGTAACTTTTCATCACTTTCGCCTAAAGATAATTTCTTTGAGTATTGTTCTCAATTAATTAAATCTGAAGTATTGATCTTGATGGATCTATTCTTTTATCGTATTTAATTGCATTTTGGCCGTCGATCAAAACCTGATTTGTAATACAGGTTATGGGTAATCACACCACCATCACAGTAGCAGGCGCTAACGGGCATTTTGAATTGAACGTTTATAAGCCTGTCATGATCAACGCGTTACTTCAGGTATATTATTTCCTTTAGCCCCTTAATTGTTACGGGACAGTGAGAGAACTTATTTCTGCATGCGTATCTAACTTTACATCCGTTGGGCCCAAGTTCTTGTAGACTAGCGGGGTGTATATTACTTAAGTGATGGTAGTGGGATTCTTCTGCAGTCAATGGTGTTGCTTGGAGACGCTGCAGAGTCTTTCAGGAAGAATTGTGTTGTGGGCATTGAAGCTAACCGCAATCATATTGATAATCTGATGCGGAGGGTATGTTTCTTCGAGATACAAATTTAGCTTTATCTTTTGGTTTTTCTTTCGTGTAATCGGCCTTGTTGTAACATGATTTCATTTCATTTACAGCTTTTACTCATTGCGCATTACCTTTCTGAAGTATGGGGCTGGGCAGGATCCGTCTTTTTTGTTTTTTCTCCGTAGTATGTGCTTTGAGTCTCATATCATTCCACTGCTCAAACGTGTTGTGGGTTGGCTGGTGGGAAATCATAGTCCCTGATGCTTGTGACTGCGCTCAATCCGGTAAGTAATCTCAGGTTTTTGCTGGTTTAGCTAGACGGGCATTTGTTATTGTTGTAAAAGGGAATTTCATTGTGTAGAATTGTCTTGTAAGGTAGTGTAGGTGGGTACATGCGTTTTGCATCTGACATTTTTGAATGTTCTATTATTGGGCAGAAAATTGGTTATGACAAGGCCGCAGCGTGCGCCAAGAAAGCTCACAAAGAAGGAACTACACTGAAGGCAAGATCTCGCGTTTCGTATTGTGCTCTGCAATCAACAAAATTTATATATGCATGCTGTTGTTTCCGTAATATTGGTGTTTATTTTGAAAAGCCTGGGGTCTCGACATTCTACGAATAGACTGCTTTTATTTGTGATAACTGTCGTGTATGACAGTATCACCAAAGTTGGTCTTCTCAAATGACGTTCTACATATCTGCTTTTATAGAACTACGTTTGTATAGACATTTCGTTTGAGTTCTTGATATAATTTTGTTAGTCGTGAGATTCGTTTTGTTTGTTTTTCTTTACCATTACGGTAACTGTGTTGTCCATTCGTATCACGCAGGAAGCCGCAATGGAACTTGGCTACCTTACATCTGAGGAATTCGATGAGTGGGTTGACCCAAAGAAAATGCTGGGACCATCTTAGACACATCGTTTCTGCTCACTTCAACACAGAAAGTGCATATCCCATTGTCTTCGAGGTGTCACGGCAATGAATTTTGCACGGCGGCAATTGCATCCCGTGCAACGTTGGATTAGCTGCTTCTTCAGATGCAGCTGCGGGGTTCTGTTAAATAAATCATCCATTTGGGTAGGTGGCCGAATATCGTGTATGTTTCAATTATGAAATTGAAACCTACAATGAGGACCTGATTGGTCGAGGTTTATCCTACGTGAGGAATTCTTCATGAATTTTTGGTGACTTCAAGTTATTAAGTTTTGGTATTCTTTTATCAGAATAAATTGCTAGTTAAGCACGACCTTCGAAAGTTGAAAGACAACACTTTGATCCCCAACAGCGTCTCATATTGTGCCGTATGTGTCTCGCAGCTTCTTGTTCTCTATTCACCCTTCCTGTTCCTCAATTGTTTTTGGTATTGTTTCTATGCGTGCAATGAATGAAAGAACTTCTCAAGCTGCATATTGTCAGATGGCTCTCTCGACAGAGTCCGAAAATGCTCACGGTATAATAAAACTAGCCATCTAGCTCTTGCCTGCAACAAGTCAGGATGTCTTAGAAAGGCCCTTCTGTGTTCCACGACTTTCAAAGGATTTGTTAATGACGAGATCCAGGTAGACATTCTACAGCTTTTGTGCAATTCAATGTATCACTGTTGGGTGGTTTGAATCGTGCACTGGTTACGTTCACAAGTATCCATGTAAGCTGATGAGATTGGTGACAGCAAACTTGGTAGGTTATATCAACGCCGTTTTAGAGATGGTGCTCCAAACTGTTTTGATGCTTATGTTCTAGCTTGTTTCATGACAGTCCAGTTTAGAAGCATGTTATTTGCGTTTTTGTAAGGTCCAAGTTGCTTTTGTTACAATTTGAGTGCAACATCTCTCTTACGCATGTTTCCACACACAACATGCCACTGTTTGAATTGTTGTACACTAATAGGTGTCTATTTGGCCCAGTCACTGGGGCTTGAATGAGTTTTCAGTCCAGGGTATCATGCAGTACTTCTGAAGGCTTGTGGTAAGTACTCCACCGATGATCTCTCCCCCTCTCTCTCTCTCCTTACCAATGAACACCCAGCTTTCTGGGACACAACACCATTCAAACCCAGAGGATGAGCAAATTGGGATATTAATCCACGGTGTTTCCTGGTTGTTTCATAACAGGGTTGATCCTGTCAGCCTGACAAATCATAAACACATTGTGCTGCTATTCTGATAAGCTTTCAAAGTTCATATCCTCGTGGTGTACATGCTGATGTGCAAGTATATGCCTGTATTAGCATATAAAAATAAAAATAATGGCTAAAAGAATAAAAATACAAAATAAAATCAATGATTTGTGCTGATTTGCTAACAGGGTTTTTGTGGTGGGCTGACTTGACCAGGATTCCAATTCTGAAATTTCATGAAGACCATATGCAGATCCTGAGCCTTGATTCCTAGGCATCACATACAGAGATTACTGTTTTGAGGATGTAGTTCTAAAGGCAAGTTATCTATCAGTCCCCTACTACAACCCCCCACTGCTGATTCTCTGGAGGGTCTGACTAAAATATCTTCTGATTCTTCTGTACAAATGCATGCTCAGATGATGTGAAACGTCCCATCATGTGTTGGTGAAAGGTTGAGAGCTCTACGACCACCCTGTACTTGCCCCAAATTTTACATCTTCCCCTCTTTGCTATCTAGCCTTAATTGCTGAGCACAGTGACAACTTCAACCCTCCATTTGCCATAAAACACCACAGAACTTGAAGAAAATATAAATTAAACACACTCTTCACAAATCCCTCCTCTTGCACTGAAAAACTCTGATGGCTTGCATAAAAAATTTAAAAAAAAAATGCCTCAAACTTTAAAACTGAATCATCATTCTCCCCAAACACCAAGATTAATATTAAACAATGTGCACCCACTTGGAAGACCTTGTCATAAATCTTGTCATACATGTCAAACCCCACAGAACAAAGAAAAAAAAAAGAAAAAAAGAAAAACTTGCTCCTTTTTTCTTCTTGATAGAACCACAAATCCCTCCTCCACATTCCCATCAAAACAAGCAAATTACAGCCAACTTATTACTATATATAAATTCATACAGAACTGCAGGAAAAAAGTCAAGGAAGTGGACTTGCTTCAAGACCTGATACTTTCAATAGCAACTTTCAAGACCCGCCACCCCAACTTCCCCACTCTACCCGGTCTTCCCCGAACAACAGCCGAGACAAGATTTTCGGCATCAGGAACTCCAGTCTCACCATGTCTTTCACCCCGAGTAAAAAGAGGGCGAGATGAAATTGGATGGCGGATATTTTGAACCTCAACGTAAACTGGAGTTGACTATGGTAAAAGCGAGGGAGAGGATGTTGTTGGATGAAAGAAGCAAGTGGATACCGAAGAGTGCATGCTGGTGGGGGTTTCACTGGGCGCCACTTGGCCGCTCCTTACGGACCCGTCGGGGCAATTTATCCCCGAGCGCGTTCACACGCGCTATCTCCGGCCTTCCCCGACTCAACCTCCGAGAAACGTCCACGAGAAACCGTGGGGGAGCTGCGGTGGGAACGCTTTCCGACGTGGTGATACCCTCTCGCTGATGCCCTCCCCACCACATGTTCCCAGGTCCCCCTCCTCCTTGTTCCCCACAAAAGGGAAAAGGGGTCAGTGGTGGGTCCCTGTAAGGACTTTCCTCTTGCCCTTGTGAGCCAGCCACCAGCTCAGCGGCTGAATCCATTGCACTTTCTTCCTGCCGTGGCATAAGTTGATACCCGGATTCGCACCGTCATCTTACCCAGGTATTGACAGCCTGGACTAGATCCAGTACTTTTCAATTTGAACCCTTAAAAAAAAAACTACCAATTAATTGTTTATTTCTATTAATGCATTTATATAATCAAGTTATAAGTGCCAGTGCATTTGTTGGCCCCTTGTCGTTAGCTTTTTTTAATTACAATCCTATGTAAAAAACATGCTCAATGCTAACTACTATATATATATTATATAGTAATTATAAATTAATAAATTATAATAAATTATATTCATATATAATTTCAAAAATTTTATTCTAAAGGTCTCTTCCAAACCCATGAAAAAAAAAGTTACATCATTATGTATTACAAAACATAAATCAATAGCTGAATATTTGTAAAGTTCATGTATTTGTAAAGCTCAAAATATTTGTAAAGTTTATATCACATGAATGAATGTATATATATATATATATATATATACATATGATTGAATTTAATAAGCATCAATAGTATGATTAAGATTGGAATAAGAGTTTTTTTTTTTTTTTTTTTTTTTAAATGTTATATGAGATAATATGCTTTATATTAAAAGAAAGTCGATGATTACAGAAAACTCATTTAAATAATGTTGTTATATTTTTTGGTCACTTCTTTTTTGCAGGGAAAAAATAAAGATACATGTATATATATATATATATATATATAGAGAGAGAGAGAGAGAGAGAGAGATAATTATTTTTATATCTAAATATATAACAGATATTTGTTGTAACATAGAAAGTACTCAACAGAATCCATACCTACAATCACAAATGTGTTCTCTAAATTCAAATTTCTATAATATTTTATGCAAAAAATACCATTAAAAAGATATTCAATTAATTTTATCCTACAATCAAATGCAAACATGATGAAAGTATTCATAAATTAATTAAAACACTAACAATCAAATGCAGATTTAGTACCTACTGTTAAGTTGTATTTTTTGTAAAACAATTTGTGTATCAAAAATCAAAATAAAACTCATTTTTTGTCAATAATTCAAATAATTTTTTCAAACTAAATTCACATAAAATTATATGCGTATAATAATAGAAGAAGTTAAGCATCTTAATATTGCCTAATTGCATTAGAAGCTTCTAGATGATTTTTTTTTTTTTTTTTTTTTTTTTTGCATATGATTTAACAAAAGAAACAAATGCATCTTATGTTTTTTGTATACATACTTGTAAAATTATTTCACAACAATTGAAATTGATCAAATTTTAACTTGATACAGCAGTCAAACATTTAAAATAAAAACTGATTATTACAAACTATCTATTAGTTTTTTAAAATATTAGTTATGTTATTGTTTTTTCATATTTGTTATGGTATGCATCTTAAAACTTGTTTTGGTAGTTTTTTATTACAAATTAAAAGAAACATATACACTCCAGATTGTGTTTAGAATGTTGGTTGACAATATTTTGTTGAAAAAATCACTCACAACAATGAAAACAACAAACCCATAGACTCAAAGTTTTGAAACTATTGCAAATTAAAGAAGTAGCCATATCAATTGCATATTTTTATCTACAACTATGCAAAGGATGTTACTTGAGAAGAGGAGAGAAACAGTAGGATGTTGTTATGGAGAAAGTTTTAAAGGCAAAAATCCCAATACAAAATTATTTTAATCTTGTGTAGAGTGTTATGATGGTCTAGTGTAGGACAAGACTCTTCAATTCATTTAATATTCTATCTTTGCAATCTTTTTGTTGCATTTGGTTTCACTTCCCACTCTACCATCATAACATCTACCATTGATGGCAAGGAAGAAATGATAGGTTTTAGTAACACAACTGTAACAATTGCAACTTGCAACTGGAGCAATATGCATGCAATATGCTTGTAAATAAACTTGAATTATACAAGTAACAATTAAATTTTATAACTTAATTTGAGAGAGTGTATGAATTATTTTTTTCTCTAGAATTTAGTTACTTGTTACAAGTTAAGTCTAATAATACATTGCACTCTAGTCATTAATGGGAATTTAAAAAAAAAAAAAAAAAAAAAAAAAAAAAAAACTCACATGTATACAATTTACAGCTTGGTGGTGGAAACAACAACATACTTCATATTTATGCAAAACATCATGCACTATCAACAATGCTGAATGCCTGATAAAACATAAAAAAAAAAAAAAATGGATAAGTATTTATATCAATTCACTCAGTTTTTAGAATTTACTCAATTTTTTTTATTTTATTTCTGAAACTTATTGTTGTTACATTATATTGTAAAGTATTATTCTCCAGAATTGAACAATGGTTACAATTTTTAAACCAATATTTCTTTTTATTGTATCATAGTAGTAGTAATAATAATAATAAGTAGACAAATAATGATTTTAGATTAGTTATTTTTTAAATTTTCGTATTTGCATATCACAATGTGGGGTAATTTTTTTGAACTATACTCTTATATTGTATGTGTTCGAATATTATGTGGTTTTCAACTATTATTTTTATTTTTAAAATGGATGGCTTTAGCTTACCTTTTGAAAACATTGAATAAAAAAATAAAAATAAAAAGTGTTGTTTTTGCTATAGGCTAAAGTATCTTAAAATCTCTAACAACATCAAGAACAAAACACATGATACATAAAAGTATTACAGAACTGTAAATTTAAAAATTAATCATACTGAACAACTGAATCTGTGAAATATATATTAACATTATAAATAAGTGTATTTAGGACAATTAGTATGCTCCCACGTAGCATTAAAAAGTAAAAAAAGATGTTTGTGCAAGTGAATTTATGTTTATGATTTCATGCTGTTACCTAGACATTAGATTTGCAAATTCTCTCTTTCTATGTATGTATGTACATACATGTCTTACATTAATTTTTAACTTGTTTTTCATGACTTGATTTAGTTGCATAAATTATATTTTTTAAATTTTGTTTTTTTTTTGTAAGAACATCTTAAAAACATGTCACAAACATCTTACAAATATCTTACAAAAGCATTTTTGATCTTTTGAAATCTACACTACATTTATTATATATATGTATACATGCATGCATGCCAAGCTTACACATGTAAGTCTCCACTTGAATTGAAGTAAATCCTACATGCAAGGTGCCCACTTCAATGCAAAGCTTGCATGTAGAATTTATTTCAATGCAGGTGGAGGATATAATATTTATACATCTTACATCAAAGTTCATTGCTTTAATCATTTCAAAACTCATAAATTTCATTCCAAAATTTGTGAAACTCAGATTAATATCTTGCAGAAATTCATGAAACATACATAAACACACACACACAGTGTTTTTTTCTTTGTTTGTTTTCTTTCTCTTCAACTTCTTGTCTCATCATTTATTTTAAAATATCCATTTCTCTTTCCTTTCACCACTTGAAACTTAAGTCAAGGGGGTGGGGGCAAACCCACAGGTGTCTGGTCTGTGAGCAACACATCTGCAAGTGACTGACTTCATGTGTGAAAATCCTCACAAAAAGGAAAGGAAATCAAATATCTCTGTAGTAGAGATTGCAGAATAGTAGGGAAAGGAAGGAAAGAAGGAAGCAAGCAAGGATGGATATGACCATTGCCCTTGAGGTGGAGGTGGAGGAGGCTGAGGATAATATCTTTAAGGCTTTGCCCTGGTCTCCCAATGTCTGCTGCTGCATGGGGTGAAGTGGGGGTCTTAGAGTTAGCTGCTTTCCATATGGAGCAACCTGGATGGCACCATCCCCCCCCCCCCCCCCCCCCCCCCCATCAATCCCCCCCTTGCCCTTGTTCCCACTCCCCCACTCCCCTCCCTCTGCACAACTCCTCCACTTGGCATCCACCTGCATGGGTTCCTCCTGTGGATGTCAGTGTGAACGGGGTTGACCAGCAGTCATCCCCTCTGGATGCAAAGCTGGAAGGGGACAGAGTGACCTGCCTCCACCAAAGTGGCTTAACAAAAGGAGGGGGGGCTGTGTGGAGATGGTGTACTGGCATGCTGACTGGACCATGCCACCTGGTGGGTGGGTGATATCTTGTTTATCTACTCCTTTGCCCCTGTGACCCCCCGCCATTCATGTGTTTGTTTCCCATTCCTGGGCTTTGCATTGCTTGCAGCCAATGGCCAGCACTAGAGCATTGTGTGCATTAACACCACACAAGAATCTCCTAATCACATGAAAAAAACTTGAGGAGATTTGACACTGGATAACATGAAGATGAAGAAATAAGGAGGAGGGGAAAAGAGGGGGGGGGGTATTTGGCTTTTGGATTTCTTCTGTGTGCAAAGGGTGCCAAATGGCAAGTTCTGAAGAGGCTCAATACTATAGACTCATTCTGCACCAGAAGGGTTGTGGATGAAGGTGCCAGCCTGGCACCACAGTGCCTCACAATACTCCACAATATTGGATATGGAGTGTTGGTGGTGGTAGTTCCATGGCAAGTCAACTCCATTGGGCTCTCTCATCCTCATCAATTAATTTGCTTGTTCACAAGCATGTGTATTTTAAGGCTGCTGCTCACCCACCCAAAAAGTAAAAGTTTGCATAAAAAGTATGAAGAAGCATTGAGGTGAAAATCCATTCAACAACTTTACCCATTCTTGTTGTCAATAGACATGCCAATTGTTTGTATTCAAATAGCTGATTCAAAATGGCTGATTATTAATTTCAAACTGTGTTGTTCTCATGAAAGCTCATTTGGTAGTAGTTTTTTTAAATGCTGAAAGGGAACAAAAATCATTGGTTTGGTGGGAACAAGTCATTTGGGAAGTTTCTATGGGAACAATCATTCCCCCCCCCCAGAAACAGTTTATCACATGAATTTCAATCAATACCAAGAAAATTTGGTTGAGACTAAATAAAATACACTAACATTAATCATTTGAAGGTTTATATGCTACAATAATGCGGTAAAAGGAAGCCCTTTTCCAATTATTACATCATCCAAAATTAAATCATTTACTGACAATCATATGCATGTTTACAGTTTTGGTTATATTTATATATAAAAAAACAAATGAAGGTCGAAATCAGGATCTCTGCTGTATTCCTGGGCAAGATATTATACATGCTTTCAAATAGATATATTCTCACTAAAACCCACCATTTTTCAGATGCTCCTAAAAATATCACATAATACACTAAAACTCAATGTGTGTGAGAGTGGTGAAGAGGTGAATATTACTGTGTGATAAAGATCCACACTCCATTCATTCTACAAACTTTGCCATCACACTAGAAAATTCCCACACCATCCTTTACAACCAATTGGAGGCCATATAAATATCTCCCACACGCTCCCCCTCTGGGACCCTACTGGGGATGGATAGGATTCATCTTCTTTATAGTTCATCAAGACTATGTGTGGTTATGGGGGTCTCAACTGAGTTGGAGGGATCCCTAACTCCAGGAAGAAAAAAGTGTCAGGCTGGAGCTGGGGGCCACCCTCAGAAACACACACAAAGGGGAAAAAGTTCACAAGGGTGGGGGTAGGCGCAGAGGAGAAGAAGCCAGCACCAGCTGGTTTAGATTCTACCACATGCTATCCATCCACAACTTGAAAAGATCTCTCTCCCAGATGACTGGCTGCCATTCAGTTTGCATGGCCCCGTTCCCACCACCACCATTTAAAAAAAGCAAAAAAATCGAAAATGGCATCTTGGGTTCTCATGGGGTGTGTCTTCTACTTCAAAGCCTACACATGCTTTTCCTCCTTTATTTTTTTAATATGAAAGATTTATACTGCAACAACATGAAACTTACGTTTCTGAACACTATTATCAACATCAACAGCAAAAATAATAATATTAAGCCACCTAAAGTCTCCAGAAGGCAGTTTTCTGTTGGCGATTCATTCACAAGGAAGCATGGTCTTGGTAAGTTTTTTTTTTGTTTTCCCATATCATTTTTGTCGAAGAAGAATCAAGAGATAGGAGAAAGGAGGCAAGTTTGGGCTCAATTATGGATGTAGATGGATTTCTGATATTGGGTGGATTTTTTAAAGGTTTGGTGG
Organism: Physcomitrium patens; assembly: GCF_059467195.1. NCBI lineage: Eukaryota > Viridiplantae > Streptophyta > Bryopsida > Funariales > Funariaceae > Physcomitrium > Physcomitrium patens. The sequence goes on from NC_143429.1 coordinate 5,596,833, forward strand.
AATGAGGAGGAGCTGCATGCCCAATGGCTTAATTTGGCATTGAGGAGTCCTTTTGGGGTTCTTTTAAGATTGCGCCCACATGGGCGTGGATGGGGAACCCAGAGGGGAACTTGAATGAGGACCACAAGGAGAGCGCAGGAACGGGTGATGCCAGGCCAGGGATGCCATGGGAACGCGGACGACGCCATAGTGACGAACTTTTCCCCTCCCAAAAGATCTCGCGTTCAATCCACTGGTGATGCCAGTTACCGAACCGAGCTTTACCACCGGGGGATCTGGTCGGAATTGCTTTTCACTATACCCTCCTCACCCTTCGGGTGGAGTAAAACAGAAAGGTCCACCGGTGGTGGCAAGTGACCACGGGTAAACTGGACAATATCTGGGGTAAAAGAACTCGCATGGCAAGGGAAGTTGACCATTATTTGTGGTAACTTTGGCTGCCATACGCTTTCTGTCTGGCCGTCGTCATCGTCGTCGTCGTCTCTCTCGCTCTCTCATACTGTAGTCGTGTTGGTTTGAGGCTGGCGATAGTTCGACGGGGTTGTATTTCATTCGATTGCACTCGTTGATCGGGGTTGATTGGCTGTCCGCGGGTGTTGCAATTGCATTCCTTGTCTAGTGAGGTGTCCGGAGTAGTGTATTTCCCAGGGACTTGGTGAGGTTTTTGAATGAGGTTTTGGTGTCTAGAGATGCAGGAGTAGAAGTGCTTAGCGATATTAGGAGGAGCAGTTTGGTATGTCTGATTGAAATCGTGAGTTGTAGCGTTGGTGTTCGCACTGCGTGCGTGGTTTTGCCTGATGGCGTGGGGGGAGAATGACGATAGTGTTTCTGACCGGTGCAACCTAGCCTTCAGCTACTTTCGATGAGAGGTTGGAGTTTCGGGGTGTGTTCTGGAATCGAGAGGTAGTGAGTGGTATGTGTTCGTAGTGCTGTGTGGACTTCGCCTCGTTTGATGTCTCTTTTTTGGCTTGGTATCTGTGTGGGGGAATTCTTATGCTGGTGAGGCATTGGTGAAGATTTGTAACAGTTAGTTTGCGAAGTTGTGAACGAGTTAGGGTCCTGACTTAAGAGGATTCTTAGCCTCCTCGACGAATGTTTCCGAGGCTCCTGTTTGAGAGCGTGATGCGAGCCTCATTTTGTCTTCAAACACTATAAGCATCTTCAAACTTTTGATTGATTTTGGCCTTCCTTCTTGAGTGATCTCGAAGTGCCTCCGTTGCGCCAACTTCTCCTATTTGGAATTCCATTCTGGGGGTATAATCGGTTTAGTCCTTCCTTTTATTAGCCTCCACACCTTCAGCCATTGACGGAGTATTATTAATTTTATCACGAGCTTACCTATTCATATTTTGCAAGAGGTGAAGCTGATGTTATTATGACGTTTTATTGAGAGGTGCAACGTATCCTCGTTTTCCCGTACTCAGCCGGAAGCGTAAGGTATGCTGTAGGAATCGAGCATGTGTAACTATTTATCGGAAGATTGCTCGTCTATTTGCTTTTTGAGCGATATAATATTTTCCTTTGGAGACGGAGATGATAGACACCCTAGAAGTTGAGACGTAAAGGTTACAGCATCTACTGATTAAAATCCTATCGAGTTGTAGTCTTCAGTTGCTGTACATCAGAAATACGTCGGAGAGCATGTTTCGTCCGGGATTGAATGGACGCTGCAGAGCCCGTTTAGGAACAGGGATAGTGGCACACAATAATAGCGCGGAACTCAGGAATGTGCAGATCAGAGGGACATCCGAAGGTACACATCATTGGCAACATCATACGCCTCTTTCTCTCGAGCGCTGTGCAACTGACGTAACCATCAGAGCGAAAGGGGCCTCCATTGGGGTTGGAGTACCAGGCAACCCTCGAATGCAGCAATCTGGGGCAATGCTTGCATCTGTGGCTTCATTGTGCCCGGTCAATGTCAAACAATCTACGAGCAACCATGCATCAGACTCATTGGTTCGCAACTCTGAAGATATGGAGTTCTCTGGTAACTCTGGTGAATCTTCTGAAAGCTCAACCATGTCTGATGGAGACTCTGTAAATATTAATGATAGACAGCATTTGCTGAGAAGTACGTCAGGGGCCTCACAGGCCACGAAGATTGAAATGGGATCCAAAGGAAAGGGATCAGATGCACTTGCTTTGAGTGGATCGATGTTGGAGGAGAATGAAGGCGAGAATGAGGTCGACGAAGATCTGAAGACCATGCCCGAAAGTCCTACGAGAGTTTCAGACTCAGATATCCACTCGGTAAGGGTTTCCAAGGAGGACCAATTTTGATTTTTTGCGGACACTCGTCAATATCTACCCTCGAGCGTCATTGCACTGTGGATAGCTTCTGATGTTCCAAATCGCACACTCAGTGTTATTACATTTAACAGGCACTGTAGATAACGTAGAGTTCTGAGTGAACCAAATACATTAATGCTATTGAACATAGTACAACACTTGTGATATCTGAGTCCGACCAAGGTCTCCAAGAGGTATTTTGTCGTTATTGTGAAGAGACAGATCTTACATACATGCAGATTTTTGGATTAAATTATAATGCTCTTTGTTTAGACTCACAGTTGCATGAGCAATTTGTTGTGACCTAAGTCACTGGCGTCACTTGATGATTCTGAGCTTGTTCTGATGAACGTCAATACATATTTTTTGACCAGATCCAAAGAGAACCAGAGTCAGCAGCAACAACTTGGACAGATGACAAGCATAGCTCATTCTTGGATTCCATGGAGGCAACATTTGTCAGGAGTTTGTATAATCAGCAGGGACTCGGCCATTTGGGCATCCATGGGAATTCAGCTCAAATTGACGACTCTGAACAAGATTGTGTAGAATCTCGACCAGTAGATGCTTATGGCTGCTGCACATCTCATCCTACTGAGGTGAATAGCCAGACCTGATGGATATCATCTGTTAGTGGCACATCATTACTAGTATACATGGTTTTTATTTATAATGCTTATGATTTGTTCTGTCATGTTTCTGATCTTGATACATTTTCTTTCTTTGTCCAGCTATTCGAGTTAATGCAAGGCGGACAACAGCAGTCATATTATAGGCCACATGGAATTGAGCCACCTCCTGCTTCTGCTGTTTTTGCCAACCCTTGGGTTCGGCATTTCAAGCAGAGAATTATGAGATCTGAACAAGGACGTAATCCTGTTACAAAAAATTCAGTGGAAGTTGTTGTCGCCCCTATCAAGGAAGTGCCTTCGGTTGTTGATGCAAGCCAGATGAATTTGACTAATGTTGAAAGGTATCAGAACACGGTAGAATTCACTGCAATAGATAATGATGTCGAAGACAAAGAGCAGAGTGGAGCTAGTGATTTTGTTGACTGTAAAGATACCCACAGTGGCGCTGAGGTCCCAGAGATAGAGCAGGGTTTACGTTTATGGCAAAGCCGTTTACACAAAGGTGGACAGGCGACAACCAATCCCAGTAATCGGAAAGACATGCCGAGTTGGGTGCTGAAGAGGCCCTCAAACTTTGAGGTTGAAAATGGTGAGCGTATTTTTTAATTGACACACTACCTTATGAATATGTGATTTTTGATGTGATTCCTCTTGATGTATGTAATAGTTTCATTCTAATCTGCTTATTGTGCCTGCAGCTGACGTTTTCGTTACCAAGAGAATTAAGTCGACGCAACAGGAGTTGGCACAAAAGGATTTAGAGATGCTTGAACAATACGTGGCCATGCAGCGGGCAGAAAACTTTCAAGCTGCTGCTGATAATTCTGATGAAGCGTCTTTGGGATACTTACGGAAGGCTGTTGAACCTTCTGACTACCAGGCTGGCCCGTCCTTGGTGATTGCACACAAAGACACACGGAGAATCGTGGGAAAGAGTGCAATGGATCAGGTATACTTTTAAAATATTCTCGAAACGGTATGGTTTCTTAGGATTTTCGTGTGAAGATTTACCTTAGCAAGTGTACTACATATCCTTTATATATAGCTCGTGCTGTGCCTGTTATTATACAAATTAAGGTTATAAGGTGTAACTCAGTTGTATGGTTTGTTCTCCGCAGGTAGTTCCCTTGCTGGGGCGAATGGATAGCTATGAAAGCAAAAGCTCTTCGTCTTTCCCAGACCTGAACTCGCCATTTCATCTTTCCATTGGAACTGTGTCCACAGGCAGTGAGTCTGGTTTGCTGGGTTATGAGAAGAGAAACTTGCCATCAGTACCAGACTTAAATACGCCACTAGGCGTTTCTGTTGTGAATACATATACAACCAATCAACCGACCATAGATTTTACGAAGGATGGAGAGGCAGTTGCAGCAGCATGGTCTTCAAAGTCCCAAGCTGGAAGAGAAGAAGAAAGGCATGATCATGAGTTTGGAGGCGCTTCATGTCCTCCTTTTGGTCAGGGTCAGGGTGATGACAAAAGCTTACTGGATGGTTGCAATGTTGGGGGAATTGCGTGGACGGCTGGGAAGCATGGTTTTGGATATGAAGATGATGAGCTCTCTCTAGAGCTTCAAACACAAGATTTGGAAGCAGGCGAAGCACATGAATGCGAACCGCAATTGTCACCAATGTCATTGTCAAATTCCAAAACATGGACATGGGGCTTACGTGGATTGCGTCGCCGTTTGCATGACACTGCAGGACCTGCTCAACCATCTCGCTCCTTACGGGATGGTATTCATTTCAATGACCCAGTTCTACTCAGGTCATCTGGATAGCAAGTATAGCGAATTAGATCTTAGAGAATTTTTGAATGATATAGTTTGTCATTTGGTACACCTATTTTGTCTTTTGTAATGAACTTCATACAAAATTCCTTTCGGCGCCTGAATCAAGTTGTGTTGGAAAGGCTATTGAGTGATTTTAAATGAAACTGATTTGATTAATGCTTGGTTTCTTCTTAGCATTGTATATCGTAGTGTATTACACTGATGTACTCATAGTTTCACAGGAGTTTTTCTTAAGGTTACAGACCCGCTTGTATAATGACATGTTTTCTAGAATTTCTCAAGTTCTGCTTATACACAAAATATTACCTTAAGATAGTAATTGGGTGTATATTTCAGCTCTAGTTACCAGGTTGTGTTTCTTTTTGGTCTAGTCAATGTTCAGAAAATAGAATACTAAGACGATTTTGATGAATTTACGACAAACTCAAAAGCTGAAGCTTGGCAATTTTGACATAACAGATTCCTAGGCATTTATGTATTCATATGGGCATTTAACTCTGGATATGTGGAGAAACAAAGTTTTAGATTTTTCAATTAAGTACAGATATGGAGAGAGCCATACAGTACAGATACTTTAAGTTTTGATTAATCGATTTTCAATTAAGACAAAATTGGAAGTAAAACAAAGCCTTTTCTTTAAGTTATAAGTCTCAATGACACAATGCTGTACTGATTTAGTTGCTTGATTTCTTGGAGTGGAAAATGTATTTTATTCTATTTGCTGATGAATACTTTATTCTACAGTAATTTATACTTCAATTATAAACATAAAGAGTGCCTCAAAATAAAATATCAGAAATAAATCTAAATGGTTGTATATTAAAAATAGCTATATATTAAAGAGAGAAGTGTCTTTATATCCAAGGCAATTTTATTTTTTTATCTTTTTTAATGTTTCAACTTCCATATATATATATATATATATATTCATCTTCTTATTCAACTTAGTCACCATTAGAATCCCCATCACATAGGAGCAGCATTATGTATGAAGATTTTATTTACACAATAAAACAAAGTAGTAGCAAATTTAGAAGAGTGTCCATAAAATGATGGTTCCCAATCTAATAAGTCTACCAAGATTGATAAGAGTAAATAAACCTTGTAGATTACAATTTAATAAGAATTAAATGTGAAATCTCAAAAACATGCATCTTTAGAATTACTACCATGTTATATGTGTCAATGTAATGTAAAAAATCTTCATAAGAATACTAAAAATAAATATATAAATCAATAAAAACAAATAAATGAAATTTTGTATAATTTTTTTCAGATTTTTTTTGAAATTACAAAAAAAATTGATAAAATAATGGCAATTAATTGAAAAATACATAAAAGTGAATAAAGGTATAAATTTATGTCATATTACATAAATAATATAATATATTTTTAATGGCATTACAATATCTTAATTAAAAGATATAATTTATTTATAAGTTTTTATTTTTATTTTTATTTATTTTTGGTATAAATGAATGATTTCATTGTAGGAAAATTAATATAGAATGTTGGTTAAGATGGGATTAGAGGTCTTGGCTAGACTACAACTCAATATTGCAACTAGACTTACTATACAATCCTTCTTTACAAGGGATCTAATCTAACTTGTTATGGGATCTAGTAGGATGCCATTTTATGTTTCTTTCTAATTGCGTATACAAAATATTATTCTTCTCCAAACTTAAATTAAAATTCTAATGTTGGAAAGTGGAGTATTTTCCAGTATTGTGAGTAGAACTTGGTTCTAGGCTATTTGCATATAGTCAATTAATCCTTGCGACATGGAGGCCTTCTTTTTTTTCTTCAAGCCAATGAATGGCTTAGAAGTTGTTGTTTTGTTCAAGCCACAATTCTTATATGGTGATTCTATGAAGGAGTGTCCAAATAAGTTTGCATTGAGTGAGCTTACAAGCAAAGATGCATTGGTTCTAGCTAAAATTAACTTAGACTAGCAGATATGTTGGAGAATTTTGTAAAGCTTGTATAAGATTAATACACCATTTCCAAATGAGTTTTGCATAGGAATTGGTCCAAAACCTATGAAGGTATATTTCCTTCAAGCCCAAGTAGAAGAGACAAGACTTATCAATTGTCGACAAGTATTTTTTTTTTTTTTTTTTTTTTTTTTTTTTTTTATATTTTCTATTTGTTATCTGCAACTATTTTGTGCCATATATTCCACACAAATAAGGTCTTTTTTTTGGCTCTCTTTGGATGCCATAGGTTATGCCATTTAATTGGAATATGACCACTGAACTCAATTTGCCATTTGATTTGGTGTAGTAAAATTAGATCTTTTAGATTTGTGATCCAACCTTAGGCATCTTTGAAGTTGAATTGGAAGAGAGGTGTATTCTCATACTATTTGTACTGTTTTGGATCAAATGAAAGAAGAACTTATGCATCTTCACTACTAGAATAGATGGTTGATTAGATCCAAAATTATATAGAGCTACCTATTTCTTTGATTCAATAATGTTTGAATATTTGCACAATAAGGTACCAAATTGGTCTTCAATGCATTAGATGAGATTGTTCTATCTTTTTTCTTCATTGTCTTGGAATAAAAAATTGATTTTGGCTTTGTTTCAAATGAAGTTCCTTTGTACCAATAGTATCCATATGTTTTTTAGTCTATAGAAGCTGAAACTACTCAGTGTTATAGCTCTTTGTCTTGGAAAGAATAAGCTAGTAGTAGAACCTAATTTGGAGCTAAATCACAAGTTGATGTTTTTAGTCTCATGTCTTGACTTGGATCTCCTCTATTGGAATGCATTCACCACTTTGTGCCAAGTCCTACCAATTCGTGTCTAAATTTTCAATCCTAGAAGTCACTAGTGCCCTTAAACCATGTATGAATTTTGATCAAGACTCCACTTTTTGAGCTTAACAAGTCAATAATGGTTTAGATTTTGTAGCAAAAAAATGTGCAAATTTGTATACCTTGGTTTGAAAGCCTTGATGATCCACTTATTCAAAATGTAATTCATTGTATTGTCAAGGTCAGTGATATTTAACCCTCCTACCTTCATTTTCAATATACATGTTTGCCATACTACTTAAGCTCTTATGTGGTGCTTTCTTCCTGGCCAAAGGTAGTTTTGGAGCTTCATCTTTATTTGTTTAATTGCCTTATGAGAGCCATTCTATATCTTAATAAAGAACCATAATGTAGAAAACATGATTTTATTGATAATGAGGTAGCATCCTACTAAAAAAAGATAAAAAGAGTATTAATATATTAGTATATTTTTGATCCTTTCAATAAAGAAGCCATTGAGATCATTAGTTTGGATGGAACAGATGAATGGTATCTTGAGTACTTTGGCTAGTTGTCTGTTTGGAATCCACACCCATGCCTAAGTAGTGGTCCAACTTAGAATTTGAGTTTTCTTGCCAATCCAATAGGCTTCAAATTTGGTCCAATTGAGGACCAAATCTAAGACAAATGTGAAGGTTTCAAGGATGTATACCAAATATTATATTACATCTTGATTGACTTAGATGGAAAAGAATATAGTGTTTCCATATTGGAGATTGATTTGTTGTGCCATTGAACTTGATAAATGCATGTCCTAGATTTTTTCTTAATATCAAGCTTTATTGATATAGACATTTAATGCTACTTCAATAATTAAAAAGAGGTATGAGACTAACAAGAAATCTTATTGTATACTCTTATTGATTAGGAAAGTGGTAGTAGATTGCTCATTGATGTTGATCGCCGCAAATGTTCTTTGAAATATCAATCTCATCATGTTGACAAAAGACAGAGAGAATTTCATTTTGAATATTATTCTAACTAGGAACCTCTATTCTATACAATCATATGCCTTCAAAAAATCCAATTTTAAGAAGCTTGTTTCTTGTTTGGATTTCTTAATTCAATTGAGAGTTTTATGGATAAGCAAAATGTTATCAATTATGTACATGTTTGGTAAGAATGTATTTCAATCCGGATTGATGATTACTTCAAAAGTGCTCTTTAAATAGAGTTAAAAGGCCTTAGCAAAGATTTTGTATTATACATTGAGTAGAGTTATTGGCCACCAATTAGAAAGCTTATATCATGGACATACCTTTAATTACATAGATAATATAAATAAATAGAAGTAGATAAAAATAAATTAATTTAATAATATCTTATTCAATAGCTTCTTAGAAGCTTCATAAATATAATTTCATCTTTATACATATCTTTAGATGATTGATTGGTTAGAAACTTGGCCAACAAATTGTCCTTGTGTCACATGTATTGATAGCTTGTGGTACAAACTAATAATATGGTACACTTATAAGAAACTTACATTGCAAGTTAAGACATGTATCTTACAAATTTGACATATATTGGAAGTCCTATAGAATATTGCCATATAGCTCTTAGATAGATAGAATATATAGAGGCAAAAGTGAAGCCTTCTTCATTCTTTTCAACTCCTTTCTTGATTTTAATCTAATTTCAAAAGTCTCTAATTTTCTTGCTTTTGACAATAGCCATTTCAATTTCTTATTGAATATATTTACTTTCTTATTTCTACTTTATCATCTCTTTGATTCATTTCTCACTTGTTTAAATATCTTCTTTGAATTCTTGTCCTTGACAAATTGATAAGTATCTTAATTCCTTATTCTTGTCTTATTTTTAGAAATGAGTGGATTATCCTACTTCTATTATTATGTTTCACAGGTTGCAAAGTCATGTAGTAATACAACTATATCGTGAAAAATAAAAAAATATGGATGTTATTACAAAAGATCCTAGAAAAAGATGTAGTAAAAAAACAACAATAAATGATAGAAAGATAGTAAAAAGTTTGATCTTAATGCTGCCTTTTATAAAAAAAACTTCTATTTACTTCATAGAAGCATAAATACCTCAAATCAAAGTAAATAAGATAAGTAAATAATATAGATATCTTAAATAAAGAATTAAAAATATATTAAAGTAGAAATTAACTCAAATTATCAAAAATTAATACTCAAAGAAGGCTGGTTGTAAACTTGGGTCGAAATTAGACCTGAAGGTAGAAAACCAAGTACCTACAATAATTCTAGGATTTTTTTGTAAATTAGAGAGAAAATTTAGAAAATAGACAAATGATTTTTTTTTGAAAGTCAGTTTCATATCATTTGAATTAATATTAAGATTTTAAAGTATATTCAAAGCAAGTAATGTACTTGGTGGATTTAGATTTTGTGAAATAAAAATAAGTTTATATATTTTAAGATTTTTAGAATTTTGTAGCATATTTATAAGTAAAAATTTAGAAGTTTATCATTGTATTAAATATAAATATATGTGAGAGAGTTGAAGTAAATTAATTAATTAGATTAAAAAAATATAAGAGTTTTCGTGGGTTGTAGTCTTTGAAAGTGGAGTTTAGAAAATAAGTGAGGTTTTATAAGATATTTGCCAATCTAAGAATTAGATTAATATATAATTTTTCTCAATAATAGCTAGGTAGTCTTCAAATAATTTTTTAAAATTTGAAACCAATTGAATATTAAAATTAAGAGATTATAACTCTAAAATATCAACATCAAGGTTGGAAAAAGAGGCTAGCCAACACCCAAGTGGATTTTAGGGATTATTGTCTATTTGGTGTGTACGATCTTCTTCAAATTTTTTGTGCTTATTGCTAATTTAGTTTTTACAAAATTTAAAAATTTTGAAACAAAATCAATAATTCAAACATTCATTATTGAATTTTCAATCTACTATAGAGTTGTTAAGCATTACTTTAAGCTTTAGGATTTGGGTAGGTTTTACTTAGAGTTGGTTTGGAATTAAGTTAGGATTAAAGATTTTTCTAGGATTTTATTAAAATTGATGTAAGGCTTAATATTTGATTAGGATTTGGTTAAGATTTAGGAATTCATTACAATTTCATTAGAATTTGAACTAAGATTTGCTTCAGGTTTATTAGGATTTTAATAATAAATTTGATTAGATTTAATCAAAATTTGATTTAAGATTTAGTTAAAATTTATTAAGATTTTAATTAAGACTAAATTAAGATTAAAATAGTATTTATTTAGGATTTATTTAAGATTTATTTAGGATTCTTATTTTTTATATTTTTTTAGGATTTTATTTTTAATTTTTTTTAATTTTTTTATTTATAGTAATTTTAAAAAGTTATTTCTGTTTTTTTAAGAATTGTTTTTATATTTTTAAAGGATTTTTTATTACATTTTTTATAAAATTAATTTATAACTTCTTTTTCTTTCTTTTGTAACTTTTTATAAATTATTTTAGATTGATTAAAATTTAATTAGCATTATTAAGGATTAACTTAAGTTCGTTCAAGATTCTATTAAACTTAATAAGATTGTTTTTGCATTACTATGTACCTTCCAAAATTAAGTGCTCTATGCATTCTCAATAAAAAATACACATAGTACAATAATGGACTATTTTTTTCTAACAAATATTTATTTTACTAATATATATATATATATATATATATATATATATATTTAAAGAGAATAGTTTATCTTTCTACGTAAAAGTTTACATATGATATAAGAAGTTGTAGATTCTCTTCCCTTAATTTGACTTATGGATTTATTAAATTGTTTGAAATAGAAGAAAAAATCATAGATGCTATATTTGATAAAAGTAAAAATAAATTTGCAAATATCACACATCTTCACAAGTTTGCAAACACTCTTAGGATAGAAATTTCACACACCACCAATGCCAATCATAGAAGCACTATTCCTATTCCTATAAAAGAAGCTTAGAGTCTATGCCAAGAAATTGTGCAATTGAGGGCAATAAGTAGATCAATTTTATAACCAAATCTAAAAAATCTTACTTCTATAAGCATGAGAGAGACAAGGATTAATATGCCTAAAAAATTTGATGGAACAAAATCAAAATTTTGGAGATTTTTGCAATAAGTTAAGCTCTATTTAAGGTTGCATCTACTCCAATACCTTAATAGATTTAATCAAGTTGTATTTATAGATGCACTTTTATCTAAAATTACTCTCTCTTCATTTGTATCTTTGATAGAAAAGAATCCACAATTCTTTTATGATTTTTATTCATTCTTAGAAGTGTTTATGGCTACATTTGAAAAAAGTGATCAAGAAAGAATAGTAGTAATTAAGCTCTTATCTTTATAAAAAAAAAATCACAATTAACTACCATATATGATGCTGAATTCCAAAACCTCACTTGTGATGTGGATTAAAACAACAAAGTCCTTATCAATTAGCTTTAATATGGGTTAAAAGATAACATCCAAGATTTATTATGGATAATGCCAAAAGTATATTCTTTAAAATAATTTATTGTTGAAGCCATTGCTTGCAACAATCAACTATTTGAAAAACATGAAGAACAAAGATTTGACTAGAGAAGAATAAATTAAGTAATGACATCAATTCCTAAATTTTCAAAAATTTATTCATCAAGGCTAAAACTAATACAAATTGAAATCATTTATATCTTAATTTTTTCATTGAGCAAGAAAAGACTTGATGTTGTAAAGACAATTTGTATCTATACTGTAGAAAAGCTAAGCATACTACTCAACATTGTCCAAAGAAACAACATGATTACAAAATAAGGAGCATGGTTGTCAAAAATGATAATATGTTAGAAAATAAATTTTTCTAGCTACAATAAGAATTTTGCAATTGAAATCATGTGCAACTTCTAAAAAAGATTCTATTTTTTCTTCAAATCTCTTATCTTATTTTATAATAGAAGTATATTTAGGACTAAGAATCACAAAATCTTTGTCTTATTAGACTCAAGAGTCTTAGCTTATTTTTATAAATAAAGACTTTGTAAAAAAATAAAAAATATTTTTAATTAAGAAAACTAAATCAATATATGTAGAAGTCATAGGTGGTTGTTTGTTATCTTTTAGAGATGTTATCTATGAGACTATTCTTTTAGATGTAGCAATTAAAGATCACAATAGTGTAGTGATATTTAATGTGATAAGATCTCCTTCTAATCCAATTATTATAGAATTATCATAGTTAAAAAAGTATAATCCTTAGATAGATTAGATTTCTTATAACTTTGATTTTTTTTTAGTTTAATCTAATATTTTATTAGTCAAGTATAAATATATAATTCTAATATATTTAAATCTCTATTACTAGGTATGAGAACTTTTCTGCATATTTTTATAAGAAAAAAAAATTTAAGTAGTATCTCTAGCTAGTATTAAGTTTTTGAGGATGTTTTTGAAAAAAAATTAATTATTCTTCTAGAGCATCAACTCTATAATTATTCAATTGATCTTGATGAAGAAATTCAACTGCCATTTGAATCAATCTATAGCTTTTTGCATAAAAAATTGGCTGTATTTAAAGAATACAATGACAAGGACTTGTTGAAGAATTTCATACACCATTCAAAATCTCCATCAAGAGCCTCTATCTTCTTTGTAAAGAATAAATATGGATCTTTACAGATGTGCATTGACTATCCAGGACTTAAAAAGATGAGTGTTAAGAATAAGTATCCTTTAGCTTTGAGTTCAAGACTTCTTAAGCAACTCAATCTAGCAACGATTTTTATAAAAATAGATCTATGAAGATCATATAATCTAGTTGGCATTAAAGAAGGCTATAGTTGAAAGATTTCTTTTTGAATTCGGTATGGATATTTTGAATCTCCGTGTCTTCATTGTGAAATTGTCCTGCAAACACTCCTTCTGGCTGACCATTGTAGGCAGGCTCGACCTCAAATACAATCACCAGCGATCTGTTACTTGGAATCCTTCGACGTCGTCGTGGTGCAGGCGGTTCTTCATCTTGTGGTCGTCTTCGTGAGCTAGTTGCTGGAGATGACATGACAAGTGTAGTATCTTGGCTATCCATATTCAAAGGCTAAAACAATAAGAACAAACTTGGGCTACTAACAAAGTTCTACGCTATCTTGGAGAGAATGACTACATCAACTATGGATTTTGGTGGTGCTCTCTCCTCTTTTCTGTTTTCTGGATGAGCAAGCTTCAGTAAGAAGCTATCGTCAAACCGGCTTGGATTTCTCAAGATATCGTCGATGAAACTCCTGTATCTTTTGCGACGCATTCACGAGATTTTCAACCGCTCCAATGCACAAAGTATTCTAATTTACCCCGTCTTTGCCGTGAATCCAGGACCTTTTCCACCTCGTATTCTTCGTGGTTCTTTATTTCTATGCTAGGTGGTGGACATTGTACTCTTCCAAGAAAAGACGATTCTCGATAAGGCTCCAACAAAGAAACATGAAAGACAGGATGTATCTTCATAGTAGCTGGTAACTCCAGACGATACGCTACAGGATTGATCTGCTTCTGGATAACAAATGGTCCCAATCTCCGATAGTCCAATTTGTCACATGGCCGCTTGGTCTTAATATTTTGTCGAAGCAGCCAAACTTTGTCTCCAATCGTGAATTTAGGTGCCTGATTCCGAAATTTGTCCGCAGACGCCTTGTAAGATTCTTGGGCAGTTTACAATTGAAGCTTCAATATAGTTTGAAGTTGCGAAAGCTCCTTCACCAATCCTTCAGCTGCCGGATTGTTAATCGTTGACGAACTCCATAAGTCAAGCTTCGGATGGTATCCATAATTGGAAAAGAATGGCGTTTGTTGAGTTGATGCATGAAGGGTGTTGTTATATGGGAACTCGGCTAGTGATAGATATGCGGCCCAATCATCTTGTTGATAGTTGATGGTGCAACGTAAATATTACTCTAAAACTTGATTCACTCGTTCTGTTTGGCTGTCCGTTTGAGGATGAAATGCTGAAGAAAGCTTGATATCCACCTTCAATATCTCAAAAAGAGATTTCCAAAACTTTGACACAAACTGGGTTCCTCGATCCGATATGATATCATCTGGTAGACCATGATATCGATACACATTATCAAGAAAGAGTCTTGCTGTTTCTTCGCTTGACGATGTCTTCTTGCAAGGGATAAAATGTGCCATCTTTGTAAGCCGATCTACGACAACAAAAATGCTGTCAAATGAATTCGATGGTGGTAGATCCGTAATAAAGTCCATGGAAACCGAAGACCATGGTCGGCGCGGAATAGGCAATGGCTGTAGAAGTCCATAAGGTCGATGTCGAGGGTTTTTGGATCTTGAACAAATGTCACAAGATACAACAAAATCTTTCACATCCTTCCACATTTGAGGCCACCAGAAATCGTGGGAAATAAGTTCCAAGGTCTTATTGAATCTAAAATGTCGCACAGCTGGAAAGTCATGACGAGATTGAAGAACTCGGAGTCATGTTGGCCCTTTTGGGATATACAACCGCTCTTCAAAATATACTAGATCTCCTTCCATCTTGAATTTATCATCACTAGTATGTTGCTTGATATCAAGGGCTAGAGAATCTTCAATGGTTGCGGCCCGTACCTGGTCGAGGAAGTCAGCATCAATTGATACAATAGCTGCGTTGAGTCGAAATTTCTCTGGCTTCAACAATGTCGTGCACTGTTGATCAAATGCTGCATCTCCAGCCTTTGGCGCGAGATATGATCTCCTTGATAATGCATCGGACAACCCTTGTTGCTTCCCAGGCCGATAAGTAATAACAAAGTCGAACCTGGATAGCGACACACTCCACCGAGCTTGACGCCGATTCAAAACTCGAGCCGACATAAAATACTCCAAATTCTTGTGATCCGTATATACGGTCACTGGATGTGCAGTTCCTTCGAGAAAGTGGCGCCACTCTTGGAAAGAATCTACTATAGCAAGGAGTTCCTTATCGTGGATCTCATAGTTGATCTCAGCAGCAGAGAATTTTCGAGAATAGAACGCAACTGGATGGAGCTTCTCATCTACGCCCATCTGTGAAAGTATAGCTCCCAAAGCAAAATCCGAAGCATCTGTCTCCAAATAAAAGGCCTTTGTAAAGTCCGGATGTACCAAGATTGGAGCTGTAACAAATACCATCTTCAAATCTTGGAATGCTTTTTCTGCGATAGGTCCCCATTCGAGCTTGTCCTTGCACGTTAACCGAGTGAGGGGGGCAGCAACTTGAGAATAATTCTTGATGAAGATCCGATAGTAGTTAGCAAATCCAAGAAAACATTGTACGTCCCTAACCGTCTTCGGAACTTCCGAAGACATGATTGCTTCCACCTTCTTTGGATCCATCTTCAATCCTTCCGTAGTCGCGATGAATCCCAAAAACTCCATCTCAGTTTGGTGAAATAAGCACTTTTCTAATTTGGCATAGAGTCCTCGCTCCCGTAGTTTTTTGAGTACCAGACGGACGTGCTTCTCATGTTCTTCCTCGTTCTTAGAAAATATCAAAATATCATCTAGATAGATGACAACAAAATCGTCTAGATGCTCTCGAAAGATGTCATTCATCATGTGTTGAAAGACCACTGGAGCATTAGTAAGACCAAATGGCATGACATTGTATTCAAAATGGCCATACCTTGTTCGAAAAGCTATCTTCCATTCATCTCCTTCCTTGATTCGCACAAGGTTGTAAGCTCCCCTTAGGTCAATCTTTGTAAAGATCCTTGCACGCCGAAGTTGTTCTAGAAGACCAGAGATCAAAGGCAGTGGGTAGCGATTCTTTTTTGTCACCTTGTTGAGTCCTCGATAGTCCACGCACATCCGTAGTGAGCCATCTTTCTTCTTCACAAATAAGATTGGTGCCCCAGCTGGCGACTTCGAATGACGGATGAAGTTCTTGGCTAGATTCTCGTCAATGTACTTCCGCAACTCAGTCAACTCCGTCTGCGACAAATTGTAGATTGGTCCAAAAGGTGGTTGTGCTCCTTCTTGCAATTCAATGGCACAGTCATAGGGTCGATGCTCTGGCAGCATATCAGCATTCTTCTTTTCAAAGACATCTTTGAATTCTTCATACTGCTTTGGAATAACCAAAGTCGGAGTTGCATCTTCTCGAGTCGGAGTTGCAAAGATGACAAGAGGTGTATTTTGCTTGGCTTCCTTCATGAAAGCCCTTGCACCTATAAACAAGGATTTGTTTCTAGACATTGTCTTGGCAGATTCCACCTTCAAGGAGTTTGTTGGAAATGTCACTTTTCGCAACTTCCAATCTATCAATGGATTATATCTATCAAGCCAAGATAGTCCCAAAATGATAGGACATGAAGGGGTCTTGATAACATTAAACACAATATTGCTCTCATGGTTTTCAAGACGTACCTTCAATGGTTTAGTTTCATGGATAACATTGCCCGAAGACAATGGTCGTCCATCTATGACTTCTACATGGACAGGCTTAAGTTTCTTTACAAGAGAAATATTGTGAAGCTTGGCAAACTCTTCATCTATAAAGCAAGCGGATGCACCCGAGTCTAATAAAGCATCGACTTGTAGTTCTTGAATACCCAGATGTAAAGGTACCATAAAACAATCTGAAGGTTGAGCTGAGAGAAAGGGACCTTGATTAATTTTGGATGTTGAGATGTCCAGCCGCACGGTCCCTATTGTGGCTGGGCGTCCTTGTTTTCCTGCATGCTTGTACTCCTGAGTCTTGTTGTTTGAGGCTTCTGTTTCTTCCGACAATCTACAGCTTTATGGCCCGCTTCTCTGCAATATAAACACAGGTTTTGTTCAAACCGTCGCTTCCTTTCCTCAGCTGTGAGGGGTTTGAAACGTACCGCATCAATTTGCATGGGTTCAGGATCTGTGGAGTGATTCTCTGGACCTTTTGAAAATGTAGCAAATGCTCCATCATTTCTCCAGTCTGATCGTCTTTCTTGTCGTAATTCAAAGAGGCGGTTGTCACAAATAATTGCCTGAGATATAAGTTCTTCTAAAGTATCTGCCTTAGGCATGGTGATCAATAAGTTCTTGACATCATCTCTCAGTCCATATCGAAATCGTGTCATGAAAGCCTTATCATTCCAATCAAGATCACATGTAAGCTGTTGAAATTCTGCAGCATAGATTGCAGCAGAACGTGATCCTTGTCGCAGATTTTGTATCTTTCTTTTAGCCACTCTTTCTCGATCGCTATCTCCAAACGCAGCAATAAGTCTCTCTATGAAAGCCTCTAGGTCGTACAATATTGGAGAATCCTTCTCCAATAGTGGAGCAAACCAAGAGCGAGCATTTCCTGATAGAAGAGTACCTATGAAAGCAACCTGGGTAAATCCATTCGGATAACGAGAAGGGTATAGGCGTAGGTAAAGCCGTACTTGTTGCACAAAACCTCGAAAGTTGGCTCTTGTTTCGTCAAACTTGTCTGGCATACTCGCTTTTGGTTCTTTCATACTAATCCTTGAAGTATCTATAGGGGTTGTATGTGATATATGTCTTGCTTCTCTCAGTCGAATAATCTCTTGTTGTAGGCTATGAATTTCACGTCTAGCTTCTTCGGTCACTAGATCAATTTGAGGTTCTTTACTTGGATTGCGAAGAAATGCAATCTCCTTTCGTACACTATTCATAAGAGCTTGAAGATCTGCAAGAGTTGCCACTCTATTGTCTACTTGTGGAGATGCACTGTCTATGACCTGGTCTACTTCCATATTTAGAGAATAGATGGATTAAAATTTTGAGAGAAGAAGAAATTTCTAAGTCTCTTGGAGAAAATTATAGCACTACCTGTTACTAAAACCTACTAGGAGAAAAGGAAAAAAAAAAACACTAAACGATTTCAGTTTTAGAGGAGGGTAATCCGCAACCTCTAAAAATGCCTCAATGCTTTCGAGAAGAGGGGTAATCCGCACTCTATCAAGAAGGCAAAGCTCTGAAATCGATGTTAACAGTCTTTTCTACTAGCTATGCTAAACAAAAAGAAGGAATTAATATCAGTCCAAGAGAGGGTAATCCGCAACCCTTAGAACGCTCAAGTATCTCCAAGGAAAGGGGTAGTCCACTCTCTGCCTCAAAGAACTAAGCTCTGATATTGTGATTGAGAAAATATCAGTTTAGAGGAAGGTAATCCGCAACCCCTAAAGCGCTAGAATACCTTCAAGAAGAGGGGTAATCCGCTCTCAAACAAGAAGGATTCAGTTCTGATATTAAGATAAAGGTAGTCTCGACAAACTGTCACGGACACAAAATACAGACTTGAAATCTAACAAGAAGTTCAAGAAGAAGTGGCAGAACTAGATTAAACAGATGAGTACAAGAACAACACCAGAAAGGTGAGCTAGAACTCCAAGAGATGTGTTGTCGAGACTGAAGAACTCTTCAGCCTCGACTCCTATATATACTACTGGCCTATGGTTCTAAGGAAGCGCATCAAGAAGCTTCCCAAGAACTATGAAGCTTCTCGAGCAACTACCCAAGAGCTAGGAAGCTTCTCAAGTAACTTCCTAGAATCTACTAGAATATTCTAAGAATCTTCTAGAGCCTTCTAAGGGAATCTTTAGGGAATCTTCAAAGAATCTTTAGGGAATCTTTGAAGAATATTCTAAGAAAATATTCAAGGAATCTTCTGGAAGTTTCTAGAGACTTCTTTCTAGAAGGTTCTAGAAACTTGTCTCTAGAAAGGTCTAAGGACTATGTCCCTAACAGATAGATATAAAATTTTATTTGGTATTTTACCATTAAAATAATAGACAAACAAAATGGATGAATCAAGTTTTAAAATAGTATTAGAAGCATACCATTTATTATTATTAAGATAATTGAATAATTCTTTTGCATACAATAATTTGATACATTCTTCTACTCAACAAATATATATATTTTTTAATTATGGTTATTATCCATGATTTAATATTTTTGAATTTTCAAAAATTAATAATCTTACAAAAAAAGATTTGGAAAATTATTTAGCAAAGTCTTATGTAATAATAAAGGTACAGCTAAAAGAAGCTTAAGAATTATAAAGAAGAAGAATTCAAAAAAGATACATAAACAATGAAGAAATGAATCAAAGAAAGATGATAAATTAGAAATAAGAATGTAAGTATATTTAATAAAAATTTGAAATAGCTATTGCCAAAGGCTAGAATATTAGAGATTCTTGAAACTAAACTAAAAATAAGAAAGAAGTTGACAAGAGTGAAGAAGACTTCATTCTTGCCTCTATATATATTATCTATCTAAAAACTATGTAATAACATTCTATAAGACTACCAACACATGTTCAATTTGTGAGACATATATATTAACTTGCAAAGCAAGTTTTTTATAAGTGCACTACATTATTAGCTTGTACCACAAGCTATCAATATGTATAATACATGGCTAATTTTTTGGCCAAGTTTTTAATCTACTAATCTCCTATAGACATGTATAAATGTGAAATCATGTCTATGAAGCTTGTAGGAAGCTTTTTCACATAATATTAATACATTTGCTTACTTTTATCTACTTCTATCTATTCATATTATCTAGATTATTATAAATATATCCATAACATTATCTCTTTTCTTCTTCTAAGAACAAATTCTATGAAGAGTGGTGATGACATGTTGAAAAAGTCTAAGATGCCATAAATTATATTTACTACATATTTTAATTGTTATTTCCTTCAAAAGTAGTTGATAGGTCCTCTTAGCCATCAATAATGTCTCATTTTAAGTTAAAAATACTACCATTTTATTCTATCATTATTGAAGCTTTTATAACTTCTTTCAAATAAAATATTTGTAATAACATTAGGAATCAATCCTATCTTTAATAAAATCAGTAAACATTGGAAGTTTCTTCTAAGATCATGATATCAAAATGTATTATATCTTGCCATTTATTTGAGAAAAAATCTGTTATTTTTAAAAGTCTTCATCTTAATTATGTCATCTTGAAGATTGTGATAATTATAATACCTCATTCTATAAATCAACAAGCAATGGTTATTGAATTGAATCTATTGGCTGTTGATTTTTTATCTCTTTAGTACTACATATATACAAAAATTATAAATAAGAATAGAAGGATGAATGCAATCTTATCTAAACTGCAGTTCTTTTAGAGAAAAGATTTAATTTCCTTTATATTGGTCTTGATTGATGTTATTAATAAAAAGTATCAACTTTCTTTGCTGTGTATACAAGATTCTTTGATTTCTACTTTGTGTATTTATTGATATCATATTTGAATCAATAAACAAGATATTTCAACTTATTTTTCCGCTTTCTTGAGTCTTAGATTTTTACCTCAATTTTTTTTTTATTATTATCCACTTTTATTAGAGGATGTAATATTTGTCTTTTTTTTTGAGGTATTTATTGTCTTATATGACTTAAAAAAAATCTTATGGAATATGAAATAGATCTTCATAGATTCTAATAGATATAATCAATAAGCAATAAAATTGATTTTTTCACAAATAAAAAATGGTTTAAGCGTACAATAATCTAACTTGTCACAATGATGACTAGTCTTATTATTGCAAAAAAGTAACTATATCTTATTGCCAACAAGGGAATTAAGAGTGCTTCTTGCAATATATATTTGTATTGGTTTTTTGTCGTTCTTAATTTTTTTTTAATTGTATCTTTATTCTTATATAAAAATCAAATAAATGATTTATCAAATCTTTTGCTAAGGATTATCAATTTTAAAAAAGTCACAAGCATCAAGTTGTAGATGATAACCATAATTAATACAAAAAGTTATTTGTTGCATAGAAAAATATATCATATTATTATAAACAAAATTTTCCAATAGAAAAAAAATTATCCAACCATCTTATTAGTAATGATAGTGCATCTTAAATACTTCTCCAAAATTTGATTTACATACTTTGTTTATCTATCAATTTAATAATAAAAAGTCAAAAAAAGATTTATATCTCTTTTTATAATCTTAAAAAAAATTCTTTAAAACCTTGATACAAATTGAACCTTTTTATGTAATATAATATCTTTGCACAATCTATGATAATAATAGATATTTGTCACAAATATATATTTATTATAACTATTAGATAATAAAAATAAATAGAAGTAGATAAAAGTGGGTTAAAATAGATTAATTTTATAATACCTTCTAGATAAGCTTTCTAAAAGCTTTTTAGACTTTATTTTGACTTTACATATGTTTATAGTTGATTAGTAGGTTAGAAATTTAGTCAAAAATCTATCAACATGCCACATGAATTGATAGCTTATAGAACAAACTAACTATGTGGCATCCATATAAAAAACTTGCCTTACAAATTAAGATATATGTCATGCAAAATCAAAATATTTTTGAAGGTACCATGGAATGTTGCTATATAGATCTTAAATAGATAGTATATATAGATGCAAGAGTGAAGCCTTCTCTACTCTTGTCAATTTCTTTCTTATTTCTAGTTTAATTTCAAGAGTTTCTAATTTCGTTATCTTTTGGCAATAGTCATTTTAATTTTTTTTTAATATATATACTTCTCTATTTCTATTTTTTTGAGAGAGTCTTATTTATTTATTTACTTTCATCAAGTTCTTATCCTTAACAGATTAAGAAGAGTATATTTATAATATCAGAGCTTTGTCTTTTCTTTATTAAGAGTGGATTAGCTCTTTCTCTTGATAAGACCTAAGCATATTAGGAGTTATAGATTACTCTCTTCTAAATTGATATTGTCTTTAGTATTTTTTTCTTTATTTCCTAATCTTTTCTTCTATTTGTCTTGAGCAATATCAAACATCTTCTTTTCTTTAAGTATTATCATGGCAAATCTTCTCAAAATGAAAAGTACAATGGCACAAATGTAAGATCAATTGAGGGAGTTAATGCTTGCAATGCATCAACTCAATTTACTATGACATGGAGTAATAAGAATGATAGGAGGCGATGATAATTTGGAAGCTTTTTTGGTAGAGTTTCAATCCAAATATGGAGAACATGATGTAATTTGTGCTGTAACCAATAAGATTTGTATCTTACAATAAATCAATTGATTAGTAATATTATATGCTACAAAGTATTGACAACTTGCAAATGATATTAAGTGAAATGATGCTGCACTAATTAGCCAATTTTTCTACAGATTACAATATGATGTATAAAAATTGATTCTAAACTTACTTCATCTTCAAACATTGAGTTAAGCAATTGATTTTGCAGTGAGGTGTAACAATTGACTTTCTGATTTTTAATTTGAGAGTTGTACAGGTATATCTCCATATTAATATAATTCAATGACAATGCCAATATCTTTTCAATACATAAATTTGGAAGTAGAGAATATGGAAATTGATGCAATATGTTTCAAATTTCTTTTTAAATAAGAAAAGATTTCTTGTTGTCAAGAAGGATTGTACTTGTATTGTGGAAAACTTAAGCATACTACTCAATATTATCCAAAGAAGTAATGCAACTACAAAATGAGGAGTATGATTATCAAAAAAGATAATATATTAAAAAACAAGTTTGTCCAGCTACAATAGTGATAGTGTGGCTGAAATCTTGTATAATACCTAGTGAAGATTTTATTCTCTCCTCAAAATCTTTTCATTATTTTATAATAAATATTATTTTAAAACCTAAGCATCATAAAGCCTCTGTCTTATTAGATTTAGGAGCCTTAAGATATTTTTTAGTTGAAGAATTTGCTAAAAGATATATCATATCTTTAGTAAAGAAAACTAAACCTGTTCACATAGAAGTGATAGATGGTCATATATTGTCTTTAAAAAATGTTACTCAAGAAATTCTTCCTATAGAAGTAACAACTAATGGTCATAGTAGCTTTATAATATTTAATATCATTAGATCTCTCTCTAATCTAATCATTTTAGATCTATCATGGCTAAAAAATTATAATCCAAAAATAGATTAAATTTCTTATAGTCTTGATTTTTTTGAAAGTATAACTAAGACTATAGTTGATTAAATAGAAAGTCATAAGTGTAGTGTAATTAAATCTATATTTGTAGGTATAAGAGATTTCTTGCATGTTGTAAAAAAAAGATTACTTTATGTCATTTATGCTACACTTGTTTCTAATGGTAGAAAGACTTTAAGTAGCATTTGAAGCCAATATCAAGATTTTACAGATATACTTGAAAAAAAGAATGTAGATACTCTACCAAAACATTGTCTCTATGACTGTTCAATTGACCATTAAGAAAGAGTTCAATCATGATTTGGACCAATTCATAGTTTATCATAAAATGAATTGATTGAATTCAAGGAGTATATTGAAGAAAATTTGGCTAAGAATTTTATATGCTATTCCAAATCTCTAGCAAGAGTTCCAATTTTATTTGTGAAGAAAAATAATGGATTATTGCAAATGTGTGTTGATTATTGAAGATTCAACAAAATCACTATCAAGAATAGATATCAATTGCATCCTTCTTGGTTCTAAACACCGACTTATAATCAATTAAAGATCAATTTAATAGAAGTTGAGTCATTTTCCATATTCTATTATTCATAAGTGATTTTTATTCTTTTTCTATGGCATTTTCTACTTCTTAGCATCTGTGGACTTCATTGCATTATACAAATTCAACAAATTAGTAAAAAATGCAACATTAGCATGTTCTTCACTTCTTTAAGAAAAGATGTGATTTATCCAGCAATCACCAAGTTGTTTTCTATCTCTCAGAAGATATCTCCTTATACTTAATGAAGATTCACCTTTTTGCACTTCAAGGTCTCTTGTAACCTTCTTCTTTCTTAAAGCTTGTCTTTTCATAGTTAATGGTTGATACTCTTCATTGTTATTATCTTCAATATCTTTATTGTCTTTTTATTGCTAGTTTTAACAATTATAGATATACTTTAATCTACCTTCTTTGGCTCGTCATCTTCATTCATGCCTTTACCATCTTTATTTTCATCATCTTCTTCTTTTTTTTTTGCTAGAATTTCAGATGTATCTACAAAGACACCATTACTCTCACATAAACACCTCTTTAAGTGCTTACAAGCATTCTTATGCTCCAAAAATTCTACATCATGATTCTTAATGATTTTTTGTGGTTTCTAAATATATAAGCCTATATGCTTTAATACCTTCACAATATCCAACAAATACATATTTTGTATCTTTTGCATCAAGTTTGGACCTCATACAATCTGATATTTTTGTATAAAGAATGCATCCAAAAATCCTCATGTGTAAACATAAGGTTTCTTGCCACTTCAAGCTTCTTGTGGCATCATTGATGTATATGTATTTATAAGACACATATTCTTTGTATATACTACTATAATCATGGCTTCCATCTAATATTCATATCTAACATTTTGTGCTTGAAGCATATTTCTTGTCATCTCTACAATAGTGCGATTTGTTCTTTCAACAACTCCATTTTGTTGTGCAGTGTAAAGAGTAGAAGTTTGTCTTACAATGCCTTGAATCTTTAAAAAATCATCAAAATGCTTTGATATATATTCACCTCCATTGCTTGTGTGCAATATTTTGATCTTACACTCACATTACTTTTTTACAAGTGCCTTAAACTCTTTAAAACTTGAAAAATATTCATTCTTAATTTAAAGGAAGTAAATCTACAATTTTTTTTGAAAAATCATCAATAAATGTAACAAAATATCTTACTACTCCAATTGATGGCATCATCATTGGTCTACAAACATCAAAATGCACAATCTCCAATAATTTACTAGGATAAGTTGCAACTCCTCTTGAAAATGAAGTTTTTTTTTTTTTTTTTTTTTTTTTTTGTCTTGAATACAACTTTCATAAGCAAGTGGCATGACATTGTGGCTAAATTGACCAAGATCCAAGCCAATTACTATGGATTGGAGCTCTTTCTACTTTTGGCATTCAAATGATGAAGTCATTGATGCCAAATTCCAAACTTGTCTTGATTTTGTAAAAAATCAGTAAATGCCTTTTTACAATTGGTGAAGTAGAGGTTGCCATCTTTGAGGCCTTTGACAATATGTTGTCTACCCAATGTATTTACAAAACATCCATTCATTTCAAATTGAACCTTACAACCATGTGATATAAGTTTGCTCATCAAAAGAATATTCTTCTTCATCTTTGATAAATGTAAGACTTCTTTCAATTTGGTCCTCTTTATTTGATTATTCACAATGATCTCCTCAACACATGCCATTGTCTTCCAACCAAATATTTGTTGCTGGAAGTTTTGTAACAGTACTTAGTGAAAAAGCACGACAAGGATGAGCTCCAAGTTGACGAACAGAGAACATTATATTTGTAGAACCTCATTCATCCAACAATGATTCTCTCCTTAAAGCTGGGGCCTGAGCGAGGCGCGTTGCCGCAAATGGCATCGACATCGATCCCAATTGCAAGCCAATCGATCGCGGGTTGACGCCGACAAGGTTGAGGATCTTGCCATCACCCGCACGACACCTGTGCCGTCAAAATGAGATTCGCCCCATGAATTTTCATTCTGTATTGGGAATTTGCGGTCCTATGGCTTGCCTTCCAGTTTCGGCTTTGTTTTGTGGGCTGTGTCGATGCAATCCATGGCGATGTGCATTTTGATGCCGGCGATGGGCTTCGATTATAGATGACGACGTGAAATTTGGGTGCGGTTGGAATTTTTCGTTGCGGTGCATCGCAGGTTAGAGTCGACTGTCGGTGGGAGTGGTTGTCGATGGCGGTTCTGCGCTGGTTGTGTTGCTTGACGTTTTTTGGGGTCGGTTTTGCTGGTGATTAAGCCAGCAGGGACGGTGTTACGTGACGGGCTTGGTCAATTTTGCGTCTGGTGTGTAGGGAGATGGTTTCACACGCGCATCTTTAGGGTCGCATCCTCGGTGAATTGCGAGATGATTTTTTAAGTAGATCAATTGGTATTTGTTTTCTGATGCTTCGTAATCAAACGACCGATTGATTCGTGATCATGAAGGATGAATTGCATTTTGTGTAGTTGCTGCGGTTCTGCTGTGGGGAATCCCGTCGGTGCATGCCACTGCCCTTATGGTTATGTGATTGTTCTGAATTGTTTCAACGGTTCACGCCCGTTAACATGTAGTGCGACCTCTGCAGTTAAGGTAAATCAGAAACGTCAGTGAAGCTCATTAATGTCATTAGGAATTGTGGTGTTAATACCCTCCATCGTGCAGATTTGAATTGAGCTTTGATTTGTGTTTTAATTTTCTTTTCCCTTTAGTTTGTTTTGGCATGTGGGCACTTTTCATGATGGTTCGCGTGATTAACAGAAATTGCCCCAATTTAGCTATTTCCCTAGGCGATGGAGGAAGTGGAGTGCATAGAAGATTTCTTTCTGGTGTCTGGGGACCAGTATCATTCGCTGATGTTGATGCCCTTCGCCGTGAATGACATTCCGTGGGTGCGTCCGGAAGTGGAGAAAGTGCATGCGCAAGGCAAACGCAACGGGATTGACTTTTGTGTTGAAATTGACTTGTGGAGACTAAAGCTTTCGCTGAAGGGAAAACCCAAGTTCTTTGTCCATCAAGTGACGGGTGCATGGTTAGCTCATTACTCACACGGTCACCCGTTAAAACTGTTGAGATATTGCGTGTCGTCTGTTCTTATTCTTGGCCCTTTCGTATTGATGTTCTTGGCTGGAACAGTTACCCGAATTCCAATTACCTCTGATCGCCATTTGTTCACTTCCAGGATGGAGCTTCGCAAACCCCATGACTTTTACTTGGAGACCATGAAAGTCGTTTTGGTGGCAGCTTATTTCTTGACCTTCGCTAAGCAGAACCCAAATTCATCCAAAGGAGACGTATGGAGATTCGTGCGCAAGCAATGTAGGTGAGCCATGTTGCTTGTAAACCCCTGATGGCTGGATTCAGATGTTTTTAGTATTCAATGTTGAACGGGACTTGCTTCGATTCTGTCAGACGTTATTTACAAATAAACGGACTTTCATGAAGTTGCAGTATTGTGTCAATTGTGGTTGTCCATCTTTCTATTTGAAAATCAGTACCTTGCCTCTTGTCTGGAATTCGACGGCTGTATCTCGAAGTCATATTTGTTACCCACGAGCTTCTGCTTACGATTTGGCTGCCTACTTTGTCCGTAGTCACCATAGTTGCTATCTTATTTTCCCTACCCATTGCGTCAATTTTCTTTCCTTTTATTTATTTTTATTTCATTTTTTATCTTTTATACTAATTATACGATCTGATTTTTATATAATCTTTCAATTGCAGTGGATTCAAAGCGAAACCAAGTCCGAATGATTTGCAACAAGCGTATCTTCTGCTAAAGTCAGTCGTGAAAAGTGATTTAATATTACAAGAATCTCCCGTGAGTTCAATTTATACTTCGTTACTTTTGGAAGCACATGGGTGTGTATTTCTGAATTTCGATGGTACATGGAATTGCTTGATTCCTCATGTGATCATGGAATCACCAGTAAGGTTGCAGCGAAAGTATATCGCGTATTTCTAACTTGACTTCAACGAAGACTTTATATGAATTTACAACACATCGCTTACTCCTTTTCTGATTTCATATTGGCGGCAGATTATACCGTTATTTTTTCCAAACCTTTGTAAGGTGCGAGAACCTGAAGTCGTTGAGGTGTGTGAAAGGCTTCATGAGGATGTACAATGTCCACCTGTTTCAAGGGCTTTAACATATGAGGATCCTAGCAGTGGCGAGAAAACCCACACTCTGGAAGCTTCCAGTTTACAAGGTGACGCGTTTATAAGGAAACCAATCTGGAAATTCACCAAGAGGAAGTGCAATGTTGCCGAGATTGAAATGGAACCAGATCTTTTTCCTCCAAATATTTTGACCCCAGAACCAAAAAAGAAACCAGGACGATCGCTTTTACTTCGAAGTGTACGCAAAAAAAGAAAAGAAACCGATGAAGTCGGAGATGACAATTGGATTGATGAGCCTGATGTTTGTGCGTTTTGTGATGATGGTGTGGAGAACGGTGAAAAGCTCTTATGGTACGGTCTAGCTTTCTAAAAGAAGGATTGGCTATTGTTTGTGTTTACCTTCGTTTGTTCGCATCATTCTCCTGTTACCAGTTTTCAGATATTGAGTGCATATTCTATGCAGCTTCCGTACTGGGTTTCGAATTTGCAGTCTGTGAACTGTGTGATCATGCAGTTGTGAAGGTCTGTGCATGCGATCCTTTCATCCGACAATAAACTCTGGGTTGCAAAATAAATGCCGCACCCTTGGTCTCTCTCCAGCAGCTGTCAATGTAAGCTCACCCACCTGGTCGGTGTTTCCCTTACTTTGGAGGTTTCCATTGACATGGTAGTCTAGTTTAGCACATTAATTAAAAGTACATCAGGTTATAATCTATCCATGTATTAAAGTCTATATGCATATTGGGTCAACTAACTAGGTTCAGGTGGTTCAAATAATCGCTACCCACACATGCATGCGTTGCGGCCAGGATAAGTACCGTGTCATAGTCCACGTTCACCGTGATATAGCTCAAATCTTCACCTCCCTCCATTTTACTACAGGTTAAAAGTTGGATTTGTCCAAATTGTGAAGCTGGGCAGCATCAGTGTTTTGCTTGCGGGAAGCTTGGAAGTTCAAGTAGTGGCTCATCAAGCAATTCAATGGGTCTTCTGGAGGTAAGAAGCACACAAGTCTAAATATTGAGGTTTCCTCATACTAATTAGGTGGTATTATTCTTCGTGAATGCGCCTCTTAGTTTGTGCATGTAGGGAATATTATCGTGATCTCTTCAAACGATCTGCTTCCAACCAAATCTAACTTGGTGTTCGTATTCCGGTTCAGGTCGTTGTATGCGGAGCCAAGTATTGTCAACGTTTCTACCATCCTGATTGTGTAGTCAAGCTCCTTGTCCCGGAAGCGGAACAGAAGGACTTGGCTATGCGTATCCGGCTAAGTTTGGAGACACTCATTTGTCCACTTCACAAGTGTGTAAGCTGCAACTTGGACGAAGACAAGAAGGAACCCAGTCTACGCCTTATGAAGTGCAGGCGGTGCCCCTTGGCATGGCACGAGAAGTGCTTGCCCGAGTATGGTTCCTCTCAATCAACTTCTTCAGAGCGTATTTATCTTTTTAGCTATTCATAGCCTTTTTCCTTTACAAAGAATTGACTAATGTGTTCTTATCATTTTTCATCATGTGTTTTACAGTACCTGAAATTGACTCAGTTTTGATAAAAGTAAAAAGAAAATAAAAACCCTTTGATATTAATGTTTTGTAGCAATTTCAGCTGTTTGTGATCAAACCCATGGTGAATGTAACGACCGACCTTTTGCACGTGTTGATTATGCATTTTGTTTCTATGGATCAGAGAATGCCGGAGTCAAGTGTGGCCACTAGAAGATGGCAAGTGTGTTATGTATTGCGGGTAAGTATTTCATGAACCCAGAATTTCCCTCATGGTGTAACTGTATTAGGGGATCGGTGACGGAGGCATCACAGACTCGGGTTTAGCTTTTAACGGTTCTCTATGGGTGAGCAGTCGACACAGAATTGACCCGGAGTTGCTTACCCCGGAGCGCGACCACATTCTATTCCCACCGCCCAAACCTGTAAGCTGCTTCACTCTTACCCTCAAATGAAAGAGAGAAGAGCAGATCCTTGCTTGGCATTGATAGAGTTTGAAAGCCAAGAGTGCATGGAAGCACTGAATTTGACCCCATTGAATGTGCTTCTTACCTCTTGTGACGATTCTCTTACAGGGTAGGACAACGAGCAGACCGAGGGTTACACAGCCAGTGTACATCTTGCCGGCTACAGATTAACTTGTTTCTCAAGAGAGATCACATAATTTTTGTAATTTCGTTGCTTACGACGAGAGAGAGAGAGTTTGGAACTTTAGTCTTCGTGCTTCAGACAGAGGAGTAATGGTTCCTCTATTTCTATCAGAAAACCCTGGCGCAGGATCTCCATACAACCTAAGGGCGTCGTAAAGATGAGCTGAAGCCTGCTGGAGACGATGCCGCAGGGGCTGCTGATGTACTGATCTTCCGACTTTCGATGCTGAAGATGTGCGCTTGGTCGACGACCGTCTTGTAGTTCTGGGTAGCAATTGTTCCCAGTTTGTGTATAGAATCTGCGTAGAGCTGCGTAGAACTGCTCGTCAGCCGACGATTTTGAAAGGGAGGGGCACTGGTACTAATTGGAAGTTAGGCAGCAAGTCAAGCGTGCAATCAGGTGAAAAGGGATGAGTTCTCTCTGTTAGTTGAAAAGATTTTATTCTTACTCATTAAGATTGTGAACGCTTTGTTGCTTCGATAGTGATTGTGTCCCCTTTTGCTGCTTGGTAAATTTTTGAAATAGTTTGTGGCGTATATGTGCACGATGCCATGATGAAGTACCCGGTTGAAATGTTTAGCATGCTTTATCTAAAGTTTCTAGTTAAACAGGAATCTTCTAGCATTTAAATTGTGGATATCCTTCCTAAATGAGTGGGAAGACACCTGCGGTGCTTGAAACCGTTTGGTCCAAAGCAGCGACTCATCTCCAACTCGATTATAGAGACTCGCCTACTAAAGGATACCATCAAACATAAAATGGTACAGGAGCTGGGTGGCTAAATAGCTATATTAGCGTTTTCTGAGTGCAATTGCGCTTGCTTGGTACTGTTTGTGCATGTCCATGAGCGTATTTGAAATTTCAAGTTTCAAAGAAAGGTTCTCAAGTCCCATGTAGGACTTGTCATGAGCCATTCGCGTCGGCTCATCTCAAACAAACTTTCTTTGCACGACGCATGTTAGTCTTTTACATCTGCAATGCCGCCGCGAGTGATCTGAAAGACGTAATAAAGTCAAGGCACAAGCAGATGGTAAGAAAGAACAGGATGGATCCCAACCCGCTCAAAATTAAGTGCTTGTGAAAAGTCTGCGGTTGTTTTACCAAAACCACATGTCTGCAACATGAAACTTGATTTTGATCAATTCATTACGTGGTGTATTTGACATAGAAAGTCAAAAGCACAGAAAGAATCGTAAGGATATTGCTTCATCATCTGGCAGATTCGGTGCATCGAATACTTTGCATATCCGCTGTTCAGCCTTGCCCTTTCTGAGCATCAGCCGTACAGTCGAAGCATGAGCCATAACATGACCACCAGCAGGTTTTTTTGGATCGGCAACAAATGTTCCTCCTCCAGGATCAGCTATTACTGCACAATAGACAAATAAGAGCCATTGTAAAGAAGAAACATACATCGGATTCTGAAGGAAGTAATTGCCTGTGTAGTAATAGTTGTTTCTGCATAGAATACGAGTTATAAATGCCGGCATAGAATGTGTAATTGGCATATCTGTTGGAACAGGTCTGATAGCCTCAGCACAAACAAGCACAATCTTGAGACAATTGGAAACCTCACTCTTCATTCTCTAGTTAGAATTTTGACAGATTTCTCATAGATATCAGAAGCATCTATGAATACGAGTCAATTGGTTAATGTGAAGTGGTTACCATGATTTGTCATGAGAACAGCAACGTTATACTCCTCGGCGAGCTTCATTAGCTTGGAAAGCATTTGGGCCAGCTTTTGCTGTTAAAAGATGAAACATCCATTTCAAATCGTTGGGCTATGAAGTTTCTTTGAACGGTCTCAGAAACAAAATGTAGGCTGCAATCTTTTAATTTTGAGAATGATTACTATGTCATCCTGAGGTGGTCAGTTAACTCTGTAGCTACGGTCTGGAGATGATCAGGAATAGAGTAATAGGTGCAAATGTATAGAGTGGAATACTCTTTCCACAGACTGTGTTTATTTATTTATTTTTGATAATACCTGTCGATCAGCAAGTTCTCCTCGTCCTGTGAAGTCCACTCGGAAAAGCGCCATAATTGAATCGATGACCTGTTTTACCTCAGGCAATACATTCCATGTTCAATATTGGCGAATATTGCTGCACTGCCAAGGGTCTGATTCTTTCGATAGTTTCTAACAAGGCGGTCGAAAACAGTCCAGGGAAGTATGAAATCGGCTTCCGAATATCACAGACAAAGGGTGGGAACATCAATCGATATTAAAAACAGTTTAATGAAAACATATTCACAGCTGTTCATCTGGGGTGCTTACCACCAATCTAAAAGGTTCTTCTGCCATCCTGCCAGACAATCCTGACAGCAGGTTGTATTGGTGCTCATGAGTATATGCACGAGCGTAAACAATCTAGCAGCATCGCAACACCAGGATTAGAAGGCTTGAATGGAAATTATGATCAATGGATGTTGAGGTCCCACATTTCCGACGCTGTTTTTGAAATGTTTCAGATCAGATAGAAATTTCGTCGGCTTGACTACTCACATTGTCAAGAACAGCTGTGTAATCGAGTCCAAACCGCTCCGCAATTGGGGCGAGTCGATCTGGTCGACTGTTTCATTTTGCAGTACATCAGTTTTTAATTGCTGATTTTGAGAACTCGCATGACCCGATTGTTATTAAGAATATTGTTCTGAGCTTTTGGTTTTACCCGAATCACGCAACAATGCACTCAACTGATAAACAGAAGGAATATCTACAAAAACGTTCTATGCGTAGCTGAGAGATACAGCAACAGTAGAAAGTAACAAGAACTGAAATAGTTTCTCACAATGTCCCTTCTGTGTCGATGTATGCCACCTTCCCATTTCCTCCTCCCATGCTGAAGGGGAGCTGTGGTTAGAAAAATAGAACTCGTTAGAATCGAGGTGGAGCGTGTTGATTTTATTCAGGTCATTGTCAAATTGACATTCACATCGAAAACCAGTTTTGAACTGTTCAAGTGACTTCGACGACGAGAAGGAACTGGTTAGTACCTGTGTTGAAACACAAAGTGTGTGAGCGATCTGAGTCTTCCCGGTTCTGTCAAATGTTCAAGACTGTGAGTGCCATGTAGATTTCTGTATTAATTTTAAGTGAAGAAAAGATTTAAACAAGTTGCAAAGAGATGAAGCATCCATTATGCGAACCTAAACTCGCCGAAGACCTCCGTAATTGACATCGTCTCGACACCACCTAAATCAAGGTAAGAAGCAAGCGCTAAAATTTGTTACACACAGATCATTTGTCATAAAAAACACCGACCCAGTGATCTGTCCAAACTTCGTATGCAGTATGCCATGCGCACAGAAAAGCGTTGCAACTATGTGATATACGATCCACAGAAACTCGTCTTGAGTTTGAAGGAATAATATGTGCACTAGAATTAGTGAGGGGAAAACCTCCAAGCAGTGTATCGAGAGCTTGACTTCCAGTGGTGATCCGTACGACTGCTTTCCGCTGTTGTCAGCCATAGTCCGGGGGGTTTTATGACACATCATTGGACCATTTAATTAACGAAGGAAGTAATCTAAACAGAATTAAAGAATTTGAGTCCCCTAAATTGGAAGAACTGGATATAATTTTATGTCTTCAAACACGCGTAATATATTCTTCATGCAGAATTTCGCTATCAGGGAAGAAATTGCAGCTAGTTGTTTTCTGCTTGTAGTTTGAATCTAGAGTCTCACTCTGTTAAGAAGCTCACTTCCAGTGCAGAATCCAATTTGCTGTAAGTGGAGCCAGTTTTGTTAGAAAGCATCCTTGACGACACTTGAAGGGAATGCACAACTACAAGAAGGAAAGATGTATTCATTAGAAATCGTGAGACGCATTTCATGCATTATATTGTTTGGATAAAGGTTGATGCTGATCCTTGCCGACACTTAAACCAGGCTAATCCAAGCACAATACATGGAAATTCCCCTCTAAGAACTCACCACAATTCTTTCCGCTGCTTCGCAAATTTTGTCAACTTTTGCGTCTGACAAGCCTTTAATATTTGATAACGCCTGCACATTGCCCAAAGATTAAGACAAGCAGAGAACTTGCGCTGATAAATTACTTGCCACCTGCTTATACGTAAACGTAAATAATTCCTGAATTGAAGAGGTCGTTCGCCAATCCATGTTCAAAATACCACTTGTGAGCATTTATGCGAAATCAACAATTGAGGTTGCAGATTCGTATATATATATATATATATATATATATATATATATATTCAAAATTTAATTAAAGTAGAGAGGACCTTCTTTGTGTTCATCATCAGTCCATTGCAAGTGTAAATCCCCGCATC
Organism: Physcomitrium patens; assembly: GCF_059467195.1. Lineage (NCBI taxonomy): Eukaryota > Viridiplantae > Streptophyta > Bryopsida > Funariales > Funariaceae > Physcomitrium > Physcomitrium patens. Next base: position 5,631,388 of record NC_143429.1, read on the forward strand.
TTGTAGTTTCTTGAGGTCTCCAGCATTTATTCCCTGCGCAATAACTGTTCCAGAAGGCGTCAACGTCTCTTGCAAGAACTCAATGTCCAGAAAAACAACCCGATGCGCACAAGATCATCGAATTTAGGATGCCGGAAGCCTATTGAAGCCCCTCTCAACGAATTGAGTAATAACCTGCGGATGTGATCAGCTCTAAGGAAAATATTTTCTCTGAGCACTTCATGTTATGAAATGCTGCGCGCATTTCTTAGCGTGGCATCCGTCGGTTCACGCTCTTATTCTGACCAGTGTGGTTGGCACATGATTAGTCCTTAAATTTACCAGTAACGTAGATTTGACTGGATCCAAAAGAAACTCACGTTTGTCGATCGTCTCGAAGAACTCATCGTCTTCTTCTTCGTGATCAATTTTGTTCTGCTGCCTGCACGACAGTAACATCAATTACTCTCTACGCGAGAATTGAATCTACTGTTACCAGAATAATTTCAGAAGGCAACCACCTCGAACAAAATTTCAAACGTCATACCTCCTGCCACTGTAAATTTGAAACTTCCAAAATACTGTCAGGCATGTAGAGTGTAATATTGCAGTGGTGGTGTGTCTTTCAAGATTTAGCAACTAGAATTGTCCGCTGACAAGAAAATGCGAGGGAGGAACTTACATGATGATAACTCAAGAGATCAGTGAATTAAACGTCACTCCGAATTCCACGAGAATTGAGTTCTTACACGCTCTGAATCGGAAGTCCTACTGCCCTACATGTAGCATCAGAAAGATTTCGTTTTAAAATTTTTGTCAGCAGAGGATTTTACGAAAAACAGCGTTCCGTCTCATGAATAACAACACAAAAGAATGATATCCAAAGGTACTAAAATCATATGGAACGATAGAGATGCCATCCAAACGGAAACATGGAATTCACACTTCCGTGTTGTCGGATTGGAAATCCTACGTTCAAGGACTGCTAAGCTACAGAACAATGTGAGGATTGTCTGAGAAGGAAGAATTCAAAAGCATGTATTCATGAAGAAGAGCTCATCGGAGCACTAATTGAATATTACGAACATGTGGAAACTCACCAACCGCTGAGCTGAGCCGCTTCTTCAGACCACTAGTGACGCAAATAGCGTGTACACGAACACATTAACCGGCCTAGCGCAGGATCGGAGAGCTCAGAATATGCTGACACAAACTGCCCGGCACAGTTCCTGAACTTGGCTTCGATGTTCCTGAACAGCCGTGGACAGGTCTCATGTACCTCTACAGTTGAGGGTCGTTTTCATCGGCCTCGGAACGAATTGGCGCCACCGAGAATTTCGAATTCAAATCATCGGCAGTTCCCATTGTGACCCCCGACCCGTCGATGTCCTTTCCACGAGGCCGAGCTCGACTTCAACTTTCTTTCCAAAAGTCAAGGCCAAAAAAGGTGGCAATCTTTACATCTCATTGATACAAATGTAAGAACCCGTCCTAAAGCTCTTAACATTTTTGCCTTTTTATCTTTTCTTTTTATCTCCTTCTGCTACTTCTTTTTTTTCTTTTCTTTTTCTTTTTAGCTTTGTTTTAAATATACATTGAACGCATGTATGAGTCAAGTACAGTTGATAAATATATATATATATATATATATTTTTTTCTATTAAAATTTGAAACCATTTGAAACCTTCCTAATTTGTATCATTTAGTGAAATTTTTTGTTAAAGTAAAATTTCTTAAATACATGGTACAAAAGCTTATGATATTCAAATATTTTTACTGTCAAACATATTTGTAAAAGAAATAGTAACAACAAATATATATATATATATATATATATATATGAAAATGTTAAATTGACTATAGCCTTTATGAAATGAACCTGCATATCAAAACCATTATTATTCTCCATCATTATTTCCCTGGTTCCAAACCCTTATCTCCTTTCTCACCCCATGTCCCCCATCTTCAATCTCAACCTTTCGACTCCTCATCCCTGTTTTGAGTGCCTATTCCCTGCCTCCATTCTCAACCCTTGTTCCTTGTCCCCATTCCCAACCTTTGTTTCTTGTCTCAACTCCTCTGCTCAGGCAAGTAGACCCTCAAATGTCATGATCTTTACATCTTCTACTACAAATAATATTTTGGTAGCATTTTCTTGTGCCTATATGAAGTATTATTTTGTTTGCAGCTCAAGCACTGCAAATTATGGATTTAATGCTCCTCTTTCTTTGGTTGAAGATTGCCCCACATTAATTGCAATGTAAAAGCAAGCTTTTCATTTCTCAATTAATAGAAAAGTGAGGGAACAATTTTGTATGAAGAAAGAAGTAGTTTTAGTTTCTTATTAGATGTGTATGAAAAAATATCCATTGATATCATAAGCAAGAATATAATTTTTTTTGATGTAATAATATACTCAATTTAATCAACAAGGTGTTTTTTTTAATACTTCTGTATTTATTTTTAATAACAAATTATTGCTAATGATGTTCAGATTTATTGTGTCTAACCAAATTCTATCATCATCTAATATTATACATAGTACCACTAATAACATAACCAAGTATATAGCTGAATTGAATCAACAATATGTCACATTTGTTTTGATTTTTCTTCAATTATAATAGGCACAAAGTGTTCAAATAAAAAAATACTATAGATAATGGACTAAGAGCATATTTTTTTATTTTACAATGTGAAATTACTTATAGAGGATGCATATGCAAAAGAGAATGGTGATTTTACTCAAAAGAAATTTTCTCTTGAACTAAGTTTGCCTTGGAAATACATCTATGATCAAATTTGCCCCTCATGCTATATATTCTTATGTGATATCAAAACAATGAAGTAGAAATTGTGATGAGTCTTTGATATATTCTTTAGCATTAAATCTTAGATCTATATTTAGCCTCCCACATGGACACAAAGTCAAGAGGGTGGAGGATATGGTCTACTTTGCTACGCTATTTATACTTTTGTAGGCCTTATAGGAAAACTTAGTATGTTATTTTCTCTTGTTCATGAACTAGCTTTGGCATTCCTAACTCACAAATTTATCAATATGAATCTAAAAATTAATGAAGTGACACTCAATCAAGACTCTATGGATCAAATAATCAAATCAGGATTAATTTTCTCAGGCTGCCTTACAAGAGGCCATGCAGCACCTTTGAGCCTATTATTGAAGCAAGTCAATTCTTCAAAAAGAAACTTGCTACTGAAAAAATCTTTCATGAAGTCAACTTACTTGCTCATGACGATGAACAAAGGACAGAAGTTGGGAACAAGGAGGGGGAAGTGAGAACAAAGACTGATATTGAGAACAGGGACAAGGAATTAAGATGGAGGATATGGGTTGAAAACAAAGAGGAGAGATGGGAGGAACAGGGAAGGAGGGATTGAGACGAAGAATAGGGGTTGGAAGCAAAGAGAGCATAGACAAAAAAAGTCTTAATAATGGTTTTGATAGGTGGATTGATTTAGTAAAATTTTAAGTCAATTTAACATTCTCATGTATGTAAATATATATATATATATATATATATATATGAACATACATACATGTAAATATGTAGGTTTTTATTTATTTATTTGCCAATCTATTTATATTTACATCAATTTGATTAGAAGTAATTACATACATGAAAGTGTTGTCTATGGTTTGAATTCTTTTGTATTACTTGATTCGAGCCAAATCAAAAGTAAATTGAGTAGGATTTTGCACAATGTAGGCTTTATATAATTTTGCCAATAATTTTTTGTATTAATAAGGCTTTATTCTTTTTTAATTTTAAAATTTTAGACCCTAGAATACCAACAAAAAATTGACTAATTAATATATATTTCATTGTCAAAAAACTAATCCAACAAATTTTAATCAAAGCTTAGTATTTGAGTTGTACCTTAAGCATGAACCATATTTCATTGAATGTCTAGATTACTAAGAATACAATAAATTTAAGAAACCAAAATGAAATGATTTTCTACTAGAATTTTTGAAACCAACATTCTTTCCTTCTCCTTTTTAATTTTCAATCTGAAAATTTTTTATATCAAAATATATACTCACTGTATTTTGTAATCTTGGTTGTAATATTATGAATGATGAGTCAAAAATAAATCAAACAATTAAAATTATAAAAAAGTTATAAGGTCATTTAAATCACATTATAATCTTGTAATTAAATTTTTTTCAAAAGAAATTAATTAATTATAGTTGTATGAATATATTGATAATATCCCTGATATTCATTGTAAATTATAAATTTATGTTTTATTTTGACTGATTTAAACATTCATAACTGTAGCTTGGATTTCTTATCTCACTCACTCAAAATTTATTTAAAAATAAAATAAAATAAAATAAAATAACGGATTTAATATTCATTTGAAATATAAATAGAAATGAAGATTATAAGTTCAAACTAAAAAGAAAAAAATCAGAAGAAAAAAAAAAGAAAAAGAAAAAGAAAACAAAAACAAAAACAAAAAAAAAAAACGAAAAGTTAAACAAAGGAATAAAAATGAAATAAAAAAAATATTTGTTTAAAGCATGCAAATATCGAAAAATCATAAATACTAAAATTTGAAGGCATCAATGCGTTTAAGCATAAAATTAAAAAAAGTATGTCAACCTTTACCTGAAACCTAAACAGTAGAAGAAAGTTATCATAAAGTCCATGTTCACAATATGAAGCTGTGCTGTTTCCATGATTTTTTTTTTTAATTTTAAACTTCAAACACAGATTGGGATTTTCTTGAGTAGTTCCTAAACATTTTGGGCTGAAGAGTAAGAACGCCAAATTCAGAGTTAAACTGATGCTATCAGAATATCCATTACAAACCTACAACCACACACAAAAGCAATCCATCAAATCTAACTTACCAAAACTCTACTTATCATCCATGTCACCCAAGTGGCAAACTGCATGTAGAATTTTCACCTTTGTTTGCGATTCTCACTCTTCAGTAAAGGGTGGGTGTTTGCCGCCATAGGAGGTGAACCAGCAGCTTGCTCTGCAAGAGTCTGATGCACAGCTTGACCCAATCGACCACAAGCAAAAACACAACCAGCATAAGAAAAAGATAAAGAAAACCCAATTATCCGGCACTGTGGTGAGGCACTCCGAAGACTGGGCTCCGTGCTACACGTGCTTCTCAGGGAATCTACGCACCAGTGAACCATGAACCCAATCACACCCCAACAGATGGTACGCGCAGAGCGCTTCATTGACGGATGCATAATTCAATAAAGCTAAATAATAAAGTATTTTCTGGGTTGAGAGCCCACCCGTTGACACGTGCCGCTTCTCGCACCCGACCCCAATGAATCTATTTCCTATCACCCACGGTTGGCATAGCTAAAATGATGGTGTAAGGAATTAACGAAATTGAGATCTGTCCTCGTGCTTTCCAACTGCAGACAAAAATCCCGCCCGCTCCAGGTTCATGAAAGCCGCGGCAAGAAGTGGCATTGAAAATCTTCCATTATCCCAGCCCATCTTCAATTCCATCTCACAAATTAAGCGATTGAAACAGGTCCCCAATGTTGACATGTTAACACAGGCTCTCACACTGTCAAACATTATCCTGGTGAGTACGTCCACCTCTCAACCACGGCAAATGAAAGTAGAATTTATACCAGAAGTTAAAAATACCAGAATGTCTACAATCATTATCAAGACGCTCCAACCAGAAAAATGTATTAACCAAACATCTGAACATGAAAAACAAGATCCACACAGCGCACCAAATTCATTTGACACGTGCCGCTCAGAAATAACTGAGCGCCCATACACTCCGTAAAAACGCTCAAGACGTTAAAACTCGCCAATCCATATCATAAGGCAAAGCCCAAAACTCCCATCAGAACTTATCAAATCAGAAAACATCAAAACACTAACGCGTCAAGGCCTCTCATTAAAACCAATTCATGAACAACGACACACAAATAGGAACGGAGATTGCTTGTCTGAACTTCGCTTCAGTCGGTCATGCTTTCGTACACACATGTGCAAAAAATCGATCCCTCTTACCCTCGGATATACCGCACAACCTCCCCAAAGCCCTCCACCTCAGTGTGCCCACTCTAATAACTCAACAGACCATCCTTGATGGCCTTGGAACTCCTCCATTTCACTACCTCTATCTCTGACCTTAACCCCGACCAACTCTACACTGTAATGGATACCTCACGCAAAACGCTGCGCTCATATGTGTACAGGTGAGGCCCCAAAACAGACAATGCTGCTCTCTCCACAGCAAACCACTGTGCTATACATCTCCACTCGCACTTACTTCGCTCCCACCGCCCCTTCTCGCCGCGCTGGCCGCTGCTTCTACCCACCGCCTGGGAACCTCCCACTCCTCCCGCGCTTCCTTCTCCCCTCAAACCGCTATTCACATCTCTCCTCTTCAATGCTGCCACTCCCACCTCTCTCCTCTTCAATGCTGCCACTCCCACCTCCTCCCACCACGTCCATCATCCCCCCGCTCTCTCCAAACCATCCTTCCACGTCTCCGACAGCCTTCCCTGGAACCCGCTCCACGGACTCCGGGACAACCCGCTGCAAGATCCCACCCATGTGTCTACAGCCGCCAGCCAGCCTCAACTGCTGTTGCTCAGTTCCCACTCCTGGAACATGCATCGACTTCCCACACCGTTCGGATCCTGCTCGCCTTTCTCACATTTCCCACCGCCCACCCGGCGGCTCTTACGCTCCCGCTCCCCACTACCACGTTGCCGTCTTCGTCCTCCGCAACGTGCTCGACTTCTTCGCTCCACCCACTGTCGTCGCGGACTTCAATATATCCATTATCTGCAAACACTGCCACATTCGCCTCAATCAACACTCCCCGCATTTCCAACCTCCCCACCCACCACCACGACACCACCACCAACGCCCCTACCAATTCAACTACATCGCCACCTTCCCACCACGCCTACCTGCTTTTTCCTCCGCTCTGCCTCTTCCTCCTGCATCACCAAACACAACACACACCCCAACCTCTTCAGATCCTGCTCTTCCCCTTCCTTCCATCCACCCCTTCCCGCCCCACACCAAATGCATCACACGTCCTCCGCATCACCAACTCTCCCCCCTCCTCCCAACCCCGCAACCCCCAAAAACCACCCAACAGGTTGCTACTCGGCAAGAAGGCGGTACGTACAGATTTTCTGGTGGATACCTGCTGCTTCCTCAGCCGCATGTTTTCCTCCTTCAGTTGGCTCACTTCCGCCTCCAGCTCCACCGTGTAAGCCTGCACACCAACCCCCCCACAACTTTAGCCATCCCCGTCTCCACACCCCCGCCCTTCCACCGCAACCACCACCACAACCCTCACCCCCCCCCCTACCTGCTTCCGAGCCCGCGACCGCGCCGCCGACTCCCTGTTCTTGATCATCCGCCGCTGCCGCCTCTCCACCACCTTCTCCACTGGCCCATCCGGTCCTCTCTTCCTCCCCCTCACCGACCCGTCCAGCCCGTAGTGCATCGGCGACAGAGACAGACCGCTCCGACCCCCATCCGAATCCGGACTCGGTGGAGAATTCGGCGCCAGCCCCATGTTCACCGTCATCCCGCCCCCCATCGCCCCGCCCAGCCCCATCGCCAGTCCCCCGCCCGTCATCCCCCCTCCCATGCCTGGCCCCATGTTTGCCCCCATCGCTCCACCCATCCCCAGCCCCGCCATCCCCACCATCGGACCAGCCCCGTTCCCCATCCTCTTCGCCGCCACGTTCACGTAAGCCGCCTCCGCCGCTGCCTGCTGCTGCTGTTGCAGCATGTGCTGCTGCTGGTGCAGCTGTTGCTGGGCGATGCTCCGCAGCCAGTCAGCCTGCTCTCACAACCACGCAATGCCACTCATCACAACCCACAATCCTCACACCCCCACCTCCACCATGCTGTCCCCAAACACCCTAACCCCCACACGCGTCCCCAATTACACTCCACGCTCAACATACACCTCTACACTTCCTCACCACCATCCCATCGCATCTTTCCACCTTTACCCACCACCTCATCCTTCCCACTCTATCACCACCCTCCACACCGCTCTACCACCTCCACCCCTCTACCACAACGCCCATGCGCTTCTCACACTCCTCTTCCACACCCCCGCTACCCCCACTATCCTCACCCGCACCCTCATCCCTTACCTGCTGCTGCTGCTGTTGTTGCGTCGCAGCCGCGTGGTTCTTGTTGTACTCGTCTATCTGCATTGCTTCTATGGTCGCCTGGCTCGTCATCGCGTTAGCAGGCGACAGCGACAGCGTCGGTACGATCTCGCCACCCCGCTCTCCGTGCGCACCTCTCGCTTTCTCCTGGTTCCCCAGCGCCCCCACAAACGCCCCGAATCCTTGCGTCGATACCTCCGACTCCTCCCTCATCACCCCCGCCTTCACCAGAAAGTCCTCCAGAGTCATCTCCCCGAACGTCTGCGTCCTCTCCTGCTCCGACGCCCCTGCGGCCGGCTCCCCGCTGCCCTCCGAATTCCCCGACGACCCCCGATGTATGTCCTTCCATACCTCGTCCACCGTCTTCCTGCTCAGCGTTCGCGGCAACGTGATCGATCCTTGCCTCTGCAAGCTCGATTGCCGAGATAGCATTCCCCCGCCACCTTGTCCTGCATCGCCCACGGATCCCATCGCCGCCGCCATCGCCTGACTCTCTTCTGCCGTCCATATGTTCTTCAAAAATTCGTCCATGTTCATGGACCCGAAGTTCTTCCCCGGCTCCGACAGCGCATTCTGGAACTCATCCAGCGTCAGCGAGTATATCGACGATTGCCGCGCCAGTGAATTGAACCGGCTTCCCAAACCCGCCAGGCTCGACCCCGCCAGTCCATTGCTCGCGCTCGACGCACTCGCCCCGTTCGACGCCCCTCCCCCTGCTCCTGCTCCTGCTCCTGCTCCTCCACCCCGACCTTGCGTTCGCGGACTCAGCGCCCGCGACGCCATGCCTCCGTCCTCCGCCCAAACACCCGGCTTCTCGCCCTCCGACGCTGCTACCCTTCGGGCAGCACGGTTTCGGGCCCGGCTGCGGGCGTCTGGGCCTGCCAGTGCTCCTGCTCTCTCTTACCACAAAAACTTCCCTCTCGAACACCACCAGTCCGCCGCACCACGCTCCCTCACGCACGTTACTCTAGGTGCCAACGCCTCGTCTGCTCTCGCCTGCGCGAATCCTGCCCGCCACACTCCAGCTGCACACCCTCTGTGCATGTACCACGCTCCGGATTCTCTGGGCTCCCGTAACCCCGAAGTCGCGAACACATCAAAAATCCACCCCACGATCCCTCGATCCTTCTACGCACCGCAGCACATCGCCATGACTTCAATTCCACCCCCACGTCTTCGTCTGTACGCCACACACAAACACTCAGTCCGCCATTCAACCACCTCCATGTTTCTCAACCTGCATCCGCTCACTCACGAAGGCAACTGCATAGCTTCACACTTCGAACACGCATGCACGCCAAACTACAGGTCTTCTCCACACGCTTCACACACCTCCATTCAAGCACCTCGTCGCAGTTCTATCTGACCCCATAGATCCTAATACAACCAACCCACTGTGGACTCCAATCCCGTGCGACATGTTCATCCGTCCTTCCAAACAACACCCTACCTTTCTCACTCGCACCCATCCCATCCACACCGTTAACTCGCACCACCTCTATAGCCACTCCACTGCAGCCGTCGCCCACTCTGGTGCACCACGGCGCACTGAAATTATTTCCTACGCTGTCCACCGCATACCCACATCCACTCTACTATCATGTTTCCGCTACATGTCGCACAGGTCCTCTTCACCACACGACTAGGCTCCTCCTCTTCCCACACACTTCCTGCCGCCACCCATACCCGCCGCTAATCACCGGCTCCCCTAACCTCGTTGCTGCACCGCTCAATCCTTGCATGCTAAGACATTCCCGCACCATCACTCGCACTACGACTCACAACGCCGACATCCACCATCAAATCTCACATGCCCGGAACTGAAACTGCCCATGCCTAGCCTCCCCACCGCCACAGATTCACCACGCCACTGCTATCTACACCCAGCATTTCACCCTCGCACCCTCCCCGACGCTCTATCACAACTCTCGCCATCCACACACGGCACGCACTCGCTCAAAGTACCAAACCCTACACCGAAATACCAACTCCTCCCACCTACATCACACCACCACCCTACCAATCTAGCCCCCCTTCCCACATCCAATTTCTGGTCCCAAACATCAAGAAGTTGCCAATGCACCACACCCTGCCTCTCATCCACCCCAAACCTCCCTGCCACGACCACCCCCACTTCGCTAACGAACACCTGCATGAAACTTGCCTCACCCCAACCCCAAACTTAATGCCCCCAAACGACTCCACAGCTCACCCTGCGGTAAACCACGGTGGGATGCAGTCCCAACTACATCACTCTTTTCCACTCATCGCCACAACCAGGCGCTCTCTCTCTCTCTCTCTCTCTCTCTCTCTCTCTCTCTCCTCGCCATCCCCTCCTCCTCACCACTCACTCCTCATCCTCATCCCGCCCCTACTCCAACGCACGAGCAACTCCATTACTCCCAAGAACCACCGCCGATCGGCATCGCCGACCCCGGCGGATGCCTCAAACCATCGCACAAACTCAGTAACGGCAAACGAAAGGGAGGGAAGGACAGGGGCACGACGCGGCGGGATGACCCGTCCGAAAACAAGCCTTGCCGACCAGGTGGAAACAAACCAGAGCAAGAAAGCCACGTGCATGGCATAGAAACTCACCTACGCGGCAACGAAACAGCATGTAAGAGCAGCAGCGGGGTCGGGAAGGTGACAAGCGGCAAAGCAGCGATGCTGGCTGGCACTACACGAGTTGGATAGAGAAGCCCAACTCTCGGCTTCACCCTCGCTCTCGGGAACGATGCCCTTTTCTGCAGTTCTACTAGTCTACTCACTCCAGTGATGTGCTGTGTTGCGCTGTTTGTGTTCAAGCCCTGCCCGCGTGCCTGCGTGCCTGCGTGCTTCAACCGATGCGCTTGCTTGCGTGTACAAGCTAGAGTGGAGCAGGGTGATGCAGTGGGAAGGAAGGTCCACGAAATTGGGTGCCACAGAGAGAGTTTGAGAGAACGTCCTTGAGACAGAAATGCGCTGGACTTCCACTACAACGACGAGATGCTGCTCCTCACTGGAACCTCACGAAAGCAGGCGGCACGGCGCTGCGCTATAACACAGGTACGCAGCGAGAGAAGGACACTTGGTGGGTGAGAGGAAAGGGAGGAAGGAAGCACGATGCAGTTAGTAAGTGTGGGTCTAGAGTGCAAACAAGGAAATGGGGGCGTCATGGTCCCCCCCCTTTCTCGCATGCTCTAGTAACCAGACGAGAATGGGTCCTCGGAATTGGACCCTAAAATTGCGCATTTGATTCCTGCCTTGCTAGGTGTCACTGCATTGAACTGCCACGCTCTCCCTGCCTTTTCGTTCCCTTCTGCTTCTTTCTCGTTCTCGTGTCTTTTCCCTCCCCCCACCTCTCATTAAAGTGCCCTCCTGTTCCCTGGCTGCCGCTTTCTTGTTCGCAAGTCGCTCCTCTACATGCATGCTTAGATGTGATTTCTGGTTGCAGTATTCGGTGCTGGTGAAGCCACATTAGTGTCTAAGATTCTAGTGGCAAACTTTCTCACACTCTTCACATTTCTGAGGTAGAAAACAGTCTATCAGTGAGTTGTAATAACATTCTTCTAATATTATCTAATTACAGTATTTGTGAATATGTCGTTGTCTATGAATCTGTAAGTTGTATGGCAATTTTACCTGTTTTGCCAATAAAAGTGAAGTCTTGTCTTTTAGGTGCAATGTTGAAAAGCTTTGTGCAAGCTATTGAATACTTTCGTATGGTCTTTTTAAAGTGTGTGATATATAGAACAATAATTTGGTATTAGAAAGAATCATTTCAGGTATTTTTTACAATTTTTTTTTCTTTCTATATTGGTGTCATTATAAATGCCTTCTAATATAACTTCAAAGTCATCAATGATTTGTTTTATTATTAATAATATTCTATATAATATAGTTTTACTACAAAAACATGATTTAAGAATGAAATATCCAATTTCAGTCATATCATGGTTTGACATAAAATTACTTATTTTAATAAAAAAAAAATTAAACTTTAAGTTCACTTTTAAAAGAATTTATGTTAAAGTATTGAATCTCGATGTTTCTGTTCTATATCTGATTATTATTTTTATTATATAATGATAAAATATTACACAATTAAAAGTCATCAATATAAATTAATAGAATTTGTATCATATACAACATACAATCTTTTGAATATTTCTAATGATAATACAAATATAATAGAATTTTTCCTTTAAATAAATACAACTGAAATACTTAGCATCTAAAAATATGTCAAATATATCACTAATCTACAGATAAAAATTAACGATTAATTTGTAAGGATATATTTTTTTAACTTCTTTTTAGTTCAATTTTTTATCTTATCATTATTACTATTTTAAAAATGACTAATATTCTAATAAGAATTTTTTTTGATTTTATGTGTTTTTACTCTATTTTATCATTATATTAAACATTGATTTTCAAAATATTTATTTATTTTTATCAATATGAAGTTTTTTAAGAGTCCACATATTGGATAGTTAGATGAGCATATATAGAACGAAAAAAAATATAGATTGAAATAATGAAGCCTTCATTAATCAATTTAAATATGGATTAAAAGATGATGTTAAAGATTTATTGTTGACAATGCCAAAAGCAAACTTATTAGAACAATTTATTGCTCAAGTCATTGCATGTAACAATTAACTTTTTAAAAGAGACCAAAAACAAAGATTTAATTGGAGAGATATAAGTCAATGCATAGCAATAATTCATAAGTTTTCAAAAATTTAATCATCAAGGGCGAAACCAATACAAATTGATATGATATGTTTTAAACCTCTCAATAAGCAAAAAAAGACTCAACATTGTTAAGAAGAATTATGCTTTTAAAATAGAAAATCTAAACATATTATTCAACATTGTTCAAAAAAATAATGCAATCACAAAATGAGAGGCATGGTTATTAAAGAGGACATTGTATCAAAAAACAAGTTGTCCAATTATAATAAAGGTTGTGTGGATAAAATATGTACAATACCTAATAAAAATCCTGCTTTCTCTTCAAAACCTTCACCTTACATTATAATAGATGTTTATTTAGGATCCAAAAATCACAAAGTCTTTATTTTGTTAGATTCAAGTACCTCAGCTTATTTTATAGATAAATACTTTATTAGAAAAAAAAAATATATATCCTTAGTCAAGAAAACTAAGCTTACATATGTATAAGCCAAAGATGGTTGTTTGTTGTCTTTTTGAGCTATAATCCTTAATTTTGTTTTTTTAAAATGTAGCAACTAATGGTCATAATAGCTTAATAATATTTAATATTACTAGAAATTTTTTTAATTCAATTATTTAAGATTTATTGTGACTAATGAAGTATAACCTTCAAATAAATTATATTTTTTATAATCTTGATTTTTCTTATACTCTAATCCAGATCATTATAAAAAATTATTAGTCTAGTACAATCAAATATTTATTGGTAGATACAAGAGCTTTTATTTATATAGCAAAAGAAATGTCATTTTTTGATATTTATACCATATCCATTTTTGAAAGTAAAAAGACTTCAAGTGATATTCTAAGCTGGTACTAAGATTATCAAGATATTTTTTTAAAAAAAAATGCAGATATTTTTCTTAAATATTTTTTTTATGATTATTCAATTAATCTTCAAGAAGAAATTTAACCATCATTTGGAGCAATCTATAACTTATTAAAAAATAAATTGATTGTATTTAAGAAATATATTGAAAAGAATCTAATTAAAAAAATTATATACTATTTTAAATTTCCAATTAAAACTCTTATTTTTTTTTGAGAAGAAAAAAGACGGATTATTATAGATGTATATAGATTATTAAAGATTCAACAAGATCACTATTAAAAATAATTATCTTTTGATGCCTTTCATGAAATTCAGAGTTAGAAAAAAAGATGATGTTATAAACACCCAACAAAAATATTTTAATAATAATCTTTAAATACTTTATTAAGTTCTAAAAGATTTTTAAAATATTTTAATAGAATATTTTAAAAATATTATTAAAATATTCTAAAATATTCTAAAGTTTTCTTTAAATATTCCAACAAATTCTAGAAAGTCCTAAGAGAATTATGGAAATTGTCCAAAAAGCTTCTTAAAGTTACTTCGTCTTCAAGCAACATACAAATTTTTTGAAAGCCTTCTTGTACCTAGTATATATTGGATTTGAGGCTAAGAAAATCCTAGATCTCAACAACATATCTCTTAGAGTTCTAACTCACTTCTTTTGATGTTAATCTTGTATCCATCTCATTTAATCAACTTCTTGCTAATTTCTTTGTTGAAACTCTTTTGATCAACTTCTTGTTTGATCTTTTGTGTAGTGTATCTATAATAGTATGTCGAAACTACTTTCTTATCAATATTAAAGCTTGATTCTTCTTGATCCTTCTTCATAGAGAATAAATCATCCTTCTTTTTGAAAGCATTTGAGAGCTTTAAAGACTACAGATTATCCTCTTCTAAATTTATATTATTTAGAAATTCTTTTTTTTCTTTCAAGATGGTTTGAGGTGAAGATGTTAGTATACTTGAGGCTTTTGAGTCCAAGTTAGATGTTAATAAGAATATGTTGAATGCTTTGTCTAATTGAATTATTGAAATTGAATTTTTTTTTTGTAAGATTTTACGGTGATGTAAGACCTAGAATAGTTCAACTTATGATGCAACCACTTTCTTAAGTTTCTAAATCCAAGGAGGTAGTAGCATCTTGTCATGAACATATATTTACTATAATTGTTATATAAGTGATATGAATAGATAGAAGTAAGTAAAAATAGATTAATTTTATAATATCTTCTAGAAAAGCTTCTTAAAAGCTTCATAGACATTGCTTTGACTTTACATATGTTTATACTTAATTGATAGGTTAAAAATTTGGTCAGCAAGTTAACCATGTGCTATCCTTATTGATAGCTTGCAAAACAAGCTAATTATGTAGCATCCACATAGAAAACTTGCTTGGCAAGTTAAGATACATGTTGTGCAAAGTCAACACGTTTTTGGAGGTCCTATAGAACGTTGCCACGTAGCTTCTAGGTAGATAGTATATATAGAGGCAAGAGTGAAGCCTTCTTCACTCTTGTCAACTCCTTTCTTGCTTCTAGTCTAGTTTCAAGGGTCTCTAGTTTTCTTGTCTTTTGGCAATAGCTACTCTAGTTTCTTTCTTAATATACATATTTAGTTATTTCTTTTTTGTCATCTTTCTTTGAAAAAAGTCTCATTTATTTATTTGTTTTTATCAAGTTCTTATCCTTGATAGATAGACAAGAATGCACTTACAAAATCAGATTTTTATCTAATCTTGATTAAGAGTGGATTATCCCTTTCTCTTGATAAGACATAAGCGTATTAGAAGTTGCGGATTACCCTCTTCTAAATTGATATTGTTCTTAGTATTTTCTTTGTTCTCAAGTCCTCTCTTTTATTTTTTTTGAGTAATATTAGACATCTTTTCCTTCCTAAGTGTTATCATGGCAGAACTTGCTGAAATGAAGAGTGCAATGGCACAAATGTAAGAACAATTGAGGGAATTAATACTTGCAATGTATCAACTTAATTTGCCACTACAAGGAATAACAAGATTAGGAGGAAGTGAAGATATAGAAATGATTGGAGCTGCTTCAACATCTGTACCAAATCATGTCCTTTTTCCTATGGTGGAACACTCATCTAGTATTAAAGAACCAAGAATTGCCCTACCCGAGAAATTTGATGGCACTAGATCAAAGTTTAGAGGATTTATCAATCAAGTACAACTTGTGATTGAACTTCAACCTCAAAGCTATTCAACTCCAAGATTGCAAGTCAGATTCATTGGTATGCTTCTTTCAAGTTCAGCATTATCGTAGTTTTCATCTTTTCTTGAATGACAAGATCCAATATTAGATAATCTGGAGGTTTTTTTAGTGGAGTTTTGATCCATGTATGGAAAACATGATGCAATTCATATTGCAACCAACAAGATCTATATGTTGTGACAAGGCAATCGATCAATAATATTGTATGCTTTATAATTTTGACAACTTGCAAGTGATATCAAGTACGATAATGTTGCACTTGCTAGCCAATTTCTCTACAAATTATAATATGAGGTGAAAAAATTAATGCTCAACTTACTTGATCCTCAAACATTGAGTCAAGCAATTGACTTTGCTCTGAAGTGCCACAATCGTCTTTTTGAATTCCAATCTGAGAACCGTACAAGTAGACTTCAATGTTACTATAATTCAATGGCAACATCAACATCTCTACAATACATACATTCAAAAGTAGAGGATATGCAAATTAATGTGGTACATTTCAAACCTCTTATTGAACAAAAAAAGACTTATTGTTGTAAAAAAAGAATTATGCTTATATTGTGGAGAACCTAAGCACACTACTCAAAATTTCCCAAAGAAGCGACACAACCATAAAATAAGGAGTATGGCGATTAAAAAAGATAGTATGTCAAAAAATGAGTTTGTCCAATTACAATAGGGATCGTGTGGCTGGAACCTTGTATAACACTTAGTAAAGGTCCTATTCTCTCTTCATAACCCTCTCCTTATTTTACAATAAATATTATTTTAGAACCTAAACATCATAAAGTCTCTGTCTTATTAGATTCAGGAGCCATAGCATATTTCTTAGATGAAGAATTTGCTAAAAGATATAGCATACTTTTAGTAAAGAAAACTAAACCTATTCATATAGAAGTCATAGATGGTCGTCCCTTGTCTTCAAGAGATATTACTCATAAAATCTTTCCTACAGAAGTAGCAACTAATGGTCATAGTAATTTTGTAATATTTAATATCATTAAATCTGCTTCTAATCTAGTCATTTCAGGTTTATTATGGCTAGAAAAATATAATCCTAAAATAGATTGGACTTCTCGTAGTCTTGACTTTTTTGAAAGTATAACTAAGAACATAATTAATCAAGTAGAAAGTCATAATTCTAATACAACTAAACCTGTATTTGTAGATGCAAGAGCTTTCTTGCATGTTGTAAAAGAAGGATTACCTTGAATCATTTATGTCGCACTTGTTTCTATTGAAGGAAAGACTTCAAGTGGCATTCGAAGCCAATATCAAGATTTTTAAGATGTATTTGAAAAGAAAAATGTAGATACTCTTCTGAAACATCATTCCTATGATTGCTCAATTGACCTTCAAGAAGGAGCACAACCGCCATTTGGACCAATCTACAATTTATCACATAATGAGTTGGCTAAATTCAAGGATTATATTGAAGAAAATTTGGCCAAGAACTTCATATGCCATTCAAAATCTCCATCAGGAGCTCCAATTTTATTTGTGAAGAAAAAAGATGAATCATTGCGGATGTGTATCGATTATTGAGGACTCAACAAAATCACCATCAAGAACAGGTATCCGCTACCTTTGCTATTTGGACTCCTTGATCAGTTGAATGAAGCTAAGATCTATACAAAAAATACATCTACGAGGAGCATACAATCTGATAAGCATCAAATGAAGAGATGAATGGAAGACTGCGTTTCGAACAAGACATGGACATTTTGAATACAATATCATGCCTTTTGGACTTATAAATGTACTAATAATATTCCAACATCTAATAAATAGTGTCTTTTGGGAGTTTTTAGATGATTTTATTATCTGTTATCTAAACGATATCTTAATCTATTCTAAGAATATAAAAGAACATAAACTTCATGTTCGTCATGTATTACAAAAACTAAGAGATGCAAGACTCTATACCAAGATAGAAAAGTGTGTATTTCATATTACTCAAGTCAACTTCTTAGGATACATCTTTTCAAATGATAGACTTATGATAGATCCTAAGAAAGTTCAAGCTATTATGGATTGGAAGATCCCAAAAACGGTAAGAGATGTCCAATGCTTTTTGGGATTTGCCAACTACTATTGGAGCTTCATCAAAGACTTCTCTCAAGTTATAGCTCTATTTACACATTTGACTTGTAAAGACAAATTTCAATGGAATCAAGAAGCGGAAGTAGTATTTAAAGCTTTAAAGACAATCTTTGTTTCTGCACCAATCTTGTATCGCGTCGATTTTTCTAAGCCATTTTTTATGGAAACAAATGCATCAGACTTTGCTTTCAGTGTTGTATTGTTACAAATGAGAACAGATGCTAAACTTCATTCAATAGCTTTTCATTCAAGAAAATTTTTAGCAGCCGAGATCAATTAGGAGATCCATAATAAAGAACTTCTTGCAATCATGGATTCCTTTCAAGAATGGCGCCATTATCTAGAAGGTGCTCCTAGTCTAGTCACTATGTATATGGATCACAAGAACCTTGAATATTTTATATCAGCACATATTTTGAATCATTGCCAAGTCTATTGGAATATGTCTTTATCAAGATTTAAATTCAAGATCACTTATTGACTGAAAAAACAACAAGGTTTGACAGATGCACTCTCTAGATGATCTTACCTTGCACCAAAGGAAAGAGATGTTACTTTTCATCAGTAATGGATAATTCTCTTAAAGCTAGAGCATCTTCATCTTCAAGCAATGAAATCAACACTAATTGTTGATTCAACTTTCATTAAGCAAGTTCAATCAAGTAGGTCTTCTGATCCTCTTATTCGTGATATTAAGGGAAACCCTTCAAAATCTCATGATACTTCCAAGTTTGAATTCAAGAATAATCTACTATATTTCGAGGGATACTTATATGTTCCAGAAGGTGAAGCTCGATTATGTATTCTTCAAGCTCGTCATGATTTTCCAGCAGCAGGACATTTTAGGTACAATAAAACTTTGGAACTAATATCTAGGAATTTTTGGTGGCGACAAATGTGGACGACAATCAAAGATTTTGTAAAATCTTGTGATATTTGCTCAAGATCAAAAACTCCTTGTTATCAACCTTATATACTTCTTTAGCAATTACCCATTCTAGAACAACCATGATCTTCTATTTTTATGGATTTCATCACAGATCTTCAAATCTCAGGTGCTTATGACTCTATATTCATGATAGTAGATTGTTTTACCAAGATGGCACATTTTGTACCATGTACACCATCCATCACAGGTGAAGAAATAGTTAAGCTCTTTCATGACAATATCTATCGCTATCATAGATTACCCAAAGATATTATATTAGATAAGGGAACTCAGTTTATATCAAGATTTTGGCGGACTCTTTTCAAGATTCTAAAAGTGAATATAAAACTATCTTTGGCATTCCATCCTCAAATTGATAGACAAGCGGAGCGTATTAATCAAATTTTGAAGTAGTATTTAAGATGTACCATCAACTACCAACAAGATGATTGGACAACTCTTTTGCTATTGGCAGAGTTTGCTTATAATAATATGGTACATTCTTTTATAAAACAAACACCTTTCTTTGCCAATTATGCTTATCATCCACGACTTGATACTTTTGGCTTTTCAAAAGCTAATAATCATGTGACAAAAGATTTAGCAAATCATTGATTAGAGCTACATGCAAAAATAAAGGCATAATTAAAAGAAGCTAAAGAACAATAAAAGATCAATGCAGATGTATATCGAAAAGAACAACTACCATTCCACATGGTGACAAGGTATGGTTACTTTGTTACAATATCAAGATCACTTGTTCTTGTGACAAGTTGGACTATCAAAGGCTTGGACCATTTTCTATTTCTACACAAATCAATCCAGTTGTATATTGTTTACACCTATCGGAGTCAATAAAAATTCATCTAATATTCCACGTATCTCTTCTTGAATCATACAAGATAATGGACATACCAAGAAGAAGACAAGCTTCACTTCCTCTTATAGAAGTGGACAATAATGAAGAATTTAAAATGGAAGAAATCCTACATTCTAGGCGACACCGAAGTAAATTAGAATATCTTGTCCATTGCACAGATATGATATTAATGAATGTATATGGAAGCCAATAAAGAATCTTGTAAATGCAGCAAAGGCGATAAAGGCTTTTCATCGACGACATCCATCAAAATCAAGATGAAAACCTTACTTATAAAAGAAACAAGATCTAGGCAAGATAACATTCTACTTTCAATCCTTGTTTGTAGCTTCTTTATAGTTGTGACACTGAGGAGGAAAATCAACAACTAACAAATTTGACTGAAGAGCCTTTGTTTGCTGACATACCAAACAAGACATTACGATTGTCACAACCTTCAAGACAATTCAATCAAGATGAAGATCCTCAAGAACAATATTTTCTTCCTTGAATAGATAGCGAGATACAATGCGTTTGATATCATGATCTTGGAAGAGACTCCCAATATTTGGTGATTTTACTAGAGGTAAGAACAACTCCTGATGGTGTTCCAAATGTTTTATTTGAAGGAAGTTATGAAGGCTTCAACAATGATCAAATAATTGGAAGGTCTTCTTGCCCTGGTATGGGACACTATCAATGCTTGAGAGGCCATATTAAACATCTTCGAAGAGAACAAAGATCAAAGTATGTGGCAAATATAATTCGTCGCATCTTAGACTTCCTCAACATGTGATCATTGCTCCTTGTGGAACTCATCCCTAAAAGAAGGAGTAATGTCATGGACATATATTTACTATAATTATTACTTAAATGATATGAATAGGTAGAAGTAGGTAAAAGTAGATTAATTTCATAATATCTTCTAAAGTTGCTTCTTAGAAGCTTTATAGATGCTACTTTGACTTTACATGTATTTATACTTGATTGATAGGTTAAAAACTTGGTCAACAAGTTAACCATGTACCACACATATTGATAGCTTGCGAAATAAACTAACTATGTGGCACCCATATAGAAAACTTGCGTTGCAAGTTAAGATACATGTTGTGCAAAGTCAACACGTTTTTGGAGGTCCTATAGAATGTTGCCATGTAGCTCCTAGGTAGATAGTATATATAGAAGCAAGAGTGAAGCCTTCTTCACTCTTGTCAACTCCTTTCTTGCTTCTAGTCTAGTTTCAAGAGTCTCTAGTTTTCTTGTCTTTTGGAAATAGCCACTCTATTTTCTTTCTTAATATACATATTTAGTTATTTCTATTTTATCATATTTCTTTAAGAAAATTCTCTCTTGTTTATTTATTTTTATCAAGTTCTTATCCTTGATACACCTATACCTCAATAAGAAATTTTACCTATTCAACAACATAAAGAGCTTAGGATTAATCCTCAAAAAAAGTTTGATAGTACATGCTTTCAATTTTAAAGATTTTTTAACCAAATTCAATTAGTAACTTTTCTACAACTTGAGCACTATCCAACTTAAGAGTCACAAATTGGTTTAGTTGAAACCTTGCTTATATGACAAGTCTTATCTTTGTTTGTTTCTTTGTTTGAGAAGAAATCTTTAATCTTAATCAACTTTGAAGCTTTTTTAAAAGCATTTGCATAGGCATTTTGAAAACATGATAAGGCCCTATAGAAAAAAAAAAAGATTTGTTCATTATGTAAAAAATCACACTCTATATTAATTATGCATTTGATTTTGGACAATTAACTTGTGACATTTTAAAGAAACAAGCTCCGTAATAGCAATTCTAAAGCAGTATAAAGAATTTCAAGTTATCTTCAAAAAGAAAAATACTAACATATTGTTGGAGCATTGACCATATGATTAAGCTATTGATCTTTAAGAAGGAGCTCAACCACTATTTGGCCCAATCTACAACCTATCACAAAACAAGCTTTTGGTATTGAAAGATTATAACTACAAAAATCTTGCAAAGAATTTTATTTGATATTTTAAATTTCCAATAGATGTATCAAAACTTTTTATAAAGAAAAATAAGCAATCTTTACAAATGTATGTTTATTATCACAATCTTAATAAAATAACAATAAAGAATCTTTATCTATTCTTATTGATATTAAGATTTTTGGAGCAACTCGATTAAGCTAAGATTTACATAAAAATAGATCTTTGTGAAGTATACAATTTAATATAGATCAAAGAAAGAAATGAATAAAAGACAATATTTTGGACAAGATATGGATATTTTAAATATATTTTCATACATTTTGGATTAAAAAATGCATGCGCTATATTCTAACATTTGATGAATTATGTTTTTTAAGAATTCTTAATTATAAGAATTGTCTGTTATCTTGATGATATCTTAATCTATTCTAATATAAAGAACACTTGAGATTAATCTTAAAAAAATTATAAAATATAGGATTATATGCCAAATTAGAAAAATATATTTTTATTAGCCAAAAATAGAGTTTTTAAATATATTATATTTAATAAAGGTCTATTGATGAATCAAAAAAAATTCAAGTTATATATTATGGATAATTCTAAAGATAGTATAAGATGTATAATACTTTTTAAAATTTGATAATTTCTATTAGATATTTATCAAAAATTATTCTCGAATTGCTACTCTTTTTATTTGGTTGCTATCCAAAGATAAATTAGAATGAGGACCTCAAGCACAAAGGGCTTTTTAAGATTTGAAAGGAGCTTTTGATACATCTTCAATCTTAATATATTTAGATTTCACAAAGGCCTTCTATTTGGAGACTAATGCTTTCAACTTTGCATTAAGAGTTGTACTATTTTAGATAGAAAATGATAGAAAATTCTACCCAATTATATTCTATTCTAAAAGAATTTCAGCTACAAAGATCAATTATGAGATTCATAATAAAAAGCTTCTTGTGGTTATAGATTTTTTTCAATAATAATATTACTTATTAGAAGGTACCACACATTTTATGATTATATAGATAAATTACAAAAACTTGTAGTATTTCATATCAACTCAAGTTTTGAATTGCAACCAAGTTCATTAAAATATATCATTAACTTATTTTTATTTTGTGATTACATATTGATTAAGAAAGCAAGAAGGACTATCAAACATTTTACAAAAAGAGATGATATCTTATTCTAAAGACTGGAGAAGCAATATTTGATCAACATTATACCACTCTTTTGAAGCTAGAACAATTTTTTCTTTATACTACTCTTATGGTTATACTTGTTGTTTCAAATTATTTTGAATAAATTTGTGTAGTATCAACTAAAGATTCATTAGTTTATAGTATCAAGCAGTGCCTTGACAATAACAAGATTAAGTTTATGGAAGATCTTTCGTACTTTATTATTACTACATAAATAGAAATAAAGGTTATGGATGATTTTTTTTTGCCTCTATATATATTATCTATCTAAAAGCTACGTGATGATGTTCTATAGGACCTCCAAAATGTATTAACTTTGCAAGACACATATCTCAACTTGCAAGGAAAGTTTTATATATGGGTGCCACATAATTAGCTTGTTTAGCAAGCTATCAATATATATGGCACATGGTTAATTTATTGACCAAGTTTCTAACCTATCAATCAACTATATATATATAAAGTCAAAATAGTATTTATAAAGCTTAAAAGAAGCTTCTTTAGAAGATATTATAAAATTAATTTATTTTTAATTAGTTCTATCTATTCATTTTATTTAAATAATAATTATAATAAATTAATGTCCATCACATTATCTTTCTTTCTAGAAGCAAGTTCCAAGATGAGTAATAATTACATTTTGAAAACAAATTAAATGCTATAAATTTTATTTGCCACATACTTTGATCTTTATTTCTTTTGAAGGTAGTTAATAGGTCTTCTTAGCCATTGGTAATATTTCATTCTAGGGTGGAAAGACCATCCTATTATTTGATCATTGTTAAGACCTTCTGTCACAAATATATATATATATATATATATATATATATATATATGATTAAGTAGAAATAAAAATAGATTTATTTCATAATTTTTTTTTAGAGAGATTCTCAGAAGCTTCATAAACACTATTTTGACTTTGCATATGTTTGTAGTTGATTAGTAGATTAGACACTTGGTCAACACCTTTCTAGTCTTTAATATTATTTCAAGAATTTCTAGTTTTCTTATCTTTAGAAATAGCCATTCTAATTCAATATATTATCCTCTTTGAGTGATTTTTTACTTTTTTGAATGTCATAAGAATGTATTGAAATTTTCTTTCTTTGAGATTCATGACTTTGACAATTTGACAAGAGTCCTAACTCACTGTTTTTGTCTTGTTTTAAAAGTGAGTGGATTATCTCACTTCTATTATTGTATTTTGAAGGTTGTAGATTATTCATCTTTAAACAAACTTTTACTTTTTTAATACTAATTTTTTCCTTAAAGAAGGCTGATTATTCATCTTTGTGGAAATTTTCATGTGATATTAGAGGTTGCAAATTACTTTCATCTAATTTGACTTATAGATTTGTTAAATTATTTGAAATAGAAGAAAAAATTATGAATGTTATACTTGGCAGAAGTAAGAATAGATTTGTAACTATTACAGATCTTCACAAACTTTTCAACTCACTTAGGATAGAAATTTTATGCATCACCGATGACAACCAAAGGAATACTAATCATATACTATCGTAATGTAACATGACTAATAGATAAAAGAGATGAAGAAATTATTATATTATAGAAGATCTTACTTCAAATATTAAGGCAAATTATCTTAGAAGATAGATAATAGTCCAAAAGAAAATAAAATTAAAGATATAAATGCTATCTTTTTACAAAGTAGGCTTCTATTTACTTTATAAGGCTATTAATAAGGTAAAATAAAATAGATTAAAAAAAAGATATGAGCATATTTATAAAAAAAATAAAAATAAATAAAAATAAAATTGGAGTTGATTTGAACCAAATTTAAGTCTAAAGGACAAAATTTGATACCCGAAGAGGACTAGTTATTAACCTAGGTCGAAATCTGACCTTGAAGTACAAAACTAAGTACTTACAACAACTCCAGAGTTCTTTTGCAAATCAAAGAATAAGATTTGAAAGAAAAATTGATAAGATTTTTTTAGACAATGACTTTGAGTGATTTGAGTATATAATGACTTTGTAAGAGCTCTGCAAAGACATAGTTGTTTTGGATGATTTTAGAATTTATAAAATAAAAAAGATATTATGTTTTAGAGAATTTTATATTTTTGGTCGTAGATCTATACTTTAAATTTTAAGAACTTATTTGAATAATTGTTTACAATATATGTTGTAAGTTTGAACTTGATAAAATGATCAAATTGAAGGTTATTGAATTTTAAGTAGATTGAGGTCTCAAAAATTAGACTTTAAGAGGAAATTAGGTTTTTTAAGATCTTTAGCAATCTTCTAATTGGATTAGAGTGAAATTTATATGTGAAGATAATAGACTTGATTTATAAAACATATATGAAATTTGAGAACAATTGAATGGTTTGAAAAGAAAATATTGGCATTGGAAGTTCAATATTTAGATTGGAGTAGGAGGCTGGCTAACATCCAAGTACGTTTAGGATTTTAGTTCTATTTGATAAGAGAAATTATCTTCAAATTTTATATGTTTTTTGCTAACTTAGGTTTTAAAAAGTATATAAAATTTCAAGCAAGATCAATGGTTTAATCAATAGATATTAAGATTCTAAATTGTACTAAGATTTAATTGAATTAATTAGAATTTGATTAAGATTTGATTTGACATTAGGATAGGATTAGGATCTAGGATTTGATTAAAGTTTGATTAGGATTTAAGGTTGGAGTAGGATTTAGGATTTGGTTAAGGATTTGCTTAGGATTTAGAATTTAGGATTTGATTAGGATTTAAAATTTGGCTTAGGATTTAATTTAGCGTCCATTAGAATTTCAACTAAGATTAAATTAAAACTTAGTTGAAATTTATTTAAGATATATTTGTGATTATTCTAGTATTTCTTTAGGATTTTTTAAGAATTCTTTTAAGATTTATTGTAGATTTTTTTTGAATTCCTTTAATATTTTTTATTGTTTCTTTTGTAATTTTTTTAAGGATTCTTTTGAGTTTGATTAAAGATTGCTTATTATTATTAAGGTTTAATTAGAGTTTATTAAATATTCTTTTAGAGTTAAGATTTTATTATTACAATTTCCATTCTATCTTCCACATCCAAGTGCTTGGTACATTCTCAAGCAAGACTTCATGTAATATGACAATGCCTATAAAAGAGATCAAAGTTTGTGTCAATAACTCATGTACTTAAAAAAAAGCAAGTACATCAACCTCATAATGAAATCCACAAAGTTTTGCTTATATAAGTACAACGAGGATAAGGATTAGTATATCCAAGAAGTTTGATGGAACAAGATCAAAATTTTGAGGATTTTTGCAACAAGTCAAGTTCTATCCAAAGTTGCATCTCTTCTAATATCTTAACAGATTTACTCAAGTTGGATTTTTAAGCACACTTCTATCTAAAAGTAATCTTTCTTGGTTTATATCTTTGATGGAGAAGAATTCACAATTCTTTATAATTTGAATTTGTTCTTAAAAGTGTTTACAGCTACATTTAGAGAAAGTGATTGAAAAAGAGTAGCAAAAATCAAACTCTTATCTTTACAACAAGGATCATGGTCAACTACTATATATAATGCTGAATTCCAAAATCTCACTTGTAATGTGGGCTAGAATGATAAAGCCTTATCAATCAATTTTGATATGGATTGAAAGAAAATGTTAAAGATTTTTTTTATTAATAATGTCGAAAATAGAATCTTTGAAATAATTTATTACTCAAGCCATTATATGGATCAATTAATTATTTTGAAGGCATCAAGAACAAATTTTTGATTAAAGAGAAAGAAATGAAGTAACGATGGTAGTTCCTAAGTTTTAAAAAACTTATTCATCAACATTGAAACAAATACAAATTGATATGGTTTTCTAAATTTCTTATTAAGCAAAAAAAGACATTATTATTAAGAGGGTTTGTACCTATATAATAGAAAATTCAAGTATACTCCTCAATATTATCTAAAAAATCAACGTAATCAAAAAATAAAAAGCATGGCTGCCAAAGAAGATGATATATTGAAAAAAAAATCTCTTCACCTATAATAGAAATTGTGTGATTGGAATTTTATGCAATTCTTACTAAAGGTCATATTTTCTCTTTAGATCCTTCATCTTGTTTTACAATAGAAGTTTGTTTAAGACCAAAAAATCACAAATCTTACCTTTGTTGGATTCTCGAGCCTTAGCCTATTTTATAGACAAAGACTTTGTCAAAAAATAAGATATATCTTTAATTAAGAAAATCAAAAATGTGTATATAGAAATAACAAATTATCATTTATTATCTTTTAGAGATATTATACATAAAACTATTCTTATAGAAGTAGCAA
Organism: Physcomitrium patens; assembly: GCF_059467195.1. Classification (NCBI taxonomy): domain Eukaryota; kingdom Viridiplantae; phylum Streptophyta; class Bryopsida; order Funariales; family Funariaceae; genus Physcomitrium; species Physcomitrium patens. The sequence continues at coordinate 5,658,711 of NC_143429.1, forward strand.
TTAGTAGTCATAATAATTTAGTAATATTTAATGTGATTAGCTCTCTTTTTAATTTAATTATTTTAGAATTATTGTGATTAAAAGGTATAATCTTTAGATAGATTAGATTTTTGGAAATTTTAATTTTTTCTATAGTTTAGCCTAAGATTCTTCTAGGAAGTAAAAATCCATAAGATTGATATATCCAAACCATTAGTGATAGATGCAAGAACTTTCATGCATGTTACAAAAGAAGGATCAACTTTTGTTATATATGCTATCGTATTTTGACATGATTATATGGTAAAAATATGGCTAAAAATGATTTTTTAATTAATACTCTATTATATTGGTTCAACAAAAATTCAAAATATTTTAATAACACATTTATAAAAGTCTCTTAGCCTGTTTTCTTGTCTTAATAGCAAGTAGATAAAAGTTACTTAGTATTTTTACCTTCTAGGATATAGAAACTCTTTTATTGTCTTAGAGAGGCTATAAATTGATAAAATCAAGATAGAAGAGGTAAATGGTTGGTATGGTTGATACTAGGATCAAGTTGAGGATAAGATTGGACTAAAAAATCCTTAGGATAGGTTAGATTGATACTCAAGGATCAACCATTTGTGAGATAGGGTTGAAATCAGACCTATCATCACTAAAATGATCGCCTAGGGAAAATTAGGAATTCATTTGAAGATCAAAGATTAAGGTTTGAGAGCTAGCTTGAAACTTGTTCAATATCTAATAAATTATTTTTTTTATGAATTTGTAATTATTTTATTTTCTATTCTTTAGACAACATCTTGATCTATTGTAAGAATACAAAAAAGTATAAATTTCATATTTATTATATACTAGAAAAACTTAGAGATATAAGAATATATACATAAGATGGAAAGTTATATATTTCACACTACTTAAGTTGATTTCTTAAGATACATCATTTCAAGCAATGGTTTTATGATGGATATTAAAAAGGTCGAAACTATCATAGATTAGAAGATCTCAAAAATAGTCAGAGATGTACAATTTTTTTTGAGATTTTTCAATTATTATTGGATCTTCATCAAGAACTTTTTTAAGTTATTGCACTTCTTACATGCTTGACATATAAAAACAAACTTAAGTGGAGAAATAAGCTAAAGTATTTTTTCAAGCCTTAAAGATAATATTTATTTTTGCACCAATCTTATATTGCATCAACTTTTCAAAGGCGTTTTTCATGAAAAACATATGCATTAAACTTTGATATGAGTATTTTTTTTGTTACAAATAGGAGCACATGACAAACTCTATTCAATAGTTTTTTATTCTAAGAAATTTTTAGCAACCAAGTTTAACTATGAGATCTATAATAAAGAATTTTTTACAATCATGGATTCATTTTAAGAATAGCATCATTATTTAGAAAGCGCTTCTAATCTAATCACCATATATATGAATTATAAGAACCTTTAGTACTTCATGTCAACTCATGTTTTGAATTGTTGTTAAGTCCATTACAACATGTCTTTATAAAGATTTGATTTTAAAATTACTTATGAACTTGAAAAAATAATAAGATTTATCAAATGCCTTTTCTAAATATTTTTATTTTACATCAAAAGAAAAAAAAATGCAAATTTTGATCAATAAAGAATGATCTTCTTGAAACTCGAGTATTTTTATCTTCAAGCAATAAAATCAATATTAATTGTTGATTCAACCTTTATCAAGCAAATTCAATCAAGTATGTCCTATGATCTTCTTGTTTATGATATCAAGAATAATTCTTCTAAGTCTCATGATACTTCCAAGCTTAAGTTCAAGAATAATCTACTCTATTTTGAAGGAAAATTATATATTCTAAAAGATAAAGTATAATTATGTATTCTTCAAGCTCACCATGACTTTTCAACAGTCAAATATTCTAAATACAATGAGACTTTGGAGCTTATATTTAGAGACTTTTAGTGGCCTCAAATGTGGAAGGTAGTTAGAAACTTTGTACAATTATATGATATTTGTTCAAGATCAAAAATTCCTTGTGATTGATTTTATGGAGTTTTCCAGCCATTACCTATTCTGGAACAACTATGGTCTTTTGTTTCTATGGATTTTATCACACGTCTTTCAATCCCACATTCATATGATTCTATATTGTGATAGTAGATCATTTTACCAAAATGGCACATTTTGTATCATATAAAAAATCTATCACAAGTGAAGAAATGGCTAAATTTTTTCTTCACAACATCTACTACTATCATAGATTTTTCAAAGATATTGTGTTAGATAAGAGAATTCAATTTGTATCAAGATTTTAGAAAACTATTTTTAAGATTTTAAAGATAGATATAAACTTCTATTTTACTTTTTATCCATAAACTAATGGATAAACAAAATGGATGAATCAAATTTTGAAGCAGTATTTAAGGTGTACCAATAATTATCATCAACATGATTGAATAACTCTTTTACCATTAGCAAAGTTTGCTTATAATAATTTGATACACTCTTCTACTCAAAAAAATACCTTTCTTTGCTAATTATGGTTATCATCTATGGCTTGATATTTTTGACTTTTTAAAAGTTAATAACCATATAGCAAAATAAATTGAAAATTGTTTATTAGAGCTATATGTAACAATAAAGATATAATTAAAGGAAGCTTAAGAACAAAAAAATATCAATCCAAATACCTATTATAAGAAACAACCATAATTTATCATAAATGATAAGGTATGGCTATATTATTATAATATCAAGACTACTCGTCCTTATGATAAGTTGGATTATTATAAGTTTGGATATTTTTTTATATATAAACAATCAATCTTATTGCTTATTGATTATATCTATCAAAGTCTATGAAGATTCATCTTATATTCTATATATCTCTTTTTGAGTCATATAAGACAATAAATATCTTAGAAAGAAGACAAATACCATCTCCTCCTATAAAAGTAGATAATAACTAAGAGTTCAAGATAAAAGAAGCCTTAGATTCAAAGCAGTGCTAAAATAAATTAGAATATCTTATTCATTAGCATGGATAAGATATTAGTGAACACACATGGAAGCGAATAAAGAATCTTGTAAATGCAACAAAGAAAGTTGAGGCTTTTCATTGACAACATCTATAAAAATCAAGATCAAAAATAATAAAATTTTGCTATAAAAGAAATAAGATTCAAAAAAGATAGCATTCTATCTTCTATTCTTGTTTGTAACTTTTATGTATTTGTAACGCTAAAAATATGGAGAACCAACAATCAATAGATTCAACTCAAAAGTTATGACTTGCTAAATTATTGGATAAGATATTGTGATTGTTACAACCTTCAAGATGACATAATCGAAAAGAAGATCTTTAAGTACAACATGTCATTCTTTAAATAGATGATGAATTATAATATATTTGATATCACGACCTTGGAAGAGACTTCGGATGTTTGATGATTTTATTAAAGATTAAAATAACTTTTGATGATGTTTCAAATAATTTATTTGAAAGAAGTTACAAAGGCCTCAATAACAATCAAATAATAGGGTGATCTTTTGATGATGATATGAATATTATCAATGACTGAGAGGACCTATCAAATATCTTCAAAGAAAACAAAGATTAGAATATGTGGCAATTATAATTCACCACATCTTAGATTTTCTCAACAAATTGATAACTACTCTTTATAGAACTTTTTCCTAGAAGAGAAGATATTATTATGGACATACATATTTACTTATATGATTAAGTAGAAGTAAGTAAAAGTAGATTTAATTTATAATATTTACTAAATAATCTTTCTAAAAGCTTCATAGATACTATTTTGACTTTATATGTATTTGTAATTGATAGATAGATTAGAAACTTGATCAAAAATTTATTTATATATTGGTAGCTTATGGAACAAGATAATTATGTAGCACTCATATAAAAAACTTGCCTTACAAGTTAAGATCCGTGTCTTATACAATCAATATGTTTTGGAGGTCCTATAGGATATTGCCACATTATTGTGATGTAATACGGCTAATGAATAAAAAAAAGAAGAAAACATTATATTATAGAAGATCTTATTTTAAAATATTGTAGCAAATTACCTTTAAAAATATGTAATAGTCAAAAAGATAGTAAAACTAAAAGGTACTATTGTTACTTTTTTACAAAATAGGCTTCTACTTACTTTGTAAGGCTTAAAATAAGGCCAAATAAATAGATTGGAAAATAAAATGATATAGGTATATGAAAGAGGAAGTCAACTTAGATCAAAATCAGACCTCAAGGCATAATATCATACATTTACAGTGATTCTAAGACTTTTTGATAGATTAAAGAATAGAAGTTGAAAGTAGACTTGCAAAGATATTTTTGGGCATTGATTTTATGTCAATCAAATTAATATTCAATTTTGAGGGAAATTTTCAAAGTTGAATATGTTCTTGATTGATTTAGATTTTAAAAAATAAAACTATGTTTATACATTTGAAGGTTTCTTGAGTTTTGTGGTATGTATATAGGTAAATTTTGGCTAAAATATTGGTGTACTAGTTATAAATGTATATGCAAATTTTGGGATCAATCAAACAATTAGATCAAAGTGTGTGAAAGTTTTTGTAGATTGAAGTCTCAAAAATTAGAATTTGAAGGTCAATGAATATTTTTAAGATCTTTAGAAATTTGTCAATTGGATTGAAATAATAATAAAAAAATATATATATATATATATATATATATATATATATAAATAAGACTTGATCTTTAATAATTTAAGTGATTTTTGAGAGAAATTTAATAATTCAAAAAAGAGATATTGGTACTAGAAGTTCAACATTCAAATTGGAATAGGAGACCAATCAACATTCAAGCAAATTTTAGAATTTTTCTTCCATTTGGTAAGTTTGATTCTTTTTAAATTTATTGTACTTATTTTTAAAAAAGAAATTAAATAATTGAAAGATTTATAAATTTTGAAGCAAGATCAATAATTTAATCAATAGATATTTGAATTCTAATGTACCTTAGGATTGGTTTGAATTGGTTAGCTTTTGGTTAGGATTTGATTTAGGATTTAAGATTTGTCTAGGTTTTGATTTAAGATTTAGGATTTATTTAGGATTTGATTTAGGATTTATGATTTAATTAGGATTTGACCTAAGATTTCATTAAAATCCATTAAAATTTTAATTAATATTAAAATAGAATTTTATTAGAATTTATTTAAGATTTATTTAATATTTATTTAATATTTCTTATAGATTTCTTATAGATTTTTTTTTAATTTCTTTAGAGTTTTTTTAAGATCTATTGATTATTTTTTTATGATTTCTTTATAATTTCTTTGGAATGTTTTCATGTTTTTTTTGTAACTTCTTTAAGATTTTTTTTAAATTTGCTTAAAGCTTGATTATTATTATTATTAAGGTTTAATTGGAATTTATTTAAGACTCTATTAGATTTTTTAGAATCTTGTTGTTGCAATTTCCTTTCTACCTTCTACAGCTAGAAACTTGATGCATTTTCAAGCAAGACTTCATGTAATACGGCAACGTATCTTTTAGTTAAGAGTATATACAGAGGCAAAAATGAGACCTTTATCACTATTATCAATGATTTTTTAGTTTTTAGTCTTCTTTCAAGTCTTTCTAATTTTTTTGTCTTATGCAATAGCTACTTTAGTGGAATATATTACCATATTTGAATGATTTTTTAGTATTTTTAAATGACACAAGAGTATATTGAAATTTTTTTATTTAAGATTCATGCCTTTGACACCTTTGTAATTTCTTTCAAACGGTATATTTGTAATACCATAAAGAATTTTTCCTACTTCTAATAAAATTATCAAACATTGAAACTCTCTTCTGAAGTCATAATATCAAATAATTTATATATTACCATCTATTCAAGAAAAAAAATATTATTCTTGAAGGTCTTCATCCCTACTATGTCATCTTGAAGGCTTTGATAATTACAATATCTTATTTGATAAGTCAATAAATAATGGCTCTTAAATTAAGTCTATTGATTGTTGGTTTTTCATCTCATTAATGCCACAATTATATAAAAATTATAAATAAAGATAAAAGGTAGAATATAAATTTTTAAAATTATATTTCTTTTATAGCAAAGATTTGCTATTTTTTATCTTGATTTTGATGGATGTTGTTAATGAAAAGCTTTAATCTTTTTTGTTGTATTTTTAAGATTTTTTATTGACTCTTATATCTATTTGTTAATATTATATCCGTACCAATGAATAAGATATTCAAACTTAAGTCGGCATTGCCTCAAGTTTAAAACTTCTTCTATCTTAAATTCTTGATTATTTCCAACTTCAATAAGAGGTAGTGGTATTTATCTTCTTCTAAAGATATTCATTGTCTTATATGACTCCAAAAGACATATATAAAATACAAGATGGATTTTCATAGACTTCAACATCTCTTACCATTTTTGAGATCTTTCAATCCATATTGATTTGAACTTTGTTAGGATCCATCATAATTCTATGATTCGAAATAATGTATCCTAAGAAGTCAACTTAAGTAGTGTAAAATATAGACTTTTTTATCTTAGCATAGAATCTTCTATCTCTTAATTTTTATAATATAAGACAAAAATGAAGTTTATATTCTTTTATTTTTTAAAAAATATATTAAGATATTATCTAAATGATAGATAATAAAATTATCAAAAATCTTCAAAAGACATCATTCATTAGATGTTAAAAAGATGTTGATGCATTTATAAGTTCAAAATGAATGATATTATATTCAAAATATTTGTACCTCATTTGAAATGCAATCTTTTGTTCATCTCTTTTTTTGATGCATATTACATTATATGCCTTTTATAGATCTATTTTCGTATAGATCTTAACTTGATTTAATTCATCAAAAAGTCCAAATATTAAAAGTAGTAGATACATGTTCTTGATAGTAATCTTGTTGAATCCTTGATAATTGACATACATCTGCAATGATTAATCTTTTTTTTTTCACAAATAAAATTAGAGCTCTTATTAGATATTTGAAATGGCATATGAAGTTTTTGGCAAGATTTTCTTCAATACATTCTTTAAATTCAGCAAATTCATTTTGTGATAAATTGTAGATTAGTCCAAATGGTGATTGAGTTCCTTCTTCAAGGTCAATTGAGCAATTATAAGGACAATGTTCTAAAAAAGTATCTACATTCTTTTTTTCAAATATATCTTGAAAAACTTAATAATGGCTAGGAATGCCATTTGAAATCTTTCCACCATTAGAAACAGGTATGGCATAGATGATACAAGGTGATATTTCTTTTGTAGTATGTAAGAAAGTTCTTGCATCTATAAATATAGGCTTGATTGTCTTAAACTTATGACTTTCTACTTGATTAATTATACTCTTATTTTTACTTTTAAAAAAGTCAAGATTATAAAAAATCTAATCTATTTAAAGATTATATTTTTTTAACCATAATAAATCTAAAATAATTAAATTAAAAAGAGATCTAATGATATTAAATACCACAAAGCTACTATAAACATTAATTATTATTTTAAGAGGAACTATTTCATAAATAATATCTCAAAAAGACAATAGATGATTGTCTATGACTTCTACATGAATAGATTTTATTTTCTTTTGTAAAGCTATGTTATAACTTTTAATAAACTCTTCATTTAAAAAATAAGCTAAGACTCTTGAATCTAGCAAGGTAGAGGCTTTATGATATTTAAGTCCTAAATTAATATCTATTATAAAAAAAAAGAGGATTCTAAAGAAAAAATAGGACCTTGATTAGATGTTGTGTAAGGTTCTAGCTGCACAATCCCTTGTAACTAGATAAACTTGTTTTTTAACATATTATCTTTATTAATAGTTTTACTTTTGATTTTATGATTATTTTGCTTCTTTGGATAATGTTGAGTAGTGTTTTTTGATTTTCCATAATATAAATATAATCCTTCATGACAACAACAAGTCTTTTCTTATTTCATAAGAAGTTTGAAATATATCACATCAATTTACATATCTTCTACTTTTGAAGGTATATATTGAGAAGACGTTGGTGTTTCCATTAAATTATAATGATGTTAAGGCCTACTTATGTAATTTTAAGACCAAAATTCAAAAAGTCAATCATTATACTTTATAGCAAAATCAATTATTTGATTCAATGAATTCAAAGGTGTATTCAATGAATTTGGATTTTAAGAAACAAAAAAAATTATAAATTTGATGATTTTTTGAGTGTTGTAATATATTTATGAATGAAAATTTATTATTTTGTCATTGTATTTATTGTTAATATGTGTGAAAAAATTGATATCGATTGAGCAATTAGATTGAAGATTATAAGAATTTTTATGAATTATGGTCTTCAATAATTGAAGTTTAGGATCAATAAGGATTTTTGTGATCATACAATATCAACCATTTTAATTAAAGTAAAAATAAATAAGATAAATTTAGAATAAAATAATTATATATATGAAAAATATTTATGCTATTGAATTATTAAAAAATAAGAAAAATTTGATGGAAGATCAACATTCAAGTTGGAGAAGGATAACAACTAACATCTAAGAAGTTTTAAAAGCTTTTCTTTCAATTAGTGAGTTTGATTTTTTAAAAATTTTGTATAATTTTGAATTATAGATAGATTAAATTCTAAATAAAAATTTAATTAAGATCAATGATTCAATTAATATTTATTGAGGTTTCAAAATAGCTATAATAATTAATTAAGATTAAGATTTTCTTAAGATTGTTTGAAATTTGTTTAATATTTATTTAGGATTTTTTTAGTATTTTTTTAGGATTTAGAATTTAGAATTTTATTCAATTCGATTTAAAAATTTATTAGAATTTTTTGAATTTTTATTAAAGATTGTATCAAGATTTAATTAGAATTTTATTTTTATTATTTTTTAAAGTTTTTTCATATATTTTTTTGGTTTTTTTATTATATATATTCTTTAAAGGTTAATTTATGATTTCTTCATATTTTTATTGTAAATTTTTTGAAACTTATTTTAGAATTTAATTAAAGATTAATTAGCATTGTTATAATTTAATTAGAATTTTTTAATATTCTATTAAGGTTGTTAAAATCTTCTTATTGCAAATCCCATTTTATGTTCTATAACTAGGTACTCAATGAATTTTCAAGCAAACTTTATAAAATATGACAATGGTAATTACATATTTATGAAGTCTAAGATGCCACAATTTTTATTTGGTACATATTCTAATCTTTATTTCCTTTGAAGATAGTTGGTAGATACTCTTAGCCATCAATAATGTCTTATTCCAAAGTAGAAAGACCACTATGTTATTTGAATGTAGTTGAGACTTTTGTAACTTCTATCAAATAAAATATTTATAATACTATTAAGATTCATTTCCACCTCTAGTAAAATCACCAAATATCAAAAGTCTCTTCTAAGGTCATAATATTAAATAAATTATAACTTGCCATCTATATAAAAAATGACATATTATTCTTGAGTATCTTCATTTCTATTGCATCATCTTAAAAGTTGTAACAATTGCAATATCTTGTCTAGTAAGTTAATAAATAATAGTTCTTCAATTGAATCTATTGGTTATTAAGTTTTCATCTCCTTAAGACTACAAATATACAAAAGATTGAAGGTAGAATGCAATTTCATCTAAATCTTGTTTCTTTTATAGCAATGATTTTTTATTCTTCATCTTAATTTTGATGGATGTTGTTAATAAAAAATATCAAATTTTTTTATTATATTTATAAGTATCTTGTTAAGTTCTGATGTGTATTAATTAATATCATATTTAAGTCAATAAACAAGATATTCTAACTTATTTTTCATTGCCTTGAGTCAAAAACTTCTTCTACCTTGAATTCTTGAATATTATTAAAATCTATAGATAGAAGTGGCATTTGTCTTTTTTCTAAGATTTTCATTGACTTATATGGTTTAAAAAGAGACACTTAGAATATAAGATGAATCTTCATAGACTTTACTATATGTAATCAATAAGCAACTAGATTGATTTATTAACAAACAAAAAGTAGTTTAAGCCTACAATAAATCAACTTGTCACAAAAGCAAGTAATCTTAATATTGTGACAAAGTAACTATACTTTGTTTCCAATGTAGAATTGACATTGTTCCTTGCAATAGGAATTAATGTTGGTCTTTTGTCATTCTTAAGTTTTTTTAATTATACCTTCATTATTCATGTAGCTTAGATAAACAATTTTTGAAATCTTTTATTGCAAGATTATCAACTTTTGAAAAGTCAAAAGCATCAAATTATAGATGATAATCATAATTAATAAAAAAGATATTTTTTATATAAAAAAATATATTCTATTATTATAAGCAAACTTTTCTAATGGTAAAAAGTTTATCTAATAATTTTATTAGTAATTCATGATACATCTCAATACTACTCCAAAACTTGATTTATTTATTTTTTTTTGTCTATTAATTTTGATAATAATAAATAAAATATAGTTTTATATCTATATTTAGAATATTAAAAATAATATTTTTAAATCTTAATATAAATTGAGTCCATCTATCTAATATAATATCTTTATATAATCTTTCATAGCAATAGATGTTGTTAAAAAAAAGCTTGACTATTTCTTTACTTATGATAAATTTTGTACATAGTACAAAATGTGCCATCTTGGTAAAATGATCTACTATCACAAATATAGAATCACAAAGACTTAAGACTAGAAGATGCATGATAAATTCCATAAAAATATAAGATCATAGTTGTTTTGAAATATGTAATGGCAAAAGAAGTCCATAAGATTGATGACAAAGAGTTTTGAGTTTGAAAAAACATCACATGATCATAAAAAGTTTTTAACCAACTTCCTTACTTGAAGCCACCAAAAATCTTTAGATATTAGCTCTAAAGTCTTATTGTATCTAAAATATTTTGATATTAAAAAATTATGATGAGCTTGAAGAACATGTATTTATACTTTGCCTTCTAGAATATATAATCATCCTTCAAAATAGAATAGATTATTCTTAAACTTGAACTTAAAAGTATCATGAGACTTAAAAAAGTCATTCTTAATATTATAAATAAGAAAATCAGAGGTCATACTTGATTGAACTTGCTTGAAAAAGGTTGAATCGATAATCAATATTGATTTCATTACTTAAAGATGAAAATACTTTGACTTTAAAAAAATCATTCTTTGTTCATCAAAAGCTGTATCTCTTTCTTTGGATGTAATATAAGAACATATAAAAATGGCATCTAATAAATCTTATTGTTATTCAAGTCAAAAATAATCATGAAATTGAATCTTAATAAAGACATATTTTGAAAATTTTGGTGACGATTCAAAATATGTGTTTTCATAAAATATTTAAGGTTCTTATCATCCATATACATGGAGACTAAATTGAAAATGCCTTCTAGAGAATGACACCATTCTTAAAATGAATCTATGATTGCAAAAAGCTCTTTATTGTGGATCTGAAGATTTAACTTGATTACTAAAAAATTCTTGGAATGAGAAGCTACTAAGTAAAATAAGTTATTTGCTCCAATTTGTGATAATATTGCATCATTTGTTTTTATAAAAAATAACTTAGAAAAGTCAACATAATATAAGATTAATATAAAAATAAATATTGTCTTCAAGGCTTGAAAAGTTGCTTCAATTTCTTAGCTCCACATAATTTTGTCTTTATAAAAAAAACATGTAAAAAGAGCCACAATTTGATAAACGTTTTTGATGAAGATTTAATGATAATTGGCAAATCTCAAAAAATATTACACATCTCTAATTGTTTTTGAAATCTTCTAATTTATGATAACTTGGACCTTCTTATGATCTATCATAGGATCATTTTTTGAAATGATACATCATAAGAAGTCAATTTAAGTAGTATAAAATGTACACTTTTACATCTTAGTATATAATTTTATAACTCTAAATTTTTTCACTACATGACAAGCATGAAATTTATGCTCTTTTGTATCTTTAGAATAATTTAAATATTTTTTACATAATAAATAATAAAATTATTTTAAAATTTTATAAAAGACATCATTCATTAGATGTTAAAAAGTAGCTAGTATATTTGTGACTCCAAAAGGTATGACATTATATTCAAAATATCCACACTTGGTTGAAAATATAATTTTTTATTCATTTCTTTTTTTAAAGCATATTAAATTGTATGTTCTTTGAAGATCTTTTTTTTTATAAATCTTTTTTTAATTGAATTAATCAAAAATAAAGAATATATTTTCTTAATGGTAATCTTATTGAGTGTTCAATAGTCCATACATATCTACAAAGATTTTTATTTCTTTATAAATAAGATAGGAGCTTTTATTGGAGATTTGGAATGGCATACGAAGTTTTTAAGCAAATTCTTGTTAATATATTCCTTGAGTACAACCAATTTATTCTACAATAAATTATAGATTGGTCTAAATGGTGGTTGAGTTCTTTCTTAAAGATCAATAGAATAGTCATAGAAATGATGCTTTAAAAAAAATATCTGCATTTGTTTTTCAAAAATATTTTAATAATCTTGGTATTGGCTTAGAATGTTACTTAAAATCTTTCTTTCATCAAAAATAAGTGTAGCATATATAGAAAAAGTTGGCTTTTTATTGCAACATTCATGAAAGTTCCTACACCTACCAATAAAGATTTGGTTATATTGAACAAATAAATTTTTAATTAACTAATAAAATTTTGGCCTAAACTATAGAAAATAAAGGTTACAAAAAATCTAGTCTATTTAGAGATTATACTTCTTTAGCCACAATAATCTTAAAATAATTAGATTACAAGGAGAATTAATGATATTAAATATTATTAAGCTATTATGACCATTAGTTGCTACATCTAGAGAAAAAACTTTATAGGTAACATCTGCAAAAAACAACAAATAACCATCTATTATTTCTACATGTATGAATTTGATTATATTCATTAAGAATATTTCTTATTTTTTGATAAAGTCTTTGTCTATAAACAATCTGAGACTCCTAAATCTAACAAGATTAAGACTTTGTAATTTTTTGGTACTAAACAAACTTCTATTATAAAACAAAGTAAAGGATTTAGGATAGGATAAGATTTTTATAAGGTATTAAACAAGATTTCAATTGCATGACTCTTGTTGTAGTTAAAAAAACTTGTTTATTGACAAATTTTCTTCTTTGATAACAGTGCTTCTCATTTTGTCATTACATTAGTTTTTTGGACAATATTGAGTAGTGTACTTGAATTTTCAATAATATAGGCACAAACCATGTTGATGACATGGAATCTTTTCTTATTTAGTAAGAGATTTAAATTTTACTATATCAATTTACATAGGCTCTAATTTAGATGAATAAAATTTAAAAATTTTAAAAAGTATTGTTATGAATTGACTTCTTCATCTCCAACCAGATCTTTACTTTTGGCATCTTTCAAAGACTTGGTTGTTGCATTCAATGGCTTGAGTAATAAATTGCTCTAATAAGTCTACTCTCGGCATTGTTAATAATATATTCTTAATATTATCTTTTGATTCATATCCAAATTGATTAATAAAGGCTTTATCCTTTACCTCATATATAAGGTTTTAGAATTCAATATGATTCTTATTATAAAAATATGAGTTTGGTCTCTACTATTTTTTTCAATTACCTTTTCTAAATATGATCATAAAGACTTCTAAGAATGAATTCAGATTATAAAAGAGATGTGAATTATTTTCTATCAAAGGTGTAAATCTAAAAAGAATACTTCTAGATTGAAGTGCATTTAAAAATATAACTTAAATAAATCCATCAAGGTATTGAAAAGAATACAAGCTTAGATAGAGCTTCATTTGTTGTAGAAATCTTTGAATCATTGATCTTATTCCATCAAACTTTTCCAACATACTTATTCTTAGAACTTTCATACTTATAGTAGAAAGACTTTTTGGATTCAATTGTAAATATGATCTAAGTGTTTCTTTTAATTGTACAACTTCTTGGCATAGAGTTTGAATCTCATTGTTAACTTCTTTCATAGGAGTAGAAATAATACTTCTATAATTTACAATAAAAATAAGTAAAATTTCTATCATAAGAATTTTGAAAAGCTTGTAAAGATATACAATAGTTGTAAATCAATTCTCACTTCTACAAAGAATAGCATCCATATTTTTTCCTTCCATAGACAACTCAAATAAACTCATAAATCAAATTAGAAGAGGATAATCCACAATCTCTAATATTAAGTAAAAATTTCTAAAAAGAGGGATAGTCCACTCTTTTTAAGAAAAAAAACTAATGTTAGAAAATTAAACTATTACTTTAAAGGCAGATAGTCCACAATATTCAAAATAGAATAATAAAAGTAGAATAATCTACTTACTTCTATCTACAAAAATAAATAATGAGTTAACACTCTTGTCAAATTGTTAAGGATATGAATCTCTCACAAGTAAAAATTTAATTCATTCTTATGAAACTCAAAAAAAATAGATGTTTATTTAAAATTAATATAGTATTAAAACTAGAATGGCTATTGGCAAAAAACAAAAAGACTAGAGAGACTTCAAACACGACTAAAGACTAAAAAAACATTGATAAGAGTGAATAAGGCTTCATTCTTACCTCTATATATACTATTTAACTAAGAGCTATGTGGCAATATTCTATAGAACCTTTGATATGTGTTTAACTTACAAAACGCATGTCTTAACTTATAAGGTAAGTTTTCTATATATATACCATATAGTTAGCTTATATCACAAGCTACCAGTACATGTGACAAATGACTAACTTTTTGGCCAAATTTCTATCTTATCAATCAACTAAAAATACATGTAAAGTAAAAGCCACTTCTATAAAGCTTGTAGGAAGCTTCTCTATAAAATATTATCAAATTAATTACTTTAATTTACTTCTATCTATTCAAATTATCTAGATAATTATTAAAATAAATATTTATATTTGTTTTAATAAAGAAAAAAAGTATATTATGTAACTATTATAACTATGAATCAATATTATTTTACTATAGATGTTAAATATTATGAAATTTCTTACAAAAAATGTAGTCATTTGGATCACTACCATTGAATATGGAGATAACAGTTAAAAGTCCTTGAAGTTTCTTTGTATGTGTAATAGATTTTGGAATTGATTGCTCTCAAGTATATTAGTAGTATCATTTTTTTTTTGGTTTTACATCAATAAAAAGCTTAATATTCTTGTAGTCTTCAAATTTGGTATATGACTTGATTTTTTTCTTTGATTGATTTGAAAAAATTCTTTATTCACATTTGATTTTGTAATGGAAGATATTGAAGTGTAATTATTAGTTTTTCTTTCACTATTTCTTTGTCAAAGTTGATTTCTAAGACTCTACATACATGCTCAAAGAGCTCAAAGCAAAAAAATATAATATCTTGATTGTACTTAGAGAGATGTCATCTCATATTGTAAATGGCCAAGACATCGATGTAATTTGGTCCATCTTTCACAAGTTGAACTTTTTGCACCCATTGCAATCAAATAAAAGTGCCAATAGTATTGCATAAACATAATAATTATCCTTCAATTTATAAGTTGAATCTTACAAGTCAAATTTGAAAGAAGTGCTCACATTTCATTATTTGAAATTGAACAATCATTTGTGATGTATCAAGGTATATTATATATTAGCAAGTTGATGTGTTGATTTGCCCTAGCCATCTTCTTATTAAGGTACTTCAATCATTTTTAGGAAAAAAAAAAAAAAAAAAAAAAAAAAAACTAATCAACTAAAATTTTATATTAAAGCATTAATAAAATCCAAGTTACTTGCTTATGTAGAGGTTGAATACATGAAGCTTCTTTGTATTACTAAAAATAAAATTTTACTTTTATCTAAATTTAAAATAAACTCAATTATAATTTTATTTTTTTAATAGCTTGTAATTTATTGCGAAGTAATTGTCTTATTTAACATCATATTATAATAAAAAATTATATATATATATATTTTATCCATATTATATACATTGGAGACGTTACAATTGATAAGACAAGGACACAAAGCATGTACAACAATATAAATTGCATTATAATCAATAGAACTTGCTTCATCATATATTTAAATTATGGAAAGAAATAAACTTCTCAAACTAGCTATTAGAAAAATAAATGATACTTTTTAAAATGACAAGAAGTTTAGCAAAACATCAACCATATTCTTTGATGAATATTAAAGGAAAAAAAAAATATTTTAAGCCTAGTGCTACAAGATCCACCAAATAAGAGTTTTTTTTTTTTTTTTTTTTTTTACTTCTAAAAAGATGACCTTCTATAGTCATTTTGCTTGAAGTTGGTTATTGACTATTGCTTTGTATGTAATGCATTTCATGAGAATCTTGTTGATGGTGACTTGAAATGGTGATTTTTAAGGCCACAATCACCTTTTGCCCATTTAGCAAGGATTATCAAAGAACTTCATGTATTTGCATCCTTCTACTTGCAAATTTATAATTGCTATGCATTAGTGAAGCAAAGCATTAATTTGGTATGTATTCCAAATTCTCAAAATTTGCATGGGATAAATAAGGTGAATAAATTAATAACATTGATACTTGGTAAAGTTATAACTTCTTATAAGTTTTATCCTAGGATGTAAATTAATCCTATATTTAAATAGAAGTAATAATGTATATAATATATATATATATATATATATATGTATATATATAATTTCTTATAAAATCTTAAAATTAATATTAAAAAATTTAAATAAAAAAATATTAATATTAAAATTACACATTAAAAAAAAAAAAAAAAAAAAAAAAAAAAAACCATTTAATTAAGATAATTTAAACTTAAAAAACTTAACTTTTAAGTTGTGAAAATATATATTATAACAATTACAAGATATAGATAATACTAATAAATTATAGTATTGATTGTTAAAATATTTCATTATTTATTTATTTAAATAACAAATACTAATGAATAATTTTAATAGCACAAAATATATTTCTAAATGTAAGAGAGCTAATAAGACTAAAAGGTAGATAATAACAAGTTGTTATTAATTAGGTAAAATTAAATTAAAATAACTACAACTTCTTGGATTCTACAAAACAATCTTCAACCTAAATAGATGGATACATATAATCGTGTAAAATTTTATTCACAAGATGTAGGCATTTGTCTTCATTTGCTTGTCAACAATTCAAAGCCCTTAGAAATAGCATGCACAAAAGAGATTTCATTATTTTTATAAGTACCTTGTATTTTGAACAAGTATTACAAAGGCTTGTTAATGTAATAATAAAGAGGTCTAGCAACTCCAAAGGTTCTAAGTTCAAAATATTATTGATAACACTTATCTTAAACATCTCACCTATTACGAATTTTAAAAGATCCAAACATTTCCACAAATTTCTTTAGCCTCCTTTCTCTCAATTGCAACTATTAATAATTCTCCTACATCTTTCTTTGGGTTGGGCTCCCTTTAACCTTCCAAGCTTCCTCAGTTAAGCTGGTTATTTTAATTATAGGCACACTCAATTTTTGAACATGTCCAAACCGTCCCCATTGGGATGAATGGCAATTTGCTTGACCAATTTCAAATTCTCATTTTTCTTTATATCCAAATTGGAAGTTGATTCTTTTAGTGTTCTTTCTCTAGAGGTTGATTGTTTGTAACCCAACTTCTACTACAAGAGTATTAAAATTCATTAGAAGGATAAGCAAGGGATGTTTTCTTTCTGCTCAGCATGAGGAATCATCTTGAATACCTTTAAAAGAAATAAACATAGTGCGTAGAAACACATGTTTATGACCATGAAACACATCTGTAACAATTCTGTTGGAATCCACATTCTAATGACAAAGACATGGAGTGACATTCAATACAAATTCTACGAAGTCTACATCAAATAGGGGACTGTTGGAGGGAAAAAAGAAGAAGAATGTTCCAGTTAAATACTTGGAAGACGATTATAACTTGCAGGCATGATCTCAGGTTTTTCATTTTGCAATGCGCGCTTGAATACTCCAATCCACCTCAATCGACCGCAGGACACTTCGCGAGGAACGAATCCATACTGGCAGCAAAGTGGACCACAAGGGCAGCACAGCAGCATACCGCAGGAATGTGTAGGGAAGTCCTACAGAGGCATCCAAAGGCTTTTCGTCTTGAACTAGATATAATTAGAATGAAAACAATTCAGCTCTATTCTCATATCGCTCCATTTGAGTCTGAACGCATCTCATTTTTTAACAGAAACTAGTAGCACAAGAACCGATGAAATCTAATCTAGTTGTCAACATGAAGTAAGCGTACAGCATTCCAGTGGAACTAATTACCATCCACTGCCAGAAACAGCCTAAGACAACCGAATTTAAGCCAATTTACCATCAACTGCTTAATTTTGGATAATTGTGGTCCATACACTTGCGGCCAGCTGCCATGGCTCGTTTCGCAGTTGGAATAACATCATCCCGCAGTGAGATACTCATTATATGGTTAATTATTCCTCCATAACCTTTCAGGTGCTGCATTGTAGAACAACTAATAAGTCAAGTAACTGCACCTGTACAATTCATCCTAACGCACAATCCAAATGCATTGGCCCAAAAAGGCAGATAAGCGAGAACTAACTACAGTAGATTAGACCTGGGATAGTGATGCTACAATAAGATAAGTAAAGCCCACCTTCCTTGGCGTGAGATGGCCACAACCTCGATCAGCCACATCCAGAAAAGAAGCCTTCTGTTGAATTTTCAAAACCATACAAGCACATAGCATGCGTTAAAGGTGCGTCAATAGCATACGGGCAAGGGAGAAAACGAGTAACTGGGATTTAAGTTTTTCTTTTGAATAATCCCGTGCAGAAATGCAGCCCGATGGACCTAAAGAGCAACCACTTGTAGCACCAGGTCACTGTCTACTGCCTAAAACAAACAGAATCTCGATTATTGACGGAATGACCTCTAGGGGTGATGAGCACACATTTTGGCACAGTAACCAGGGGGAGGTCACACCATTGCCGGTGTAGCAAAACCATTGCGATCCTTCGCATCCTTTGCGAAAATATCTAACAATTGCCCATGCCAATCAGCCACTTTAGGCTTTTGCAACTTCTTTGATTCCTACACAAGGAAAAGTATAACTGCAATAAATTTTGAAAAGAAACACAGACGTTCAAACTAATTGATTTTATTGGAAAAGTGATGAATGAAAGATTTTCATTGAGCAGGTAGAAAGTGAGTTGTACCCATTTCTACATCATAGAGACCCAAACTATTTAACTACTCGAAACAACGACATCTATGTACCTCCCACATACGACAGTGAAAAGAACATGGTCTCGAGGCATTAAGTGCTCTAGAAAAATTACAGTAAAAAGAGAAATTTACATCACAAAAAATTCGTGTAGCCAATGTAAAAATAAACCTTGTAAGTCATACAAGTGTCGTGGGATCGAAGGTGAAAATCGTGCTCTTTCCTGTCTATGACAACAGAGAATGCACGTTGCTTTCCAGCACCTAAAGATACCCTGGCGAGAGAACATTCTCATTTCAAAAGCCCCAGAACTAGCTGGAAGATCTACCAGCTTATAGTGGTAGACACAATAAAAGGCCCATCGCAATTTTAACTCATAGTACAATCAAAGTGCTCCGCAGTTCAAAACCTTACATAGCAATTAGGGTTTACCTGAGTGGCGATCATGAGATACATATCATGATGGTAATGGTCGCAGAAGCTCTCCAGGTACTCGATCCAAACAAATTTGAGCTGAAGAAACACTCACACGGTTCATGTGAACGAGGATCCAACCGCGCGGTGTGCTGTCGGCCTAGTCGTACCCATGACTGATAACTTTATTTCACAGCTGCAAATGCACACGGAGAGGTCAGCAACAAAAAGGACTACTTTCGAAGGACTTAACCTGGAACACCGAGCGAGCTGATTCTGCGAAAATTTCAATGTAGAGAGAAAGAATCCTGCCCATCTGGTGGTGCTGGAAAGACATTGTCTGACATCATATTCCATCAACGTAGCTGCCACACTTTAAATCAAGAGACGAGGAATAAACCCACAAGACCAACAGCTCAACACGCCATCCGCTCTCCTCCTCTTCTTTCTATTCTTCCACTTCCTCTCACTCTGCTTCGCAAGTAAGCCATATCCTAGACCCGAGATTTCTTCAAAGCTCAACACGGTTCCCTTGGAGCTCAAGTCAATTCTCGTCAGAGAAGCAGCGATGAGACCCTCACAAGATCGCCACCTGGAAGCGCTCAGCAGCCAGCACAGCCCAATCGCTGCGCCAGGTCTCGCCCTGCTTCACTTCTTCCAGTCCTTCAACAACAATAAGCCTCACAAAGAGCCACCGACACACGCTTTCTGCAGTCTCTGAGGGCTTTCTCATGCGGGTTTCGCTCGAGACGCCCCCCTCACAATCCTGACAAACAATGGCATAGCGAAGAAGATCACCGTCGCATTCTGCATCCTCACTGCCAAATCCATAAAGCGACGATGCAAACCCACTGTGAAGACGACGCTGAAGTCCTCGAAGATGCTGTAGACCTCGAAGACTCTGAGGATTATGAAGACCACGAAGACCATGCAGATAATGAAGATCACGAAGACTGTGAAGAATGGCAGAGGGGTTTCGAACACTTGTATGATGAATGGATTGCTTCTTCACAAGCTTGAAGGCCCTAGGACTCCCCCCGCAATGGTGGTTGATTGATAAAGCACCAAAAGTGGATCATGAGTTAATTATTCCTGTCTCATGCATTCCTGTCACAAAAAGCTTATTTTATTGATGCCACTTGTAACGGCACTCGTCTGCAATTTCAGTATAAATTCGTTTGTATGTATATGTATAGGGGAATGTTAAATAGACATATGTTTTTACTAAATTGACCCACTCATCTTAACCATCATAAATATATAAAGTAAAAAAAGACGTCTAGATTCATTTCTTCACTACTGTAAAATTCTGGGTCTATTTAACATTCCCTTGCTTAGATTTATATTTATATATTAATGTTATATCATGAATTACGTGGGTTTTGAGTACTTGTATACAGACAAGTGCTACGTCTGAGTGATGATTTTAAGAATACTTCGTGCTAGAATATGATTATGGTTCAGTGGATTTGTTCTTTGACTGTAATATGAGTCAAAATCTTGTTTTAGCCATAGTGACCAATTTTTTTTCCTTTTTTCTTTCTTCATTTCTTTAATCATCAAATATTAATTATTAAAAATATTGATTAAAATAAATAAATAGAATTTAATTTTGAATAATTTACATCACTAACACAAATTTACTTTGGAAACATCCACATAACAGTGATGTAACAGTGTAAAATTGTTTTTTTATTTTTTTATTTTTTAAGTGGCATGTTAAATTTTTATTAATTATACAGATTTTTCATTTTTTAAAAAAATACTTAAATGTAGGATGTTGGTATTCTACTTTGCAAGAAGAAACCAATACATAAAACAAAAATTGTGATAGGGGTAAATTTTAAATAATCGTACATGAACAATCAAAACTGTCTAACAAATTTTGTAATCAAACATTTTACAAAGATTCTAAGGAAAACCTAGAAAACCCAATTAAAATTTGTTGTAATTACAATCACACACAACAATTATAAATCTTGTTTTTCATTCTTTGAAGTGGTTGTTTTTAAGTTGAGATCATTTCAAACCTCATTTTGATTAAAATATAATGCAACATCCATTTACAATTAGCATGCATCACATGAACAAATGATTCTGTTGCCAATGACGACTTTTTGTACTTACAATTGTGCACCCATGAGTCAATTTTTTGCAAGCATATTCAAAAGTTACATTAAGACAAGAAAAACAAAAACACTAATTTGGAGCATATAAAATTTCAACAAAAGAAACCTAATCTTTTTTTTTCGATTCATTTCGAACTTTGGAAAATGCACTAATTGAAAGAAAATAAATAAATAAACAATAGAATTATATTCCTTTGTATGTAAAAAGTAGTTGAATCTTTCTTTTCTTTGCTCTTTAGAAAAATTTGATAAAAATGGCTTTAGCTTCTCTTATACCACATCATGTTTTTGGAGTGCGGTCTACGTTGAAAAATTCATTGTTTTTTGTGGATGAGACTACGGTGGCCTATCCAGCAGGCCACAATTTGGTATTTTGGAACCTTGACACGAGAACACAAAAGATAATATCTGGGTCTCCGGAGATGGAGGGCATATCGGCAATTGCCTTGAGCCCCAATAAGAAACAAATTGCCATTGCAGAGCGAGTGTATGCATCTGAGCGGATGATTCGCGTCGCAAGTCCAACCACGCAAGACCCTAAACCTACACCTCCACCTCCACCAGGTAATATTTCACTCATAATATATTCTTGCTTTTATTATAATGAATGAGATAATCTAAGTAACAGTAAAGAATCTCCTATTTGTTGTTGTCAAAAATAAAATAAGTTAAACCTAAAATCTCAAGCTTTTTTGGGTATTACTTATGAATAAATTTGAATACAATTTTCTTTCTAAATTAAGATTTGCATGAACATTGTCTAGAATATGAGAGTTGTGTTTTTTGTTAAAATTTTATAAAAACTTTGTGGTGGAATCTAGCATGTGTTTTCTTGAAATCAAAAGTATTGACTTTGTTTCATTCTATATTATCACTAATTCAATCTGTCCCATATATCAATCAATCTTTTCATTTTTGTGTTATTAACAATAGTATAATAAAAAAAAAAGGGGGGCAATGATTTGAAACAAAAATGTGTATATAGAACAAAGATATCCCATGATAAGCATATATGATACTGTGAGCTTGAGGAAGAAGAAGGTTCTAAGCAGCACAGACATTGGTTCAAAAGAATATGTATCCATAACTTATACATCTGACACAAGGATGATTGCTGCTCAAGGTAATTTAAAGCCACAGATTAATGAGAGTTTTACAAAATGATTATTGTATGGAAAAACTTAACGTGTGTAGTTTGCATTTTACATTCATGCATATATATATATATATATATATATCTATATATTGAAGGTATACAAAATATTTCACCAAAAATCAAGTAATCAATAGCTACATTTAATGTGTATTTTACTGTGTTATTTTTTATATTTGATTTTAACTATGATTTTCTTATTTTTTTTTTAAATGTATAACCTTCTTTTTTTCTTTTTTTTTATTTTTCGTTGCAAATTTGAGGTTTTATAGTTGAGAAAAAGACATTATGCAGTAATTAATGATTTGGTCAGTTATAAAGATTTTTTTGTGGATTTGAATCTATCATGAATGTAATTCTTATGTTCATAAATTGGATTCTCTTCATTTAGAGCATCAAAAACAATTTTGGAACATTTCCTTATATACCTAATTGTAGAAACACAATTTTTAAGTGGACTCATATACGTTGAATAGCTTCATTATATCTTAACAATAAGCTATATTATCAAATGTGGTTTACAATAGCAAGAACGTTGCATCAATTTTATTTTTTTTAATACAAGATGTTTTTTTTTTTTTTTTTTTTTTTTGTTGAAATCAAAATGTTGGTCTGTTTGTAAATTAAAATAATAAAAAGGTGGAGGACCAGAATGGAATCTTGTGACATGGAGCATTGACAAACAAAAGATAATTGCATCTGTTAAAGTTTCACCACATGGGGCTGAAGCTCACCAAGTATTTCTATTCTACCTAATTCAAGTTTTTATTATTATTACTAATAAGAATATTATTATTATTATTGATTTTTATTTAAAGTAAATAAATGAACTGAAAAGTTATATTCACCTTATTTACTATTTAAAAAACAAAACAAAACTGATCACTTTAAGAACCATTTGTATTACAACTTCATATAGGTTCTATGTTGTCCTCAAAATCCGGCTTTGATTACAAGTATTGGAGTTGGATTTGCGCGAACTTTCAAAGCAACAGAAACACAAATACGACCAGTTTCTACAGGAGTGAGTAAGAAAGATGGTGCAACATTTGTATGTCATGTGTGGCTTGAAGAGAAAAAAAGTGGTGATGAAGACAATGAAGCCTTGGAACGAGAGAGCATTGAACAACAAAAAGATGGCACTTGTATCTATGCAATTGATTCGGGAGAGATTTTATTAGTTGATGGGGGTGAGGTCTGTCTTTACCATACAAGAGTTTCAAATAAAGTCTCAATATAACCACAATAAGTAATTATTTTGTGTGTGTGTATATCTATATATATATATATATATATATATACACAGATATACATGTATGTGTGTGTATGTATTTGTTTGTGTAAGATTTTAAATGGTTTTATATTTTTATAGTCATTTTTGTTTTAAATTTACTTATTTGGTGTATTATTTATTATTAATAAATACGTACTATGTTTTTGAGTGTTTATATTTTTAAAAATTTTGAGTTGATATGGGTTTTGTTATTGATATTTATCATTAAAATGAAAATTTAGATTGTGAATACCATTGGCACAAGTGTGGATGCACTTGGAATAGTAGAGGCTATTGTTCAATATTCCAAAGGATTCATTTGTGGTGAAAGGATGGGAGTTGTTAGCTTATATGAGAAAGCAGAATCTGGAGAATTTCATTATAAAAAGGTATTTTTACTATTACTATACTTTGTAGTGGGATGTGTATCCTTGAATATTGAATAATCTCCTAAAATGAGAGTTTTTTTTCCTTTTTTTTCTTTGTATATATTTTAAGAATCTGTCAAAAATGAGTTATTTTTTTGTGTACATGATATTATAGTATCTTTTCCTTACCAATTATGCCTTATTTCAATTTTCATATTGTATTAATAAGTTTGAGATTTTCTTATGGTAATGATAAGAATTAAATTATGGCTTAATGCAAACCAGGTTTTAGGGTTTAGGATTTAGGGTTTAGACTATGTTTAATTATAACAATGAAGGTTCATCTTGATGTTTAGTGCACATTTACTAAGTCTAAATTTGGTTTTTAATTTGCAACCATCCGAAAGTGATTGTCTACTTGATTTTAAAAACCTTGCACATTTCAAGAACTTAATTTCTTTCTTTCTTTTTTTTAACATGATTTGTAGACTAATCAAATAAAAATGGAAAATGAGGGGGTGAAAGTTTCTAGTTTGGCAATGTCTCCTAATGAAGATTGGTTGGTGTGTATAATGGAAAATGGTCAATTGATTTCATTTCCATTTCAAAATTTGGATATGGTAAAACCCAATGAAGTTCCAAAAGACATAATTGTTCAAGTACGTGCAAAGTGAACTATTTTTCAGTATTTTGAAATTTAACATTTGATTACTTAATTATATGTAAGTATTTGAAAGTGTGTTGGCTTGAGTGGCAATTCCTTGACATAAATACCTATTTTTCATCTTATGTTATGAAGGCATTTCACACAAGTACAATAACAGGAATGGATATGTGCACAAGAAAACCCCTGATTGCAACATCTAGTTTAGACAAGACTGTGAAAATATGGAACTACATCACCAAAACACTTGAACTAGTTGGAGTTTATCCTGAAGATGCACTTTCAATAGCAATGCATCCTAATGGTATAAAACAGTTGTAGTAAATGTATAAGTTTACTACTATTTTATGTTTTATATTAACAATGTTTATGGTGTTAAATTCTTAACTCTATCATAGTAACCATAATTAATATTTGCTACACCAAGGTACTTTATTGCATGAATTTCCAGATTTTTTTTTAGTATAACATTATTACAACTTTGAACTTTAACAAGCAAGAAAAGTAGAAAATAAAATAAAATAAAATAGCAAATGGATTTTGTGAAGGTCTTCATGTACTTGTGGGTTTTGCGGACAAACTCCGGTTTATGAATCTACTAATGGATGATTTAAAAACAATAAAAGAGTTCAACGTGAAGGGTTGTAATGAATGTTGTTTTAGCACTGGTGGTCAATATTTTGCTGCGGTGCATAGTAATGCTGTACATGTCTTTGAGACATACACATGTAATAATATTGGAAATTTACGTGCTCATAGTGGAAAAGTATATTTCACATTCAAATACTTATTATTGTCTTCTACATACAATTAAAAATAATAATCTATATATTCTTTAAGTGTGTATTTAATTATTAAATTTTAATTTGTGAATTTTTCTCTACATAAAACATGGTCATGAACCATCAAATTATATATATATATATATATATATATATAGATTCTAATGCTCGAGTATTTATTTTCTTCATATACACATAGGTAACATTACTTGTATTGGTTGATGGATGAATGAAGGTTCGAAGCTTGGCTTGGTCTTTTGATGATTGTTTTCTATTGACCGCGGGGGTTGATGGAGCCATATATGAATGGGAGTTAAAAACATTGAAAAGGGTGCGTGAAAATGTGATAAAAGGATGCCAGTATTCAGGAGTGGTATCTGTTCGAGACTCCAAAACATTTTTTGCTGTGGGCTCTGATAGAAAATTGAAAGAACTTGATGATGCCCTTCTTGTTCGGGTATGTATGATCCATATACTTCTTCTTATTATTACTACTACTACTACTACTACCAGGCATATACGGTAGTAGTATATATATTTGTGCCTGGTAGTAGTAGTACCATATACCTTAAATATATTTGAAATCTACTAAGGTTTGTGTTCCACTCAGCAAATAAAGTGTAGTTTTAGTTGATTGCTTCAGCATATATTATTGACTTATACCTTTGTGCATGTACCTATCTTTTTTTTTTTTTTTTTGTATTTGTATGAATACAAATATATGTGTGTGTGTGTATATATATATATATATCTATATCTATGTATGTATGTAAATTCACCCTTTTGTGTAGTTGTTTTATGTAAGCAACTGAAATCTTCCAAAATGAAATGTTATTCTGTAGAGTTACACAAGTGCAGTAGCATTGACTCAAATTAAACTTCCTTTCGCAAGTCGTCTGTTATTTGCTGGAACAGATGTTGGCAGCGTACGTGCCTATAAATTTCCATTATCTGGTACTATCAAACTTCAATACCACATCTGTAGATAAAAACATAGCACTTCTGTGCAAAATTCATTCCCCAATATTTGCCTTCTGCTTTCACCCCTCAATATGAGTCAATTCATGGTAGTGTTTTTTTGTGTGTTAATTTATTTACTTAGATAAAATCTATGAAAGTACAAAAATAAGTTTAAGTAAAATTTCTTTCTTTTCCTTTTATTTATTTATTTATTTATTTATTTATTTTAATGTTTTTTTTGTGAGTTTATTTATTTTGGAAATGATACTAATCAAAAAAATAACAATCACAATCATCCTTTAGGTGATTACTATGAAGTAAGGGCATTGACGGGTGCCATCACACGTCTATCAGTGAGTGTGGACGGCAATATACTTGCGTGTGCAGGTGAGGATGGTAGCATTGTGTTATTTGATATCCACAACAAAGAAAGAAGTGTTGTTTCTAGTGCAAGAAAAGATAAAGATGCTCTTGGTTGGGCTAAAGAAGTGTTGATTTATAAAGCGGACATGGAAGAAATGCATCAAACTTGTCAAGATTTGGAGTCAAAAGTATGTATGCATATGTATGTACACATATATTTGTAACAATTTGTAATTTTATGTGTTAAAGTAATAAAAACTTATTCTATACAAAATTAAAATAAACACAATATTAGCAATCAGATATTTTTTTTGTTCAATTTGATTATGTTACTTGAATTACCAAATTATAAAACATATGAGTAATCACAATTTCTTTCTCCTCTATTTATCTTTTTAGTTGAATAGATAATTTTTGATTATTCAAGAAATAGAACTACTATATAATTATTCATTAAATTTGGTGTTTTCCTGTATGTGTACTATAATGGATTCAAGTTGGTAGAAAGTTGAGGAAGTTGTAGTTGTTTTTGTGCAACACATGAAATTCAACCATTTCATGCAAATGGATGGATGTAGGTTGTGCAAATTTCAACTTATTGTGATTATCAACTCAAGATAAAAGACCAAGATTTTAATGACTGGATTAAAGAGTCAAATGAACAACATCAACATGAATTAGAAGCCAGTCGAATTAAATTACAAACAATGTTGCAACAAAAGGCAGAAGATGTATGTGAATTTAATCAAATTCATTTAATTACTTGAATATAAAATATAATTCTACTAGAAATATAAAAAAATAATACAGTTGAAAACCTCTCAACTTTGTCATTCTTATTTCGTTTCCATACATAGACTGAAGGTTCAAATTGATATGCAACATGAATATGGTAATCTTTTTGATGGATCTTGTTTCAAGCATTTAATTTTCATGCACAACTTTTTTCAGCCTTATATCATCCCATGATTCTTGGTTTGGAAGAGAAAATAATATCAATAATCAAAAAACATCACAAAAGAAGTTTAATTAATAGTATCATATTATATAAACATATATACATAGACAAAAAGTGATTCGATCATGTTGGTGGAATGTGATTTTTGAAAACTAATTGTTTGACCTACACTTATTTTCAAATCACATTTATCTACATAGGTAGAACTTTGAGATAAAATTTCATTACAATTTGAACATATATAGTGTGTTTATTTTTATCTATATATATAATTAAGTTGTGAAATAAAAAAAGCTAGGAACTTGAACAAGAAAAAAAACTGCTACTAATTGAAGAGCAACATGCACAAGTATTGCAAGATGTGGAGGCTCAGTTTCATAAAAGAATGTTGGCAGAAGTAGAAAGGTAATCTGTTAATATTAAAAATTAATATTGATATTATTATGATTATCACTTCAATGCAGTTTACATAATCAGTCTAACTTTTTGACCAAAATTCTAAGTGAATAATTCCAATGAAACAAGTTGATGTGCAATGAAGTTTATTTTGTTGATTCATAGAGATCAAATCAATCTTGCCTCTGTAAAATAAAAGGTTCCTAAAGTGATTATCTGGAATATTTATACATATTTACATGGAAAGATATCAGGCACTGGAACAAGAAAAAATACTCTCCGATGCAAAATGGCAAGATGAAATAACAGTTGCATATCGTACAAATGAAAAAGCAATGCAGGTGTACACATACAAATACATTTTTGTACACTAATCAGTACTTAAAAATTAAAATTTCATAAAGAGAAATACAATAAAAATAAATGATAAATAATAAATAAAAAAGAATCAAACAAATATATAGCTAATCTAGCAGTATCATGTATTATTGTTGAATTTGATCTATTCTTGATGGCATGAACTTGCATATATAAAGCATTAATTTGATTACATAATACTTTTTTATATATGGGAAAAAAATGTACTATGTTCTTTCTAATGTAGGATCTCATTGAAGCTTATGAAGATAAACTTGATGGAGAAAAGGAAGCATATCAACAATTAAAAAAAGATAAAGAACAATCTTACCTTGATTTTGCAGAAGTACGCAGACAACATGAATTTGACCAAGACCAAGAATTAGAAGAAATTAAAGCTAGGTAGTATATTATACCTAAAGAAGTATGTATCTTTTATTTAAAAAAATTGATGTTTTTTCTTCGTACATACATGCAAACATTTAGACATATTGTGTACAATTATTAATTAACACATTTGATTCTTGTAGCTTTGAAGTAAAACTTTCTGCAGAAAAAGATACACTGTTGCGTATTAAAGGAGAAAATGGTATTCTGAACAAAAAAATGAGTGAATTTTCAAAGGATATTGAAATACAACGCGAGGAACTAAAACTTTTGTTTCATCAAAAAAAAGAGCTATACAAAATAATTGGGATATTTGAGCGTGATATGATGTAAATCTACTTAACACAATCTAAAGTACTTCATTTTAATGTGCATCATATATTGTTTAATGTATCCTTTGAAATCAATCTAAAAATAAAATAATTACACAACCATTAAAGTCAGTTTCTTTGAAGTTGAAATAGAGCATTAAGAAAGGATATTGAAGAAAGAAACGAAACAATCACTGAAAAAGAAAGAAGGATTTATGACTTAAAACGAAAAAATCAAGTATTGATAGAACATTAAAGTTACTCTTGGATTTTTAAAATTTATGTAAAATTCAGGAATTTTCCAGCCATAATATCAATTATGCATTCATCAGCATAATTTTCAAAATAGAATAAACATAATAGTCAGTAGTTAAAAATTAGTAATCACCAAGAAGATAATAACTTGTATCTGCTTTCTTAATAATTAACAGGAAATGCGAAACCCAATGGTTTCTCATACTTTATTTAATGCTCAACTTCTAGGAACTTGAGAAATTTAAATTTGTATTAGATTACAAAATAAAAGACTTGAAACAACAAATTGGACCTCGTGAAGTAGAACTTCAAGACACAAGAGACATTATACAAAAGATGGAAAAAGAATTACAAAGGTTGTTACAAAGGAAAAAAAAAAAAAATCTTATTAAAAAAACTATTTATGTAAAAAAAAATCATTTGTACTAGAATACAAATAGTAAAATCACACACTTTTTGCTAATACAAATGATTGAACAATCAATTAGCATTAAATAAGTATACTTGCTTGAATATGTTTAATGTTGTTGTTGTGTATTGTGGATTGTGAATTTTAAGTAACAATGTAAAGAGTGTTTCTTCTGATTTGTACAACATCAATCATCGAACAATTGCGATACTTCAAGACGCTCTAAGGGAGAATTTGATTGAAAATCCATGATGTGAACAGAACCCATAAATCCTTGGAAGCACGTGGATTTCAATTGGCAGAGATGAAGTTGCTTGTGGAAGGAGCTAAGAAAGATCAAAATATTATGCGTCAAAAGATTGCTGATGATGGGGCCATGTTGACAAGTTTCCAAAGCGATTTCTGCCGACTTACTGAAACTGCTGATGTAGTTCATATATTTCATTCTCCAACATATTGAAGAAATATTTATACTATATACATTTGAAGAAATGTTTATATATATATATATATATATATATATACACTAACAAATCAAAATTATATATATACTAACAAATGAAAATTGATTTATGATATTTTGAAAATGGTTTGTGAGAAATAGTCAAGGATTGATTTTAATTACTTATTCTCCATTAAAAATATATTTTTTTGGATTTTTTTTTCCATTGATTTGCAAGTCACAAAAAAAAAAGTGTACATGAGATTTGATGATGCCTATTTCATGAAAAGAAACTTGTGATATCATACTTTTTGAAATTGTGGATTAGAAATGCATCTAAGGTTTATGTTTGAATTTTTGATAGAATGCACGAGAGGCTAAGGAAATGATAAAAAGGATGTATGAGAAATATATCCAGAATAAATTTACACCGAAGGAGCTTGATAATAATATATTGAATGAGTATGCCCGCCAACGCATGTTTCTAGAAAGAAAGGTGCATCCTGCTTCTGCAAATTTTCCCTGGCTCTTTTTTCTTTCTTTTATTTTATTTTATTTGATTATCAGAATATATAATCATCTTTTATTCTAATGATTTAAGCCAATTTGATAGTTACATATATATACACACAGATATATATATATATATATATATATATATGTATTTATTTATTGAAGAAAAAGGTTTTCATGTTTAGAAACGATGGACCTACACATATACTCAAGTCATCAAGATATGCAACCATACAATCCATTTTTAACAAAATTTTAATGCTATTTGATAACATACTTCTGTAGGTGGATAATCTTTCAAAGAAGCTATTTCAACAAAAGGAAATATACAAAGAACAACATGCCCAAATATTAGAACAAAACAATGTTTTAATCAAAGCATATCATGAATTACAAGAAAGAACCAAAGGAAAACATTTTGATAAATCACAAGATGATTTGACCTCCAAATCCAATTCACTAACCCAAATTCTAACACAAGAAATTCCAAGCATGAAAAACAGTGATATTGAAAAGTTACAAGATTATGTTAAAAATCTTGAACAAACCATTGATGCTCAAGCTAAAAGAATACAAAGTCTTGAAGATATGTTAGACAAATCAGAAAAAATTGAACCAAGGCCTCAATCGAAGCAAAAATTGCCATCCTTAGATCTGTAGTGAATTACTGTTGATAACAGCAATAGTAAAATTTTCATGCGTTTATTTCCATATGTTTTATATTTTGAAAAAATAGTATTTTTTTGTATTTTTTATTAAGTAGGCATGACTATATATATATATATATATACAAGAGAAGTCTTAGCTGTTGGATAATAGTATCTTCATTCAATTTTAAGTCTTAGAGCATAGTTTAGATCAATTTTTTTCTGAAAGTTTCTCATAAATTTAATTACTAAAAGATTCTCATGTATTGGTATATACTTCTAACATAGGAAAATACTTAATTTTTTTAAAATTTTATCTTATTATTTTATCAAACATAAGGTACAAAGAGAAATGTTGAAATTATCCTACTACAAATCTTCACTTTTATGCACTTCATATTCAATGTAAAATAAATATGTGAATAAGCAGCTCTTTTAGTTCCTCAATTAGTTCTGTATCTGAACAAAATGTAGTTCCACCAATATACACATATTAAAATAAATAACTAATATCCAATCTAATATTACATCTTTATCACCTAAACATTCATTTGGTGTCTTTGTATCTATATACATCAAGCTACATTTACACACAAGGGTGAAAAAAAAAAAGAAAAAAAATGAAGCTTTGGTAGTTTTCATACCACCTAATCAACACTTCCATATAAGAACTATGAATTGGTGTTTCACCACATCATCAATCAAACAAAAAAAAAGAAATACACAATTTTCTTGCTACGATTTTTTTTTTTTTTTTTTTTTTTTTTTGATTTGTTTGTTTGTTTGTTTGTTTGTTTTGTTTTTTGTTTTTGTAGTACTCAAAATGTAGAGTTTCACATCTTCAATCAAGTTTTCTGAGACATGTTTTTCATACCAAATAATCCTACAAATGCATAATAGTTCAAAAAGGGAAAAGGCGGGGGGGTGGTAAAATAAAAATAATCAAACTCACCAATTCCATGGGAATTGCAATGGCCATTGAATAAATACAGCCAACATGAGTGCCGAGGAGTGGTAACACAAGGGCAAAGAGAAAATAAGAAAGGAAAGAGAGGTAGAGAAAGAAAAAAGAAAGACCCCCGAAAGAGACAGAAATAAAAGAAAAGCCCGCTTGTAACGTGGCGCCTACATGCAGTGACACCTAGTACGAAGGGCCGTCAAGCAAGGGCCCTCAGCCAGGAATTTCCGGGGGGGTGCGCCAGGACGGGTCGTCGTCCCTCAGAGACCCGGCCCAGCCATGCCCAACCCACCCCAGCCCCCGTTTGAAGTATTCTTCCCCACCCCTACGCCCCGCTTTTTAATGGTCTTTTCCTTTGATCCACCGAGTGTCTGGCAGCACCGTGCCGCCTGGTTGCGAGGTTTTCTGGTGAGGAGGAGGAGTAGGATCTCGTCATCGTTGTAGTGGAAGTCCAGCGCATTTCTGTCGTAAGGACGCTCTCATACTCTCTCTGTGTGGCACCCAATTTCGTGGACCTTTCTTTCCATTGCCTCATCCTGCTCCACTCTAGCTTGTACACGCAAGCAAGCGCATCGGGTGAAGCAGCACGCAGGCACGCGGGCAGGGCTTGAACACAACACAGCACGTCACTGGAGTGAGTAGACTAGTAGAATTGCAGAAAGGAGCATCGTTCCCGAGAGCGAGGGTGAAGCCGAGAGTTGGGCTTCTCTATCCAACTCGTGTAGTGCCAGCCAGCATCGCTGCTTTGCCGCTTGTCACCTTCCCGACCCCGCTGCTGCTCTTGGATGCTGTTTCGTCGCTGCGTAGGTGAGTTTCCATGCCATGCACGTCGCTTTCCTTGTTCTGGGTTGTTTCCACTTGGTCGGCAAGGCTTGGATTTGTGCGGGTCGCCCCGCTTGGTTCACTCGGGGCGCGGATGCCGCCCGCCCCGACGTTCTCTTGCCCTTCCTTCCCTTGTGTTTTGCCGTTCCTGAGTTTTTGCGATGACTTGAAGCATTCGCCGGGGTCGGCGATGGCCATCGGCGGTGGTTCTTGGAAATATTAGAATTTTGCGAGGGTTGAAGAGGGGGTTGCTTGCAGAGAGAAAGAGCGCACCTGGTTGTGGCGATGGGTGAAGGCGGTGTGGCATCCCATCGTGGTTCATCGCAGGGTGAGCTGCGGAGTCGTTTGGGGTTGTGGTTAGGCGAGTTTCATGCATGGGTGCGGTAGTGAAGTGGGGGTGGTCGTGGCAGGGCGATTTGGGGTGGGTGAGAGGTAGAATGTGGTGCATTGGTAGCGTCTTGGTGTGGGGACCAGAAATTGGATGTGGGAAGGGAGGCTAGATTAGTAGGGTGGTGGTGGTGTGATGTAGGCGTAGATGGGAAGAGTTGGTGTTTCGGTGTAGGGTTTGGTACCTGGTGAGCGAGAGCATGCCGTGCGTGAATGCTGAAGGTTATGGTAGAGCGTTGGGAAGGTCGTGAGGGCGGAATGTTGGGTATAGATAGCAGTGGCGTTGTGAATGCGTAGCGATGGGGAGGCTAGGCATGGGCGATTTCAGTTCCTGGCACGTGAGATTTGGTGGTGAGTGTGGATGAAGGTGCGGGAAAGTGTTAGCATGGAAGGTATGTGCGGTGCGGTAACCAAACCACGGGAGTTGGTTATAGCGTCGAGTGTGGAGAGAGAGAGAGAGAGAGAGAGAGAGAGAGAGAGAGAGTGGTTGTGTGGTAACGAGTACCCCTGCGAGATGTAGTGAAGGGGATGATAGCAGAAGGAGTGGAGGTGGGTATGCAAAGGACAGCGTGGGAGGTGGATTCGGTGGGGCATCTGGGTTGGCGATGGGTGCAGTGGAGTTAACGGCATGGGCATGGGCATGGTCGGTGCGCGTGCGATGTGCAGTGTTCGGTGAGCATGTCGCACGGGTATGGAGTTGGCAGGGTAAGGATGCATGGGGTCACGCAGAGCTACGAAGAAGTTCATGAATGGATGTGTGCACGGTGGAGGTCTAATCTGGCGTGGATGTGGGTTTGAAGTGTGAAGTTATGGAGTTGCGTGTGTGCGTGTGTGGCGTGTGAGCGGATGCAGGTGGTTAGATGGCGGACTGAGTGTGTGTGTGGCCTGCAGACGGAGAGGTGGGGGTGCAATTGGAGACATGTCGATGTGATATAGTGTGTAGAAGGATCGCGGGGACGTGGGGTGGATGTTTGATGTGTTCGCGACTTCGGGGTTACGGGAGCCCAGTGAATCCGGAGCGTGGTACATGCACAGAGGGTGTGCAGCTGGAGTGTGGCGGGCAGGATTCGCGCAGGCGAGAGCAGACGAGGCGTTGGCACCTAGAGTAACGTGCGTGAGGGAGCGTGGTGCGGCGGACTGGTGGTGTTCGAGAGGGAAGTTTTTGTGGTAAGAGAGAGCAGGAGCACTGGCAGGCCCAGACGCCCGCAGCCGGGCCCGAAACCGTGCTGCCCGAAGGGTAGCAGCGTCGGAGGGCGAGAAGCCGGGTGTTTGGGCGGAGGACGGAGGCATGGCGTCGCGGGCGCTGAGTCCGCGAACGCAAGGTCGGGGTGGAGGAGCAGGAGCAGGAGCAGGAGCAGGGGGAGGGGCGTCGAACGGGGCGAGTGCGTCGAGCGCGAGCAATGGACTGGCGGGGTCGAGCCTGGCGGGTTTGGGAAGCCGGTTCAATTCACTGGCGCGGCAATCGTCGATATACTCGCTGACGCTGGATGAGTTCCAGAATGCGCTGTCGGAGCCGGGGAAGAACTTCGGGTCCATGAACATGGACGAATTTTTGAAGAACATATGGACGGCAGAAGAGAGTCAGGCGATGGCGGCGGCGATGGGATCCGTGGGCGATGCAGGACAAGGTGGCGGGGGAATGCTATCTCGGCAATCGAGTTTGCAGAGGCAAGGATCGATCACGTTGCCGCGAACGCTGAGCAGGAAGACGGTGGACGAGGTATGGAAGGACATACATCGGGGGTCGTCGGGGAATTCGGAGGGCAGCGGGGAGCCGGCCGCAGGGGCGTCGGAGCAGGAGAGGACGCAGACGTTCGGGGAGATGACTCTGGAGGACTTTCTGGTGAAGGCGGGGGTGATGAGGGAGGAGTCGGAGGTATCGACGCAAGGATTCGGGGCGTTTGTGGGGGCGCTGGGGAACCAGGAGAAAGCGAGAGGTGCGCACGGAGAGCGGGGTGGCGAGATCGTACCGACGCTGTCGCTGTCGCCTGCTAACGCGATGACGAGCCAGGCGACCATAGAAGCAATGCAGATAGACGAGTACAACAAGAACCACGCGGCTGCGACGCAACAACAGCAGCAGCAGCAGGTAAGGGATGAGGGTGCGGGTGAGGATAGTGGGGGTAGCGGGGGTGTGGAAGAGGAGTGTG
Source organism: Physcomitrium patens (assembly GCF_059467195.1). Lineage (NCBI taxonomy): Eukaryota > Viridiplantae > Streptophyta > Bryopsida > Funariales > Funariaceae > Physcomitrium > Physcomitrium patens. Next base: position 5,695,037 of record NC_143429.1, read on the forward strand.
AGAAGCGCATGGGCGTTGTGGTAGAGGGGTGGAGGTGGTAGAGCGGTGTGGAGGGTGGTGATAGAGTGGGAAGGATGAGGTGGTGGGTAAAGGTGGAAAGATGCGATGGGATGGTGGTGAGGAAGTGTAGAGGTGTATGTTGAGCGTGGAGTGTAATTGGGGACGCGTGTGGGGGTTAGGGTGTTTGGGGACAGCATGGTGGAGGTGGGGGTGTGAGGATTGTGGGTTGTGATGAGTGGCATTGCGTGGTTGTGAGAGCAGGCTGACTGGCTGCGGAGCATCGCCCAGCAACAGCTGCACCAGCAGCAGCACATGCTGCAACAGCAGCAGCAGGCAGCGGCGGAGGCGGCTTACGTGAACGTGGCGGCGAAGAGGATGGGGAACGGGGCTGGTCCGATGGTGGGGATGGCGGGGCTGGGGATGGGTGGAGCGATGGGGGCAAACATGGGGCCAGGCATGGGAGGGGGGATGACGGGCGGGGGACTGGCGATGGGGCTGGGCGGGGCGATGGGGGGCGGGATGACGGTGAACATGGGGCTGGCGCCGAATTCTCCACCGAGTCCGGATTCGGATGGGGGTCGGAGCGGTCTGTCTCTGTCGCCGATGCACTACGGGCTGGACGGGTCGGTGAGGGGGAGGAAGAGAGGACCGGATGGGCCAGTGGAGAAGGTGGTGGAGAGGCGGCAGCGGCGGATGATCAAGAACAGGGAGTCGGCGGCGCGGTCGCGGGCTCGGAAGCAGGTAGGGGGGGGGGTGAGGGTTGTGGTGGTGGTTGCGGTGGAAGGGCGGGGGTGTGGAGACGGGGATGGCTAAAGTTGTGGGGGGGTTGGTGTGCAGGCTTACACGGTGGAGCTGGAGGCGGAAGTGAGCCAACTGAAGGAGGAAAACATGCGGCTGAGGAAGCAGCAGGTATCCACCAGAAAATCTGTACGTACCGCCTTCTTGCCGAGTAGCAACCTGTTGGGTGGTTTTTGGGGGTTGCGGGGTTGGGAGGAGGGGGGAGAGTTGGTGATGCGGAGGACGTGTGATGCATTTGGTGTGGGGCGGGAAGGGGTGGATGGAAGGAAGGGGAAGAGCAGGATCTGAAGAGGTTGGGGTGTGTGTTGTGTTTGGTGATGCAGGAGGAAGAGGCAGAGCGGAGGAAAAAGCAGGTAGGCGTGGTGGGAAGGTGGCGATGTAGTTGAATTGGTAGGGGCGTTGGTGGTGGTGTCGTGGTGGTGGGTGGGGAGGTTGGAAATGCGGGGAGTGTTGATTGAGGCGAATGTGGCAGTGTTTGCAGATAATGGATATATTGAAGTCCGCGACGACAGTGGGTGGAGCGAAGAAGTCGAGCACGTTGCGGAGGACGAAGACGGCAACGTGGTAGTGGGGAGCGGGAGCGTAAGAGCCGCCGGGTGGGCGGTGGGAAATGTGAGAAAGGCGAGCAGGATCCGAACGGTGTGGGAAGTCGATGCATGTTCCAGGAGTGGGAACTGAGCAACAGCAGTTGAGGCTGGCTGGCGGCTGTAGACACATGGGTGGGATCTTGCAGCGGGTTGTCCCGGAGTCCGTGGAGCGGGTTCCAGGGAAGGCTGTCGGAGACGTGGAAGGATGGTTTGGAGAGAGCGGGGGGATGATGGACGTGGTGGGAGGAGGTGGGAGTGGCAGCATTGAAGAGGAGAGAGGTGGGAGTGGCAGCATTGAAGAGGAGAGATGTGAATAGCGGTTTGAGGGGAGAAGGAAGCGCGGGAGGAGTGGGAGGTTCCCAGGCGGTGGGTAGAAGCAGCGGCCAGCGCGGCGAGAAGGGGCGGTGGGAGCGAAGTAAGTGCGAGTGGAGATGTATAGCACAGTGGTTTGCTGTGGAGAGAGCAGCATTGTCTGTTTTGGGGCCTCACCTGTACACATATGAGCGCAGCGTTTTGCGTGAGGTATCCATTACAGTGTAGAGTTGGTCGGGGTTAAGGTCAGAGATAGAGGTAGTGAAATGGAGGAGTTCCAAGGCCATCAAGGATGGTCTGTTGAGTTATTAGAGTGGGCACACTGAGGTGGAGGGCTTTGGGGAGGTTGTGCGGTATATCCGAGGGTAAGAGGGATCGATTTTTTGCACATGTGTGTACGAAAGCATGACCGACTGAAGCGAAGTTCAGACAAGCAATCTCCGTTCCTATTTGTGTGTCGTGGTCCATGAAGTGGTTGGTGTGAGAATTGTTGACCAGTGCTTGTCTATCGTGGATGACCCTTACAATATGGAAGAGGTTGTTGTCCATGTTGCTTATTTCGACTTCAGTTTGATTGCAGTCGGTTTCTTTGATGCCTTGCTGAGTAATTTCAAGTCTCTCTTAACTATAATCTCGTTGTGTTAGGTTTAGGGCTGTGCTCTGTTGTGTTCATTTTGATTTTCTTACATTCTGTATTGTTTAATTGTTTGGTTATAACTAGAGGCCTTCTAATGGGTTGAAATCAGCAAATTGTGAGGTTTAGTCAATTGATTGGTGTTCGTTGTTTTGAAATCGTATCCTTAATTTTTGAAGAGAATGATCAGTAGTACCATCATTGAATGATTGGGAATATTGCCTCGCTTTATTTTGAGGAGTTTATATGAAATATTTAATTCGTTACTCTTGTTTTTTTAGGTGATAACACAAAAGACTACTCATGGTGGACTTTCTGTATGTTTCAATTAAACCTACTTCTCAGTGCATCCATGAATTGTGTAATTAGTGTAAATTCCCTGCTTCATAGTGACACTGTCGTGTTGTGATTTATTTGAGTTTGGATAGTGTATAAAAGAACACTTCTGGTTATTGTGATTTCCCTGGGGTGAAAAACTAGATTTTAATAATATTGGTTTTTAAAATGGGTCATATAGTACAAGGTATTCATCCATTTCAGGACGATCACTTAAACTTTCTCATTCGAGATCTGACTGTATGCATCTTATCCTTCAATAATGTGAGGCGACGTGGGTAGCAACTAGTGGCGTCTATTCTTCGAGGAAAGCTCTCAGCAGGTGCCTCAAAGCGGCCAAAATGGGGATGCTGTCAAAGCATAGCAATAAATTATTTTTGGGTTGTGCCCGCTTGTTACTTGGCGGCCGCTTGGCAGTGCCTCATTGGCCCCGTCTTTATACACAATTTTTTTGGAATTCCCACTGCGATGCTGCAGTCGTATGTCACAGGGGTCTGACACGTGTTGGTGAATTTCCGGATTCATGCAAACTGGGTCTCGGCACTAATTCGGGACCCGGAAAGATCCTGAAATTGCGCGGGTACGTTTCCTTTTTTCCCAATTGGTGGGCAAGGTCGGGCCGGGCTAGGTTCAGGTTGGCACGGCTGGACCTGGACTTCGCGATGCGGTGGTCTCATCTCATGGTGTGGGTCCGTGAGTTTTACCGGGCCAGGGTGATTCATCTCCTGCCTCCCCTTCTCGATGCATTGTACTACGGCCTGTATATGCCCCTTCATGTCAAGATATTGCAATTTCATTATTTATTTATTTTTAAGTTTTGAAGTATTTAATGGATTAAAAATTTTAAAATTGAATCTTAAAAGTTAAATCAAGTGCTTTCTAGTTTGTGTGTATATAGAATTAAATGATTTTCATATATATATATATATATATATATAGACAGAGTTGTTAAAGCCACACCCCAATGTTCTAAAGCCACATCCCATATAACCATCTCATGATCAATTCTGTCCATTCCTGTCTTCCTCCTTTGTTCCATGTCTTTGTTTCATGTTTCAAACTTCCATGCTTTGTTTTCTAACCCCATCCCTTGTTCCCTATCTCCCAACATTTGGTTTGGGGATGTGGCTCTAACAATTCCCTATATATATAGATATTTGTAAGAGAATATTTTAGCATGATATTTTCACTGTCTTTTATTTATGCCAATTGTAAGACATAATTTTTTTTGTATTTTCATTTCTATCACTCTAGAGTACTTGCACAATGGAATCTGATTTTGAATTGATCAAATTATTTGCATTTTTTTTTTTTTTTTGATTGAATTGTAATAATTTTTTTGGAAATTACTCTACAATATGATATGAACCTCTTCATGGATGGCAGTACTCATGCCCGAACAGAGACACTGGTACGCAATTCCTAGAAGTCTGCAGTCGACTGTTAAAAGTCGGCCACCCCTCACTGCGTGCGATTCTGGGTTGACTAGCCGAAGCTGTGATGTGTGGCAATCGCTTGCGGTGCATGAGCGCATTCGAGCTTTTGAGGGGATTGGAGAATGAGATGAAGCGGGTAAATTGGTTCAGGTGCTGGTGGGTTTCACAGACTGGCTGTGAAGGCGGAGTGCGCATTTGGCGTGCACAGCTCCATCCCTTTTTTTTGTCTGATTTCGAAGACCAATTTGCTTCGGTGGAGGCTCATTTTTCATTTCCATACTTTGAAGTCCATGTGTCCACTAGAAGTTGCTTATTTGTGTCCGGCACATCAAACGTTGACGTATGCATTCTTTAATGCATACGTCATATTGTGTGTACAACACTTGGTTGCAAGAGGTTCAAAATTTATTTTTAAATATAATTGGTATGATTTTTTTTGTAATAGCAATTATTTAATGTTTATACGTGCATATACATGTTAATTTAAACTTGTATTATTGGGTGTAGAATTATTCATTGTAAATTTCAATTAATATCTTATTTGGAAGAGAAGTTTTCTACTCTGAAGATGAATTTTGTAAATTTGTGTAAGTTTTGGTTGATACTCTTCTGCTTGATGTATATAAGTTTTATTGTTCTAATTGATGACTTAGGAATAAAATTTGGTCAATAAAGATTATATATATATATATATATATATATATATAATAATGTTTATATACATGCATATATTTGTTGTTGTTGTTGGTGTTGTTTTTTTGCCTCTTATAATTTTATATTTTTATAATTTTTATATTTTTTGGTAAAAGCTTCAAAAAAAAATCATCATTTAATAGAATTTAAATTTGGTAGAACAAAGATTACATATTTAAAATATCTAACAATTTTTTTTCAAGATAAGATTATATTTAAATTATTCAAATTAAAATTTTTGTACGTTTTTATAATTTGAATAGTAAATTTGAACCTTTGTTGTCAAAAATACTATACATGTATTAAAGATATTATGTTGCTAATTGAACCTAATAATTATCTTATTAATATTTCTACTTCATACTAAGAATTTATAGTTTGATGTTTGAGTATATATTTTTATATATACAATTCTTATTTCATACAATTTTATTTTATTTTTATTGCAAGATAAATTCTTTTCTTTAGGAATTTGATTTTAATGTACATCCGTATCCTTGACAATAGACCAAATTATTAAGTCGACACTAAGGAAATTTTCTTGTCTTACAACTCAAACTATATGCATAAATCTAGTATGTATCAGATTTGCAATAGCTATTGCTACAATCTATTTATTTATTTTCTTTTGATGTTATCTAAGACCTTAAATTCTAATAAGATTCATGATTTCTTTTCAAAGTATAAAAACTTCAATCCACAATAAAAAATCTTTCACTTTTAAAAAATAAATTATAATTTAAAACTAATCCAAACTTCTTCTATTATTAAAAGTTTTTTATTCTCAAACTTTCTATTCTCCTACATGATTCTTTAGACCACACACTTCTACATTATCATGTATTATCTTATATATTTAATTATTATTTTATAAATAAAGTTATATTTAGTTTAAATCTCACTTGTCTAACTAAATAATATAATTCATTTAATATTAGTCAAATTTATCTTTAATAATTCAAAAAAAATTGGTATTCATCAAATTTATCTTTAAATTAATTTTTTTTCATAATAACTTTTAATTCATTATGTAAAAAAATCTATTGTCTTATTGTATCCTAAGACCTATATATGATATTATTTATACATTAATTGTCTATTATACAATAATTTGGTTTACAATTGGCAAGTATTAAACCAAAAATCAAACAACTTTAATAATATTTATAATATAATAAGATAATAAAAAGACTACATATCTATAACATGTTAATAAAAAAATATGATAAATTTTTAGAAGAATTTTATTAATTTTATTTTAAAAAAAATTAAAGAATTAATATTATATATATATAAGTATTTTTTACTAAAAATTATAGTAAATATAGATATATAAAAATTAAATATCATAAAATATACAAAAATAAAGAATAATGGTGTTTTAGGCTTTAGATGGAAAAATCCCTTTAACTTGACATTCTTATCAAGTCAAATCTTGTAAGTGTTTTTAAGAGTAAAAGTTGATGTTTATAAGATTTTGCTTAGCTATGGTGATTTAGCCATTTGGTAAACTTTTAGGATATTTTCTATATACTTGTACTCTTGTACTCATTTTTTGTGGTGTAAGAGATAGCTTGACTAAGTTGTATTTAGATTTTCCATCCTTAACTTGATAAGAATGTTTTTTCTTCTTCAACTTTGTAGAATTGAAATAGAATAGAAAAAAATAAAGAAAAATAAATCCTCTCTTCTTTAATTATTTTAGTTATTATTATTTTTATTATTAATTTTTTTGTATTAATTTAGATATTATGTTGCTAATATTTAATTACTATTGTATGGAATTGAATACTAATTTAGTATGCAGTGCAACACAAACTATAAGTTGAGGTTTTGGTGCAGCACAAAGGTGCAATCAAGGTACTATACAATATCAAAGATTAGAGCAAAGAATAATATTAAGCCTTTTTTTATTACTATTTATGGTATTATGTAATTAATTACTATGATGGATTAGTAGAGTTTACAACAAGGCCTAAAATGAACCTTTAGAATGTAGAGTACAATAAGATAGAGTACTTAATTTATAAATTAGATTTTGTGCTTCAATTAATTCTCAGTCACAAAGTTGAAGTAGTGGTAGAAATATTTGAGTTATAATATTTGATTTGATTTTTTTTCTTTCTTTATTTTTTAAAAGATATTATTTATTTATTTATTTATTATTTTCTTATAAAATAATTTTATTTTTTGTTATAAAAAAATAAAAAATAAAAAAGCTATTGTTGTGTAGGATTTCATGAACCTTACACTCGTACACTTTGCACATAGCCAATCTTATCTACATTGCCATTATCTTGGCTACATATTGATTCTTTTAGTATCAAGTAATGCTAAGCAATACAAATAGTTGGCAATTTGTAGCAACGAAAGCAACAATACTATGTGCTAATTTGCAATACTTTGTGATAATTGGTGGTACAAAGTAATAGGAAAAAAACAATAGAATGATAAGAATCAATGCAATGATAAGAGCCATTGCAATCATAGGTAATAGTATGTGATCTCAGGACTTTTGAAAAAAATTCCATCTAAAATTTTTAAGTGTCAAAGTTTGAAAGTTCTCTTAGGAAGCATATTAAGCTAAATTTGATAATTTTTGATTCATTATTATATAAAAGTTACATGTGATTACTAATAATATTCTTGATTTATAAATTAAAAATCATCTTGAGTACTTAAAAGAAATTTATTCAATAATATCCATTTTCTAAGTAAATTTTAATCATTTTTATTTTTACAATTCACATTTTAAAACTTTAGTGCAATCTTCTTTAATTATCAGAAGTTTTGTAATCTATAACTATTAATCATAAGCGGATGTTATTTATTCTTATTCACTTGTAATTTTTGTTGTTCTATTATTGGAATCAAAATTTAATTTAAATTTATAATTATTGTCTCTAATACCTTTTTTTAGTTATAAATATTATTACCAAAGATTTGTGGTATTATCCTATTTTGTATTGTAGTAGTCTTTGATAGTAAATATATTGCAAGAATGAAATTGAATTAATGGTTAATAAAATCTTCTTCTTTGCACCAAGTGAACAATGCTTATTAGCTTTGTAATGATCAATAGTTAATTTCTTATAAATTATAAAGGTTGATATTAAGGACATGAATCTCAAAGCACTAAAACATCAATGTACTTTTGTGTCATTTAAAATGAATAGATAATCACTCAAAGATAGTATAAAATTAAAAATAAAATAATAATTACTAAAGTATTAAGGACACATATTACAAAGAACCAAAATGTCAATACATTCTTGTATCACTAAAAAAGAGTAGATAATCACTGAAAGATAGTATAATATTAAACTGAAATTGCTATTGCCAAAGACAAGAAAATTTGAGACTTTTGAGATAAGATTAAAGACTAGAAAAGTACTGAGAAAAATAAAAAATATTTTATTCTTGCCTCCATATATACTATCTAATTAAGAGCTACGTGGCAACATTCTATAAGACCTCCAATGCATGTCTAATTTAGAAGCCATGTATCTAATTTGCAAGACAAGTTTTATAGTACGCCACATGACAAACTTCTACTACAAGTGGCCAATATGTGCAATACATAGCCAATTTTTTAACCTAATAATTACATATAAACAAATATAAAGTCAAATTCCAATATTGAACCTTTTAAAAAGATTTTTCATAAGATATTATTAAATTTACCTACATTTATTCTCTATAGTAATTTTCGAAGATGTATATTTTTTAATCTATTAAAAATATTAAAATGAATAATTGATGAATTCTTTAAAATATTAAGACCAACTATACCCTTATTCAACAAAAAAAATTTTAAATTCTTAAAAGAATAAACTTTGTTGCCATTATCAATTTTTGACCAACAATTACTATTTTCTATTATTGACAAATCTCTAGTCAATTCTAACAACTAACAAAAAACTTCCTCATCTCTAGCAATGTCGCCTCTATATCAACCTTGGCAGTCCATCCAACTATATAATCCTCATCAATACTATGTATTCCATGATTTTTATGAAAATTTTATTTGTCTTGTTAAAAAAAAATATAAATCCTTCAACTTTCAAAACGCATATTCTAATAAATGGTGGATCAAAGCTATAGTCTTTAAACTTCTCTCCATTAAAAAAAACATAACTTGGATATTAGTACCTCTTTTACCAAGTGTACAACCAATTATTTTTTGTAAGATTTCTAAATATATACCTAGTACTAATAGTCATCCAACAATAAAATAAATTTTCAAAGCAAGGGTTGTAGCTTAAGATAATAAATATTTTCTTCTATTTTTTTATTAAAAATTAATTTGATTCATTATAGTAGTTGTGGTTTATAAAGGCTAGTCGATTTATTACTTTGGTATTATTACGGCTATTATAATTAGAGATCTTAATGACATTGTATATATACTACAACGACTAGGTTGTGACTTCCTTGGCAAAGAACATTAAGTATATTGCTTTTCACAATCTCTTTATGGTCTTTGCCAAAGTCCTCAAGCATTGTCACGTTGTAACATAGATATTAGGTTAAAGAAAAAAACATGGATTCTATTATAAGAGAATCTAATTAAAAAATATAATAATAAAATATAAATAAAAAATAGAAAGATAATAAAAATATTTAGTATTTATATTTTTTTATAAAAATAATTTCTATTTACTTTATAAGACCATAAATAAGAAAAAATAATGTAGATTATAAGAAAATTAATAATATCAGTATTTTTAGAAAATGATTGAAAATAATTTTTAATAAAAATTATCTTAGAAACCAAGAATTGATACTTAGAGAGGATTGATTGAGAATTAGAATCGAAATTAGATCCCAAGACACAAAACCATGCACCTGTGGTAATTCTAATATTTTGTGGTTGATTAAACAAAAATATTTAAAAGAAAACTAGTAAAAGGTTCTTTGGATATTGATTTTGAGTGATTTGAGTTGATAAAGTCGTTGTAAAGGCTTTGCAAAGTTAAGGTTGTTTTGGAATGACTTTGTTTTATGCAAAATATAAATGGTTTATACTTTGAAAACTTTTGGAAGATTGGTAGTAGATCTATAGGTGAAATTTGTGGTTAAATGATTGTAATTGTATTTAATGTGCTTTGTAAGTTTGAACTTAATCTAATAGTTCATTTGAAGATTATCGAAACAAAAATGTATTAGAAACTTAGAAATTAGAATTAGATAAACCAATGAGAATTTTTAAGATTTAATTTTTTTTTTAGTTAAATTGAGATAAATTTTTGTTCACTACTAGCAATCTTTATTTCCTACAACTTTACAAGTTTTAAAAGAAACTTATTTTTCATTGATAAATTAAAAATTTTAAGAATTTTGAGTTAAAATTTATGATTAAATTACTATATATTAAGATTTTATTCTACCTTTAGGATATGGTAAAGATTTGATTAAGATTTTATTAGGATTTTATTAAGATTAAATTAGAATTTAGAATTTAGAGCTTTTTTAGGACTTATTTAGGATTTTATTAGGATTTTATCGGGATTTTATTAAAATTTGGTTAGTATTTAATTAAAATTCATTCAAATTTTATATTAATATTTATTTGATATTTTATTATAATTTTATTAGAATTTATTTAGGATTTGTATTAAGACTTTATTAGGATTTAGTTAAGATTTGTTTATAATTTTATTTTCAATATTACTTTTATATTTATATATTTAATATTATATATATATATATATATATATATATATATACATATATTTTTAGGATATTTTGTAAACTTTTATGATTTCTTTAGATGTTCTTTTAGATTTCTTTATATTTATTTTATGATTTATTTAAGACTTCTTTTGGATTTGATTAAGATTTAATTAAAGTTTATTTAAGTTTCTATTAGAATTTTTAAGATCTTGTTGTTGTATTTTCCAATTTATCTTTTACAATTAAGTGCTCGGTGTATTCTTAAGTAAGACTTTAAATTATACAACAATGTAGTATGCCCACATTGATACGTACCTTCATCACCACAGCAAGTAAAAGATCCATGCCGATTCTAACATCTACTTTTTTTTCAACAAAACCTTTATCGCTATCTTCATCTTATATGTAAAGGACTTCTTTATTATTAGATCCATTATTGTGCACATTACTTTTTTTAAAATAAATACATTCAAGAAATTTAAAATGAAGGATCTTAAGTTAATGCATAAGTTTTTTAATGTCCAAATACTTCCACTATCTTATAATATATTCCTACACCAAACTGATTATGTTTATTCTATTCTTCAAAAGTATAGTATCTCTATTCACTACTCAAAGGTTGTTCTATTTTCACCTCACCTTGTACTTCATAAATAAACTCAAATTCCTACAACAGATACAACAAAGTATCAAGGACTTATCATCCAACTTCTTTATCATATAATAACAAAATCAAATATTGACTTTGCAACGTCTCTGACCAGCCAATACATGCATAATTGACAACAACTTCACCTAGATGTTGTATAACAAATTGATCACCACCTCAGCAAAAATCCATTTATTGATCTTTAGTTCTCGCAAAGGGAAGAGAATCAACTTCAAAGATTTTTGGATACAAACTATAGAAGAGACTTAGGCAACCAAATTTGAATCAATATATATATCTTTTTACTTATAGCTCTACATTTGTATCTTGGTGTTCTAAAATATAGAATTCAATTACAAGATTCTTATAGAAATCCTAATATTGAGCTTCAACAAAGTGTACATATGAAGCAATTTGGCTAAAATCACTAGTAGAAGAGGTAGGACTAGGAAATAAGAAGTTGATAATAAGTTGGTGTCACATTTAACACAATATAAAAATATCAAAGAATCTAATTTTTTACAACAAGATAAAATACTTTAAAATAGATTAGAATTTTATTTGGCAAAAATTAAAGATAATATAATAAAAATAGAATTTATTAAAATAATAAATTAATCTACAAATATTTTAACAAAAGCCATAAATAAGATCAAATTTAAAAATTACAAATCAAAGTTCAAACTCAAACACTTGATAATTCAACTCTACCTAAACTTATTGATAACTATTGTTTATTTTCTTAAGTATTCAAAAATTCTATGTATTTTTCTTTGTTGTATCTTTTAACTTATTTTTTACAAACTTATCAATTAGTGTAGATTCATAAAATTACAACTTCATAAAATCATATAGAATTTTTGGATTGATTTTTTTTGAGCACCAAAAATTCTTGTTTTATTGTCTAAGTGATAGTAGAGGTTTTTTTTTTTTGTCCTTGAAATTTCTTTATTAGTATTAACAATACCATCAATATAAATAATATTAATAAAAAAATAATAAATAATACCTTGTGGCAAACAAGAACCAAAGCATACAGCAAGTAAAGATAGAATATTTCTTTAAGAAGCACTGAGATAATAAGATATGAAATTAACAATAAGAAAAAGGCTTATAAGAAAATACAAAAAATCAAAAGTCTAGTAATATGACATGCTAACAATAAAAAAAATTAATAAAAATACTACTATAGAAGAATGAATGTTAGAAAAGATGTTGGAAGATAAGAGACCTTAGATTGAAGACAACATAAGCCAAAAAATGACAAGCACTCTTGGTTAGAAATGACAAAGACTTGAAAATAACAAACAACCTCAAATAAAAGAAATTATAGAATCAAGAATAACAAGTGCCTTCATTCATATATAGAACCAGGCATCTAAACCTCTTAATTCTTAAAGAGACTATATTACAATAACACTCACTAATAAATTTTTTTTTTTAATTTATTTTCTTCTTATTGATCACATTATAATTTTTTAAAATTATATGCTTTTTATCATTACCTTTTTATAATCATCAAATTTTAAAAAATCAAAAGTATTAAGTTATAGATAATAATCAAAATTAATAAAAAAAATGTTTATTAAATAGAAAAATATATCATATTATAATAAGAAAACTTTGCTAATGGCAAAAGAATTATCTAATCATCTTGATGGTAGTTGATACTTCATCTCAAATATTGCTCTAAAATTTTATTTACTTATTATGTTTGTTGATGAATTTGAGGATAGAAAGCAATAGATAGTTTTATTTCTACCTTCAATATGTTGAGAAGAAGTTTTTAAATCCTTGATACGAATTAAATTCTTTTATCTAATATAATAATTTATGGCAATTTGTAATAGTTATCAATATTGTCAAGGAAAAATTTAGTTGATTCTTTACTTAGGAATTTTTTTTTCTATGATACAAAACATATCATCTTAATTAAATAATCTACTATTACAAATATAAAGTCATAGGAACTTGAAATTAAAAGATTTGTGATAAAATCCATAGAAGTAAAAGTTCATGGTTGTTTTGATATAAGTAATAACTAAAAAAGTCCATAAAATTAATGATAAAGAGATTTTGATCTTAAACAAATATTATATGATTGTACAAAATCTTTAATTTATTTTTACATTTGAAGCCATTAAAAATATCTTAATACTAATTTTAAACTCTTTTTATATCCAAAATATCCTATAATTAGAAAAATATGACAAGCTTAAAAAGTACGTAATTGCACTTTATTTTTTGGAAAATATAAGCATACTTTGAAGTAGAGAAGATTATTCTTGAAGTCAAACTTAGAAGCATTATGAGATTTAGAATAATTATTTTTAATGCCTTAAATAAAAATATTTAAGGATATACATGATTGAATTTTCTTTAAAAAAATTGAATAAATAATCAATGTTGATTTTATAGCTTAAAAATAAAATTCTTTGGCTTCAAAAGAATGGTTTGATGTTAATCAAAAGCTATAATTTTTTCTTTTAGTATGAGATAAAACTATCTAGAAAGAGTGTTTGACAAATTATGTTGTCTTTTTAGTCAATAAATGAACTTAAATTCAAATTTTGATAAAGACATACTCCATTAGGCTTGACAAAAATTTAAAATATATGCTACCATAAAATATTCAAGGTTCTTCTGATTTGTATAAACAATCAAAAGATTAGAAGCGCCTTCTAAATAATAGCATCATTTTAAAAATAAATCTACAATTATAAGAATTTCTTTATTGTAGATCACGTGATTGATCTTGATTTCTTAAAATATTTTTGAAGAAAAATCTACTATATAAAATTTATTATTTTCTCCCATTTATGGAAATGTTGTACTCAAGGTAAAGTGAAATGTATCTATTTCTATAAAAAAATACATTAAAAAAATCAACACAATATAAGCTTAATTTGTTTTGTAAAAATCATCTTTAAAGCTTTAAATTTTACTTTAGATTTCATATTTCACTTAAGTTTATTTTTTAAAATGAAATATGTTAGTGGAGTTATAACTTGAATTTTTTTTGATAAAAATTCAAATTTAATTAAAAAATCTCAAAAAATACTAGATATATATATTTTTTTTCTTTACAAACAAAATAAGTATTCTTATAAGAGATTTTGAATGGCATATAAAGTTCTTGGCCAAGTTTTTACTAATATATTCTATGAATATAGCCAATTTATTTTTTCGATAAGCTATAATTTGATCCAAATGGTAGATGAGCTTTTTCTTCAAGATTAATTGAATAATCATACAAATAATTCTTTAGAAGAATATTTTCATCTTTTTTTATAAGTGTCTTGATAATCTTTATATTAATTTAGAATGTTTCTTAAAGTCATTTTTCTATCAAAAATGGATATAACATAAATAAAAAAAGATATTTATTTTTATTTTTATAGCATGTATGAAAGTTCTTGCATCTATCAATAAGAATTTGGTTGTAATAGACTTATAAATTTTTATTTTAATAATAAAAGTTTGGATTAGATTATAAAAAAAATTAAGATTACAAGAAATCTAATTTATTCCAAGCTTATACTTCTCAAGCTATAATAAAACTAATTTTAGAAAGAAATCTATGACTTCTACATGGATAAGTTTAGTTTTTTTAATTAAAAGTATTTTTAATTTTTTAATAAAATATTTATTTTTAAAACAAGCAAAGGTCCTTGAATCTAATATAGCAAAGATTTTGTAATTTTTTAATCTTATACAAACATCTATTGTTAAAGAAGATGAGAAATTTAAAGATAGAATAGAACCTTTATTAGATATTATACAAGGTTTTGCCATATAATTGTTATTATAGGTGGACAAACTTATTTACCAATACGTTGTTTTCTTTGGCAACTAGCTCTTTATTTTGAGATTACATTGTTTCTTTAGATAATATTAAGTAGTGTGCTTGGATTTTCTATAATATAAAGATAATATTTTTTGACTATATTGAATTTTTTTATTGCTTAGTGAGAAGTTCAAAACATGCCTTATCAATTTTCATAAGTTTAGGCCATAATGAATAAATTTTTGAAGACTTAAGAATTGTTGTTGTAACATGACTTGTTCCTTTTCAATCGTATCTCTATTCTTAGAATCTTTCAAAAAATTGATTATTATATATAATGGCATGAAGAATAAATTATTTTAGTAATTTTACTTTTTGCATTGATAATAATAAATCTTTGACCTTATCTTTTAATCCATATTAAAATTCATTGATAAATATTTTATCATTTTAATTTACATTATAATCAAGATTTCAAAATTTATCAATATTTATTATAGTTGATTGTGATCCTTATTGTAAGGATAGGAGTTTTATCTTTGTTACTCTTTTTCTATTGCTTTTTTCAAATATGACCATAAATACTTTTAAGAATGAATTTAGATAAAAATTGTGATTTTTTTTTATTAAATATATAAATTAAAAAAATATTTTAAAATAAAAATATGCTTATAAATCTAACTTAAGTAAATCTATTAAAATACTGGAAAGAATGTAACTTTAGATATAGTTTAAGTTGTTATAAGAATCTTTGAAATTTTAATCTTATTCCATCAAACTTCTCCAACATATTAATCCTAATTTCACTCATACTTGTAGTAAGATTTTTCAAATTCAATTGTGAAGTTGAATTACTTGATTTTCTCAACTCTATAACTTCTAAGCATAGACATCAAACTTTATTTTTAACTTTTTTAATAGGCATAGGAACAGTACCTCTTGTTTGACAATGGAAATGTATGAAATTTCTACTCTAAGAGTATTGACAAGCTTATGAAGATTTGCAATAGTTACAAGTATATTTTTATCTCTGCCAAGTGTAGCATCCATAATTTGTCCTTTTATTTCTATAATAAGTGACTTAAACAAATCTATAAGTCAAATTAGAAGAGAGTAATTCGAAACTTTTAATATCAAATAAAAATTTCTATAAAGAAGGATAGTCAACTTTTTAAAAAGAAAGAATCAATGTTAGAAAACAAAAATTGTTAATTTAAAGGTAGATAATCTACAATAATTTAAACATAACAAAAGAAGTTAGATAATTCCTTAGCTTCTAAAATTAAATAAAAATAGTAAATTGGGACTTTTTTTAAATTATTTTGAATATGAATCTTAAACAATTAAAACATTAGTATATTCTTGTGTGAATAGAAAGTATAGATATTCACCCAAAAATAACATAATATTAAAACTAAGATGACAATTTTCAAAAATAAGAAAACTAGAGTCTAGAAAGATGTGAATTAATTGGTATTGTTATTCTAATTTAGAAAAATTAAATTATCTTGTGTATACTAATATTTGTAACTATTGCTTAAGTCTTTTTAATTAAATCTTTGACTTCTCTAAATTAATCCAATTAATCTCCAAAATAATCCAGTTTTTCATCCAAATCCTAATTTCATCCAAATACCAACATTATCCAACTTAACCTAGCTTCATCCATCCTTAAAATTCATCCAAGTATAATTTTATCCATTTCAGGAATTTTCATCAAGGCATGGAAGATGTCGAAGATGTATAAAAAACTGATCCCAGTTCACAGAGCGGACTAGTAATAGCACAATAAAGGTAATGGAGGTGGCAATAACACAATGCCACAGCACAACAGTTTACCAAATGCCGAAACTTTTTCTCAACCGTTGCAGTTCCAATCTTCATCAATCTTCCAACATGCTCCTCTTACAAAAGTGCGCCTGGAGTCAAACCAAGTTACTGGCAGCTCCTTGGAGACGAGGTAGCGGCAGCTTGATGAAAATCAGCAGTGCCAAAGAGAGAAACAGAAACCAAGGCTATGTTAAAGCAGCCCACTTGATCCACTCCTTGAGCTTCTCTTGAAATGCTGCCCTTGACATAAAAATCTGATACCAATTATGATGTGGCTATTTAAATGAGTAAATCCACAGCCACCGCAGTCTGACTTTAGACACGCACGGTACCCTGCTCTTGTGCTGCCAATGACAAAGTCCAGTCACTCTTTGAGCTCGAGCTTGAGCCCCCACAACAATTCTTCTCAGCAATTAGAGCTCTTGTTGAGCTCAACATACGGAAGTTGGTAGATGGGTGTCCGCCGCAACAGAGGCTTAGAAAATTAAGACACGGCTGGAAATGAATTTTACAAGGAGGCTAGAACTAACAACTACACAACAGTCCAGCAGCAACTGAACTACAACCGTCTTTACTTTAGTTACCACCAACAGCAAGAGCCTAAATGGTGACGACGATGGGATGAGGAGTAAGAAGGCCAGCAACAAATTGCAAGAGAACCATAAGAACACAAAATAAGATCAATAACTTCAGCCCTCTTGCATGGGTCGGCTTGCAGATGAACCACCGACAACTAGATGCACCCGGAACAATGGAGAGGCTAACAACAAGAGAAGATCATGGTCGATAAAAGAGAAATACACCACGTGGAACCAGATTAGAACCAGTCAGAATCAGAGGCAATCTGCCTTCTAAAACCAACAATGAATAGCGACAAGCCTTGGGTGACCAAAAAATCCAACAAGCTGAGGACTGTTTGCAACACCACAATCTCCTTGTAACTTAATAAGGAAATAAAAATTGGACATGCTAGCCGCTCTACTTGCACGCACAATAACAATAATGTAAGAAATGAAAAAATTAAAGCAGGGATATTGGCGATGGAAGCTCCAGCAGAACGACGATCTTGGATTGTTGAGATCCAGCAACCATCCACCGCAATCTGTTGAAATTTGACGTCAATGCCAATCATCTTATAAACTGTATTTTTGTATCTATCTTTAGTAATCCAGTTTAGGATTAGTATATAAAATTTTATACTAATATATGACTAAAATTTAAATCCTTGGTTCTACAGGTAGCAAAATCCTATTTATTAGATCATATGTAGTATAAATAGTTTCAGATAAATTTAATGTGGATATTATAGAACAAGTAATTGTACATATGAATTTATATTAGATTTAAGAAAGTAATTCAGATTTGGTCATTGATCTAAGTTTCAAAGGTTCAAGACTAGAAGCAATATTACAACTAAAGACTATATATATATATATATATATATATATGTGTATTTTTTTGGAGGGATTGAAATCTATATAATTGTTACCACACTTCAAGAAAGTATAAAAAAAAATTCACAATTATTCATTAATTTTTTCTTTTATATCTTAGGATTATATTCTAAGAGATTTACTTGAATCTTATAATCAATAATGAAGAAGATAGAATAGTATCAAGAACCAACTTTTACAACTTTCAATTTCAAACACTTATATTTATGATTATTATCTAAAGCATATACAAAGCCATGACTTTAAGGTCTATCTATATCAAGGATTAACAATAAAAAGGTTGTATTCAAATTAACAAAAAAATATTATTAAAATTATATTATTCTTTCTTTTATCTTTTTATTTATTATGCATGTTTGTATTATGTTTATAGTATAGATGTAAATTAATTATTTATAATGCTAAGAAATCAAGTTATTCTTTAATATTGATGAGAAATCTGTAGGCTATCATTTCTCCATAGAGAAAAACTAATAAACTTGTTGCCTTATCTATTATACATCCCTTTTTAAGAAATACCTCAAACACCAAGGATTCAAAAGAGACTTTAGAGTGATGCTTAAGACTTATGGTACATTTGGTGGTGGGATCCAAGTAGGCCTAGATGTAAGAGTATTTCGAGTATTGAAAATGTCTTGCTATATCAATTTCCAATACAAGAATTGTAATTGTAAAATGCCAACTATCACTTTAATTGGAGGTGCAACGGAGGAGTTATGGTACCCAAAAGAGATGCTAGGTAGAGACAATGTTGGCCTAGAGAGATTCTTTGGTATAGGAGTGGTATATCTTCTTTGATACATGCTTGAATATGACAAGTAAGTAGTCTATTGATATCTATGTAAAGATCAGATGTTAATATAATAGTTAATTACTTCATATGATAACCAAAAAAATAATTTTACAACTAAGAAGATTCAAAGAGGCTCCTTTGAGTTGTTGATGGCTAAGTGCCTAGTAGTTAGACTTCCATAATGTTATGACTATAGGATTGGAATGTTGCCTTAGGCCACAAGGCTAATTAAATCCTTTAGAATGTACTATAAGAAGGATTGATTTTTATCTTCATTTGTAAGGTGTCTAAGTATAATCAAAGAAAAGTCTCAATAGAATTAGATCTAGTATTGGGACTCTACAACAAGAACTTACAAATCTATATAAACCAATAGATGGATGGTTGCTAAATCTTGAATTGAATAAGTGTTATCAAAATTAAAGAATAATATCTCCATACCAATACGTGGTAACTGGGTGAGAAAATGATTACCACAATGGTCATAGGTGGTAGCAAGGAGACATGACTAAGTATTGTTATGCCAAGTTGTCTAGGTGTGCTACTTAGAACGCCTTTTATATGTATAATTTTTTTCTTCTAATCATGGATTTTTTTAAAATATAAAATAAATAAGAAAGATCAAAAACCAAGCTTTGAATATGAAATATGTGTTAGAAATTAAAATTAAGAATTAAATATGTATATATAGGGGTATGTAAGGTTGATGTTTATAGTCTTTAATAAATTCAGTTTTTTAAGCTTAAAACTACCAAAAATTTAATGAAAATTAAAACACTATTTAGTCATAATTTTAAAATAAGATTAATATGGTTGTATCAAAGATACAAGTATCATATTTTAAAAAATAATTTGTATAATTTGTATAATATATCTTATCAATATCTATTTTTAATCATATTCTAATCATATTTAATATTACATTCTTATTTCTTATTATTGATAATTTATTTTTTTATAATTAATATTTATTTTTCTTTCTTAATTACAAATTTCTAATTTAAATAAAAAGACATTAGATATATCCATCTACATCTCAAAGTACAAGTTCAATAAGCTATATATTAAATTAGATTATTTGTAAAAATGATCTTAATAATATTTCAATCATCATACTTTAAGATATAAAATGATATCAAAATTTTATGCTTTTAATAGATCTATTTTTAAATATTTAGATTATAGCTTATTTTATTTTAAATATCATGTGAAGAACCTACTATTTTTTAAATCTAAAATAGATTCTAGGACAACTATTGATCACATATATATGTTGTATCTACCATTGATATACAAATATTGGACTTTTAAATAATTAAATTTTTTTTAATCTATTATAAATAAATAATTTAATATTATCCAAATTCAAGTACAAATCTAAGAAATAATTATAATATTCTTCATATACAAGTTCTCTTTGCTAAGGATCAGGTGGTTTTACAATTGTGCCCATCAATATTAAAGCAAACTAGAGATCAGTTCTTAAAGACACATCTTTGTTCTTATAAACAAGTGGATTATCAAGGGCTTTTTACTTAGTCCATCTTGCATCTAAGTATTGAGATATTGCATTAGTAGAATTTGATTAGTGATAAAAAGAGTTTGGTCTTAAGAAGAGTAATGGATGATGGCTTATAAGCTTTCAACCACTTGAAATTTCAAGCATTAAAATCTTATAGTTTATTAGATTTACTAATATATATATATATATATATATATATATATATCTTAGATTAATTAATACATATTAGATTAATTAATATATATTAGTAAATATAGAATTACTTTTAGATAGTTATATAGTAGTTATAAAAAAATTATAACTACTTCTCTCTATAAGATATTATAAAAGGTTCTTATTATTATAATATAAAGTTATTTATTAATATACTTCATTTTTTTTATTATTCTTAGAATTTTTTCTTTTATATGGTATCAATGGACTAATTGTCTTTCATTTTCTTTGATATAAGTAGAAAACTCTATCCACTATGACTTTTCATAATTCTTCTTATATTTCATTAAAACCTTCATTTTTTGCAAATAACTATTACACTTGGAGTATTAAATTGAAAGCTTTCTTAAGTCGAATAGAATTATGAGGAGTAATTAATGGCTCTAAGGTTGCACCTAATATAAATAATTTTGTGCAACATCATGCCTATAATTCAAAAGATGTTAAATCCTATACAAAAATACTTTTGTATTGTAAAAATAAACAACTTATGATACTACAAAAACTACCTATACCAAAGGTATTTTGGAATTATATGAAGAATATTTACAAACAATCTAATAAAGCTTCTTAGGTATATTTCCACAAAAAGCTTTGTCATTTAATTATAGATAAGAATAAAGATATTCATACATTTATGAAAAATTGGTAGTACATCCTTAAAGAAGCTACTATTGCTGGTTGTATTTTCATTGAATCACAATAAGTTAATCTATTATTAACTACTCTTTTTAATTTATAGAATATATCATTATTATTTAAAGTATTATTAATTATTTAAATTTTTTAATATTATTATTTAATATATTATAATAAATAGCAATTAATTGTTCAAAATATGGTAATTCTAAAACTAGTGCCTTTTATGTGCAAGAAAAAATTGTTAAGAATAATAGATCCTCAGACATTCCAAAATCAAGTAGTAATTTCTGTCAATAATATTATTCTAAATTGTCTTATGCTTTACATTCCAATCTATCAACTAAACATATTATTTGCCATTACTGTAGAAAATAAAGACACAAATTTCCAAAATGTCACAAGAAACAAAGAGATTAGATGAAAAAATCAAAACTTGCAAGATCTTATCTTATAGAGGCACTATTACACCTCTTTATAGCAATATTTGTTGATACTTTTGGTCAACCATGGTATCTAGATTCTAAAGCTAGTAATCATATATCTTCTTTGAAAAACCTTTTCAACAACTATACTCCATTCATCATATCAAAATTTATTTTATTAAGAGATAATAGTTCTTAAATTGCTAAAGGCTTTGGATATGTTATCTTGTAATTCCAATGTAGTCAATACATATAGATTTTACATATCTTAAATATTTCAAGATTAAAAAAGAATCTTTTATAAATGGCTTAACTTACTAAAATTAAACACACAAAAATTAAGTTTTTTAATAAAATATGTATTATTAATACTAAATCACTTTAGATTGATGAGGTTCATAGTTTTTTAGTATCTAAATAAAACAATTTATATTCCTTCAGTGAAGAAATTTTACCAATATCTTCTTTATTTACATGATTCAAATATTTCATTTGAAATAAAAATAAAGTCTTTTCTTTCTTATCCAGATGAATCTCCTTCATGGTGAACCTTTGCTTTTGGACATCCACTCTTTTTAGAACTTGATAGTCATGAAAAGGCTACTTCAATAGACAAGCTCAAAGTTTCTTCACCAACCTCTCTTGTACCTCTTCCATCCAATAATGAGGTCATTGGTACTTCTAGTTCCATGCCTTCTTTGTCTACCATTTCTCCCATTGACCTTCCATGGGATTCTTCAAAAGATAGATTACTTCAATAATCCACATGATTCACTCATAGAACTTGGAGAGCACTCAAATCTAATAACACTACTTTCTATGTTAGTAGATTTTTAATTACCTTGATAGATCCACTTTTGGTTCGTGAAGCACTTGAAAGTAAAGATGCCTCCCATTGGTATCTATCTATAGAAAGTAAATATAACTCTTTAATCAAGAATGACATATGAGAGTTAGTACTTTATTCTTCTAATTGCTTTATTGTAAGCACTACATGGCTCTTCTATCAAAAATATATTTTTGATAGTTCTTTAGTGTGCTTTAAGGCACGTTTTGTTGCTCAAGGTTTCTTACAATAAAAAGGCCTTAATTATCATAAGACTTTCTTTTCCATCAAAATAAAATCACTATTTTTTATTTATTTATTTATTTATTTTTTTCTTTTAACTAGTCATTATGACTTTTATATTCATCAAATAGATGTCACTATGGCTTTCTTAAATGGTGTTCTTAAACATATTATTGAAAGTTCATAATACCTTGTCACTTGTATTAGGTATGACTTAGCCTTTGTTGTATATTATATAGCACAATTCATTACTAAGTCTAGTTCAATATATTGGACAGCTTTGAAATGCATACTTTGATATGCATACTTTGATATTTAAAAAGAATTCAAAATTTGGATTATGTTATTTGAATTCTTCTTTGACATTTCCACCACAACTTTATGGTTGGAGTGATGCACATTATGTGGGAGATCTACATGCTCAAAAATCTATTTCCAAATACTTGTTTTATCTCAATTCATCTCATTTGAATTGATATTTTAAGAAATAAGCTGCAGTAACACAATCAAGTACAAAATCAAAATATATTGCAATGCCAACATCTTTAAAAGAATTAATGTGACTTCAAACTCTTTTTAAAGAAATTGGACATCAAATAAGTTTACTAAGTACAATTTATTGTGATAATCAATCGTGTATTGCAATGACACAAAATCCATATTTCTATGATTGTACAAAATATATTGATATTAAGTACCCTTACATTTGAAAAAAAATAAAGACAAATGAAGTTGTCTTGGAGTTTATTCTTACAAATGAAATGAAGGCAAATATAATGACAAAGTCACTTACTAAGCCCAAGTACAACCATTTCATGAAAGATTTAATCAACATCAATAATTCAAATAAAATTTAATCTATGATGATTAAGAGAGGATGTTAGATTTACTAATATATATTAGATTAATTAATACATGTTATTAAATGTAGAATTATTTTTAGTAGTTACAAAGTAATTATGGACAAGTTATAACTACTTCTCTCCACAAGACATTATAAAAGGCTTTTATTATTATAATATAATCAAGTTATTTATTTATCAATATACTTCATGCTTTATTAACATTCTTAGTATTCTTTCTCTTACATAGTCCAAGCACAGAAGGAGCTAGTCGTCCATATCGAACCAACATTACCAATCAACGCTGATGAGGTATTAACAACCAGAGCAGAAGCCATTACGATTTTACACCTGAATTTCCTCGACAGTGATGCCGTTCTTGCAATAAGTTTCAGGGATGGAATGGAACCAAAGCAAGATTAGAACATCTGCTGATCAACAGTTACTTTCCATCACCAACTTAAAGACGATCGGGTATGCAACTCTCAGAGATGGTGACGAAAATTGCGACTAGTAGACCCAGTGATGAGAAGAAATGAACTTGTGTTGGGGATTGATTCCCAAGTCTCAATGCTAGATCAATGTGGTAATCGTATACTGACATCCCTAAAGTACCGAAAACCTCTCGTTCACAAACTTCATACACATTTATACCCGCCTTCCCAACTAGAATGCAGACACTCTCTCTTTACAAAAAATGAGTTGACTTTTACTACGACCTGTGGTCATGGGCATCCGAGGCAGCGGGAACAGACGCTACATTTATGGTCCACAAGGGCTGTCGCCCTTCTGCTTGAGACATAGAGAGAGAGGGAGCTGAATCCCCTCAGCTAGCTCAGTTCATTTGAACGAGTCGATCCCCAGGGTTGGCTTGCATATGCTTGTACATGAGGCTTGCCACCTCTCTTGCCGTGATGGAATATAACAGCAACCCCCCTACTTTGTGCAGCAGTTCTTCAGTTTTAGTGCACAGCAGGACACCCACATCATATTCAGGTGGCCGCCCCTTCCTCTCCACAAGGTCCTATATAACAGGCAAACCTACAAGGGATTGGTTCACAATGGTGACCTGCCAGTTTTCAGATTACTTCTACCAACTATGTCGGAAATATCGAGGACTCCCACATTGTAGCCATTCACCCAACAAACTTCACTCCCCCAGATTTCTCCGGACTTGTTTGTATCCACCGCACTCAACACCTCAACAGTGACCACATTGCCAGGTAGATCTACAGGAGGCTCAAAGGACAACGATATAGTCCACCATGAAACATCGGATTCGTGTTCCAAACGCAGTTCTTGAAACTCCAAAATGATCTCCGACTGTATTTGCTCAGAATCCTTTTCCTCCACCTTGTTTATGATCACTGAGAAAGGATTCTGCGCTTTGCCAGTGACTTTGTTAGCCTCGACATCATAGTCCCACTCGCCTATGGGTGATGCTAAAATCTGACTCAACCATCCTGTTTTAGGACGACGTAAATCCGGCATTCAAGATGACCCCGGCATGCTCGGATACATGTCAATACCGTTTGTGACAATAAGAGCATGTCTCACTTTGGGTGGGGCAACACCACAGAGCCACTTTATTTGGTCATACAATGATAACCCAGAGCGCAGTGTCTCAGTAGTCCCAGTGCCCAGCATTCCAAGCACTGCCAATACTCGATCTTCTGGATGAGAGCAGCTGCGCTCCTACACTTTCTCGAGGATCTCGATCACTTCAAGTGACCGCTCTGCCTGACAACTGAATCCAAAATTGAAAACAGCATATAGGGATTCGAAGGCAATCGAGGCTTCCTTAGCATGGGTCGTGCATATGATGAGCACAGCCCACCTCGATATGAGAAGGACCTGCTCCAAACTGTACAAGTGACTGTGAAAGTGCATCTGTTGCATGCATACGCCCCTCTCATGCACATTGTGCCTGTCCTCCTCTGTGTAGAACCCGGAACACTTCACTGAGCAGCAGCAACATGGAACGCGAGCACACAGCTGCTCGTATAATTTAGCTCGTTTAGGTGCGTGAGAAGTCGCTCGGTGAATATCTCTGGTACTATGAACGTGCTGAATCAGCGAAGTTGTTACTAAGTGATGGATGGTGTAATCTTGTTTCAGACTCTCCATCAATTCTGCCACCACACTTGCGAGGATGCCAGTGACAGGGGCCTCTATGCCGTAAACCTCATGGCAAGCGAGTCCCCCCTGGAAAGTCCAAACACGACTGAACCATCTCGCCACCGCCGTTGGCCACTCCCCAAAGTTGGTCTGCTTGCCCAACCCATTCAGTCACACAATTGTGCAGTAAGAATTCTTACGATAGGAGTACATCCTTCCGATCTCGAAGGCCATGCTGTCGGCATTGCACTAGTCCCAACAAATGGAATCGACCCACATGTAGCGCACTCTCAAGGACACTGTGCATTGTGCCAACTCCGTCAGAGCTTCTAGAATGCTCCCTCCGCAACCTTCAGTTAACATTGTAGAGATTCTGTGCAAGTAGCTCCTTCCACCGCTTCCAGAACCATCATCATTCCTACACAACGATTTAGTTTCATTGACTAGGTCTATCAGGGCTTCTGTCCAAGGATGAGAGACGATGGTGTACTTGTCCACTCTGTCGCCGTTGCTAATGGTCTCTACCTTCACAACGTCGAGTTTCCTGGTGGCTACTAACGTAACCCAGTCAATGTTGTGCCTCGGCGTATCTGAGCCTAGTGCCGGGTACCGAAGTTCCCATTCCTGCCTGTTGCTAGAAGCCTCAAACTCGATCTGCTGAAGTCCTCCAGTCG
Source organism: Physcomitrium patens (assembly GCF_059467195.1). Taxonomy (NCBI): domain Eukaryota; kingdom Viridiplantae; phylum Streptophyta; class Bryopsida; order Funariales; family Funariaceae; genus Physcomitrium; species Physcomitrium patens. The sequence goes on from NC_143429.1 coordinate 5,721,524, forward strand.
TAATGATCTGATACTCAGAAAGGCCATGGCAGGAATGAAGCTTCGGAGAACTCCATGTCTCCATTATAGAGAGACGAAGAAACTAACAAAAAAAGCTCCCCCTTTAGGAGTATCTTTTGAAATTCAGGAGATGGTCACACATTCACACCAGGGTGGAGGTGACAGCAAGGTTTCGTACGTTGTGCAATTGGAAGTGTGGTGTTTGTGGGAGGGTATAGGTAATGGGAGTGTTGGAGTTGGTTAAGGGTACGGGTTCCGTGTGTGGTATGTGTGTTGTAGAAGTTCAGCAACTCGGGGCCAGGAGCAATTTGAGCAGCCAGGGAACAGAAAGCCCTCAACAACCCTCCACAGACCACCAGCAAGAGGAGTTAGCTGCAATTCAACAGCACCCTTTTTTCCACAAAAAAAAAAAAAAAAAAAAAAAAAAGGGGACACCGCAGTTCTGAACGAATCCTCCAACTTGTCCTGCTCCACCACCAGACCTCCTTCATTAAGCCCACGCCACACGTCTTCAGTTTGCGGGAAATTCAAGATTCTGATGGTTGAAGAACCAAGAACTTAGTGCAACAACTCCCAAACCCACAGGAGAGAGCACCCTCCTCCAACTTATTCACTGGTTTCCTGAGATCAGTAAGAAAAGATCTCAGAAATGAGTGAAATAGAGCTAGGAGGTCACCCTTTTGTGGGAGAATCCAACAAATTAGTTGGGGATAAGAATTACCATGTATGGCAGTCTAGCTTGAAGTTTGTGCTCATCAGAGAGAACCTGTGGCCAATCGTAGAAGTGAAAAGAGAGCCAACTACGTTTCTTGCATTGATTGGAGGAAGACACTACATTACAACAGCTTTTCAGTAAGAAAAGAACAGAGCACACTCTAGAATTTTAACATCTGTCTGAGATGAATTAGTGGATATAGTGATGGAGAAGTTAGACCTTGTCAATGCTTAGAGTTCATTCAAAGAGATTTATCAGAGTAGAGATCAGTCTCAAATCATGTTGATAAACTCTCAATTTTTTGCATCGCCTTTATAGGAAGAAAACAATGTTGAAGAATACGTGAAATTAGCAAGGGAGTACAAGAATAAGCTTGTTATGTTGGGAGAACCGCTTCCAGATAAAATGGCAGTGAATTTACTCTTGAATGGACTACAGCTAACTTACGACATGATGATACAATCTATCAACAATTTGACGCCTTTACCTAGTTTTGACAAATATATTATCAGGATACTAAATGAAGCAAAACAACTCAATATCAAAACATGGCATTTGGGCAAAATTGAAGAGATAAACTATGTTACTAGGCCAAATCATGGACACACAAGAAGCCGAGGAAAATCATAACAATGTGGGTGAAGAGGAAGAAAAGTAAGATCAAACACTAAAGAAGAAATATTCTACTCTATTGCATGTGGAAAGCCTATTCATATTACCCTGGAATGCTATCATTGCAAATTTTAGCATACAATTTGGTACATATAAAAGAAAAAGATGAATAAAAGACTACATTATGAAATAGGTATAGTCATTTCAAATATAATGTCAATACCTTTTGAACTCATAAATATACAAGATACTTTTCAATATTTTATAAATGATATTTTTTGAAAATATCTTAATAATTTTATTATTTATTATTTAGGATTTTTTTGAAAATATTCTAAGAATACAAAAGTGCATGAACTTCAAGTTTGTTATATGTTACAATAAGTTAGAGATATAGGACTCTATGCCAAGATGGAAAAGTATATATTTTTCACTACTCAAGTTGACTTCTTAAGATACATCATTTCAAATGATGATCTTGTGATGGATTCTAAAAAAGTTCAAACTATCATAGATTAGAAATTTTCAAAAATATATTTAGAAAAAATAATTATTTATAATTATCCTACTTAATATTCATTTAAGTTATTAGATTCATCCATAGGAGTTAGTTACAAATAAGTCCAATTAGGTCAACAAACTACATTAACAAATACTAGGTCAACAAACACTATATAGATCATGTTTAGTGTGATGATTTTTTTATACAAAAAATATCTTATACTTCTCATTTCATCTAATACAAGTTTTATAATGCATTTGGTTGATTTTAATATGATATCAAAGCACAAGCTCATCTTTTTTATTTAAGCATAGTTAAAAAAAATCTTTTTTTTTAATCTTTTTTTGTAGACTTCCTCCTTTTAGAACTATCACTATTATGACATTGAAGTAGCTTACATCCTTCAATCTACATTTCTTTTATATCTAGCATAGCTAAATTTATCTATATTTTAACATAGATATTACAATGGATTTTTTAAAAAATATAAGATTAATAATATCAACAACTATGCCACATAGAGCTTTTAAATAGAGCAAATACTAATATATATGAAGACATGGAGATTTATAAAAAGAAATCTTTATCAAAAAATAAATCCAATAATTGACAGGCATCCATTATTTTTCTAAGATCAAGAAAGAAAATGCATAGAAGAATCAACAAGTGACGGTCATATATTTGTTATTGCAACTAACTCCGCCTTCTTATAGAAAGTCAAGTAACTAGGGTAGATGCCTTATCCATTTTTAAATTCTTGGTAAAAGACTATTTCATTTCTATTCTTTAGTTTGTTTTAAGTTCTTTATTTATTGTAGTCTAGATTGAAGTTCTTGTTTCAATAACAAAGCCTGGCAAGATGGTTAATGTTAAAAAAGAAATTATAGTCAATAAAGTTCAATGAAGTATAAAATATGGTAGAAATTCTATAGCAAGTTTATAATATTGTAAGACAATTTGCAAGATGTGGCAATCTCTTTTTTAATAAAGAATTCATAGAGATTGTAATTTGAAGTCTCTTTTTTAGTTTCTTAAATTTTTGATAAAATATGACTTACAACATAGAGATATATTATTAAAAATAATAGATTTAGAAGTTAGACTTCTATAAAAAGAGGTATAGTACTCTTTTTCCTAAAAAAATAAAATAAGATTCATATAACTTGATTTTAGAAATATGACTTTAAATCCTAGTACCAAAAAAATAGGTGCTATCAATAATTTCCACATTATTGAAGTAAATCTCATACATATCATCTATTACAACTCAAATAGAACAACATCCAATAATAATAATTAAGAAGGAAAAGCAGACAAAATCCAAATAATACCTAAAATATGAAAGAAAGATGTTTAAAATGTAGATCATTTGAACACCTTACACAAGAATTTCCAATAATAATACTTATGCAAAAGCTAAAAGACATAGAAATAAAAATCTCACAACTCAAGAGAGATTAGCAATCTTATGTTCATTGCACCAAAGTTTACAATAATGAAAAAATACCTACTAAAAAAACTCTTAAGATTGGTGTTGCAAAAATTATGGATATATGTATGACCAAGTTCAACCTCACACAACCTAATTATAATAGTTAGTACATTAATTTAGAGGCAAGTCAACATGTAACTACAACCACAAGTTGCCATATAATATTAGTTCATAAAAAAATCAAGAAGCATTAAGACAATAAGAAAAAGATTGCTTTTTATAATTAAAAAAATAGATATTTATTTCAACTTAGGAAGGAAAAATTAAAAAAATATTCAATATTTTATATGTTCTTGGTGTCAAAAAAACCTTTTTTTGAATTAGAATTTTTACAAACAAAAGATATTATATTCCATTTAATTCCAAAAAATGTATAATCTTTGCTTAAAAAAATCTCCAAAATATCTTCATTCAAGAATTAGAGATCCTAAAAATATAATATACAAGATAATTATAAGCAAGTTACAAATTATTAGTTGTTCAAATTAAAAATATATACTTATTATACAATCTAATATTGAAAAAAATGACATATTACACCTTTGTGTCAACATAACTTTTATTTTATTAATATTTCTTGACAAAATTCAACTATTATATCAACCTATTGAATATTTAAACTATCAAAGTTTATATCACCTATCAAATCAAGGCTTTATAAATAGAGTTTCTAAAAATTTTAATATAAAATATACATGTCTAAGTTACATTATGAAAAAACATCATATGAAGTATATTTACAAAAAAAAAACATATTGTAAGCAAGTCAACTACTTTAATTGATCTACACAAACTTATGCGAATCATTCAAAATAAAATTATTAAAAAATATATAATATATTCTTATCTTTATTGATGGTGATAATAAAAAAATATTGGATCTAATGTATAGACAAGAATATTAAAATACAAAAGAAATTTGTTGAATTCAAAAGCATAGTAGAAAAATAGATCACACATAAGTTCTTATATATTTGATTAAAAAAAGAGAAGAGGAAGATGGAGTAAATATATATTTCTATGAAGGATATGAATCTCTAAGAAAGAAATCTCAATACACTCTTATGCTACTCAAAAAGATTAGAAAGTCACTCAAAGATGGTAATATATTGAATTAGAATGATTATTGCCAAAGATATAAAGATTAGAAAGTCTTGAAATAAGACTGAGGACTAAAAAATCATTGATAAGAGTGAAGAAGGCTTCACTCTTGCCTCTATATATACTATCTAACTAAGAGTTCTATAATGATGTTCTATAGAATCTCTAATACATATTAATTGTATGAGACATGTATTTTAACTTGCAACGTAAGTTTTTTATATGTATGCCATATAATTAACTTATTCTACAAGCTATTAACACAAGTGATACATGGTTAATTTATTGAATTTTTTTTAAACCTATTAATTAATTATGAATATGTACAAAATCAAAATTACATCTATGAAGCTTCTCTAGAAGATGTTATGAAACTAATCTACTTTTATTTACTTCTACTTAATCATATAAATAATTATTAGGATATATATATATATATATATATATATATATATATATGTGATATTATCTTTTCTTTTATAAATAAATTTTATGAGGAATAGTCATCGTATGTTGAAAAAATCTAAGATGTGACAAATTATATTTGTTATATACTCTAATCTTTATTTTCTTTGAAGATGGTTGATAGGTCTTCTTAGCTATTGATAGTATCTTATATTAGAATAGAAAGACCACCTTATCATTTGATGGTTGTTAAAGCTTTTATAATTACCTTTAAAGAAAATATTTGAAATACCATTAGAAGTTGTTTCTACTTCTAATAAAATCACCAAATATTGAAAGTTTCTTCCAAGGTCTTGATACCAAATACATTATATCTTGTCATCTATTTAAAAAAGGACATATAATTCTTGAGGATCTCTATCTTGATTACATCATCTTGAAGGTTGTCACAATTATAATGTCTTGTCCAATAACTCAACAAATAATAGTTTTTAAGTTAAATCTATTGGTTATTAGTTCTCCCTCTCAGTAATACCACAAATATATAGAATCTATAAATAAGGATAGAAGGTAAACTACTATCTTTCATAGATCTTGTTTCTTTTATAGTAAGGATTTTTTTATTTTTTTTTTAATTTTAATTTTTTTATCTTGATTTTGATGGATGGTGTCAATAAACGGCATCAATTTTTTTTTGCTGTATTTGCAAGATTTTTTTCTAACTCCCATGTATGTTTACTGATATCATATCTATGCTAATTAATAAGATATTTTAATCTATTTTGGCATTGCTTTGAATTTAAGACTTCTTCCACCTCAAACTATTGATTATTATTGACTTCTACAAAAGAATGTGGTATTTATCTTTTTCTCAAGATATTAACTATCTTATATGGCTCAAGTAGAAATACTTAGAATATAAGATGGATTTTCATAGTCTCCAATAGATGTAATTAATAAGCAATAGAATTGATTTATTTATAAATAAGAAATAGTCTAAGTTTATAATAGTCTAATTTATTATAAAGACAAATAGTCTTGATATTATAAAAAAGTAATCATATCTTATTATTTACATTGAATCGAGGTTGTTCTAAATAATAGGCATTCATATTGATCTTTTATCATTCTTGATCTTCTTTTAATTACATCTTTATTATTCCATGTAGCTTTGACAAATGATTTTCTAAATCTTTTGTCATAAATTTATCCATCAATTTGAAGATGAAAGGTCAAAGATAATTTTATATCCATCTTCAATATCTCAAAAAAAAAAAATTTAAATCTTGATACAAATTGTGTCTCTCTATCTAATATAATATCTTTGATAATCTATGATAGCAATAGATGTTATCAAAGAAAAGCTTAACTTTCTATTTCTTCACCTAAAATATATTTTGTATATAATAAAAAATATGCCATTTTGGTGAAGCAATCTATGATCATGAATATAAAATTATATAAACTTAAATTTAAAGATCCATAATAAAATCCATAAAAAGAAAAGACCATGGTTGTTTCAATATAGATGTAAAATAGATAAATAAATTTTGTGGTAAGTTACTGATTGGTTATTGACAACCTTGAGAATTAGACTTATGGTTAGGCAGTTTAGTTGGTAACAGTAGGTTGTTAATGGAATAAATGGTTAAGAATTCAAAGAGTCATAACCTTTGGAATCTGTTGGCCAACGAATCATCTTTTTGGTAGGATAAAGAGGTTGAGGAAAGAGAAATCGGAGCTAGACTGTGAGAGTCATAACTGAGATAAGCTTGGTGCTACTTCTTTATTTTCTTTGCTTTTATTATTTTCTTATGAAGAATCGTGATTGAGAGAAGTATTGTTGAAACTGTAATTAGAATATTATGGGATATGACTTTGGATTGACCATTTTGGAAAAAATCTGTGACCTTAAGAATTGAGATTATCGAATTATGTTGTGTTAAGTGAAGATATTGAATTCTGTGTGATGAATTGAGAAATTGAATATAATAAGTAAGCTAGAGATCAGTAATTGAATATATATATATATATATATATATATATATATATATAAATCGCAAAGAGAGTAAGCGGGAGATGAACTAATAAGAATATGGAAGTAATGTTGAATTGATAGTCGTAGAATGAATTATGTGTTGAATTAAGTCAGAAGTAGTAAGCTTTGGTATTTTGTAGTTTGATAATTGATTTCAAATAGCCAGAGTACAATCAATTGTAACACGAACAGATCCAATTCATATAACCAGTCTTTTTGCGTGTTTGAACCCACCTCTATTAAATCAATTGCTTTGGTATACTGAAGCTTGAACACAACGAGAATAACATTTTGGCACCGCTGCTAGAAAAATAATAACAATATGAAATATTAGAAATTGATTGTATAAAAAGAATCAAAGATTATGAGTAATAATCATGAAGGAGAGGATTATCAAAGAATTAATCGACAAGCGAAAGAAAGACAAGAGTGATTACGCATAAGAAATCTCCTACGGAAACGACAAAAAGGAATTATATGTCCTAATAAAACCAAAAGAAGAAAAATTCAAATTCAAATAGCAAAGAGACTAGTGATAACACCAATGGCCACGAGAGTGCCAGAAGTACCAATTGCAGTACAAATAGGAGCAGTAAGAGACCGAACTACAAGTGTGGCACTATTACCTACTTTTAGTGGTTGGCCGAGTCTCTGATCCTAATCACCATATATCTCAATTTTTGATAGCCTACGTGGCAAATAATGGTAGAACTGAAGACATTTGGTTGAGATGGTTGCTAGCAACTTTAAAAGATATAGCTTTTGAATGATATATTCGGCAACTTGTGGATAGATTTATCAATTGGGAGGCCTTGAGGAATACCATCCTAATCCATTTTAGACTAATTGGATTTAAAGATCAGCTTCAAGAAAGTTTTATGAATAGTAGGATATTTGCGGAGGAATTTGTAGAGTCCTCTTATGGCCAAATCACGGATATACTTTGTAAATGGTTAAATAATCAAATTTCAGATGCGTTTATATTGTCGATATTAATTAACGGTTTGCATCCACCAGAACTAAAAATGTTTGTAAAAGAAGCTCGACCAAGTATGATAGAGGCATCGTTGGCACGAGCAAAGGTGTAGAAAGAATATCATTATGACCAATTGTTAACAATGGGAGCCACAATGATTTCATATTGAGAAAGCCAACAAATACAATCGAAAAATGTATCGATGGATAATTATCCACAAATGGCGCCCTCCAATATTAGGAACATTATATTGCAACAACCAATTAATGCTACACGACTCCAAGCAATAGTGCCAATAATAATGACAGCTTATTTTACATCGCCAACCTATCAACAACCGGAGTTGTTCACAAATGTAACTGTAAAAGATCCAAATGAAGCCTTGTTATTAAATCTAATAAAGAAGATGGAAGAATTGGCCATAAATTTGGCTAAAGACAAGGAGAAATGACATAAGCCTTTTAATACAAGACCTAATATATGGTGTAATAATTATAAGGGACAAGGTCATTTTAATACGGAATATCCATCACCTAGACAAATGGGTGTTCAATGTACATTATGTGGAGGAAAGCACCCTACCCAAAACTGTTGGCATTTACAAAGGCAACAACAATTCAGTAATCAAACCATGATCCCATCGACTCAGTGGAAAGTCAATCAAGTTCAAATGGAAAATACGTATGGATGGAATAGAAATCAATCTAATCAACAAAATTGAACATTCAATAACTTTTAAAGTTCCAATTTTAATCAGGGGTCTGCATCAAATCTTCACAATTATAGCAAGGAGCAGCAGAGGTATCAGCAATATACTCCACCAATGTCATCAAACCAAATATCCTCCGTACCAATGGGACAACCAGGATTATTTTCTAATCCTACATGGAACAAGCCTAATAGGTATATATCGATGGAGACACCCAATATGCCGGATGGAGGTACAAGAAGACCACTTCATTGTTTTTGTTGTAGACAGATTAGTCATTATACTAGTAAATGTCCCAATCCTAGAGCTAGTGACAATTATGCACTAGTGTGTGTAAATTGCAAGCAGTCAGGATACACTTATCAGCAATGTAATACTCCGTTCAATTTCAATAATCGAGATTAGCAGATCCAAAGCCAAGGAACAATGGAAGAGATAAATCAAGGTCCTCAAAATTCACCAGTTCATCGGATAGAAGTAGTCCAAGCTATCCATACAAGAAGTCAACAAAAAGAGAAAGGATCAATTCAACATTTGAGTGATCCTGAAGCGAAGGACCAATTGGATCCAATTATGGGGATATCCAATCCAAGTCCTGACATGGGTCCCTTACTCAGTATAAGACCTGAATCGGTTGTGCATCCTAATGAGGTACCAATTACAAAGGCTTTGATTCTATGTCGAGCTGTTCCATTCTCTACATAGTTTCGGGAAATGTCCTTTTTATTGAAAGATCCTTTAAGAGGCGTGAATTCCAAGGAACTAATATCAGCCCAATTGAGAGAACAATCTTACCTATTGAAAGAATCAATTTTACAAGCTTCGTCAAATTCAATTCCAAGAGCTTTACCAATTTCCAATAAAGAAAAAATCAATTTAGCTACGTCGATGTCTAGAACTAAGAAGAAGAAATGGATATTGAGAATTACCACTAATACAGAACCATATGATATTCTAAAAGCTTTGGGCACCATACAGTCCATAATCTCTATGAAGTAACTATTGGCACTAGCAACTAAGTGTCCAATTATCTTGAATTCCTCATTAATTTGTCGCAGATCTCGAAATAAAGAAATCCGAGAAGTAAGTTTCAATCCCGATCTGGATGCACCTATGATTGATGTCTCAATTGATGGAGTGTTATTATCGAAAGTGCAAATAGACGGCGGATCTAGTATAAATCTTATGAATGCTGCTACAATAGAAGAGCAAGGTTTGAATCACTTATTATCTACTACAGTAGTTTTGAAAATGGCTAACTCTAATCGAGTTAAACCTATAGATATTTTACGAAGTATTGATACAGTAATTGTGGAGATTACGTACAAAACTGATTATATTATTTTTTGATTGCAAAGCTCTATATTGTCATATCAAATTTTATTGGGACCACTGTGGTTGTATCAAGCTAAAGCTCAAAATAATTGAGGCCGTGGTATATAGACAATTGGGAAAGGTAATGATAAAATTATGCTTCAAATGTACCCTGTCCAATATCACGGAGAAACTCAAGTTGCCAATTCAAAATTCACGTCGGATTGTGAAGATGAGTCTACAGAAGAAGAAATTGGTGCACTTGACCTAATTTATGTTGATACAAGGTAAGTTGTCGAGCACACTAGAATCAATTACTAGTATAGGGGACCGGGAGAGTACTTAGTTCGTCTAGATGTTATTGACGATTTTGATCATATGATTGCATATTGGATGAATAGATGAGATGTTTATCACGTTAGTGCTATGGAACTAGAGTTGGAAAGTTCTAATTTGTCAGATTTTATGAAAGATTTTAGAATTGAGTAGAACATCAATCCAGGGATTCTTGAAATTCTATGATGTCAACCAATTAATTTAGGTACAAGGGAGGCTCTCCAAATCATTCAAATTTATGACGATATAAAAGGCAAGGAGAAAGAAATTTGGGTGGATTACTTTTTAATGCATAAAATTACTTTTGCATGGTCGTATGGGGATTTGAAAGGAATTCTAGTTGAAGTTTGTGAGCATTGAATTATATTGGAGGAGAATGCTACACCAGTACGGCAAAGACAACATCGACTTAATCTAAAATACTCACTTATGGTAAAAGAAGAATTGGATAAACTCTTGGAGGTTGGATTTATCTATTTGATTCTTTTTAGTGAATGGATTTCATCAATTATTATGGTACCAAAAAAAAATGAAAAATTTTGCATTTGTCAAGTTTTTTGAAAATTAAATGCGGCTACAAAGAAGGATTATTTTTCTTTACCATTCACGTATAGTATATTGGATGTTGTCACTAGACATGAATGTTATTCATTTCTTGATGGATTCTCCGGTTATAATCAAATTAATATTGCAAAAGAAGATCAGTTAAAAACTACTTTTACTATGGATTGGGGGACCTTTGCTTGTAAGGTTATGCTATTTGGACTTTGTAATGCAACAGCTACATTTCAAAGGGTAATGATGCAAGCATTTCAAGATTATCTACGAATTTCAATGGAAATTTTTTTAGATGATTTTTATACATTTAGTACGAGAGCCCGGCATTTAGAATATCTAGGTCAATATTTGAATCAATATGCCAAATATGGAATTTCTTTAAATTTAGAAAAGTACCAATTTGGTGAACCTTTTGGTAAACTATTGTGACTGGGATTTTGATCACCCTATTTATTATGTAAGTTGTCAATTGATAGTAGCTGAAAGAAATTATACAACAACCAAAAGAGAAGCATTTGGAATAATTTATTTCATACAAAAGTTTCGACATTATCTTCTTAGTTATAAATTTGTTTTCCATGTCGACCATGATGCTTTAAAATATATGATTAATAAGCCTCAATTGAGTATTCATATTATACGATGGGTTCTACTCTTGCAAGAATTTGACTTTACTATTTAGGTAAAATCAGAGAAATCACATTCCAATGCGGACCATTTATCTTGGTTATCCAATATATTGGATAATGAACCCATTAACAATGCACTATTCGATACGGAACTGTTTGCAGTAGATGTAATTACTCCAAAGTGTAGTGAAATAATTCAATACTTGACATTTCAAACCTTCCCAGCCAATTTTAATGAAAAACTTAAATGATGTTTAATATTAAAATATACACTTTATATGATGATTGGTGAAGTTTTATATAAACAAGGTAAGGATGGAGTTTTGCGATGCTGTATTTATCAGATTGAAGTACGTACTATATTAGAAGGTTGCCACTTGGATAGTTGTGGTGGATATTTTGCAGGAGATAGCATGGCTCGTAAAGCTTTACAAGCTAGTTATTGGTGGCCAACAATGTTTCCAAATGCCCACCAATTTGTCTGTCATTGTGATCCATGTCAGAGAACGGGTCGACCTATTGAAAATTCAGCAATGCCATTGGTACCAATTCTGGCTCAAGCGCCTTTTGAAAAATGGAGAATTGATTTTGTAGGACCAATTGCAACAGCTTTGAAAAATGGACAAAAACGGTATATACTAGTAGTAATGGATTATGTAATAAAATGGGCTGAAGCCGTAGCTACAAAAATTGATAGTGCAAGTACAGTAGCAACCTTTTTGTATGAAAATATTATTACACGGTTCGATTGTCTACGAGAATTGGTTAGTGATCGAGAAACTCATTTTATAAATAGTACAATCAAAGCACTCAGTGCTAAATACGAGATAAAACATCGGAAGACTATACCGTATCATTCTAGAGTCAATAGACAAACAAAAAAGACTAATAGAATTTTATGTAAAATCTTAACAAAAATAGTTTCAAGAGCGGGAACAGATTGGGACACTTAGTTGTTCGCAGCTTTATAGGCATATTGTACTGCGTATAAAGTTACTACCAATGCTATCCTTTTCTAATTGGTTTATGGCCAAGAAACAATATTACCAATTGAATTGGAAGTCCAAAGTTTACGAATTGCTATCGATATTAGATTGGGAGTTCAAGAATCATTACGGCACCATTTAAAAGAATTAAAAAAATTAGATGAAACTAGAGTCAATGCATTAATGATAATAGAAATGATACAAAAACAAAGGCAGACTTATTATGATAGTAAGCTTAGACCAAAGGCTTTTATGCCAAATGATTTGATACTTCTTTATGATAGTCGATTTAAAAAAATTTCAGAAAAATTTCAAGTTCGATGGCATGGGCCATATCGAGTTATTGATGGATTTCCAAATAATTTCGTGCAATTGGAAGATTTTACGGGTACTAAATTTATGACATGGATCAATGGCAATTGGCTTAAACTTTACTATATATAAATTCGGGACAGGTTTTCTGTTCCAAAAAGAAGGGGGATAAATAATGATGACGATAGGGTATTTCATCATGATAAATCGTGGAAAATAAGGGAGAGTCAATCCAATTAATTGGACCATAGTAAGAAGTAGGAGGGGGGCTCTTGACAAGCATAGTATTTTTTTTTGTGGTTAAGGAGAAGAGGATGGTGGAGAAGGAGAAGATGGCAAACATCGTATCTAAGAAAGTCTAGAATAGGTAAATAAACTTTGTGGTAAGTTACTGGTTGGTTATTGACAACCTTGAGAATTAAACTGATGGCTAGGCAATTTAGCTGGTTATAGTAGGTTATTAGTGGAATAAATGGTTATGAATTCAAAAGATCATAATTTTTAGAATCCGCTAGCCGATGGATCATTTTTTTGATAGGATAAATAGGTTGAAGAAAGAGTGATCGATGCCTGACTAAGAGTCATAAGCTAAGAGCCAGATTGAGAGTCAAGAGCCCAATTGAGAGTCGAGAGCCAGACTGAGAGCCGAGAGCTAGACTGAGAGCCAAGAGCCAGATTGAGAGTCATAAGTTGAGATAAGCTTGGTGCTACCTCTTTATTTTTTTTATTATTTGCTTATGAAGAATTGTGATTGAGAGAAATATTGTTGAATTGATAATCGTAGAATAGATTATATATTGAATTAAGATGGAAGTAGTAAGCCCCAGTGTTTTGTAGTTTGATAATTGATTTCAGATTGCTAGAGTACAATCAATTGTGATACTAACAGACTCAATTCATATAACCTATCTTTTCTCGTGTTCGAATCCACCTCTATTAGTTCAATTGCTTTGGTCTATTGAAGCTTGAATGCAACGAGAACAACATTTTGGCACCGCTGCTAGGGAAATGATAACAATATGAAATATTAAAAATTGATTGTATAGGAGATGTAATATATGTTGAATAAGAACGTGAGAAGAACCAATTTTAGGGTTACAAATATGTGAGTTGTAATTCAAGGCAGTATTGATTTTGTAAAGAAGAGTGAAAGATTATGAGTGATAACCGTAGAGAGAGGTAGAGGATTATCAAAGAATTAATCGACAAATGAAAGAAAGACAAGAGTGATTATGAAAAGAAATCTCCTATGGAAACAACAAAAAGGAATTGCAGGTCCAAGAAAAACCTAAAGAAGAAAAATTTAGATTCAAATAGAAAGGAGACCAAAGATAATATTAATGGCCATGGGAGTGCCAGAAGTACCAATTGCAGTACAAATGGAAGCAGTAAGATACTGAGCTACAAGTATCGCACCATTATCTACTTTTAGTGGTTGGCCGGGCTGTCATCCCGATCACTATATATCTCAATTCTTTATAGCCTACGTGGCAAATAATGGTAGAACTGAAGACATTTGATTGAGATGGTTGCTATCAACTTTAAAAGATACAGCTTTTAAATGGTATATTCAGCAACATGTGGATAGATTTTCCAATTGGGAGGCCTTGACGAACGCCTTCCTAATCCATTTTACACCAATTGGATTTGAAGATCAGCTTCAAGAAAGTTTTATGAATAGCAGGATATTTGCGGAGGAATTTGTAGAGTCCTCTTATGGCCAGATCATGAATATACTTTGTAAATGGTTAAATAATCAAATTTCAGATGCGTTTATATTATCGATATTAATTAACGGTTTGCATCCACCAGAACTAAAAATGTTTGTAAAAGAGGCTCGACCAAGTATGATAGAGGCATCGTTGGCACGAGCAAAGGTGTAGAAAGAATATCATTATGACCAATTGTTAACGATGGGAGCCACAATGATTTCATATTGAGAAAGCCAACAAATACAATCGAAAAATGTATCGATGGATAATTATCCACAAATGGCGCCCTCCAATGTTAGGAACATTATGTTGCAACAACCATTTAATGCTACACCACTCCAAGCAATAGCACCAATAATAATGACACCTTATTTTACATCGCCAACCTATCAACAACCGGAGTTGTTCATAAATGTGACTATAAAAGATCCAAATGAAGCCTTGTTATTAAATCTAATAAAGAAGATGGAAGAATTGGCTGTAAATTTGGCTAAAGACAAGGAGAAATGACATAAGCCTTTTAATACAAGACCTAATGTATGGTGTAATAATTGTAAGGGACAAGGTCATTTTGATACGGAATATCCATCACCTAGACAAACAGGTGTTCGATGTACATTATGTGGAGGAAAGTACCCTACCCAAAACTGTTGGCATTTACAAAGGCAACAACAATTCAGTAATCAAACCATGATCCCACCGACTCCGTGGAAAGTCAATCAAGTTCAAATGAAAAATATATATGGATGGAATGGAAATCAATCTAATCAACAAAATTGAACATTCAATAATTTTTAAAGTTCCAATTTTAATAAGGGGTCTACATCAGACCCTCAGAACTATGAGAAGGAGCAGTAGAGGTATCAGCAATATGCTCCACCGACGTCATGCAACCAAATATCCTTCGTACAAATGGGACAACCAGGATCATTTTCTAATCCTATATGGAACAAGTCTAGTAGATATATATCGATGGAGACATCCAATATGCCGGATAGAGGTACAAGAAGACCACTTTGTTGTTTTTATTGTAGAAAGATTGGTCATTCTGCTAATGAATGTTCCAATCCCAGAGTTAGTGATAATTACGCGTCAGTATGCGCAAATTGCAAGCAGTCGGGACATACTTATCAGCAATGTAATGCTCCGTTCAATTTCAATAATCAAGATTAGTAGATCCAAATCTAAGAAAAAATAGAGGAGATAAATCAAGGTCCTCAAGATCCATCAATTCATCAGGTACAAGTAGTCCAAGCTGTCCATATAAAAAGTCAACAAAAGGAAAAAGGACCAATTCAACATTTGAGTGATCTTGAAGCGAAGGACCAATTGGACTCAATTACGGGGACATCTAATCTAGGTCCTGACATGGATTCCTTACTCAGTATAAGACCTGAATTGGTTGTGCACCCTAATGAGGTACCAATTACAGAGGCTTCGATTCCATGTCAAGTTATTTCGTTCTCTATACAGTTTTAGAAAACGTCCTTTCCATTGAAAGATCCTTTAAGAGGCGTGAATTCCAAGGAACTAATATCAGCCCAATTGAGAGAAAAATCTTACCCGTTGAAAGAATCGATTTTACAAGCTTCGTCAAATTCAATTCCAAGAGCTGTACCAATTTCCAATAAAGAGAAAATCAATTTAGCTACCTCGATGTCTAGGACTAAGAAGAAGAAATGGATATTGAGAATTACCACTAATACAGAACCATATGATATTCTAAAAGATTTGGGCACCATACAGCCCATGATCTCTATGAAGCAACTATTGGCACTAGCAGCTAAGTGTCCAACTATCTTGAATTCCTCATTAATTTGTCGCAAATCTCGAAATAAAGAAATCCGAGAAGTAAGTTTCAATCCCGATCTAGATGCACCTATAATTGATGTCTCAATTGATGGAGTATTATTATCGAAAGTGCAAATAGACGACGGATCTAGTATAAATCTTATGAATGCTGCTATAATAGAAGAGCAAGGTTTGAATCACTTATTATCTACTACAGTAGTTTTGAAAATGGCTAACTCTAATCGAGTTAAATCTATAGATATTTTACGAAGTATTGATATAGTAATTGTGGAAATTACGTACAAAACTGATTATATTGTTTTTTGATTGCAAAGCTCTATATTATCATATCCAATTTTATTGCAGCGACAGTGGTTGTATCAAGCTAAAGCTCAAAATGATTGAGGCCGTGGTACATAGATAATTGAGAAAGGTAATGATAAAATTGTGCTTCAAATGTACCTTGTCCAATATTATGGAGAAACTCAAGTTGTTAGTTCAGAATTTACTTCGAATTGTGAAGATGAGTCTACAAAAGAAGAAATTGGTGCACCTGACTCAATTTATGCTGATACAAGGTAAGTTGTCGAGCATACTAGAATGAACTACTAGTATAGGGGATCAGGAGAGTACTTAGTTCCTCTAGATGTTATTGACGATTGTGATCATATGATTGCATATTGGATGAATAGATGAGATGTTTATCATGTTAGTACTATGGAACTGGAGTTGAAAAGTTTTAATTTGTCAGATTTTATGAAAGATTCTAGAATTGAATAGAACATCAGTCCAAGGACTCCTGAAATTCTATGATGTCAACCAATTAATTTAGGTACAAGGGAGGCTCTCCAAATCATTCAAATTTACGACGATATAAAAGGCAAGGAGAAAGAAATTTGGGTGGATTACTTTTTAATGCATAAAATTACTTTTGCATGGTCGTATGGAGATTTAAAAGGAATTCTAGTTGAAGTTTGTGAGTATTGAATTATATTGGAGGAGAATGCTACACCAGTACGGTAAAGATAACATCACCTTAATCTAAAATACTCACTTATGGTAAAAGAAGAATTGGATAAACTCTTGGAGGTTGGATTTATCTATCTGATTCCTTTTAATAAATGGATTTCATCAATTGTTATGGTACCGAAAAAAATAAAAAATTTTGCATCTGTCAAGATTTTTGAAAATTAAATGTGGCTACAAAGAAGGATTATTTTTCTTTACCATTCACGGATAGTATATTGGATGTTGTCACTGGACATGAATGTTATTCATTTCTTGATGGATTCTCTGGTTATAATCAAGTTAAGATTACAAAAGAAGATCAGTTAAAAACTACTTTTACTATGGATTGGGGGACCTTTGCCTATAAGGTTATGTTATTTGGGCTTTGTAATGCACCAGCTATATTTCAAAGGGTAATGATGCAAGCGTTCTAAGATTATCTACAAATTTCAATGGAAATATTTCTGGATGATTGTAATTGACATTTTACTTATTCTACAAATTTTTTTCAGAATAAACTTATATAGGGGAATTCGAATATAGAGGATGACTAAGTCCATGAGCTTTAATAGTTAGGATCACACAATTAACTGTATTCCAAACCACTAAAAAACCAAGAAACACTACAATGCTTCCTCCAAGTAACAATATTCCTTCATCATCTGATAACATCAGTGTACAATCCTACACTCTTAAAAGACTGCTCAAAACTCATAAATTTCATCCAACACCATGAATAAGAGACTTCACTCCAACCAATATGGATTCACAAATTTTTTGTAATCACACACTTCCTTTGTCCAAAACACACACAACTCTCAATAAACAATAATTATAATCTTCCATCCATAATCAATCTTACAATAACTTTTCATATAATTCAATCACTTAATACTCTAATTACATAATCAATAACTCATAAATCAATCTCTAATTTATTCCATAGACTCACTTCTCAGTATTCAAAAACTATCCATTATTCTTCAACAACAAAGAAAACAAAAAAAACAAAGAGATAGCACTAAGCTTAATTCCGGCTAATGACTATCACAGTCTGGCCCTTCAACAAACTTCTACAACTCCTATATAATTACTATTGATTTCCAAATCCTAATCGTAATCCTGTAATTAACCACTTTTAATAACTAAATCAACCATCCGTCCTCCTGAACTGACTATTCTATAGACTATTAATCTATTTTATCAATATCTTACAAAAACAAACTAATATCTATTCTACATAACTCCAATCCTATCTGTGCAGCGTCCTCACAAATATACAATGGATACCTATCTAAAAACTACTTAATAAAATTCTATAAAATTACTAGTTCCTCTGGCCCACCCAATTAATCATTTGCTTCATTATCGAATGTAGGTTCCACTGATTCTGGTTCTAAATTCAAATTTTCTTCCTCCTCCAATCTGTCCATCGGCTCCTTTCTCAACTAGTTTGATAGATCTTCATTATACTCATCCAATTCATGGACTTGAGCCTCCAGTTTCAAGATCTGGGCATCTCAAAGTTCTAATTGATGCTGCTGTTGACTCATCTATTCTGGAACATCTTCAATTGACACTTGTGACTGGCTTCTCAGTATTAAGTCTTCCGTCACTCTTGTCACCTTAGCTTGTAAAACTTCGATTTCAGACCTCAACTTCTTCGTTTCGTATCTGGATTGGTCACTCAATGCCTCTTTATTTTTCGTCAATAACTTTGCCTTGTCTCCTTCTGCCTGTAACTGGTATTTGAGTTTTTTCCGTTTCAAATCTCATCTCTTACGATTCTAGATCAATTCGTCCCATTGTCCTTCCACAATCCGTAAGATGTGTTCTTTTTCTTTCGTCCAAGACTCATATTGGTGAACATATTTCCGCTCCAATACCAGTTTGGATTCTCCAATTTTGTTTATCGTCTGTTCTTGCTCTTCAATTCTTTAGTTTTGCTCTGATATCACCTTCGTTCTCTCCTCTAAATTCCGTTTGCTACTACCCTCTACATCCAATGCTCGCACCATATAATGTATTTGTAAAATGTGCTTCAATAAAGCATTCTTAAGAGTTATTCCTTCGGACAATCAACCTTATGGAAATGCCAACTGATTAATATCCATCAAAATTGGGATTTCATTCTCCTCCTCCGCTGCTAAATAAATTGAAATCCATTCTGATTCAATAATTGGAATGACCCATTGTGCCACTATACAACTTGACTCTCTGATTTCATATATTACATCCGTTGTATTGACATTCTGTACCAATGAATTTTATTCGCTCTGCGAAGGCACTAGCATTGGTACAGGACTTTCCTCTATTGGTATTGTTTGACACAATGTGTGCACGATCACAACATATACATAATTGGAATAAAAAAAATAAGTAAATTTCTCTAATTTCTACTTGGCTCTTATCTCCGCATGAATACAAGTGACTATGCATGCTACCCAGTTGAACACCATCTCTTTTAGCGCCCCTACTGCTGCATATAATAACCATTTGGACATATGTGTGGGATGTCAGTACAATCCTAATCGCCTCACCACAAAACGAAATCATTTTACGAGTTTTGGTGAAATTACCTCAGTAGTCTATCAACCTTGGCTCCTCTCAAAGGCCGACATACCTCCCTTGAAATATCTTCCTAGGCTGAAGTCGCTTAAGTCATCAGCTCCTACTGCAATTTCTTTAATGGAAAGACTCAGCACTTTTTTCAGGATTGTTCCATCAATCCCAATAATTCATCCTTATATCACACTCAATCCATCCTCTGGGTCGTAGTTTGCGATATATTCCTCCATTAATGATACATTAATTGATAGTAAGCAATTTGACACATGCAAAAATTGGAACAATTGTGCATTCTGAAAGTCTTTTATTCTTTTTGGCATCCAGTAGATATCCAACTTCATCAATTCCATATTGATAACGATTATCACAGAAGGTGGTTTAGATGCACATCTAGCTCTCACGTTTTGGCCATTGTCCTCTTTATTAGTAGCTCACTTTGTACTTTCAATTGCCATGATGCTCCCTCTCTCAAACTCTTCATTGGAACTACTACGCTCAAAAACGTAAGAAACATAAGAAATAGCAATCTCAAAAAACAACCAAGAACGACAATACAGAATGACCTCTAACTGGTGCTCCACTCCTATTCTCTTACTACCGATGATCATGACAACATGTTACTCATACTGTCTGTTTCTCACCTCCATCCCATCCGACACATTAATAATTATTAACCATCTTTTTAGCCGCCTCTACATCCTAACGCACTAAATCCAAGATGATGTATTATATAATCATAATTGATTCCCGTTAATGTGGGTACTAAAGCAATGGCCCATGAAATCTTCCAATTGAACACATCGATTGGAAAAACCTTCAATCACACGATACGGCCCATGCCAATGAACTTGAAATTTTTTCAGAAAATGAATAAACCGGTTATCATATAGTAATATCAAATCATTGGGCATAAAAATCTTCAGATGCAGTTTACTATCATAGTAATTCTTCCTTCGTTTTTGAGTTGCTTCCATGTGGAAAAGAGCTGTAGCCCTTATTTCATCCAATTCTTCCAATTTCGCCAACCAAGAATATAATGACTCTTTATCACTGAGTCATTCATCTAAGGCAATCCATAAACTTTGAACCTCCAACTCGATGGATAAAATTGCTTCTTGATCGTAAACTAGTTGAAATGGAGTAGATTTGGTAGTTACTTTATATGCAGTGCGATATGCCCACAAAGCCACAAAGAATTTGGTCTCCCAATCGGTACTCGCCCCCGAAATTATCTTAGTTAAGACCTTGTACAAAATTCCGTTGGTCTTTTCTGTTTGCCCATTAGCACGAAGATGATATGGAGTGGTTTTTTAATGCTTTATCTCATATGTGTTCATTAAGGCAACTATGGTAGCATTTAAGAAATGGATGCTGCGATTGCTAACTAATTCCTTTGGACACTCAAACCGAGTTATAATATTCTCGTATAGAAAAGTAGCCACTGTACTGGCATTATCATGGTGGGTAGCAAAGCTTTTATGCCAAATGATTTGGTACTTCTTTATGATAGTCGATTTAAAATTTTCTAAGAAAATTTCAAGTTCAATGGCATGGGCCATATCGAGTTATTGACATATTTCGAAATGGTTCAGTGCAATTGGAAGATTTTATGGGTACTAAATTTATGATAGAGATCAATGGCAACTGGCTTAAACTTTATTATATCTAAACCCGGGATGGATTTTTTGTTACAAAAGAGAGAATTGACTCAATTGATTGGACCACAGTAAGAAGTAAGAGGGAGGCTCTTGACAAGCATCATATTTTCTTTTGTGGTTAAAGAGAAGATGGCAAACATGATATCTGAGAAAGTAAGGATGGAGACTGATTGGAAAGAACGACAAGAATGGCTGCACGTAGAGGTTGCGATGTTGCAGGCTAAACTATCCGCATTAGCAAAAGAGGCCAATAATTTAGTGTGGACCAATACGCCAGTTTCAGCATCAACACTTTCGGAGGTATACGCTGCTACGTTTTTATAAGTTTGGACTAAATAATATTTTTGAGGACGCTGCACAATTAGGAGTGGGGCTATATAGAATAGATAAATAAATTTTGTGGTAAGTTATTGACAACCTTGAGAATTAGACTTATGGTTAGACAGTTTAGTTGGTAATAGTAGGATGTTAGTCGAACAAATGGTTAAGAATTCAAAGGATCATAACCTTTGAAATCCGCTGGCCAACGGATCATCTTTTTGGTAGGATAAATAGGTTGAGAAAAGAGAGATCAGGGCCAGAATGTGAGAGTCGTAAGGCGAGAGCTAGACTACGAGAGTCGTAAGCCGAGGTAAGTTTGGTGCTACCTCTTTGTTTTCTTTACTTTTTTTATTTACTTATGAAGAATTGTGATTGAGAGAAGTATTGTTGAATTGATAGTTATAGAATAGATTATGTGTTAAATCAAGATGAAAGTAGTAAGCCTTGGTATTTTGTAGTTTGATAATTGATATCAGATAGCTAGAGTACAGTCAATTGTGATACTAATAGATCCAATTCATATAACCAGTCTTTCCCCGTATTTGAACCCACCTCTATTAGTTCAATTGCTTAGGTATATTGAAGCATGAACACAACGAGAATAACAGGGCCTTTATGGTGCATGTCCAACAGTTAAAACAAAAATTAGGAATGTGGAGGTAGATCAAAATTTCTTTGTGCAAGTCGAAAGTATGTATCCAATTATACTTAAACAACCATATATTATAGCTTCAAGAATGGAAACTAAGATATTAGATGTTGGATCATATTATGCTAGAATCCAAAGTTGTGATAGAAGAAATTTAGTACAATTTCTCATAATAAGGCCAGAGCATGAAAGACATTAAGATCAATTGCGAGAAGTACCTCTAGACATTGAAGAGACCTTCCAAGGTTTCTAAGAGGCATGTGTGGAGCATGGAGATCCGTGGATGCAAGTATCTTGCTTACTACTATATTTTCTTATGTATAGAAGAATGAGTGTAGAATTTTAGATTTGACCAAGTGTGGTATTTCAAGTTTTCAAGGTATCAATATATTAGACTTTAGTTATAGAACCAAATTAAAAAAAAATTAAAAAAAAAACTATAAAGATAAAAAAATACTTTTAGAAGATGAAGTTATTTCAAGAATGGTAGTAGAATTTGGATTTGTAGAAGATGTTTTGCAACAATTAGAAGATTTAAATGAAGAAATGGATGGAAGAGATAGAAATGATGTTGTGGTGGAAATTTATGATCAAGCTTTTTATGAAGAAATAGAATAATTTATAAAAATTAATGCTAAAGTGGTTAATAGCTACGTATATGGAATTAAAGCACAAGTGAATATAAAGTATAAATCAGTGGCAAAGAAAATTAAGCCTCTGGCAACACAATTACTTAAAGACACTAAAGATCATATAAATTAAGTTGAAATAGAACCAAGGCTAAGGAATCTAGAAGGGATTGAATATCAATTTACGGAAGAAACACTCATGAAGTTGAAGATTAGAAGAGATGAGTTCTTGATTTTTTTTTAATATACTTTTTAAATATGGAAAGGTTTTTGCATCAAAATCTAATAAGATAAGATGTATCTATCTAAACATAGTGGCACCAATGGTGATCTTTACAATTCCATATATACCATGGGATTTAAAACTCATTTTGGTTTTGAGAGCTTAGCTTCCAAAATTAATTGAGCTGCTGAAGGAAAAAATAGAAATGAAAAACTTTGAACCTTCTATAGGGCCATATTCCAATCATTGGTTTATGATGCAAAAGAAAATAGGAGCATTGAGATTTATTCAAGATATGCAATGTGCTAATTAAGTTACTATTAGAAATAAAAAATTTGGTCCTATTGTGGATGAAGTCCCTGAGGCTTTTGTAAGCCATGCCATTTATTCAATTGGAGATTTGTATTGAGGCTATGATCACTTTCAATTGGTAATACAGAGTAGGGATTTAACCACAATGAAGACTCCTTTAAGTTTGGTTTGAATGTATACATTACTTCAAGGTGCCATCAATTCAATGGCATATATGTAGAATGTAATTAATTGAATCTTAAAAGATTTTATACTAAAAAAGACTATATCATTTGAAGACAATATTCCAATCAAAGGTTACAGAGAAGAGATAAAAGATGTGATTGTAGAAGCAAATGGATATAGAACATTTATAAAATAATATATCAAGGATGTAGAGAAGATTTTGAAGAAATTAGAGGAGTTAAATTTAATTCTATCTATTCATAAATCTAAATTTAGAATTTAATAAATTATAGTTGTAGGCCATTTATATGGAAGCTATGAAAGAAAGCCAAATTCAGATAAGGTAGATGTCATTTCACAAATGAAATCCTATAACAATATCACTAAGGTGAGAAGTTTTTTTGGAGCATGTATTTTCTATCAAATTTGGATACTCCATTTTGTTCATGTAATGGAGCCTTTATATAAACTTTTTAAAAAAGGGAGTAAATTTACATGGAACATGGAGCAAAATAATTTAAAAGAGATTTTAAGATCTCCACCAGCTCTAAGTTAAGTAAATTATGACAGTGGCAGACCAATGATAGTAACAGTGGATACTAGCTTTATTACCATAGGTTGGATTATTGCACAGGATGATGCTAACGGGAATCAATTTACTATTAAATTTGGAGCAAGAATCTTGACAAAGCATTAGAGGATATATCCACAAGTGAAAAGGGAGTTGTGGAATATAGTCACAATATTAAAAGCAAAAAGAAAATATTTGATTGGAGCAAATATGCTATTAGAGACTGATTTTTTACCTTTGTTTGGTATAATATCTAACTGCTCAACTCTTGATATTGCCATGCTAAAATGGATAGCCTACATTATATCTCTAAATCCAATTTTGATTTGCATTAAAGATAAAAAAAAAAAAATGCAATAGCGGATATGTTATCAAGAGCTAGATATAAAAATAGAGAAGAAATGATTGCTCAAGAAGACAATGAAGATAGCTACATTAAGGATATGAGTTACATATTTTCATCAAATAGTAAGAGAATGGAAGAAGTTCTATCCTTTGAGATTGAATTATATGAAGAAAAATTAAAAGATATTAGCATCTATTTGAATATCCTTAGAAAATTGCAAGATTGGTCAAATAAGGTTTTTAAAGAAATTAGGCAACATTCATATGGATATTTTCTACAAGATGGACTTCTTTGGAAAAAACCAAAAAAAAAGGATAGAATACTATTGCAAGTAATTGGAGATGCTTCTATCAAAGCTCAAGTTTTGAAGGAATTCCATGATTTACATTGGGTTGGATACCGAGGAATTTGGGCTACATATACAAAGATCAAGGAGTGATATTGGTAGAAGGGTCTTTATAAAGATGTAGAGAATTTTGTGGAATTATACCTTGAATGTCAATTCTAATCCAAAATCAAATATCATGATGAATTTCATCCAACATACCCTCTTTCCATTTACTTACAATGGATAATCGATTTAGTGGCTATGCTAGTTGGATTATGGAATATGAAATATTCATTTTTGGCATGGGAAGAGCTATCAAATTATATTGAAGGTAAAGCTTTAAGAACCAAATAAATAGTTGAAATATGTTGATTTATTCTTGAGGATATTTTTAGTCACTATGAATGTATTAGAAGAATAAAGGCTGATAGAGGAGAATTAGATGCTACTCAAGCTAGAAGCTTTTTTAAAAGATATGAAATGAAGCTAAAATCAATCATTGCATATAATCCAGAGGCAAATGGAAAGAATGAAAGAGGCCATCCACCACTCATATATGCATTACTTAAAGCTTATAAAGTTAATTCAAAGAAATATTTAAGATTATTATTATTTGTTTTATGGATTGATAGAATCATCTATAGTATGGTAATAGGATACATGTAAGTTGAATTAATGTTAGGTCAAAAGTCCATTATGCCAACAAAAGAATCTATGCCTATATAGTGATTTTTATCTTGGAAAGACGAAATTTTTCATGAAAGACTTCTAAAACTAAAGATCCAACAAATCAAGAGACTATCAGAAGACCATCAATTGGCATTAGAGAGGTTAAAAGTAGCAAGATTGAAAAACAAAGAAAGGTTTGACCGAACTCATCAATTACATTTTTAATCAATTTTAAAAGGTGATTGGATAGTAGTTTATGATAATACTTTGAACCACCAACATAGCATGCAAAGAAAATTTGCTCAGAGATGGTTTAGATTATATGTTGTTGTAATTGTACATGACAATAGAACTTAGTCTTTTTGAGAATTAGATGGAACATTCTATCAAATAAAGTATTGCAATCAATAATTCTATCTTTGCATTCACTATTTTTTCTCTTTATCAAAATTCATAACAATGATATGTAATACTACACTATCTTAAAAGATAACATATAACATTCCATAATCCAATCACTAGAATTTTCTAAAACTAAATATTATTCTCAATAATCAACTTCACACAATTTCAGACTCTATAGATTTCTTCTAGTGGCATACTTTCAATTCTCAAAAATCAATGTATTATAATTCTTTTAATCATATTTGTACTTCATAAACATCTTCTATTATTATCTTTTCAATTCTCCACTTATAATTCAGTGCACAATAAATTTAATTTTTTATTTGTCATCATATAAATCAAATCTTTCTTTCATTACAAAATTTTACTTCATATTATTCAGAAACTATCCATTATTCTTCTTCTACAAAGAAAACAAAGAAACAAAGAAGTAACACTAAGCTTATCCCAGCTCATGACTATTACAGTTTGGTCCCTACTTCTTCT
Source organism: Physcomitrium patens (assembly GCF_059467195.1). Lineage (NCBI taxonomy): Eukaryota > Viridiplantae > Streptophyta > Bryopsida > Funariales > Funariaceae > Physcomitrium > Physcomitrium patens. The sequence continues at coordinate 5,748,050 of NC_143429.1, forward strand.
TCAACCTACTTATGCTTTCTTCAAGATGCTAACTACTATACAACTAATGATAACTATTTTTTCTAACTACATCATCCATCCTACCTTCTAAACTATCCATTCATCAGTTTATTAGCTTCTCTTAATCCTACATACTATGTATTGTAAAACAAAAAATCCTATCTATTCTACATAGCCCTGCTTCTAATTATGCAACATCCTTGTAAACACAAAATTAGTAAAATAAACTTCTTCAAAAAACTCTTACAAATTTTTTACTATCTGGGTTCATTGGATTGATCAATCTCAATATTGTTCATAAATGGTTCCATAAATTCCGGTTCTAATGATAAGTCTTCATCCTCCTCTGATACTTCTATTAGATCTATCTTCAATTGGGCTAATAAATCTTCATTGTACACTCCTAATTTACAAACTTGAGCTTCCAATTGTAAAATCTTGATATCATTTGCTTCTAATTTTTACTGCTGTTGCCTCACTTTTTTCTCTAATTCACCAATTATTAAAATTGGTGGAAAAGATATCTGTGATTGACCAATATTGGCTAAATCATCCTCCAATTTTTTTATTGAATCTTTCAAAGTTTCAATTTCTGCTCTTAACTCTTTCGTTTCAATTCTATATTAGTCACCTAATATTTTTTTTTTTTGTTCTAGTAATGCAATCTTTTCTTGTTCTATTTTTAATTAATACTTCATCTTTTTCTATTCTAAAATTAATGTATTGTAAATTTGGAATAGGTCTTACTTTTGGCCTCCTACAATACATTTAATGTATTTTTTTTTTTTCCAAGCTTCTTGTTTCTTCCCAAATTTATGCTCCAATATCAACTTGGATTCTACATTTTCTATGATCATATAATCTTGTTCCATCATTCTGTAACTTTGATCTAATAACTCTTTTTTTATTGCCTCCAATTGTTGCTTTAAATTTCCTTCCTCATCAAATTTACTCACCATGAGCTGCAATTGAGAAATTTGAGTTAATATAACTTCCTTGAGATTCACTACTTTTGGTATTCTACTATATGAAAATGCTAAGTGATTGATGTCCATCGAAATTAGAACTTCAATGTCCACCTCGATTGCCAAAAAAATTAGAATCCGCCTTGGTGTAAATACTGGTATAACCTCCTGTTCCAATAAGTTACTTGATTCTCCAATTTCATGCACCATGACTTCTGGACTCACTATCAATACGATTAAACTCCAAATACATTATTGAGGCATTAGGGAGGATATATTTTTCTCCCTTGCTGGCGATGTTTGACTTAACATATACACAATCATAGAATGTACATAATAAGAGCATAAAGATAATCCAAATTTCTCCGTCTTCTACTGGGCTCCCATCTCCGCATGGATTCTAAATGCTACAAAAGCTATCCAATTAAACACCTTACCTTCAAGCATTCCTACCACAACAAATAGTAGTCATTTAGACATGTACGTGGTATGTCGATTCAAGCCTAACTTCTTCTAAACAAAATGCATCTAGTCCATAAGCTCTAGTATAAGTACCTCTGTTGTTTGCCAACTTTGATTCTTCTCAGATGATAACATACCACCTTTAAAATAGCTTCCCAGTTTGAAATCAGTGGACACTTCAGCATCCATCACAAGTTCATTAATTAAAAAATGCAGTACCTTTTGCAAAGTAGTCTCATTGATTATAATAATTCTCTCCTTTGCTACATTCAAACCATCCTTCGGGTTATAATTGGTCATATATTCTTCCAAAAATTCTACATCAATTGGTGGTAAGTTATCACAGCCTCGCAAAAATACATATAGCTATGTATTTCTAAAATCCCTTTATTTTTTTGCATTCCAGGACAATTCCAACTTCATTGGTTCCATGTTAGTGAGAACTACTAAGGATGGCGACTCCAAATTACTCTTAGCTCTCATATTTTGGCATCTTTCTTCTCTATCTATAGCTCTCTTCACTCTTTCCATCGACATTGTCAAATACTTGTTTTTCACTCCGTGCTCGCATTAACACTATGTTCTTGCTTACTAAAGTAATCTCTATACTCCAAGAAGATATGCTCCAAACAATAATGTATGAAATACTAAAGATAACTGCCACTGTATATCTTGCTCTTAAGCTTTTATTTGGGATATGGATTAAAAATTCCTAATCTTGTTTATCATAATCTCACTTCTAATTTTTTTTACTACTTGATATTAAGATCCAAACTTACCATCAGCCATCTTTACTATTCATCATATACCTATGATTATAGATAATCTATCATTAATAAATAAGCCCTCTTCCTTCTAATTTTGAAAATCCGACCCGTGTTTATGTATAAAAAAGTTGTAATCTATTTCCATTGATATGTGAGGTAAATTGGATACCTATAAAATCTTCCAATTTAATTGAACCATTAAAAAAATCTTCCACTATATGATACAATCAATGCCAATGGATTTGAAATTTTCCTGAAAAATTATTAAATTGGCTATCATAAAAAAGTATTAGATCATTAGATAGAAATGATTTGGAATATAATTTACTATCATAATAATTTTTATAATGTGTAGCTTCCATAGTCAAAATAGCCATAGCTCTAATTTCATCTAATTTTTTTAATTTTGCTAACCAATATTAGAAGAATTTATTATTGCCAAGACGTTCATCCAATGTAATTTCTCAAACTCTGAACCTCTAATTCAATTGATAAGATTGCTTCTTATTCAAAAATTAATTGGAATGGTGTGGAATTGATAGTCACTTTATAAGCAATATGATATGCCTACAATGCTACAAACAACTTAGTATTCTAATCCGTTCCCACATCAAATATTGTCTTAGTTAAAATTTGACATAGAATATCATTGGTCTTTTCAATGTGTTTATTGGCTCGAGGATGATACAGAATTATTTTCTTGTGCTTGATCTCATATTTATCCATGAAGGCTGTAATCATAGAATTAATAAAATGGGTTCTTCGATCACTAATCAATTCTTTAGGATATCCAAAACAAGTGATAATATTCTCATATAAAAATATGGCTACTGTATTCGCGTTATTAGTTTTTGTTGCCAACGCCTCAGCCCATTTTGTTACATAATTGATCGCTACCAAAATATATCTTTTTTATCTATTTCAGGAAGCTAGAACATTTGATTCTACAATATCAATCCTCCATTTTTCAAATGGTGCATGTACCAAAATGAGTACCAATGGCATGGCAAAAGTTCTAATAGGTTGATTAATTTATTGACAAGGATCACAATGTTGGACATATTGTGTACATCCAAAAACATTGTTGGCTACCAATATCTAGCCATGAAAGCTTTACAAGCAGTATTATCAGTAGTAAAATGTCCTCTACAAAAAACCAAACGACATCCTTCCAATATAGTATGTACTTCACTTTGAAAGATATATTAGCATAAAATTCCATTTTGTCCTTAGTTATATAAGGCATCACTAATATATATATATAGAATGGGTAGGATTTTTCTGTTTTGTAATACATAGTATGTAGGATTAAGAGAAGCTAGTAAAATGATGAATGGATAGTTTAATAGGTAGGATAGATGATTCAGTAGTTATCATCATATTATGTAGTGGTTGGCATTTCGAAGTAAGTATAAGTAGATTGAAGAAGTAAGAGAGGCCAAATTGTGATAGTTATGAGCCGGGATAAGCTTGGTACTATCTCTTTGTTTCTTTGTAGTTGAAGAATAATGGATAGTTTTTAAATAATGTGAAGTGAAATTCTAGAATAAAAAAGAGATTTAATATTATATATAAAGTATGGAATTTATTGTGCATGAATACAATAAAGAATTATAAGTGGTCAATTGGAAGTATTAGTGAAGAATAGATATGAATGGGAGAATTATAATACTAAGGTTTGAGAAGGAATCCTTGGAATCTAGATTTGTGTAAAGAAGTGTAAGAAGAATGACAATTAAATGTAGAGGATTCTAGTGATTGGATTATGGAGTCATTGTATGCTATGTTTTAAGATAGTATAGTATTACATATTGTTGTCATAAATTAAGAGAAGAGAAGAGACAGTGAATGTGAAGATGGAATTATGGATTGTAATATTTGATAGAATGCATAGGATAATGTAGCATTCTTGAATGTATTTAGTTGATCGAGAGACAGTTAATTGTATAATCCTAACATGTAAATTCATGCGGATAGTCTTTCCTTGTGTTTGAATTTTCCTATATAGGTTTATTTTGATTAGATTAGTCTGGAGTAAATAAAATGATAATTACATTTTGGCATCGCTGCTAGAGATTGATAATAGTATTGAGTGTTAGGAATTAACTACCAAACATGTGGTTGCGGATGTCATACAAAGAGGTTATAAAATTAGTATTGGTTCAAGAGTGAAGCCAAATGTATAGTTAAAGTGGAGATAGAAAATAATTTCAATAGTATATGATGAAGGATTATGATTAATAAGAATGAGAACATTGCACTGAGAAAAATACGCCAATTGAAAAGAAAACAAGGGAGAGTGTAAGCAAAAAATTTGTTGCGAAACAAGCAAGAACAAAATCTAAAAAAAAAAACATTGACAAAGTTAGATTAAACCATAGTTGCATGCTTGTTGACATATCCGAGCATACTAAGACTTGACAGACTGTTAATATTTTAGTCATATATACTATTAAGAAAACTGCTAAGAGCACTTGCAAAAAAATTTATCAATAGTCCAGCATATTTTTTGAACTCGTTAACTAAAAGTAAAGGAGGTACATGAAAATTGGGTACTACATTAGATTCTTTTTCAATAGGAAGTACAACCAATTTTAGCAATATTAGTTCTTCAAAATTGCACAAATTGCTTACCAATAAGGGCCAATTTAGAGTGTTTCAAAATTTATCCTTTTCACCTCCAATTCAACTAATAAAATTATTTGTGGATAATAATAGTAAATTGAGGAGGTCTAAAAGTCCAAAAAAGATAATTGAGAAAAATAGTAATTATTTTAAAAGAGAATCAAGTAAAATATTGACAACTTCAATGGCGGTGGAGGGCATAGCAGTTCCAATTGCGATTCAAATAGGTGTAGTGGGCGATTGTACAAATAGCATAGCTCTATTACCTACTTTTAGAAGTTTGTCAAGTATAAATTTAGATCAATAATTGTCTCAATTCTTGACTATATGTGTAGCCAATAATGATAGAACTAAAGATATTTGGTTGAAATGGCTGCTAGCAACCTTAAAAGACACAATGTTTGAATGGTATAATTGCCAACTTGTGGGCCAATTTCTTAATTGGGAGGCATTGAAAAATACCTTTTTAATCCATTTTTTATCAATTGGATTTTAAAAATATCTCAGAGAAAGGTTAATGAATAGTAGAATGGTACCAGGAGAAGCGGTGGAGTCATATTATGGATGAGTAGCACATATTCTTCGAAAACGGCCAAATAATCAAATGTCAAAATCGTTTGTTTTGGCTATATTGGTTAACAGATTATATCTACTAGAATTGAAGATGTTTGTAAAGGATTCCCAACCAGCCATTTTTATTTCTTCACTTTATTGAGCAAAGGTATAGAAAAAATATCATTATGACTAATTCCTAACTAGAGGAGCCATGATGATTCTATTTCAAGGAAGTTATCAAATACCATCTTGGAATGAAGCAGCGGGCAGACACCCAAGAATGATTGATTATGGTACAAATATTAAAGCAAATCCATAGGAGATAGTTAATGTTGTTCCATTATAGGCTATACCACCAACAAACACAGTTTTGTATTCTTCATACTCCCCATATCAAAAATCATTACCTACAAAAGCATTACCTAATAAATTAGTATCAAGAGATCAAAACAAGGCTTTGTTGTTAACTTTGACAAAGAAGATGGATGAATTGGTTATTAATGAAACAAAAGATAAAAAAAAGATGCATAAATTGATCAATATATGTTATCAATATAGGTGTAAATAACAAAAGATGATCTTTCTTTTGCAGCATGCAAAAAAACTTTTGCACCTACAAGTACAAGTTTGACAATACTACACTCATGGCTTTCTATTAGATTAGAAAAACTCTTAATGATGTTTGAAGAAAAGTCAAGTTTACAAGAAATCCAATCTATCATAGGATTTTATTTTTCTAACGATGATAAACCTAAAATGACTAGATTAAAGGGAGATTTAATTATATTAAAAATTACATAACTATTATGACCATTTATTATTATATCTATAGGAAGTGTTTTATGAGTAACATCTCCAAAAGATAATAAATGATCTTCTATGACTTCTATGTGTATGGATTTAGTTTTTTATACTAACTATATATTATGACTTTTAACAAATTTTTCATCTAAAAAATAAGTTAAGGCTCCTAAATCTATTAAGACAGAGGCTTTGTGATTATTAGATCCTAAATATACATCTATTATAAAACGAGGAGAGGATTCTGAGAAGATAATAGAATCTTCATTAGGAATTGTGTAAGATTTCAGCCGTACTATCCCTATTGTAGCTGGATAAATTCATTTTCCAATATGTTTTCATCTTTAACAACAGTACTTCTCATTTTGTAGTTGTGTTGTTTCTTTGGACAATATTGAACAATGTGCTTAACTTTTCTACAATACAAATATAGTCCTTTTTGATAATGACTACTCTTTTTTTGTTCGGTAAGAAGTTTAAAATATACTACATCAATTTGCATATCTTCTACTTTCAAATATTTAGATTAAGAAGTCGTTGGTGTCGACATTGAATTGTAATAACATTGAGGTTTTCTTGTGCAATTCTTAGATTAAAACTCAAAAAGTCAACTATCACATTTTTTAGCAAAGTCAATTGTTTGATTCAATGTCTCATGATCAAGTAAATTAAACATTAATTTCTTTACTTTATATTATAATCCATAGAAAAATTGGCTAATGAATGCTACATTATCCCACTTGATATTTGTCACTAATTATCTAAATTATGAAGTGTATAATATCACTGATCGATTGCCTTATTGCAAGATACAAATTGTGTTGGTTGCAACATAGATTGCATCATGTTTTCCATACATAGATTGAAACTCCACTAAGAATGCTTCCAAATTATCCAATATTGGATCACGTCATTGAAAAAATGATGAAAACCATGATAAAGTAAAACCTGAAAGTAGTCTTTCAATAAACTTGACTTGTGATCCTTGAGTTGAATAATTTCGAAGTTGTAGTTCAATCACTAGTTGTACTTGATTGATGAATCCTTGAAATTTAGATCTTATGCCATCAAACTTTTCAAGTAATCTAATTTTTGGTTCCTTTAAACTTGAATGATGTTCTATTGTAAGAACAGTAGTATGGCTTAGTATAGATATTGAAGCAACTCCAATCATTTCTATATCTTCATCTTCATTGCTTGATAATCTTGTTGCTCCTTGTAGTGGTAGATTGAGTTGATGCATTGCAAGCATTAACTCTCTCATTTATTCTTGCATTTTAGCCATTGCACTCTTCATTTCAACAAGCTTTGTCATGCTAGCACAATAAAAAGAAAGGTGTCTATTCTCACAGAATACAATATTCAAGAATCAAGAAAAAAAAAAATTATAGAAACAATATCGGTTTAGAAGAGGGTAATCCGTAACTTTTAATATGCTTATGACTTATCAAGAAAAAGAGATAATCCACTCTTAATCAAGAAAGGATAAAGCTTTGATATTGTATATATACTCTTGTCAATCTATGAAGGACATAAATTAGAAGAAGATATATAAATTTGTGGAATCTGTGTCAAAAAGAAATTGACAAAATAAAAGAAAGTATGTATATTCTAAGAAGAACTGGAATAGCTATTGCCAAAGCCTAGAAAACATAAGACTTTTGAAACTAGACTAAAAGTAAAAAAAGAGTTGACAAGAATGAGGAAGGCTTCACTCTTGCCTCTATATATACTACTTAACTAAGAACTATGTGGCAACATGCTATAAGACCTCTAATATAAGTTCAACATGCAAGACACATGTCTAATTTGCAAGGCAAGTTTCCTAGGTGTGTACTATATGTCCAACTTGTACCACAAATGGTCAACATGTCGACACATGGCTACTTTGTTGGCCAAGTTTTTAACCTATCAATCACCTATAGACATGTATAAAGGCAAAGCAGTGTCTATGAAGCTCTTAGGAGGCTTTCTATAAGATATTATCATATTTATCTACTTTGACTTACTTCTATCTATTCTTATTATGTAGATTATTATTAGGATAAATATGTATGTCTGTGACAGCTAACCATTCTTTGTTGGCTATTTTGCATGTTCCTATATAGGAAAAAATTATTTTATCTACTTAATCCTATACTGTAGTAAAAGCAATATTATCTTTTTTCTTCTACATAAGAATTTTGGTTTGATTTATTGGTAGTATTGTTCTTATTGTATTTGGTTTTGAAATAGGATTTAGTTCTTTTTCAATTCCTTAAATTACATTCTATATTTCTTTTATTTCAAATTTTATTTGTATTTTTTGTTTCTAGACTTTGTTCCATACTCCATCAAACTTAGACTATTCTTTGATGGTTAGGCTATTTGTATCCATATTCTTAAAAAGAGAGATTTACTTGTGCTCCAATTTAATTATAGAATGTCTTCTACAAAGCCTCTTTCTTTTAAGTCTTTTTATTATTATTTTTCATTTTATATTGTCAAGGAGGTTATAACCTAAAAGGTTGCATCTTCTCAATGGAGTGCAACTCTTTGAGATTACAATCTGATTATTTGTAATTGTCTTGTTTTTTAATATTTATTTCTTTTGGCCTTATTTTCATACGTTGTTGGTTTTATAGAAGTGAGCCATGGTGAGATGATAAGTAGAAGTGTGTTTAATTTCAACTTAATATCCAAATATCAAGACACATTATGCATATAAAAAAGTCTGATTTTATACAGCAATTCAATATTAGTGAGATGTGAAGGCTTCTAGAATTAGATAAATACTCATCTAACTCATATTATTTTCATGTCGTACTAGTTGTGTTCACTTCGTCTTTCAATGTACCTAGTTGTTCATTCTATCCTATTATTATGAAGTGAGGTTCATTAGCTAAACAATGAGCTTGAATGGCTAGTTGGAGATGTCCTACACACTCTAGAGCAAAATTATACTCGGATTCAAGAAATTGTGTGGAGTTGAGTGTAGGTAGCTCAAAATTTCTAAACTACCATTAATTGTCACTACAAATTACTTGAATAATTAATAAGAATTAAGCAAATCATGCATGCAAAGCATTAAATTTCAGAAGTTCTAAGTTCCAAATAATAATTCATCATTGATTAAAAATTCATTCTTACATAATATTTCATGTAAAAATAAGTTTTTATTTATACATGAAGTTTCATCCATGAATAAAATTTCATCTATATTCAAAGTTCATTCAAATCTTACCATCATCTAATTCTAATTTAATTTCATCTAAATTGACCTAACTTCATCTAAGTAGATTTCATCAAAATATAATTTTATTCAACTTCTAAAACCTCACCAAACAAAAGAGAATGTTGAAGGTACCTTGAACACAAAAGAAATAATAATAGAACAGTAGCAACACTAGGTCACAAAGTCAAATTCTTAGAATGAAGCTCATTAATTGGAATCTAATACATCTTTTTGAATTATAGCATAAGGAATTAGCGACCTAGAGCAATTGTGACAATCTTGCTATGAGAACTTGGGCTTATTTGTTATCTGACAATTCCCTTCTAAATGTTTACAATTTTTATAACCAAATCATTGACTAATAGACAAATTCTACTAAAATTTGTGCCCAATTCTTTGTTCAAGAATTACCATCAATTTTATGCAACTCCATTAAATCTTGATCTCTCTTAAAGTTTCACTTCAATAGTCTTTTTAGCCAACTTAATATCTTGATTTGGATTTTCAACAACCACTTGTTTAAATAGCTTTAGCAATCCTACATTTGCATTAAATCAACTCTTGATACTAATCTATCAACTAATCATCATCTTTTATTTATAATTTATTTTTGTTCAACTTTGACTATTGTTCATTATAATGGACTCTATTCTTACTTGAGATTTTAATTGTAATCACTACAATCTACAAAAAGAAATTATGTATCATGAAAAGAAAAGGGTTGCTACCATGAAACTGTATAATCAGTGCCTACATGAGTAAAACATGGCATGCTTAACACCAGCTCTTATAACTCTTTGTTCAAGAGTGGTTTCTACCAATTTTAAACAAAGTTGATTGATCTTAGCAGTTTAACTTAAACATTCTCATACTTATTGACACTTGAGTTTATGTCAAAATCAATGTGAAAAATCAAAAAATCATTTGTCTCAAGTTTTGACCAAAATCCCAATACACTATCAACATGACACTGCTATATTTCCCACTCAATAAATTTCTAAAACACCAATAACAACGAAAAAAAAATGAAAAAGCTGAACCTCTTGGTATGAGTAAAACGACACTTATATTTCACAACATGAGTCAATCTCAACTACAAACACCCATAGTTACTACATAATAATCTTGTAATGCATCCTTGTGAAACCATCTCCCATTCAATTCAAAAAAAGGTAATAGTCCGCTCTGACTGGTAGTGGTTTTAAGATTTCATTGGAACTCAATACAAGCTTTTCAATGGAAGCCTCAGCCTAGAATTTCTCTGCACCGACTTGTCTAGTGACGCTCGGTGAGGCAACTCCCGGTGTCGAGTTTTCGACGAATCCTCTACTGAAGAGCTAAGTGCATCTGGTCTTGTAGTTTCTGCAGAATCCTGCAACTTGTGGGTTGTCGATCACCACAAGCAGGAGATTGCGATGTAAGACAGAGGCACATGCGAAGACAAATCTGAGACTCTCATCTCGACGGTGATGGACCAGAGATCAAAACGGTTCCTGGTCGTGATCAGACTCTTCGGCATAAGTTTGCGTGAAACAGAATGAGGGTCAGATAAGCAATGTCGATCGCCGTTCGAGAGCGAGAAAGAAAGAGAGAGACAAGGGTGGGCTGTATCGGAGAGGCCACATCGTTCTGTCAACTCCTTGTAAGCTAGATTTGATGATTTGTCTATCTATTCGTCTGTCTTTCTGTAATTTTGCAACAAATGAGCCGGTCATGTGCGTCTCTGAATTCTGATTCTCTTCTGGATTCTGTGCAGCAATCTAGAGCAAGTGACGCGAATTCGAATACGCATCATCATGGTCTGCAGGAACCGTTTTCTCCAGGGTCTCCAGATTCTTAACCCCCTTTTGGGCCATGTGCTCCTCGAGCCCACCTTTGAGTCACAGTCACTCGGACTTGAGGTGGAGCTTCTGTGCCTTCGGCTTGTGTTGAAGCCAGCTATACCGTAGTTTTCTCTTTCCGGAAGCAGTCTCTCGTCGAATTTCAGTGGAGGGTTCACCTGGTACTGGGGATTCGACCCATGTTGATGTCGACGTTGCAGGCTGGCCTGATGAGAGTACGGAGAATTTTGAGGAGTGAAATATGGATGCTGAAGACTGGAGCGATCTCGAGTAGACGATTGAGAGCGATGAAGATTAGCTCCGCGCCCTTTGCGCTGGAATGTCGGCTGCCCAGCTTTAGGCACTGTTAGCAGAGGTTTAGCCTCATCTCTGAGTGAATGAGTTTCAAACCTGTAAGTGGTCGTCATGGACGTGTCAAGTCGAAGAGGTAGTTTGTATTGAGATGATCTTGACGCAGGAGTGCTGGACCAGCTCCGGAGATCTCTTCGATCTAATAGAGGACTTCTTCCCACCATGCTTTGATCTAACATTAGGTTCCTTTCCATGATGATCGGATCCAACAGCTTTTTTTCGAGGATGGCTGGCAGGTGTGTTTCCTGCGAGTTGCTAACACTTTTTCTCCAACCCATCTTCAATTTCAGTTTGAAGCTGGCACGAAATTATTCGAATCAAAAACGGATAAGTAAGGTTGAATTATCAGAAAAGAGGAGAAAAGAAGATGACAAAATAGAAATCTATCGAAGCCCTCTCTAAAGAACGAGGATTTCAGAAATCGATTACCCTTGCTGGTAGAATGCGAAGCAAGATAATACGCACACAAACCATGGGCCAGTCGAGCAGAATTCAAAGTAGATGCAAGACCTTGAAAAAAACAGCGTGCATTGATACTTGCACCACCGAGCACTAGGCTTGCAACGTCAGGAGAGGAGAAGAAGCTAGATACAGTTAAAAGCCTGAACACCGAATAAAATGGTCTAGACAAGCCATGACAAAAAAGGAAAACAATACGCCCCTCTAACTGTGTCTTTCTGTTGGAAAGGCCTAACACAAAGCAGCTGCAACTACAATGACGCGATGGGAGGCCTGAAAAAAAAACCTTACTCTAAAGACGGGACAACGTGGTTGCACGAAAGAGACCAATTAAATAGTAGTTCTTTAGAGAAGGTAACTCCTTACCAAATCAATCCACGTTGCCCAAAAGAAAAAGCACTCAAATTGCTGGGTAAAAGAGTCGATATTAAGCCATGGCGACCCCTCAATCCTTTTTAGCCACTAACAAAGACAATGTTCTAGCTGGAGTTCTCGCCAGGGACTGATCAAGGAAGGGTTTTGTTCTCCCCAGGTATACCTTCTTCTTTGTCTGGAAATCATCAATTTAGATGCAAGCGTCAATTTTGAAGCGAGACACTGAAGGAGGTGCACTACTACCACTGGAAAAAATTTATACACATATATATATATATATATATATATATACATATATAGTATGAAGAAGAGAATTCAACCTAATATGAATCACCACGATTTGTTGCCAAGTGCTACGAGATTTACGTTGAAGTAACTGTGAGATCAGCCCGTCTAGTAAGGAATCCCCCAGCCAGCTTTTCCGCACCATATTCATTGCCCAGATATCCCGGTCGACAAGCATGCTGCAATGCGAAATCGAACTTGGAATAGTAAGGTAGAGCCAAGATGTACATAAGCCGAGCTGACGAGTTCTTCAAATGACAGTAAAGTTGATGCATATTTGACTTGGCATGTATTTCTGCTCCAACTTTAGTGAACATTCAACCCTTTAGTACATAATGCATGAAACAGGAACCGGAATACCGGGAATGCCTCCAGGCATACAAGGCTAATTCGCGGATTATGCAATGTGAGATGCCTGGCGAATTGTAGAAGTGAATTGCTAGACGTTTTGCATCGAACAGGCTCTCAGTATTTGTGAGGCTTGTTCCTGTTCAGAGTCAACTCTCATACCAGTATAGCTCCAAATCTACGCTGACTTTTTCAAAAAGAAGTCAAATACCAGCCAAGTGCTCGACTCGAGATATAACTTTCCCAATTAGAGCGATGCTTCAGTTAGCAGCTTCGATTTTTGAAATCCATCTGCCGGAAATCAGGGCATATCATCGCTGCAAATAATACTGCAAACTGCGTCAGTTTCCACACTCTACCGTAATTGCTGCAGTACGTGGCCTCAACTGGAATATGCACTGGTACTGCTCTATGTTATAAACCGAAATCAACATCCAGCGACTGCTAGCAACAGTTGTTTGGAAACTTCACTGATTCCCTCAGGGTAGCTGCAGAGAACTTAAGGAAGATGCTTCACTATGGCAGTGAAAATTACGGCGAAAGACCGGAGCTAAGAACCGATTAGCTGCGAAGGAGTAAGGAAGTTTTTCAACATCCCTTGAAAGTCTGCCCTGGGCCTGTTTTGATCCATATAATCCTGCTCAGTGTCGAAGATGATAAAATGACCACACACGCACTGATATCCCAGTCCAGAAAATAATCAACATTTTATTAGAAAGCCGTTAGAGCAAAGTAACCAACCCGCTTATGAGGCGAGAATCTAGGAAGTACATTCCCTGCGCAGGGGTCGCGCCGTCTCAGGCAGCTCCACCTATAGCAGTATAAAGCCTGACAGACTTTGTCTTTAATATCAACAAATAGAGAGATTATTATTCACTGAACTATATCTTGTTATTATTAGGATTCTAATACTGACGATCTGTGACTAGGCTAGAGTGGTAGGACCGGTGCCGAGCACATCCACGAGTTCTGTGTTGACATGTGCAAGCGAGGTTCTCAAATCAGATCGGAGCTGGTGCAACAGTAGCCCTTGCGATCTCTACAACATGCACATATCCCCGTAAATTGCTTTGTTAAACATGAATCAAGACAGAGAAACAGTCTCTCCATCTCACTGTTTGACAAAAAAATTGAAATCTAGATAAATATATAGAAAACCACTTTCTGGTCAGAAGTTGCTATCAATGCAATCTGTAGAGATTCTATGGTCTCGATGCGAATCACATCGACTTAAATTCGCACTGAGCCTACGGAGGCGAAAGCATCCACATATTAGTGTAAAAAACAACAAATGCACGACGGGAACCCTGCATGTCCACTCCAGAAAACACAAAACCACCATCGCCAGTCAACAGTTCAACGCAAATAGCCGCCCAAGAGTCCTAGAATCGTGAACTCCGTAATCTACTGTATTGAAAGTCCGTGTCTGCTGAAAGTTGAGTCCCTGTGTGTGAAGAAGTTTCGATGACCACAACCATGATTAATTACATGCAAAATAAATGTGTGCATATATATATATATATATATACATACATACCTAAATACATGGTGTGTTTATTTTTAAAATGCACAAAGGATATCTTCTCATGTATTTCTTGTGTCACTTTCTATATTCATAAAAAAAAAGTATTGATGCTATTAAAAATTACTTATTCACTCTAACAAATAAAAAAATTATGTAAATAAAATCTTTAGACCACAAACTTTGTGGAGTGAATATCTAAGTTGTGAAATGTTTCTATGATTATTTTGTTCTTGTAAATTAATTCTTAAAAAAAAAATTAGAGCCACATAAAAGATTAATAACCACTTTAAAATCAAATTTGTTTTTGGAAAGCTCTTTTAATGCTTGTTAAAGAAGATGTAATCTATCTAGTTTATTTCTATGTATTTGCAATTACTTCCTATTTTTTAAGTAGTTCAAGTAACCATCACAATATTATCCATTCAAAAAGAAAAATAGAAAACAATTAGATTTATAGTCATAATAAAAATCAAAAGATAAACTAATTATCTTATTATTATTAAACCAATTATAGTTATTCTCCAATAGAATGTTTGAAATGCAATGACATTCAACAACCACTTTTAACAATATCATCAAGTATCAACAATTTTTTCTAAGATTTTGGTATCAAATGCCTTACATTTTATTATTATTATTATTATATATATAGATATATAAAGTTGTCAATACAACACCCCTAAATGAACACAAGATAGATGCTAGGAATAGGAGACAAGGAACACAAAAGAAAGAATAAGGGCTAGAAATGGAGGACTTAAGAAAAAATTAATCATGAGAATTCAAGGTGTTATATTAATAATATGAAGGTAAATTTAGCATAGAAATATATTGTCTTGGACATACATTTTTATCTTAAAAAAGATGTTGGGTAGAAGGTAAATATAGATAGAATTGATATTATCTTATGGAGAAGCTTTTTAGAAGCTTCATAGATGCATATTTGACTATATACATGTTTATAGTTGATTAATAGATTAGAAACTAAGCCAACAAGTTAGCCATGTGTCACACGTGTAAATAGCTTGTAGTGTAAGCTAACAATATGGTACACATATATGAAACTTCTCTTGCAATTTAAGACATGTGTCTTGCAAATTACACATATGTTGGAGGTTCTATAGGATGTTGCTACATAGCTCCTAGTTGATAGTATATATGGAGGCAAGAGTGAAGCCTTATTCACTCTTGTCAATACTTTTTTAGCCCTTAGTCTTATTTCAAGACTTTCTAGTCTTCTTGTCTTTGACAATAGCCATTCCAATTTCAATACTATATTATTTTTGAGTAAATATCTATTCTTTTTGAGTTACAAAAGAGTATATTGAGTTTTTGATTTTTTAAATTCATGTCCTTGATATATTTTTTAATATTTAATTTATAATAATATTATTAGTAAAAATAAAAATAAAAACATATTTTCTTAAAAAAATTCTTTAAAATATTTATAAATTGCTTCTATACGAGCTCATTAAAATTATATTTGTACCAATATAATAGACATTAAATTTTATTTTAATGATACTTTAAACTTAAAACTTCTAGTACTTTATTTTTATTTTTTATATAAATTGTGGTGCTAATTTTAAAATAAATATTTTATAATTTTTTAAAAATTTAACAAAAAAACTTAATTTAAAAATAGATTAAAATAAATAATTAAAAATCCATTATTATATTTTTATTTTTTTCATAATAAATAGTTGAAGATTATAACTATCTAACTTGTCAAAAAATCAATACAAAATTTGAAGTTTTACATTTATAATATTCAAAATATGAAAAGATAAGAATGTATTTAGTAAAATAATTATAAATATAATAATAAACATTTTAAATAGGGGAATATTAAAGCAACCCAGATTTTTTCTAAAACAACCCACCATCATTAGCATCATCCCCACCCTGCTCGTTTCCAGCTCACGCACCCTCCATTCCCAACTCTCAAAGACCTAATCCGCACACTGACCCCCTCCGCTCCCAGCCAAGGCGGTAGAATTTTTCCTCTGCCAATCCAGAAGAGGTTGTTTACAATGCTCGCAGCAGCTTTATATTGAGAACATCTTGATCCTTAAACAACAGGAGAACGATGAGAAAGACCAGCATTCTCAACGTCTCGGAGTTTGATGAGTAGAGTAGACGGAAATGGCGATGGTTTCATCGACCTTCGAGAGTTTATTGCTTTTCATACTGAGAAGGGTTCCCCCGAAACCAGCCCATCCCGCTCGGGCAGTGGCCAATCGTGTAGCCATGAGAACGATAATCTGTAGTCTACTTTTGATGTGTTTAATGCTGACGAAAATGGCTTCATTTCCACCGAGGAGCTTCAAAGAGTTATGAGAAGTCGGCGATTACAACACTTCCTTGGCGGAGTGTCGACATATGATCAACTGTGTGGACAAAGACAGCGATCACAAAGACAGCGATCGCTGTCATTGACAGCAAATTCAAATTTTATATATATGAGCATTGTAAACAACCTCTTCTGCAAAGTAGGGAGCGCAGAAGAGAAATTCTACTGCTCTGGCTGTGAATGGAGTGAGTAAGAATGTGGATTAGGTATGGGGAACGAGGGAAGGGGATGAGAGTTGGGAATGGAGGGAGTTTGGGCTGAGAACGAGCAGGGTGGGGATGATGGTAATGATGGTGGGTTGCTTTAGTATAAATCTGGGTCGCTTTAACATTCCCTTAAAATATTATAAAGATAAAAACTTCAAAATTTTAAATAGAAATAAAATAAAACCAAGGTCCAATATACATCACCGAGATTTTTAGAAATTTTAATTCTTAAATCATATTTTATTGCTATAATCATTATATATAATTACTTTAAATTTATATTTCAAATTTACACTTAAATAAACAAAGCATTATAGCTATGTAACTAAAACTCCACAAAATAAAAGTTTTATAACAAAACATGTCATGCTTAAATTCCATAACAATGATTTTTTTAAATTACTAACTAAATTTGATTAAGAGACATCCTATCAACTTTGTTAATTTATCTTGTCTTCTTGCATATATTTACTATTACAAAAACTAGTATAAATTTAGAAAAATAAAAATTTAAAACAAAAATTAAGATTAAAAAACATGTTATAGAATTGATAAAATAATAAATATATAATAGATATTATAATGTATAACTAAAAAGAGTATATTAAAAATTTGATAAATTATTATTATAGTAATTAAAAAATAATATCATTTACTAATTTAAAAATAAAGTTTATTATTAACTTTTTAAAATCCATACCTTTATTATAATCAATATCAAATCTTTTAATAATAAGATTCAACAACTGTTATAATCCAATAAATAAATAAAATTTGTTACTTTATTATATGATTTATGTAGTATGTAAAGAATGTAGATGTGTAATATAAAATATTTATTTGATTATTTCTTGGTGTTTTTCAAAGTCAATACACAAGTTTAAATTTTTTATGATTTTTTTTTTATTAAAATAACTTGTAGAATAATCATTTTTTAAAATTTTAGATATTTTGGTTTTTGCAAAAAAATTAGAACTAAAAGATTGATTTCTTAAGTCAATAAATTTATATAATATATATCAAATTAAATTTATTTTTTAAAAACCAATGCTTTAAAATAACTCTAATGTAATTTCAATAAAATAAAATAAATATTTATATTAATTTAATTACAAATCTTGAATATATAAGAACTAAATCTATATTTAATATAACTATTTTAATTTGATAAAAGAGTTAAAATAAAAATTTATATAATTTATTTAAATTATAAAGAGTATAAAGATTATATTATCTATACATATATATATTACTAATTTAAGTTATATTTTTTAGATTTTATCATTTAAAATATGAATATATAAAAAAATAAATACTCCTATTAATATGTAATAAATAAGTAAATAAATATTATTTTTTAAATAATTTATTAGTTAAAATTTACAAAAATAAATCATCCTACTACTTAACTATTGAAACCATGTCATATTATTTTGGATAAAAAATTTAAAATTAATTAATTTTAAAATCCTACTTATTTATTCATATACACATTTGAATTTTCTAGGTGATGAGAAAATCTTTTAAAATTGATCTCTATGGCTCATAGAGAAAAAAACAATTGGATTAATATCAAATTTCAAATGTGGGGGCCAAACTATGAAGATGCAAGAGGTTGTGGTGATGGTTGTATCTCTTTGAATCTCCTCAATATAGTTGGATCTCCTTGAATCTAGAAGCACCAAGCTTCAATAAGGTGCAATTGGAGTGAGTTATATAATACAACCATTGATTTGATGTATGTAAAAATGTCAAATCTCATTAGCTCTTATTTTTACATTATATATATATATATATATATATATATTCATACATTATGAAATAATATTTTTAACATTTATTTATTTTATTTTTATTTAAAAATTAAAATAGTTTCAATAAATTTTATAACAATATATATAAAAAATTCTACAACCATTAAATTTTATTTTTAATTTAAAAGGGTTTTTTAATCTTTTTATGTGTAAACTAAAAAAACATTGAAAAAACTTATAAAACTCTAAAAAAAAAAAAAAAAAAAAAAAAAAAAATCTTCTTTTTTTTATTTTGAATCTTATACAATTTTTTTTTTCAATATGTTAAAATTAGACAAGAGAAAATATCTCAACTTAAAATTATGAAATTACATTTTGTGTCAAGAATGTACCATGTTACTTTGAAGAAAAAAAGATAAGTATAATATAATAACAATCTATCATGGAAGTAAGTACTAGTGGAATAGATATTCATGAATAGAGACCTAAATATAGAATACTTAGACTTTATTGAGACTAATATTTCTTAAATATTACAGTAACATTAAAAATTTAAGTGATTACAATATGTAGTGTTTATTTCTAAACATGTATTTCATTATTTTTTCACATTTGATAGCTATTAGAAATTAGTTTTTTTTCTAAATATTGATTTTTAATAAATAATAGTTTTTTAAGTTAATTTTTTTTAGAAAAATGTATATATATATATATATATATATATATTAAAGTTTTTAGTGATTTAAATGGTGATTCATTCATGTAGTTTTAAAAACATTATTTGAACAATTTCTATACCACAATCTAAATTTATTCCTTCTTGTAATTAATTTTAAATCTAATCAAATATTTGTGAATTTTAGTTATTTTTGATAACCATAGCTAGGATATAAAGTTGCATTATAAATTTTCTTTTACACATCTAACCCTTTTTCATTGTATGTTGTCTTATTTTTTGACAAAATAATTTTTATAATGTTGACCTTATATAATGTACAAATTTATGTAGCCCTTTTAAATATACTCTCTTATTGTTTGTCAAAATATTTTTTTTATGCCCAATGGTACTGATTTCTATTAGTATATTTATGTATACATTATTAAATTTTTATATTATTATTTATAAATATTAAATATTTTTTAATATTAATATTTTTTAATTAAAAAATAAATTTTTATAAAAATAAATTTTAATCCTTTTTAGAAAAAATTCTTTAAAATAATATTATTGGTTTTGTAGCTTTATTTGACTTTAAAATAATATTGATTTGACATATTTTTAAAATCAAATTGGTATTCATTTCAAATAAAATATTAGAATTGTAATTTTATTTTTATATACATAGGATCAAATTTAAAAATTAATAAAAATAATAATTTAAATAAGAAAGATATTATTTTCTATGGCATTTAAGCCATTCTTTGGAATTGAAATAAAAAAATTTAAGTAAATTTTTGAACATGATAAGGTTTTAAAATAAAATAAGATAAACTGATTTCTAGCTATATTTTATTATAAAATAAGATAAACTCACTCCTATCTATATTTTATAATAAATTTTGTTGCATGATAAAAACTCTAAAACATTGTCTCTTGCATTAACACTCAATAGTAGTAAAATACTCTAACATTGGTAGAAACTACTTTTAAAGGATAAGTGATAATACATTCTACTTTTGCAAAAATTTCACTTCTTTATTTTAAAAAATAAAATATACATTTTGTAAGCAAATTTTTAATATTTAAATCAATATAAGTTCCTACTATTTTTGATCCAAGTTCCACATTTTATAGGCTTTAATTGTATCGTGTGTTTTCTACTTTGTAATGATAATTTGTATTTTTTGTCTTATTTTTTAAAACTTGAGTTAAAGATATTTTAAAGCCACACCTTCCTTACAAGGACTTATTAAAGCCACACCTTCCTTACAGGTACTTATTATATGAGTCTCTGTAATATATGAGTCTCATGTCTCCAATTCTATTCCTATCATACATTCCTACCGATCATTCCCACCTCAACCTTACCACCCCATCTCCACCTCCATGTCTCATTATTGCCACCAAGTTCTAATCTTGCTACTTCATCCCCACCACTTTGTCCTGTTATTGCCACCATGTTCCAATCCTACTACCCTATTCCTGCCTCCCTGTTTAGTTATTGCCACTATGTTCCAATCCTGCTACCCTATTCCTGCCTCCCTGTTTAGTTATCGCCACTATGTTCCAATCTCGCTACCCTATTCCTACCTCCCTGTCTCGTTATGGCCACCATGTCCCAATCTCACCACCCTATTCCTACCCTCTTGTCCCAGATTTATGCAAAGCATTTTTAAATTTTAAATTTAAATAGCCATATTTTTATTTTTTTTGCATGTTATTTTATTTATAATTTTTTTTCTTTCAATAATCAACATTAATATGATCAAATATGTTTCAAACAAATAAATCGATTTATGTATTTGGTTTATGTAATATGTCTTATATCTTTAAAATACTATTTAGTTGTTAGAATTATAAAAAAATTCCATTAAAAATAATAAAATATTTTAAGTATAATTTTTTTTGTAAAAAAATATAATAAATAGAAAATAGAAAAAATAATAATAAAACATTAATTATTTGTTGATTCATCATATTTATAAAGTTTAAGTTATTAGTATATATATTAAACTTGTATACAAATCCTAATTAATATTTTTTTGGATATATCATATCAAATGAAGTGCCATTTTTTAAAATACATTGTGTGTAATGGTTTCTAAAATATCTAAGATATATTTTTTTGTTTTTCTTTTCTTTCTTTATATGATTTTTATTTTTTATTTTGCTATCTTATTAAATTTCTTGATTAAAAGTCAAATAATTTTTTTAGATATGAACTATCTAAATGTAAGTTTTGGCAATAAGTTGACATAAATGTTTTCTAGTAAGAATGTTATAAAAGCTTTATTAAAAATATTATTTATTAGAAATTCAATATATAACATGCTCATTGTACTTATCAAGACAAAGTTATTTTTTATAATAAATTAATATTTGATTATAAATATATCTATTTTTTTAATAATCTTTTTATTTTAATAATAATTAAAATCTATATTAAAATCAACTTCTCTCACAAATATACATATTAATATTAGTATTTACTTTAAAAAAAAATTAGATAGAAATAGGTAAATATTTTGTAGACAAGCTTTGTAAAAGCTCCATAGATGTAGGTTGAAAATTTGGCTTTGTGACACACATATTGACCACTTCCTTTACAAGTTGGCTATTTGTCATAAAAATTGGCTTTGTAGCATACATATTGAAAACTTGTCATATAAGTAAGACATGTATCCTGTAAGTTAGAAAATTATTGAATAACCTATAAAACATCATCATGTAGTATTTTAGTTAGATAATATATATAGATATAAGAATAAAAACTTTTTTTACTTTTTTCAATTCTTTTCTTACTTCTAATCCAATTTCAAGAATCTAAAGCTTTCTTGTCTTTAGTAATAGCCATTTTAGTTTCTTCTTGAATATACATATTTTTTCATTCTCTTTATGTTATGTTTTTTTGAGATATATTTCACTTATTGAAGTAAATTTTTCAAGTTCTTATTCTTGACATCTTTTTGCCTATATGTATAAGTTATTAAAACTTAGAAAAGATATTTAGTCCAAAAATCGACTTGATATTAATGGATTTGTAATAGATAGCCGTATTCATAAGTATATTTATTAACATAACTAGATTAGATAAAAATAAGTAAAAATAGATTAAATTATTGATTTTTATTAGATAGCTTCTTTGAAGCTTTGTAGACTTTATATATATATATATATATATATATATATGTGTGTGTGTGTGTGTGTGTGTGTGTGTGTGTGTGTGTGTTTTATAAGTTGACAACATAGCCAAAAAAATTGACTATAAGTTTTACATTTAGCCACTTATGTTACAAGTTGGTTATGTGGTGCATTTGTTGGAAAGTTGTTCTTTAAATTAGATACATGTCCCAAAAGTTAAACACATGTCATATAATATATATAACATTGCCATATAATTTTTTAGTAAAAAATATATACGGAGGTAGGAATAAAGTCTTTTTTATTCTTATCATTGTCATTTTTTTATTCTATCATAATTCAAGACATCATAGTTTTTTTTATATTTGATAATAGCCATTTCAATTTCAATTCTATATCTATCTTTTAATTGTCTACTTTTTCTTTGTTAGTGATATAAGAGTGTATTATCATTTTTAGAACATTATTATGGTTCACATTCTTAATAATTTGATAAGAATATTCATTTTTTATACTTGTTTTATTTTAGAAGTGAGTGAATTATTTCATTTCTTATTGTTGTGTTTGAAATTTTACAAACTATCTATTTTTTTACTATTTTTTTTTAATTTTTTTAATTATAAATAAAATTAATTATATTTTTTTGTAGAAATTTGTATTTCATATAAGAAGTTATAAATTACCCTTTTTTAATTTAATTTATAGATTTATTAAAGTTTTTTATTATAGAGATAGAAAGAAAACAAATGATAGATGTTACACTTAGTAGAAGTCAAAATAGATTTGCAACTATTGCAAATCTTCACAAGCTTGTCAATACCCTTTAATCAAAAAATATTATACATTAGCAATATCAATCATAGAAGTATTATTACTAAACTTATAGAAGAAATTAAAAATAAGATCTAATATCTATGCTAAAAAAATGTGTAATTAATAGAAACAAGTAAACTAATCTTATAATTGAAAATTTTAAAAAAGTTTTACTGCTATGAGATTGAAAGAGTCAAAGATTTGTATCCAAAAGAAATTTAATACAATAAGATCAAAATTTTGATGATTTCTATAAAAATTCAAGTTCTATTTAAGATCATATATTATTCAATAATTTAATAGATTTACTCAAGTTAGATTTATAGACACTCTTTAATTTGAAACTCCTCTCTTTTTATTTATATCTTTAATAAAAAAAGATTCATAACTTATATATGATCTCAATTTATTCTTGGAAGTGTTTATGACCATATTTGGAAAGAGAAATAAAGAAAAGATGGCAGAAACAAAATTCTAGTCTTTACAAGAAGAATTATAATTAGCTACAATTTATATTATCAAATTCCAAATCCTTCCTTGTAATATAGATTGAAATAATAAAAACCTTATGAATGAATTTTGATAAGGATTAAAAAATAATATCAAAGATTTAATATTAATAATACAAAAATAAACTCTTTAAAATAATCCATTATTCTAATCATTGCATGTAACAATCAACAATTTATTCTTTCAAAGGTAATAAGAACAAAGATTTGGTTATAGAAGAGCAAATCAAGTTATGACGACAATTCTTAAATTTATAAAACTTATCCATTAAGGCTAAAACTTATGTAAATTAATATAACTTAATTTAATAAATAGACACCAAAAAAAAGACAAATATCATTGTAAAAACTTATGTTAATATTAAAGAAAAGCATGTCAAAAGACATAAGATTGTTGTATTAAATCAATAAGATTTAAACGAATAAACCTAAATTTTAATATAAAAAAGTTAAAAAATAAGGGCGTCTAATTGCAATAAAGACTTTGTAATTAAAATAAATCTAAACTATCAAATATATTTCTTATATGATGTCACCAACATCCAAATTTACTTTAATAATTATATATATAATATGAATAGATAGAAATAAATAAAAATAGATAAATTTGATAATATCTTATAAAAAAGCTTTTAAGAAGTTTCATAGATGCAACTTGTCTTTATACATGTCTTTAGGCGATTGGTAGGTTGAAAACTTGGCCACATGTTATATGTATTAGACATTTGTGGTACAAGTTGAACATGTGGTACATATATATGAAGCTTGACTTATAAGTTAAACTTGTGTCCTACAAGTTGGATATGTGTTGAAAATCCTATAGAGTATTGCTATGTAGCTCCTAATTAGATAATATATATATAAAAGTAAGAGTGAGGCCATCTTCAATTTTGGCATTTTTTTTTTCTAGTCTAGTTTTGTGAGTTTTTAGTTTTTTAGTCTTTGAAAACAGCCATTTTAATTTCTTCTTGAATATACATATTTACTCATTTATTTTATGTCATCTTTCTTTAAGAAACATCTTACTTATTTATTTATATTCTTTAAGTTCTTGTCTTTAATACACTACTATGAAGAACTACATATTATTTTAGACTTTGTATAATTATTATAACTTCAAATCATAAATTTTTACCTCAAAGACTTTTAAGTAATAAAGTCTTAGAATGATTTTTGGATAATGACTTTGCATTACAACAAGAATTGATACTTTGAAAGAAGATTTGACTAGCTCTAGTAGAAATTATTGATAGATGACTACTTACATTTAAAAACATCATAGAAGAAATCAAACTATTAAAAGTGCCATTAGAAGTTCAAGTATCTAATATTTTCTTTAATATCACTAAATGTCCATTAAATCTTATGATACTTGGTTCTCCTTGGCTTGAATTACATAATTTTAATTTTAATTAAAAATTACAAAAAATCACTTCAATATCTAATTTTAATGACAAAAAACCATCTTGACTTTTATTTGTAAAAAGTCAAGGCATTTATATAAGTTGCAAAAGATAATGATATCATTGTCATTTTTTTGAATTAAGTCTTTATTTAAATAAGAATTGCAATAGAATCTAGAAGCAATTTGAAGAATGTAAATTTGTATTTGAAAAGAAAAATGATGATATATTGTCAAAATATTGGTCTTATGATTGTACAATTGATCTTCAAGAAAGAGCTCAACTACCATTTGAACTAAATTTTAACTTGGTATATAGTAAATTTCTTGTTTTGAAGGAATAAAATAATAAAAATCTTGCAAAGAATTTTATTTGATATTTAAAATCTCTTAAAAAGACAGCAATCTTTTTATTAAAAAAAAGTATAGAACCTTGAAAATGTGTATAGATTATTGAAGACCTCAAAAATTTATCATCAAGAATCATTATTCTTTGCTTTTATTATTGAAACTCCTTAATCAACTAAATGAAACTAAGATCTATATTAAAATAAATCTACAAGGAGACAAGAATTTAATATATATTAAAGAAGGAGATAAATAGAAGAATATATTTTGGAGTAGATATGGCTATTTCAAATACAATGTTATGTCTTTTGGATTTACAAATGCCTTATTTACTTTCTAGCATTTGATGAATGATATATTTTATGAACATTTAAATAATTTCGTTATAAATTTTATGGATAACATGTTTATTTATTTTAAGAATATAAAAGAATATAAAAAAATATGTTTGCCTTATTCTATAAAATCTTAGAGATATAAAATAATACAAAGATAGAAAAATTTATCTTTTAAACAACTTAAGTAGAATTTTTGAAGTTTGTTATTTCATATGAGAATTTATAAATAGATTCTAAGAAGGTAAAAATTATTATAGATTTAATTTTTTTAAATATTGAACATAATTTTTAATATTTTTTAGGATTTAAAAAATATTATCAAATATTTAGTAAGAAATTTTCTTAAGTTGCCACACCAATTATTCAATTAACTTCAAAATAAATATTATGATGGAGCAAAGATAGAGAGGTATCTTTTTAAGGTTTAAAAACATCCTTTATTTCAACTTCTATTTTATATTATCCAAATCTTTTAAAGTTATTTTTTATACAAATAGATGCATCAAATTTTGCATTAAATGTGATTCTATCACAAATAGATATAGATGATAGACTCTATTCTATTGTTTTTCATTCAAAAAATTAATATTATTAATGCTGTAGATGTCGCAGGGCCACGTAGTAATTAAGATTAATTATGATATCCATAACAAAAAACTTTTTGTTATTATGGATTTATTTAAAGAATGTTGTCATTATCTAGAAGATGCTTTTCATCATGTTACAATGTATATTGATCACAAGAATCTTATATATTTTATGTGATTATGTATTTTAAATTCTTGCTATGTCCATTGGAGCATATCTTTGTCACAATTTGTATTTAATATTGCATATTGTCTTCAAAATTAATAAAGCTTATCAAATGCCTTGTTAAAAAGTTCTTTTCTTGCACCAAAATAAGAAGATGGAACACATCATCAACAACAAACTATTTTTTTTGAAACTGGAGTTATTATATTATTAGATTATTAAGTCAATAATTCTAATTGATACTACTTTTTCCAATATAGTTTGTTTAAGTATGTTGACAAACTCTCTAGTTTTTAATGTTAAAAAAATATCATGATAATTCTAAAAAACTTAGTTCAAAGATAATATCTTTTATTATAAAAGACATTAATATATTTTTAAAGCTAAAATATACTTATGTATATTACAAGCTTAACATGACCTTCTTAAGTGCAAGCTAGTTTGGATATAATAAAAAATTAGAACCTAATTCAAGAAATCTTTAGTGGCTTCAAATGTAAAAAGATGTAAAATTATTTTTTCAATCATATAACACTTATTTTAGAACAAAGATTCTATATCATCAACTTCATAAACTTCTCCAATTCCTACCTATTTTAAAACACTCATAGTTATCAGTTTCAATAGATTTTATTATGGATCTTCTAATTTCAAATTTTTAGGGTTCTATCATTATAACGATAGACTATTTTATTAAAATAACACATTTTATACTATGTTCAATAATAATTATCAATGGAAAAACAACTAAACTCTTTTTAGCTAGTATTTATTATTATTATAGACTTTTAAGTGACATTATTTTTAATAGCTAATCTCAGTTTATATCAAGCCTTTAGAGGTCATTCTTTAATCTATTACATGTTGATATCAAGTTATTTTTAACTTTTTATTGTCAAATTGATGGACAAATATAATAAGCAAATCAAATATTAGAACAATATTTGTAATATCTATCAATCACTACTTAGACAAACAGACAATTCTCTGTGGTATTAGCAAAGTTTTTTTATAATAATATAATATATTATTTTATCCAATAAATTTTATTTTTTGCCAATTATGGTTACTACCCACTATTTTGTACTTTTGATTTTATAAAAGTTAAAAGGATCAAAAGTTAAAAGTCAATAGTTAGAGGGTCTTTATACATTAAAGTCCATTTTAAAAGGTCATGGTATAAAAGCATTACAAAGATCTTCTAATTGGCAAAGAAATTTATTTTATTAGAAATCTTGGTTTTTTTTAGCATAGTATAAAGTGAAAAAAAAAAATCAAACAAATTGAACAATTCTAAGGTGTTTCCATAGCAAGAAAATATTACTTTTAGTTCACTCCCAATTTTTCCCAAAAAAAACATCTGTAATTCCAAAGTGTGAAACTAATTGAACTTCACGTAAATTATTTACATGCTCATTGAAAGGAAACCCTAGTTGATCAAAACCCTACCTGCTTAGTCACCAAGCATCCGAGCCAACGATATCGTACTGGATCGTTGTATTCGAGAGGAGCAGATTTGTTCTCATTGTTTTCTTCTGTTTTTTTTCTGATTATTTTTATTTTTATTTTTCCACACTGTCATTTCATACAGACAGGCATCACTTGTTTCAGATGATGATAGTCCGTAATCTCAAGTATCGCTACAGCGCGTTACGACGTGTGAGGAAACTGAACCCTTATGAGAAACGGGATCTGTATTCATGCTGTAGCTTGTGCACAAGTCCACAACGGTGGCGGCCTTATGAGTAGAGTCGCTCTTTCTCTCTCTCGAACCCCCTTTAATCTGAAAATTTTCCTTTACCCTTGTACATTACTTGGTGTCTTGCTACCATTAGTTTTGAAAACGATCCGAAATTTTAGGTGCTAGTAAATTGTGGGAGCACTAATAGTTGTGTATTCGGTGTTGTTGATGGGCGTACTGGTTGTTCGTATGTTGGTTTTCCTCTTAGGTACGCAGTTTTGGCTGTCTGGCTTGACTGAGAGGGGTATGCGATGGAGCGCACTGGCGAAGTGTAGTTAAGAACGTGACATTCTTCCCCGTAGATACCGACATCTGCTATTGGTGGAAGTTAGTTGTGCCATCCCCGCTTCTTTGCACATGACCTCAGTCACTGTAAAAAGCCAGGCGCTCGTCAACAGATAAGAGAACTCGCAGTGCACTTGAACATTCTTAGAGATGTGCAGCGACTTCACTTTGGAGACGAGGTGGAGTGAGGCCCCTATTCCTTCCTCAGCCACCCTGCAGCTTATTTCAAGGCGATGACCTCAGATGGTCTAACCTATCCCCTGTTTCGTAGAGCCATTTTGGTTAGACCACCTAATTTCAAGCGATGACCTCAGATGGTCTAACCATCCGGTTGTTGCGTCTATATTCTCTTTCTTTAGTCCCTACAGTACAAAAACAACCTGTGATTGATCGTGCTAGACCTCAGACATTCTGAGGTGGCCATATAATTTCGTCATGCGAGAAGATTTTTAACATCGAAGACCAACGTATTCTTACCAGCTTTTACCTCTGAATCGTACATCTGCCATGGCGGATTCGGTTTCTATTTCTTCGCTCTGAGAAAAAATTTCATGCAAGGAGATCAGAACGTACTCAGTCTTGCGGCCGCTTCAGCGCTACCCTGAGTTATTGTACTTCTTGAAACACATCATTTTCAAAACGAGAGCAGGAACATTTGATCGTGTTGAAGGCCTGTTCTTTCCTCACTCAGCTGTTCGATTTCATAATTTGGAACAGCTATAGTATCCAGTGCTATGAAACTGCCTATGGTCATTAGTTTGGCAAATTTTTGCAGAGTGTGCGGTGAGAGCAATATTGTGGCTATTAAATAAATCATGCTTGAAATACGGCAGGCGATATTTTCTTCGAGCTGGTGTTTCTTGGGAGTGAACTTCCCCGCTGGACCTTGAAAATTGAAGCTTAGCAGAACCTCTCTCATCCTGTACGCGAATGACGGATTTGTGTATCACCCATTCAAGCTTTCCAATGCAATCTGTTCACAAGATTTACGGTGGTTCCAGATGGCCACGACCCCGTGTGCATTGTTTTCTTGATTTGAAAATTGTGTTTGCAAAAGTGACATGGCTTCGACGTCGAGTAGAGGACCGACGTCACTCTAGTACGTATCTCATAAAAGTCACTGACAAGGCGTGGTCTGCTATACCGCCGTCTAACTCTTATTTTTTGGATTTCTTGTGTGAGCATTCTCTGTACTGCCAAAGTGGTATATTACTACCTACCTGCCGTTCAGGAATTTCGGAAAAAGACATGATGAGCGTTTCTATATATAGCAACCATCAGAACAAGGTGTCATGTCATTTACGTCAGAGATACTATCTCTTCTGCCAATTGATTGAGTTTTGAGCCGCACTCGATCCTGAAACAAACTGTTATTCGAGATCATTATATTTTGCCTTCACGTCACTGAAGAGCACAAATGCTAGTTGCTCTGGAGGTCTTTTCCTTCCATAATGTTTGTCCGTGGACTTCAGCTTCCAATTTGGTCTGAGAAATGCTAGTAAATTCATGTTCGTTTTGTACAGGAAGAAAAATTGGCTACCGTAACAATGGGGAGCTCATGGCTGCCAGAACAATCTTTTCAAAGCTGGGGAAATTACAGGCGAGCACTTGCTAGTATACCAAGCAGACTGATAGATCGGATGAGTGCACGCACGCAGCTGAACGAAGAAGTGACAGACATTAAAGCTCGAAGCAATGTGGACATGAACAAGAACTTGACCTGGTGGGACCTCATCTGGTTTGGAATAGGAGCTGTTATCGGCGCGGGCATTTTTGTCTTGACGGGTGTGGAGGCAAAAAATCACGCAGGTCCGGCAATTGTGATATCCTACGTCATCGCTGGATCCTCTGCTATGTTAAGCGCCTTTTGCTACACCGAATTTGCTGATGAGATCCCCCTCGCTGGTGAGCGTTCGTTAACGCTTGAATTTATCTGCATATAATACCAGCTTCACAATCATTCAATAGGCACCGCGACCGTCACAATATGAGAAATGCAAGAATGAAGGGACTCTCTCATGATATTTTGATTGCTAGAAAGGAGGAGCTTTTGCATACCTGCGGGTGGAGCTTGGCGATTTTATTGCTTTCATAGGCGCAGGCAACATAGTACTTGGAAACGTTATTGGTAGTGCTGCCGTCGCAAGGGGGTGGACTTCTTACTTCGCGTCCCTCATCTTCAGTGGTGTTGACGTGGGTGACAAACTACGAATCGAAACTAATCTTGCTGAAGGATACAATCAGCTCGATCCCATTGCTGTTGCCGTCCTCGTACTTGTTGGTAAGCACATTCAGTATTCTTTTTCAGGCTCGAAGTTACGGAATGATTCAAGATTCAAAAAGCTGTGGCCTCTGAAGAAAATGTGTTCTTCTAAGCGGTTTTTGGAGAATGTAACAGGATTGGTTGCAATATGGAGCACAAAAGGAGCATCGTACGTAAATTGGATCGCGTCCTTGGTCAACATGTTCATCATCGCATTCATCATTGTTGCTGGTCTAGCACTTTCAAACTCCCACAACCTTACGGATGACTTCTTCCATTATGGAGCAAGGGGCATCTTTAGTGCATCATCGGTCTTATTTTTTGCATACCTTGGCTTCGATGCAATTTCAACGATGGCGGAGGAGGTAAAGAATCCGGGACGCGACATCCCCATTGGTTTGCTCGGCTCCATGACCATCTGCACCTTCATTTACATCATGATGGCGGTAACATTGTCCCTCATGGTGCCCTTCTTGAATATCGACGAAGGTGCTCCATTTTCGGTGGCGTTTTCAAGCGTTGGTTGGGATTGGGCGAAGTATATTGTCGCATTAGGCGCACTGAAAGGGATCACGACTGTGTTGTTAGTTTCCACAGTCGGCCAAGCTCGTTATCTCATACACATTGCCCGCTCACATTTGATCCCTCCATGGTTTTCCCAAGTGAATAAGCAAACGCGAACTCCAATTAACGCCACCGCCATCACGATCTTGGCGAGCTCTGTTGTTGGCTTCTTCACCGACCTTCCAATCCTGGGCAACCTCCTCTCCTTGTCCTCCTTGTTCATCTTCTTCTTGGTTGCTGTTGCACTTCTTGTGCGCCGCTACTACGTCCCTGGGCAGACGTCTCGGCAGCATGGGGGCCTTTTCATTGTGTATATGCTACTTATCATCCTTTCCTCCACCGCAATTGCAGCATTCTGGGGACTGAACAAAAGCGGGTATGCCTTGTATGCTGTATGCGGATCTATCTGGTCCTTCTCAACCCTCCTCCTTCACCTAACCCTTAGACCTCTTCGTCAACCGGAGACGTGGGGGGTGCCTTTCATGCCATGGATCCCTTCTCTCTCCGTAGCCTTCAACATCTTCCTCTTGGGCTCTTTGGACAAGGCAAGCTTCATCCGTTTCGGATATTGGACGGGGATGATGCTTGTGTATTACTTTTTCTTTGGCCTGCACTCGACCTACGACGCAGCAAAGTACAACTCCTCGGATCTGGTGCCAAAAACACTACGCAATGAAGGTCAAACTGCGACGATTTATGAACAAGACACACCAAGTTCCACGTCAACATAATCAGAACATGTTGCAAATCGGTCCATGAGTGAGCATTGTCCAAAGTCAGTTTTGAATCTCCTCATGAATCTGAAAGGATGAATGCGAGCGAGAACTTCTAAGTTGAAGTAAGAACTCATAGAGCATGTAGGTCTCGTATTCCCATCGCAGTATACCACAAGGCCCGAGGATCCAAAAAACATATGCGGTGCACTTTCAAGCCCCTTCGCCTAAAACGTCCTCCTTCAGGTTCACATTTCCTAGTTTTTGTACGAAAGCTAACAAACACCCAGCTAGTACATTTTCAGAAACGAAACAGATCAGTTGTTTGTGATTAGGACTTTCACCTTTACAGTAATTGCAGTGAAATAAATTCCATTCGACTTGGCCATTCTTCTCCAGCGTAAATTACGGCTTGATTTCTGAGGTGATCGTGACGACTGCTGCAGATGTGCAATGCAGAATGTAGTCAGAATATCAGAGGCAACGAGAAAAAGTTGTATAGTTCTTGATGTACTGGAAAAAATTAAATTAAGTTCAATTAAATTAAACAAAAAAAACGAGTGCAGCACTCAGACAGCAATGAGAACACCGAAAGCGATGATGAATCCATAGTCTCATAGCTGGACATGAGATATATCCTCCCCGACGATCGAGATATAGACTCCCATGGAATGAAGTCCGAAATGCCTTGGACTGCTCCGAGGCTCTAGAACCATAACAAATTCCTCACTAACAAGGAATTAGAAGAAGACCACTAAGTCTATCCCTGCTCTCTAGAAGCATCTTATCGTTTCGAATTTTGTGTTTCCCGTCCACAGAAGTTCATGAAGATTGAATAACTATACAGCGAAATAGTTTTTACTCATTTCAAATTCGCTAAATATCAAAGTCTTCAATATCGGAGTTATCACACCACGATGCGAACCTCCTCCACACTCATCTCCACAAACGAACGTTATTCTTCCGAATGTGACATCCACTGGATGGATGATTAATCATCCATGCACTGTATGCGTCGCTCGTATTCTGTACGCTGGGGTGCCAATTACTCCTCCCTGTACAAAATATTGACAAGGCTGACGTGTCAGGATTTTCTAAATCTCTTGAAGTGATTCATTCTCCCAGCCTTTTTACTTTTTTTGATGCCATCAGCAAGTGAGTCAGATATGCATCCATGTCTATAATGAAACCCAATGCACAGTTTTTTTCTTGAGAAATTCATTTCTATCAAAAAAATCAATTTCCTAAGATGCAATCGCTGATATTTAGGAAATGTGGAAGCTTCCATTGTTGAATGCTTAATTAACCGTTTTCTTGAGGAATACTACAAATGTGAACAGTAAATTGATTTTGTAGAATAATGTTTGACAGAACATACAAGATTTGAAATAATAATAAGCAGATTTTAAAAACAGGGATCATTTTGGATGCCTGAGATTGATCTCTTTTGTTAGGAAATTGAATCATGAGATATGTGCATAAACAGTTACATGATTCAACTTATGAGAAAATCATAAGTAATCACACACTTGGTGATCTATAAGTTCTTTTTCAAGTATGAAATTATATTAAAGTATTCACAAATTAATAATATAAATAATTAAATAAATAATCAAACACATATACATACACTGATTTGTTTTACATGAAGTACGTAGTAAAGTGTTTCAAGACTGTCATTGCACACAAAAAATAATTTCAACTACAAATTGAAGTTATAAATCTTCACAGATTGGTTTAAAACAACTTAGACTTTAAACATACAGCAACATTAATACACTCAATTTCACAGATTTTCTAAATGATTAATATAGTAGAAACAGGCTAATTGAACATGACAAGGACCAGCCATTGGGTTTTCACTTAGTCAAGTTATTCACTTGTAGGGGTCAAGTAGAAGTATGTGCCCAAAGTAGGAACCATGATGCTCGTATGCATTTAGGCAATATGCATTTGAACAAGTTCTATGTATCTTAGAATTCTTGCAACATCAAAAAATACAAGATTCTTTCAATGAAAAATTTAAAAAATCTAATTCTAAATATTGCTTAAGTATGTTAATATCATGATTTTATAATTTACTTCAAAATATAATATGATTGGGATTAAATTTATAATTTCAATATAATTATTGTACTCCAAAAAGTAGGACAAATTTTAAGACATATTTATACATACCATAAAACACTAGGTAATATCACAATAGATTATGTTATAACTTGAGGTCTATATTAAATAATATTCATCTTCAAATTATATTAATTCAAAAGATTATATATATATATATATATAATATTTTTATTATTTAAGTATAAAAATATTAATCAACTATAATGATATTTTCTTGTTTTTATATTCAAATTAAATATTTTTGTTCATTCAATTTGATTATAAATTTATAGATGCTAGGATTTTTAATAGAAAAATTAATAAATATATGTATTTTAAAATAATTATTTATTGATAATAAAAAATCCGAATTTTATTTTATATTTTTAAAATCTATGTATTATATATTTAATTCAATTTTTAATGCTAATTATAAAATCTTTTATATGACTAAAATATTTTTAGTTATATCAAAGATAGCAAAATTTTCTAATGTACAAAAATATTATAAATTATATATATATATATATATTCATTGCTTTAAATTCATAATAAAACAATAGTATACTATTTTTAAAATTAAAATAGTTATAAAATCAACATATTATAGATTATAAATTATATATATATATATATATATAAAGGTTTTTTATTATTTTAAAAATAATATAGATTAAGTTGGTATAAATAAATTACTCTAAAAATACATTGTGTCCACTGTCATTAAAAAATAAAATCATTATATCATGGATATACATATGTATTCTAATAAATTCCTATATGATTTGATAGAAGTAAGTAAAAGTAGACAAAAGTAGATTAATTTCATAATACCTTCTAGAAAAGCTTCCTAAAAGCTTCATAGATGTTGTTTGTCTTAACATGTGTTTTTAGTTGATTGGTAGGTTAGAAACTTGGTCAACAAATTAATTACTTATTGATAGCTTGCAAAACAAGTTAATTATGTGGCGCACATATAAAAAACTTGTCTTGTAAGATATGTGTCTTGCAAAGTCAACATGTTTTGGAGGTTATATATGACATTGCCACATAGCTCCTAGTTAAGAAAATTTTTGGAGGTAAGAGTGAAGCCATCTGTATCCTTGTCAATGCTTTTCTAGTCTTTAGTTTTGTTTTAAGACTTTCTAGTCTTTTATTTTTTGATAATAGTCATTCTAATTCAATATTATATCATTTGTGAGTAACTTTTTAATTCTTTTTAGTGATATAAGAGTGTATTGATGTTTTCTTTCTTTGAGATTCATGTCCTTGACAGTTTGACAAGAGTGCTTAGTTATTGTTCTTGTTTTCTTTTAGAAATGAGTGGATTATCTCACTTCTATTGTTGTATTTTAAAGGTTACAGACTACCCACCTTTAAACAAATAATTTTGTTTTCTAACTCTAATCTTATCCTAAAAGACAGTGGATTATCCCTCTTTATGAAAATTTTCATTTGATATTAGAGATTGCAAATTATGCTACTCTAATTTAATTTTTTGAATTTTTTTGAGTTATCTATGGAAGGAAAGATTATAGATGCTATTCTCTCCAAAAGTAACAATAGATTTGCAATTATTGGAGATCATCATCAACTTGTCAATATTTTAAGAATAGAAATCTCATATATTTCTAATATGAATCATAGAAGTACAATTCTTATGCTTATGGAAGAAGTTCACAGTTTGTAGCAAGAAGTTATACAGTTGAAGGAAGCAAGTAGATTGACCTCTTAATGAAATCCATAGAGTTTTGCTTCTACAAGTATGTTAAAGACAAGGATAAGAATGCTTGAGAAGTTTAATTGAACAAGATCAAAATTTTGAGGATTTTTACAACAAATCAAGCTTTATTTAAAATTACATCCTTCCAATACCTTGATGGATTAACTCAAGTCGGATTCATATATGCACTTCTATCACGAAGTCCTCTCTTTTGATTTGTTCTTTTAATGCAAAAAGATTCATAATTCTCTTATGATTTGAATTTATTTTTAGAAGTGTTTACAGCATTAATCAAAGAAAGTAATCAAAAAAGAATAGTAGAAAACAAGCTCTTATCTTTATAACAAAGATCATAATCAGCCTCCGTATATACTGCTAAATTCCAAAACCTTGCTTGCAACATGGATTAGAATGACAATGCCCTTATGAATCAATTTTGATATGGATTGAAGGATAATTTCAAAGATTTGTTATTGATAATATCAAAAGTAAAATCTTTGAAAAAAATTATTATTCAAGCCATTGCATGTAATAATTAATTATTTGAAAGGCATCAAGAATAAAGACTTACTTGGAGAGGAACAAGTCAAATAATTATGGTAGCTCTGAAGTTTTCAAAAACTTATTTATTAAAGCCAAAAGCAATGCAAATTGATATAGTATATTTTAAATCTATCACAAAGCAGGAAAAGACTTGACAATGTGAAGAAGGCTTATGCTTATATTATAGAGAAGTTAAATACATTGTTCAAAATTCTTAAACCAACAATGTAACCACAAAATCAGAAACATGGTTGCCAAGGAAGACAATGTGTCAAAAATAAGTTTCTCCAACTACAATAGGAATCATGCGATTAAAATCTTACGTAACTCCTAATAAAGGTCTTATTCTTTCCTCAAATTCTCTCACCTTATTTTATAATAGAAATTCATTTAGGACCAAAAAATCACAAAGTCTTAGCTTTGTTATATTTAGAAGTCTTAGCCTATTTTATAAACAAATTTTTTATCAAAAAAAGATATATTTTTAATTAAGAAAATTAAACATATACATAGAGAAGTCATAGATGGTTGTTTGCTATCTTCTTGAGATATTACACATAAGATTGTTCTTTTAGATATAGCAATTAAAGATCACAATAGCATAGTAATATTTAACGTAATAAGATTTTTGTCTAATTTGATTAATTAAGGATTATCTTAGTTAAAAAAGTATAATCCTCAGATAGATTTGATTTCTTGTAACCTTAATTTTTATGATAGTTTAATCCAAAATCCCATTGATCAAGTAGAAATATATAAGTCTAGTACATCCAAAAACTTATTAATGAGTGCAAAAGCTTTCATGCATGCCACAAAAGAAGGGTTATCTTTTGCTACATATGCTATGCCCATTTCTAATGGTGAAAAGACATCAAGTAGTATTTCTAGTCAATATCAAGATTTCTAATATGCATTTGAAAAGAAGAATGTAAATATTCTTTCAAAGTATTGTCCTTATGATTATTCTATTGACCTTCATGAAAGAGCTCAACTATTATTTAGACCTATCTATAGCCTATCATAAAATAAGTTGGCTACACTCAAGGAATACATTGATGAAAATTTAGCTTATAATTTCACATGCCATTCTAAATCTCCAATTGAGACTCCTATCTTATCTATGAAGAAAAAATATGGATCTATGTAGATGTAACTAGAATATCAAGGACTAAAGAAGATCACTATCAAAAATAAGTATCCTCTACCTTTGATTTGAAGACTTCTTGATCAACTTAATTAAGCAAAGATCTATATAGAGCATATAATCTGATACGAGTTAAAGAAAGAGTTGAATGAAAAATTATCTTTTGAATTAGGTATGGGCATTTTGAATATAATGTCATACCTTTTGGACTCACAAATACACCAATTGTTTATTAACATCTAATAAATGATGTCTTTTGTAAGTTTCTTAAAAAAAATATCGTTTATTATTTAGATGATATCTTAATCTACTCTAAGAACAAAGACGAGCATGAAGTTCATTTTTATCGTGTGTTACAAAAACTTAGAGATGAAGGATTATATGAGAAGTTAAAAAAAATTATATTCCATACTAATCAAGTTGACTTACTAGCATATATTATTTTCAATAAAGGTCTAATGATCGATCCAAAGAAGATCCAGACTATCATAGATTGGAAGATTTAAAGAATAATAAGAGATGTCTAATATTTTTTGGACTTTGTCAATTACTATCAAATCTTCATCAAGAATTTTTCTCAAGTTCTAGCTCTACTTAAATTTTTGACTTGTAAAGAAAAATTTGAGTGGAATAAAGAAGCCAAAGTATCATTTGATGTGTTAAAAAAAAGAATTTATTTCTACACTAATCTTATATTGTATTGACTTTTCTAAGGTATTTTTCATAGAAAAAAATGCATTATACTTTTCTTTGGATGTAGTAATATTACAAATATGAGGAGATAACAAGTTCCATCTAATAGCTTTTTATTCCAAAAAAAAATCAGCATGCAAGATTAATTATGAGATCTAAGACAAAGAGTTTTTTATAATTATGGATTCATTTCAAGAATGGCATCATTATTTAAAAGGAACATTGATTCTAATCATTGTATATATAAATGACAAGAATCTCGAGTATTTCATGTCAACACATATTTTGAATTGTTGTCAAGCTTGTTTGAGTATGTTTTTATCAAGATTTGATTTCAAGATTACTTATCAAACCAAAAAAACAATAAGGTTTGTCAGACACCCTTTCTTGACATTCTTATCTTATACCAAAAGAAAGAGATGCATCTTTTGATTAAAAAAAATGATTCTCTTTAAGTTGGAGTATTTTCACCATTGAACAACAAAATCAACATTCACTATTGATTCAACATTTATCAAGTAAATTCAATCCAATATGTTCTTTGATCTTCTTGTCCATGATATTAAGAATAATTCTTCTAAGTCTCATAATACTTCCAAGTTTGAGTTCAAGAACAATCTACTCTATTTTATAACATGATTATACATTCCAAAAGATGGAGCATGATTACATGTTCTTCAAGCTCATCATGATTTTTTAGCAGCCAAATATTTTGGATAAAGTAAGACTTTGGAGCTTATATAGAGAGATTTTTAGTGGCCTCTAATATAGAAGGCAGTCAAAGACTTTGTACAATCATGTGATATTTGTTTAAGTTCCAAAACTCCTTACCATTGACCTTATGGACTTCTTCAACTATTATCTATTCTAGAATAACTATGGCTTCTATTTCTATAGATTTTATCATAGATCTTTCAGTCTCACATTATCGTATTGTAAGGTTTTCTATCTAAAAATAAATTGGGTACTTAGCTATAGAGAGTTTAGTTTCAACTTATTGGCAAAGCTTCAATAAGTTATTTAATTTTGGAAGTAAAAGACAAATAAATACTACAATATCAAAAAAATATTATACTAATAAATACTTTTATATTTAAGAAGGTTTATACATAAGACTTTCTAAAATATCTAAAAACATTCTAATATTCTTGGCTATATCAAGTCATAGCTAACCATTTGCTGGTAGATCAAGTTTTCAATAACTTCAAAAGAAATCAACAATCTCTTCTCAAAAGCTCATTTTTATACAAAAATTCAACCATAGCTCCATATATCCATATTTGACATATATATAAAATCTTGGCTTCCAAAATACTCCTTTACTTTATATAAAATGCTCAAGTTATAACAAAATCTCTTCAAAATATCATATTTCCGCAAAAGGTTTCTTCTTTTTAAACTTTAGAAATTTATATCTCTTGATCCAACCATTCAAATTTTTCTAAATTTATGGATATTATAGAATTTACCCTTACGCTTAATCTTACCAAAATTCAACCATAAATTTGCTACTAATCATTTGGCATCATAAAAATCCTAGCAGGTGCTCTAAAATCCTAATTCATAAGTAGTTAAGTACTATTTCTTTCATATCTCACAAATCCAAAATCCAAATATTGCAAAACTTATATAAAAAATTTGATTACATGAAATTACATATTTTTGGAGATTTTTAGCCAAAATCTTGTCAAATTGCACAAGATAAAACTCAAAAATACAACCACTAGCAATTCAAGTCACTTATTAGTCTTAGATTTGCAAGTGCTGACTTCAACCTCCAATATCTCCTTCATTTTAACTTGAAATCCAGCAAACAATACACCAAAAGTATAGCCGAAAGAATGCTCTCTACAATCCTAGTTGCCAATCCTCTGTTGCTTTTTGTATGCGTGTGTTATATCTAAAAGAGTGACAATAGGTACAAAATCAACACCTTAACTTTGAGTGCTCATATTTCTTTTATATAAACTCCAAATGAAACAAAATTTGCACCACAACCATAGCCAAAAACCTAAAATTAGTGATCTTTAGCCTCCAAAGTTCAAAATCCCTCGAAAAATTAACCCTAATCTCTAATATGGCCTCGGGCAATCTCCTTGAAGCCCATTGGTCATGAATTTTGA
The DNA here is from genome assembly GCF_059467195.1 of Physcomitrium patens. Classification (NCBI taxonomy): domain Eukaryota; kingdom Viridiplantae; phylum Streptophyta; class Bryopsida; order Funariales; family Funariaceae; genus Physcomitrium; species Physcomitrium patens. Next base: position 5,788,802 of record NC_143429.1, read on the forward strand.
CCAATAGGAATGGAGATTTTTATCATCCATCTCCATTCATCTATATGGAGGCTCCAAACTCTTTTTTTGCTACCAAAACTCTTCTCCAACCCTTTTTCTTGTAAGATTTACATAATATAAGTCCTAAATACCAAATAAAGAAACAATATAAGACTTTAAGGATTACAAATATTTAACAAAGGTGACTGTAAATATTTAAAACTTACTACTAATAAGATCAACTTCAAAGTCACTATCAAAAGAAAATAAAGTTATTTAAATTCTAATAGAAACCCTTTTAAACTATTTCTTTTTGAAATTATAATCTATCTACATCCTATAACCAACAAAAATCCACTAACATGCCTTTCACCATGTTATTCAATATATTGTGTATTAAATGTATAAACACATTATTTTCATATGGTAGCCAAATCACAACATGATAACGTTTATTTGATTCTATATTTGTGGTAGTAAATTATTTTAATAAGATAGTAAATTTTGTATTTTGTACAAAATCTATCATAGGTAAAAAAAAATAAAAAATAAAATAAAAAATAAAAAAATAACTAAGTTTTTTTTTAACAACATCTATTATTATGACAAATTGCTTAAAGATATTATATCAGATAGAGGGACTCAATTCATAGCAAGATTTTAAAGAATCTTTTTCAAAAATTTTAAGGTGGATATGAAGCTCTCTTCAACTTTTTATTATCATATTGAGGGGCAAACAAAATGAGTGAATGAAGTTCATTAGTAGTATTTGAGATCTACCATCAAATATTATCAAGATGATTGAACAATTCTTTTATTATTGTTAGAATTTGCATATAATAATTTGGTACATTCTTTCATTCAATAAAAACCTTTCTTTAAAAATTATCATTTATGACTTGATACTTTTGACTTTTAAAAAGTTGATAATCTTATGGTAAAAGATTTGATAAATTATTTGTAAGAGCTATATATAACAATGAAGGCATAGTTAAAAAGAGCTCAAGAAGAACAAAAGATTAATAAAAATGGCTATTACAAAGAATAACTACAATTCAACGTGGGTGACAAGGTATGGTTACTTTGTTATTATTACAAGACTATTTATTCTTCTAATAAATTGGACTATCATAGGCTTGGATCCTTTTTTATTAATAAATAAGTCAATCTTGTTGTCTATTGATTATATCTACTAGAGTCCATGAAAATCCACTCTATAGTTCATATGTTTCTTTTTGAACCATATAAGATAGTGAATATCTCAAAAAGAAGTCAAATGTCATATTTTTCTATAGAAGTGGATAATAATGAAGAATTTGAAGTAAAAAAAGTCTTAGATTCAAAGCGGCACCAAAATAGTTGAAATATCTTATTCATTGGCATGGATATGATATTAGTGAATGCACATGGGAGCCAATAAAGAATCTTATAAATGCAACAAAGAAAATTAAAGCTTTCTATCAACAACATCTATCAAAACTAAAATAAAAAAATAACAAATCTTTGTTGTAAAAGAAACAAGATCAAAGGAAGATAATACTCTACATTTTATTCTTCTTTAAAGCTTCTTTGTATTTGTAATACTAAAGAGATGGAGAATTAACAACAGTAAATTCAACTTAAGAGCTTTTATTTATAGACTTATCAAATGAGACATTGAAATTGTGACAATCTTCAAGATAACAAAATTGAGATGAAGATCCTCAAGAACAACATATCCTTCTTCAAATAGTTGGCAAGATACAATGTGTTTGGTATCATGATCTTGAAAGAGACTCTTGATGTTTAGTGATTTTATTAGAGGTAGAAACAATTCCTCACAGTGTTTCAAATGTTTTATTCGAAGGAAGTTATGAAGGCCTCAATAATAATCAAATAATAAGGTGGTCTTTTTGCCTTGTTATAAGATAATATTGATGGTTAAGAAGACCTATCAACCATCTTTGATGAGAACAAAGATTAGAATATGTGGCAAATATCATTAGCCATATGTTCAATTTTATCAATACATGATGATTGCTACTTATGGAACTCATTTCTAAAAGGAGAGAACTATCATGAATATACATACATGCTCTAATAAATATCTATATGATTAGATAGAAGTAGGTAAAAGTAGATAAAAGTAGATTAATTTCATAATATCTCCTAGAGAAGCTTCCTAAAAGCTTCATAGATGATGTTTTGACTTAACATATATTTGTAGTTGATTGATAGGTTAGAAACTTGGTCAACAAGGTAATCATGTCTTGGTAGTTTGGAGAACAAGTTAACTATGTGGTGCACATATAAAAAACTTGTCTTGCAAGTTAAGATATGTGTCTTCCAAAATCATCACATTTTAGAGGTCTTATAGGACATTGCCACATAGTTCTTAGTTAAGAATATATATGGAAGTAAGAGTGAAGCCTTCTTCACTCTTATCAATATCTTTCTAGTCCTTAGTCTTATTTCAAGACTTTTTAGTTTTCTTGTTTTTGGCAATAGCCATTCTAATTCAATATTATATCATATGTGAGTAACTTTTTAGTTCTTTTCCGTAATACAAGTGTGTATTGAGGATTTCTTTCTTCAAGATTCATGTCCTTGACACATTGTCAGGAAACTAAAATATTAGATTGAAGATGGATAGTCTACAACTTTTACAACACAAAAACAAAAGTAGGGTAGTCCATTCACTTTTAAAAACAAGACAAGAATAATAACTTAGTACTTTTGTCAAACTATCAAAGACATGAATCTCCAATAAATAAAAACTTAATATATTCTTTTATAACTTTAAAAAATATATATTTACTCAAAACTAATATAATATTAAAATTACAATGACTATTGCAAAAAATAAGAAGTCTATATGTCTTGAAACAAGGATAGAGATTAGAAAGTCATTAATAAGAATAAAGCAAGCTTTACTCTTTCCTCTATATATACTATGAAACTAAGAACTACATGGTAACATTCCATAGGACCTTCAATTCATATTCATTTTGCAAGACATGTGTTGTAACTTGCAAGATAAGTTTTTTATATATGCAATACATGGCTAATTTTTTGGCCAAGTATTTAATCTATTAATTACTTATAAATACGTATAAAGGTGAAAATATGTCTTTGAAGCTACTATAAAGTTGCTACACAAGTTAATATGGAATAAACATATTTTTATTTAATTTTATTTATTTATATTATCTAGATAACTATTGGAATAAATAAGTATGTCCGTGACATGTTTATGTTAACAATCTTAAGTTTCTTGGCATAAATTAATGTTGATTAAAAATGCATAGTAAAAGAGGAATAAAAGTGATGTAAAAGAAAGGGATAGAAAGAAATAAAAAAATAAAAAAATAAAAAATATATATATAGAAGAAAGAAGAAAGTATGACATGATAAGTAGATGATTGAAGTATAAAGTTAATGATTTTTTTTATAAAATAAAGTTATTTTTTATATTCTTTGCCTAAAAATTAATTGATAGGTATCATCTTATTAAAAACAGGTTTATTTAATCATAATTCATATTTAACCAAATTAATTTATTTTAATAATTAATATTCTCTTATGCATAATATTTATTTTATGTTAGGGACATATTCCTTAGAACTTTCTAGAGAGAAGTTTCTAGAACCTTCTAGAAAACAAGCCTCTGGAATCTTCTAGAAGAGAAGCCCTCTGGAACCTTCTAGAAGAGAAGTTTCTAGAAGCTTCTAGAAAGGAAGTCTCTGGAACCTTCTAGAAGAGAAGTTTCTAGAAGTTTCTAGAAAGGAAGCCTCTGGAACTTTCTAGAAGCTTCCTAGTTAATAGAAGTAGCTCGAGAAGCTTCTTAAGTAGGAGTATATATAGGGATCGAGGCTGAAGAGTTCTTCAGTCTCAACAATACATCTCTTGGAGTTCTAGCTCACCTTTCTGGTATTGTTCTTGTACTCATCTGTTTAATCTAGTTCTGTCACTTCTTCTTGAACTTCTTGTTAGATTTCAAGTCTGTATTTTGTGTCCGTGACAGTTTGTCGAGACTACACTAACTTGAGATATCATAGCTAGTTCTTTCTTACTAGAGTGTGGATTATCCCTCTACTTGAAGGTATACTAGCATTTTTAGAGGTTGCGGACTACCCTCCTCTAAACTGATACTTCTTTTGTTACAATATTGGAGTCTTATTCTTCTTGGAAAAAGTGGATTACCCCTCTTCTTGAAATTCTTAAGGCGTTTTATAGGTTGTGGATTACCCTCCTATAAACCAATATTGCCTCTTATAGGGTCATTTTTGTCCTTCTTTTAGAATGGCCGGAGGTCAAGACATTAGTATGACAGAAAGTTCGGAGTCTAAGTTAGATGCTATTATGAATGCCCTCACTACGTTATCACAAAGAACTGCAGAGATTGAAGGAGTGGTGGCAAGGCTTCATAATGATGGAGTATCTGGGATAGCACAATCTAAACTATAGCAGCCTCAAATTTCGGCACTTGGAGAAATAACTTTACCTCAGGTTCGACAAGAACCACTAGTTCTACAACATAAGGAGCCTCGAGTTAGTCTTCCAGATAAGTTTGATGGAACACGTTCCAAGTTTCGAGGATTCGTCAATCAAATCAGGTTGATAACAGTTTTACAGCCCGAACGATATCCAACGGAGGAGTCACGTGTTGGGCTTGTTGGAACCTTATTTACGGGACAAGCTCTATCATGGTTTGCTCCTTTGTTTGAGAAACGATCATCCATATTAAACAACTTCGAAACCTTTTTGGAAGCATTTGCAGAAGCATTTGGTGAACACAATAAGGTTCGATGGGCTACAACAAAGATCCGGTCGCTACGACAAGGGATGCGTTCTACATCAGTCTATGCTTCAGATTTCAGGCAATTAGTATGCGACATCAATTGGGATGAAGAAGCATTGATGAGTCAATTCTATTGGGATTTAAGAGATGATGTGAAGGATTTGCTGTTAACTCTTTCTGATCCACGAACGCTCAATGAAGCCATTAGCCAAGCTGTGAAGTGCGATAATCGCCTATTCCAACGTCGCCAAGACCAACGCTCAAGACAACATACAATTCGCCATGCTCCAAGTATGTCAGCAAGCGGTGTGAATTCGCATTCAGAGGTGGAAGACATGCAAATTGATGTAGTACGTATCAAATCTCTTACTATAGAAGAAAAAAAGCGACGTATGGAGGAAAATTTATGCTTGTATTACGGTGGAGAAGGCCACAAAGTCAAAAACTGCCCCAAAAAGCAAAATCGAGGCATAGTCAAGACTAGGGAAGTATTTATTCAGGAAAACAAGGATGCCCAGCCACAGTAGGAACCGTGCGGCTGGACAATGAAATATCTCAACAACAATCAGGTTCCTTTCTTTCTGCCCAACCTGCACTTTGTTTTACAATCCCTCTGTTTATCGACCTTCAAAAACTGAGAACCTTAGCACTACTAGACTCAGGAGCATCTGCTTGTTTTTTAGACGAAGAATTTGTAAAGCGTCATAAGATCCCTTTAGTACAAAAATCAAAAACTTTTCATGTTGAGGTCATAGATGGGCGACCTTTATTGTCTGGTAGCATCACCCATGAATCAAAACCTATAGAAGTAACGTTTAAAGACCATAGTAGTCATATTATTTTTAATATTATTAGAACCCCATCAAATCCTACTATTCTTGGTCTTTCTTGGTTCGAAAAACATAATCCATCGATAGATTGGAGGTTGCGGAAGATGACTTTTCCCACAAACCCACCAAGAAAAAACCTAGTAAAAAACCTCGAAAAAAGAAATCCTTATTCATTGGAGCAAGAGCGTTTATAAGATCATCTAAGGAAGGCACTCCATTTGTCATTTATGTGGCTCCAACTACCGAGGAGAAGATCTCAACAGCAAGTATACCGGAGCAATATAAGGATTTTGAAGACGTGTTTCAAAAGAAGAACGCCGACATACTACCGGAACATCGACCATATGATTGTGCCATAGACTTGCAAGAAGGAGCACAACCATCTTTTGGCCCAATCTACAATCTATCGCAAACAAAGTTGGCAGAGTTGCGAAAGTATATCGATGAGAATCTAGCCAAGAATTTTATTCGTCATTCAAAATCATCAACTGGAGCACCCATCTTATTTGTGAAGAAGAAAGATGGATCATTACGGATGTGTGTGGACTATCGAAGCCTCAACAAGGTAACAAAGAAAAATCGTTATCCATTATCCTTGATTTCTAGTCTCTTAGAACAACTTCGACGTGCGAAGATCTTTACAAAAATTGATCTAAGGGGAGCTTATAATCTCGTACGAATCAAGGAAGGAGATGAGTGGAAGACAGCATTCCGTACAAGGTATGGTCACTTCGAGTATAATGTCATGCCTTTTGGTCTTACCAATGCTCCAGCGGTTTTCCAACATATGATGAATGACATCTTTCGAGAACACCTTGACGATTTTGTTGTCATCTACTTGGATGATATTCTAATATTCTCTAAAAATGAGGAAGAGCATGATAAGCATGTTCGTTTGGTCTTGGAGAAACTACGCAAGCGAGGACTATATGCCAAATTAGAAAAGTATTTATTTCACCAGACGGAGATGGAATTTTTGGGGTTCATTGCGACTACAGAAGGTTTGAAGATGGACCCCAAGAAAGTAGAAGTAATCATGTCTTGGGAGGTTCCGAGGATGGTTAGAGACGTACAATGCTTTCTTGGTTTTGCTAACTTCTATCGGATCTTCATCAAGAATAATTCTCAAGTTATTGCTCCTCTCACTCGATTAACATGCAAGGATAAGTTGGAATGGGGACCTTTGGCAGAGAAGGCGTTTGAAGACTTGAAGACAGCATTTACTACAGCTCCAATTTTGGTACATCCAGACTTTACAAAGGCCTTCTATTTAAAAACTGATGCTTCAGATTTTGCTTTGGGAGCTGTGCTTTCACAAATGAGTGAAGACAAGAAGCTCCATCCAGTTGCATTCTAATCTCGGAAGTTCTCTACTGCTGAAATCAATTATAAGATCCACGATAAGGAACTTCTTACTATAGTGGATTCTTTCGAAGAATGGCATCACTTTCTTGAAGGAGCTGCACATCCAGTAACCGTATATACGGATCACAAGAATTTGGAGTATTTCATGTCGGCTCGAGTTTTAAATCGGCATCAAGCTCGATGGAATATGTTGCTATCTAGATTCGATTTTGTTATCACTTATCGACCTAGAAGGCAGCAAGGACTATCCGATGCTTTATCAAGGAGATCGTATCTTACATCAAAGGCTGGAGAAGCAGCGTTTGATCAACAATGTACAACGTTATTGAAGCCAGAGAGATTTCAACTTTGTGCTACTATTATATCATTTGATGCTGACTTCCTAAACCAGGTACGTGCTATGACCATTAAAGATTCAGTAGCCATTGATATCAAGCAACGTACCAATGACGACAAGTTCAAGGTGGAGGGAGATCTTTTATACTTTGAAGAGCGATTGTACATTCCAAAAGGACTAGCACGACTCCGAGTTCTTCAATCTCGCCATGATTTTCCAGCTGCGAGACATTTTGGATTCAACAAGACCTTGGAGCTTATTTCCCGAGATTTTTAGTGGCTCCAAATGTGGAAGGATGTGAAAGATTTTGTCCTCTCCTGTGACATCTGTTCAAGATCCAAGAATCCTCGGCATCGCCCTGATGGACTTCTACAGCCATTGCCAATTCCACGTCGACCATGGTCTTCAATTTCTATGGACTTCATCATGGACTTGCATTCATCAAACTCATTTGATAGCATCTTTGTCGTTGTAGATCTGCTTACGAAGATGGCACACTTTGTTCCTTGTAAGAAGACATCGTCTAGTGAAGTCACAGCAAGACTCTTTCTCGATAATGTGTATCGATATCATGGACTACCAGATGATATCATATCAGATCGAGGTACCCAGTTCGTGTCAAAGTTTTGGAGATCTCTCTTTGGGATATTGAAGGTGGATATCAAGCTTTCTTCAGCTTTTCATCCTCAAACTGATGGCCAAACGGAATGGGTGAACCAAGTCTTGGAGCCGTACTTACGATGCAGCATCAACTATCAGCAAGACGATTGGACTGCATATCTACCGCTAGCCGAGTTTGTATATAACAACACCCTCCATGCGTCGACTCAACAAACACCATTCTTTTCCAACTATGGGTATCATCCAAAGCTTGATTTATTGAGTCCGTCAACAAATAACAATCCAGCAGCTGAAGGATTTGCGAAGCAATTATCAGAGCTTCAAACTATGTTGAAGCTTCAATTACAATCCGCTCAAGAATCCTATTAGACGTCTGCAGATAGATTTCGGAATCCAGCACCTACTTTCAAAGTTGGAGACAAAGCCTGGCTTCTTTGACGAAATATCAAGACCAAGCGACCATGTGATAAGTTGGACTATCGAAGATTGGGACCATTTATCATCCAGAAGTAAATTAATCCAGTGGCATACCAGCTAGAGTTACCGGCTTCTATGAAGGTACATCCAATCTTTTATGTTTCTCTATTGGAACCTTATCGAGAGTCATCTTTTCCTGAAAGAGTGCAATGTCCGCCACCTAGTATTGAAATCGAGAACCACGAAGAATACGAGGTTGAAAAGGTATTGGATTCACGGTGAAGGTGGAGAAAGTTAGAATATCTTGTTCATTGGTGCGGCTATGACATTAATGAGCGAACGTGGGAGCCAGCTGAAAAACTTGCGAATGTGCCACAAAAGGTACAGGAGTTTCATCAACGACATCCTGATAAACCTAAATCAATTCGACGATAGCTTCTTTCTGAAGCTTGTTCTCCCAACAATATAAGAAAAGGGGAGAGTACCAACAAAATTCGTAGTTGATGTAGTTATTTTCTCTAAGATAGATCGTAGTTTGGTCTTTTGATATGGATAGCCAAGAGATAGATACTATGCCAGTCAGAGTATCGCAACCGAGTAGCTCACGAAGGCGACCCCGAGATGAAGAACTACATGTACCACGACGACGACGGAGGATACCGAGTAACCGATCACTGGTAATCGTATTTGAGATCGAGTCTGCTTACGATGGTCAGCCAGAAGGCTTGTTTGCAGGACAATTTCACAATGAGGACATGGAAGTTCATGCTTGGTCAGAAGTCGAAGACGTGGGCCACTACCATTGGCTTCAAGGGTCGATGAACCATTTGCCTCGGGAACAACAGTTGGAGTTCATAGCAGAAGTAATGCGACAGATCTTCATTTTCTTGCGTTGGTACTGATCAACAACATTGCTTCTCAGAGACCTCGAAGCTAAAAGAGGGGGTGATGTTAGGGACATATTCCTTAGAACTTTCTAGAGAGAAGTTTCTAGAACCTTCTAGAAAACAAGCCTCTGGAATCTTCTAGAAGAGAAGCCCTCTGGAACCTTCTAGAAGAGAAGTTTCTAGAAAGGAAGCCTCTAGAACTTTCTAGAAGCTTCCTAGTTAATAGAAGTAGCTCGAGAAGCTTCCTAAGTAGGAGTATATATAGGAATCGAGGCTGAAGAGTTCTTCAGTCTCGACAACACATCTATTGGAGTTCTAGCTCACCTTTCTGGTGTTGTTCTTGAACTCATCTGTTTAATCTAGTTCTGCCACTTCTTCTTGAACTTCTTGTTAGATTTCAAGTCTGTATTTTGTGTCCATGACATTTTATATCAAATGATATTAAATAGTAAAAAAAAATGTATATTAGTTAGTTCTAATATAATTTTAAAATATATTATCATACTTTCATAATAAAATTATATATATAATAATTTTTTATTACTAATATTAATACAAATATTTATTTAGTTGATTATTTAAATCTTAAAACAAAAATATTTTTAAAAGAAAAAAATTAATTTTTTATAGATAATAAATAATAGTTTACAAAGATAAGTTGGTATTCTAAGAACATTAGATATTAATATATATATATATATATATATAATCCAATAAGCAATTAAATTTTATTTGAATCAAATATAATGAAAATAAAAATAAATTTTTCTTTATTATTTAAACATATGCAAGGAACAAATGTTAAACGTTTAAATTCTATTTTTAAGTTTAATTAGAAGCTAAACTTATTATTGTTTTTTGTTATTGTTAATTGACCTTTTAAAGCTAATAAAAAGAAATTCATACTACATAATAAATCACATTCAATGTAAAATTTTCATTTTTTTTAACTATTTTTTTGCCAAATAAATTATGGTAATTTAAAAATATCTGTTGTAAATAATTATGAAAATAATAAAAAAATTAACATTTACCAAAAGATTTTTCAAGTTCCACCTTTAATTTAATTCGAAAATTTGAATTCAAATGAAAAGGTAAAAATCCTCAAATTGTCTAATCATGATTAAATGAGATCAGTTAAATTTTAAGTTACATTAGTTTAAATATTAGCACTAAAAAAATTAACCAGAATATTGAATATGTCCCCTTTGAAGCCATTTTCATATTTCTCCTGCATATCACCTTCAGAAAATGAAAACATGACTAACTATAAAACCCAAAAATACCAACTTCTTAGTGTGTACAATTGTGAACTCTTTCATCAGAACGGAATTATTACGAAAAAGTAAAACCGAGGATAATCAAGTTGCATAAAAGTAAAAGCAGGAATAGTAGACGAGTCCAATCCAAACCCTAATCCAGAGTCCGCAACCCCCAGCGCCAACCTCGTTTCAGCAGCTCTCGCCAACATTCTTGTGATGTCGCCACCCGACGTGGTCATCCTCAGGCTCCCCCCAACGTCATGTCCCTGCCGTCATCACGACGCAATCCTGTTGCGGTGCTTTTTCATCGCTGTGCTAATTCATCGCCCACCACTAATCACTCTCCCCGGACCGCTAAACGCGGCTCTCCACAAAAGGGGCAGAAAAACACCGCTTGTGATGCTCATCCAACTTTGCGGGGGGCGGAGTGGGGGGCCACTTTCCATCCCCAGCAAACGGAAGCATCTGACTCCGAAAAAGCAACTCCACAGCGACAACCCCGGTTCACGGAAAACCGCGTCACCAGCTCTGTCCTTTGCAGAACCCAGATCGCAACGTTTTTGTCTTCATGTGGCGTCTCGTTGTCTTTTCTTCCATCCCTAATATGTTCATTATCCGGGCGGAGACGCTTGTTCCATGGCTCTGGCAAGATATGAGCTCGCCCAGGGTAGCGGATCGAGGAGCAGGATTCTATTGCATCAGGGGAAGTGCAGGGTAGGGGTTCTGAAAAAGGGAGTGGGGTTTTGATGCACAGGGGTTAATATTAGTTGGCGTCTAGAAAGAAGCGATGTGGGGCACGAATTGGATCCAGCACGAGCTCCCTTCGTCGCTGATCCTGAATTAGGGTTCGACAACATCGTTCCAATCAAAGTGAATTAATGCGTGCTGAATGAAAATTCATCGAGACGTGACCGACGCAAGTGTATGGATCCGTCTAAATTTGGATATACCGCGTTTCATTCGTTCATTTAAATCCCCTTCTTCATCTCCCTGGCAAAAAATGAAAATGTTACTATTAATTGGAGCTTAAATTTTCTGATAATCAAAATCCTTGTTGATAGAATTCGACATCAGAGCAAGTGACAGTTTCCATTCATGTGGTACTTTAACTTATATATATATATATATATATGTGTGTGTGTGTGTGTGTGTATTGGATTACAAAACTCGCAACAGGGAATAAAATGTTTGGAGGTAAAAATATATCCTATAAGACGGGACAATTTTTTTCTTAACTCTGGATGTAATAACGAATTTGTGTCAACAACAGACGCAACTGAATGAACTTCATGGTGTGCTTTTACTTTTTTGTGTTTTGACACAACACTAGAAAATTCTCCGCCCTCATCCACTGCAACATGGCTGCCAATTATGGGACATAGATCCAAACGAAAAGGTTGCTTTTTCAAGGACAAAAAGCTAAAGATCGATACGTAGAAAAATAGGAATACATGTGGGACCTATGATGTGGGTACTGCCACGTCGGGCGGTCACATGGGGTCCTTCCCAGGGTTAGGGCCAAAAGCTGTTCTGCCAACTGGATTTCAAATGTGAAGAGTGAAACAGTATGGGAACAGACGTGGGAACCAGGTTATAGTCCTCTGGGAACAAGGCCCTCGGTCACTTAATTGTCACTTCTCACCCTTTAAGTTGAAGGCAAACAAAGTCTTCCATTCCACAGAACCAATGCTTTTGTAACTGGGGGACGGAAATCTTTGATTTTACTTTTCCTTTCCTTCCTGGGTTCTCAATATTTTATATTCGCAATGAAGAACGACATATATCTTTCGTAATCCAAGTAAAACTAACCAAGATTTAGTAAAAAATTAAACAGTATCAAATGTATGACCGGTGTCTTTATTTAATTGACATGTTACATATCAAGAATTCGTCAATTTTGTTGGATTTGTAACACTTTTGAAGAATAAGATTTAAACACTTAAGTTCACATTCAATTATTGTTTATTAAAACTCTTTATATTTTTCTAATTATTTTATTTCGTAAACGTATGCATGAATTTCATGCACTTTGTATACATTATACATGTATTTTATTGTATTTTTCATTAAATTACATATGTATTATTGTAAATATATATATATATAGATGTGTGTGTGTGTGTGTGTGTTTGATGTAACGCCACAGTAGAACCCTACTGAAATTTGTTCACTCTTTTCATATAAAACTGTGGAGTTGGCATATACCATCCATGTCTCAAATATAATTTAGTGCAAATTAACTTTAAAAATATCTTAAAACTCGTGAAGCTTTAACTTAGTCTTTGTCAGTCTCTCAAGAAATCTCAGTGCTGACTTTGCAGATTTTCACTACTTATTAAAATTTTCCAAGTATTTGATGCTTTCCCCAAATACAACAACATCGAACCATGGCAGGGCAATGTCAGCGCCTTTAGCTTTTTGAGGATAAATGTTGAAACAACATTTAACCATTCAATGTAAATGTCTACTGGGTGCCTTAATGTTCAAATTACAAAAGGACTTTTGGACTTTCCAACCTCATTTTAGACTACCAATGGATGTGCCTCACTTATTCGTAGCTGGACATATATAGTGGATGATTCGTTCCATGTACCCTATAGATGGATGTCAACTTGAAAAAACTAAAATCTTAAAATCTTAAAAACTACTTGTGCACAAAAGCTCATGGAAAAGTCCCCAATATAAAGGACCAATTTGCTAGATGTGAAATTGATGAACATTATGGAAGAGTTTTGACATTCAATTTCCAATTCAATTGATGGGTACAATGCTTTTCGTTGACATAGACACTTTCGGTTTTCACTCATTCAATTTCATTCAAAACATAAAATTATTGATATTAAAGTTCGTAAATATATATATATATATATATATATATATAATAAATAAATAAAACTGGGGGTCTTGAGATGCCTCGGAAAAGTGCAGTGGACAGCTAGGCTTTCCAAGCACATGTTCATCGCCGCTCTTCCACGCCTTTCATGGATTTTTCTATTCTGGCACCAAAGCGTTATTCCTCTGGATTTATGGCTATAATGCAGAGTTGTTGGACAGTCTAGTAGGGCAGGACGCTTTCGCACGTATGTGATGAATCTGGATGATGGTCATCAACATGTTCTCCGTTCATTTATGATGTGACGAATGTTACAAGCGAAATAACGAATGTATTCGGGTACTTTCATCGACGAAGCAAAAAGGATTTGGTCTTTATTCTGAGCTGGGAAATCAATGCTTCATTTTCACCTTTGGATTTATTACCAGAAAACTTCACTATTTACTTCGATTTTAAAGCTGGGTCATTGTTGTGTTTCGGTGCCAAGTTTGAAGGTCTTAATTGGTAACTTTCTTAATATTTTCACCGCAAGAAATCAAGATGTACAAAAGGCATGAAATTTTACAAGATTCAAATTTCTAAATTCACAATATACAAACAACTGCAATACATTCTCCTCGATTAAACAAAACATAAAAACATAAAAGTATCGAACTTTTTTAAATTTTATTGAATAAAACGTACATATATATATATATATTAATGGAACCCTAATTTGTTCTCAATAGCAATGAATATATCAAATTACAACACATGCATATAATCAATTTTCTGTAATTTATTTCTTATTAAATTGCATATATCTAACAACATGTCACATGTCACGTGTCTTGCATTTACAATGAACTCACAAATTAGTAAAGCCTAATTTGTTTGCAAAATAATTCAATTCACATAATTGAAACTTACATTTACGCCACTTTATTTTCTCACCATTGTTTTGTTTTGTTTTGTTTTTTTTGAACTGTGTAAGAATCATAATAAATAAATAAATATGTATATATATATGTATATAAAAAGATAGGCAATTGTAAAAATCAATAATCACATTTTTAGAGTGTGAAATGTAATAAAAAATACTCCATTCAACTATTGGAAGGAAAACAATATACTATGCATCATTAACAAACTATCAGCATCACGCACATCGATATATTAACAAAATAATAATATTAATAAAAATAACAAAGCTTCGAATGAATCACTAGTTATTAATACTTTTTTCACGAGATACAACATACAAATTTAAATAAAAAATGCCACTTAGGGCTCAATGAGACACAACCTACTCCACCCAACTGAGATTCCACAACCGCCGGGAACGCTGCACGGGAACTCCAGGGGAACGCGATTGGAAATCCTTCAGGCGCTTACCTCCAAAATGCCGTCGCCTTGGCGGCCGGTGATAACGGATTCTTTTTCCCCCTAAACCCACTGCACTGCCCTTCACTGCTGCCCCCATCCGTAGCCCACTCTAGCCACCTCATGGGCGAAGCCCGCGGCGGACCATTCCCACCAAGGCACCTGCCCAATAGATCCGGGCAACCACACGGGCTGCCCGGAGAAGTTCGGAGAAGGAGCATAAAAAGCACCAAGCGGTCACGAAGATGTTTTCTTCCGTTCCACACACATTGTCAGGGCCTCTGCATACCACGCCTCGAGCCACTTCGATTTTTCCCTCCCTTCGCCGGCCGATTTCTTGCTTATCTTCCTCCTTGGCCTAATTCCTCCTGCCGGCCATCTTGTGCGGTAAGTGCGCACCTCTTCCCCGATATTTCTTCTGCGTTGTCCCGCTGTAGCAATGTTGGTCTCGCGAGTGAGAGGCGTCGCAAGATGTTTGCAAAGCACGATTCTTAACATGCAGTTTTTAAAGGTTATCACACTTCGAAGTTATGGATCAATATAATATGCGTTCATCCCTTGTGCTGGTTTACACCGTATTTGACATGTAGTGTGTGTGGGGTCGATTGAAAGTTTGTTGTCGTCGACCACTGTTGAGCGTATTTTGAAGTATGGGTCGCGGTGAGTTTGAAACTCATTCAGAGGATGTCTTTTCCTGAGTATCAGCAGCGGTATGGCGCAGTTTTTTTCTGCGTCTTTATATGTTCCCCAGTCTCTATGAAACGCGGAGTGAGGTGTATTGTTTAGTCAGAAGCAGAGGCTAATTGTCATCTGGACTTGAGGGGCGCATGGATTTCGTGAGGCTCGTCTCATGTGTGCGTCCCCATTCGGAATTTCTCAAGAAGTTAGGCTGGTGAGTATTGCCCACGCTGGGTCTTGCCGATGAAGCGGTGAAGGCAGGTGCGCGTGGGTGACCGAGCTTGAATCGCTTTTTGTCATAGGTCCCGCAGGCCTTGTATGGTACGTGAAGCATAGGATCTGCAAGGTTATGAAGGGTGCCTGTTTCAGTGAAGACCACATTGTCTTCTTCTCTGCCCCCATCCCCTTCCCAGAGGATACTATAGTACGTACCCAAGAGTGGGAAAGATTCTCGCAGTGCAACTCGCCTTTGCTTCACTCTTCATCCAGTTGATCAACTATGTTCCGTACGTAGAATCGGAACCTGTGCTCGCAGTTATGACTTTTACATTGCCCTTCTCTGATGTGTGGTTATCAAGCGATATCCGGCAGTTCGATCAAAAGTTAGGTCTAGCCCGGACATTTAGAGAATGTGTGTTGACGGATGTCAAGCTTTCATTTCAGAAGAAAGATCTCGGTTCCATCTTATGAACGATTGTATAATGGTTTATCGGCACCTCTATCACTAAACAACTTACATAGTTTATGTCATAGCCGCCAAGTGCATGCTATATGCTCAGAAGCGTAAGCAGAGCTAGTTGCAGATTTAAATTAGTCAGAAAGACCTGGACAGTTCCCTTCAATTATTTAATGACCATCGTCCTCACCAACAATACGTGCGCCTGCCTATACAACGCTGTGCCTGTTGATGCAGCCATGATCAAGAAAGGATTTCAGCAATAAATCTGATGTACGGTCTCTGGTCCTTTTGCAGGATCATCTTACCGCACACTTGTATATACATGAGGCTGCTGTACATGAAGAGTTTAATTTTGTACACATACACCCACGGTGTCTTTGGACTTGGAGCAATATAGGTTTTGGAAGTTGTTGAAACTGGGAATGCGGTAACGTGCTTGGGTAAGAGTGATAGACTGAAGACGGGGTTCGTTGGGGCTGGAAGCGCACGAATCAGCAAAACTGGAGATCGCAAGGAACCTAGGTGGTGTCCAGCACCTGGCTGGGGCCTGGAACTCGTTGGAGAGCCGTCCAGAGATGAACGAGAGGAGACGACCTTTGTCGGGATTTCGAGTGGAGGGAAACGATGAGGAGGTGATTTGTCCGAAACCGCGGCGACCAACGAACGTGTCGTGTCCTGTAAACGAGTTGATGAAGCCTCCAAGGCGGCGACGAGGGTACGTGTGGAGCATGTGTGGTTTGGTGTGGGTAACATGATAGGAGAGGTGGTATTGGGGTGTAGCGTGGTATGGGGATGGATAGAGTGTTGTATGGGGCGTGGTGCTGTGACGGAACATGAACCGAGTCGTGGTGTGCTTTGTTGTGGCGGTTGCAGTCAGGCGACGGTGCGAACAGAGGGAGATGCGGGATTTGAGTTATTGGATATACTTCTGAGCAAGGTGAGTGATCAGAGACCGGTGCGGTGTGGATTCGGGAATGCGGCGGCGTGCCATTGCGGTGGGGGGTTTGTTGTATTTTGTGTGTGTGTGTGTGGGGGGGGGGATGAGTGGTAGTAACGGGCGTGTTACGTGGTTTTGGGGTAGTTGGGGCAGCGGTGGTACAGGATGCGGGGTGGTAATGTGTGGGCGTACTGTGGTGCAGGGTGGGTGTGGGGACGTATCGAATTTTGGGTGTTCGCCGCCGTACTTCTGCGGGTCGCCTCCGAGTCGGTCGGGGAATCCGCTGATTCACGACGTGCAGTTCCTGCAGAGAGCTCAGTCGGTTCTGTCGCATCAGGTGTCGGGTCGCGGGCCGACGTCTTTCGGCGGGAATCCGATGGTGCGAGTGGAGGGGTTTGCGTCGGGCGGTGCGGACTCGCGGTCTCGAGTATCGGCACTTGCGTGACGGTAGGGTGGGGGTGGAAGTGGAGACGTTGTAGGTAGCGAGAGAGAAAGAGAGAGAGAGAGAGAGAGAGAGAGAGAGAGTGTGATATTGGAGAAGGCGATGCCAGTGGGAGGGCGAATAGATTTTTGGTAATGATTTTGTGACGCTCCAAACGCGGTCAGATGAAGTCGAAGGTGCACACAGCGGAAGCGGTGCTGGGTGTGCACGAGACGGCCCAGAGGAAGTTCGAGGAATCAGGTTTGACTGATTTGGAGGTTGGACACGCGCGCAGCGGTGTAGAGGCGTGGTCGAAGGATCCTGGGGGAGGTGGCTTTTTTTCGAGTTTGGAGAGTATTTTTCTTTTTATACTTTTTTTATAGAATATTTTTTCGCATAGTTATTTTGGAAGTATTTTCTTGGTGACTTTTTCTTGAAAATTGGAAAGATTTGATCCCTGTACACATGACGGAGCAGATGTAGTGAGACAGTTTAGCGAGCAGCGGCGAGGAAACCAGGAAATCGGTTGAAAGCGCCATGAATTGGTGCGTGGCACAGCCCAGCGTGTTGGGTTGAGTGCATGGGGAGAGAGAGAGAGAGAGAGAGAGAGAGAGAGAGGGGGAATTTCCGGATATAGTTGTTCAAAATTTTGACGGCGTTTAGTTCTGTACATACACGCGACCCTGTAATCTTACTGTAAGCGTTTCCCATTGGGTGTGTCCATGTAATTTACGAGCCCTTTGACGAGGTGCAGCCTGTACTACAACATTTGTGCAAATAAAGCGTCCATTACCTTGATGAAGGAGTTGAGGGGGAAGGGGGTGTGTGGGTGCGGGTTGCGGCAATGTGTGGGAATGTTGGTGGGATGTGCGCATGAGTTGATGTGGAGTGGGTTGTTGAAAGGTGGGTGTGGTGGTGAGAGGAGTGTATATGGCGAGAGGCGAGTGGAGGTTGGGTTGGGTGTGCGAGATGTAGACGTGGGTGGCGGTTGATGCGGCTGTGTTGGGAAGTAGGGGATGGCGGTGATGCGAGTAGTGTGTGGTCCGCATGCGCAGGGCTTGCTGGGCATCTTGGGAAAGGGCAGTAGTCGCGAAGTCTTCGTGTTGTGTGTTTGGTTCAGATAATTGTTAGGTGTCACTGAACTGTTGGGAAGTTGATGTGGTATGTGTCCATCACGATGGTCGATCGCACTGATTACCGATGGTGTGGAACTGAAACATTTTTGCATTTCCTTCGCATGAAGCACATTACATGCTACGAAATGTGGGTTTTCATGATTGGAACTAGAGTTAGCAAACTGATGCGTTAAATCATCTAGTTTTAGTGTGTTTTTAAACAAATTTTAGTGTGACGTTTAGCTTGACGTTTAGCTTGACGTGTAGTTTCAAGATTTGTACTCAATGTTTTGAATTTTGTAATCGTCCTATTAGAATCCAATATTGTGTGAAACGAAAGGAGTTCAGAAACTCGGACTTGTTTTGTGTATGATTCTTTTGGGACGGTATTTCACTTTTGAGGGAATGATAGTGCACATTCACTGGGCATATGTTATCACCAGTGTAGTTGTTTGTCACATTGGATTGTCATTTGCAACTTACATGACTTGTATGATTTGGTAATGGTTGTGTGACTAATTGAACTTGGTCAAATGTTTAATTTGTAGTTGTGTGTCAATAAATACACAAATACACACTGTGAGTTCACTCACTGCAGTTTAATATAGTATTTCATTATTTTTAAGGATTATAGTCTTATATTTGAATATTTGGCAACTTGGTAATGTAATCAACATCTTGAATATTGATTTTCTTTGTGATTTTGTAGTGGATCTTTTAAATATGACAACAAAATAAGTATTTTATATAATTATGTCTACCCAAACAATCTAAGTATAAATTTTAATATTTTTTTCTTTCTTTTTTCTTTTTAATTTATTTTGCATTCTTTTGTATATTTTTGTACAATTAGTAATTAGATTTGATTTCAATATTATAATATTTGGATTATAATCCAATTAAAGTAATACTATTATTTAAAAAGAAAGAAAGATTATATATAACAATGTGCAATAAGTCTTTGTACTCATGTTGATGAAAAACAAGTCTGCTTTGGTGAGGCTCACAACCACACACAATCTCATGTATTCACAAAATTTAGAAGACCACAATAGTACCATCTAAGCTTCACTACCATTGACACACACAAGCTCATGTATTCACAAAATTTATAAGACCACAATAGTACCATCTAAGCTTCACTACCATTGAGTGTGACCTCCATATGTACTAAAAATTGCATGCAATCTTCTAGGCATTTCATCTATCCATTTATCAATAGTGCCATGATCAATGAGGTTCTATTTGTCATGTGCCACTTCAAACAATTGTAAGGCATCATAAGGTCTCTCTCTCTATACAAGAAACACTTTTTAAGACATTGTTTGAGAATCATCCAACAACTTTCAATTGGGTTGAGGTCTAGAGAATTGGGTGGCCAAAGTAATTGTGTATAATTACATTTTCTCTAGATTCTCACGTTCTCAGGCCCTTGGTGCAATCTTACTCCATTTGCAACTAGATAGATATGACTTGTCTCATTGCTTAGATTGCAAATAAAAGAAATAATGTAAGGTTTGTATAAATCTTGGGCAAAATGCACATCATTGGAGCCAAGTCTATTGCGAGGAGTAGTACACTCTTTCTTTGTTTTCTTCATCACTAATGCTACTATAGAACATCTTTTTGTAATGCATGCAAAAATTCCAACATTCTTCTTCCTTGACTTAAAACTAAGTTTCTTACTTTGACATATATAGACCTTCTTTCTTGCATGACATGAATCATAGACTATAGTGGCCTTTTTGATGAAACAAATTCTAGTCCATTGCTTCAAATTCCATCTACGACTTTTAAAAGCAAATTCTCTACGTTTTTCTTTTTGTCTTGATATCTAGTAGGATTTTTTGCAATAGAATCTATTAATAGAAAAAATCTTGCAAATACTCGAAAAAGAGAGCCCAATATCTCCTTTTCTTACAATCTCTTTCAAAGATAATATAGGATCCTTATTTATCACCTCATCTACTATACTTCTTACAATCCTTGTAATTTTTTGCAGACAACCTTTATAAAGAGCATCTCCATTATGATCCTCCTATAAATCTCTTTTCTTCACCACCTCTTGAACTCTTGACTTTCCTACCTCCAAAGCCTTTGCAATCCTTCTATAACTCCAACATGCTACATTATAGAGGGTGAAAATCTTCTTATTCAATTCTTTTCTTGCATCTCTTTGGCCATGTAAAGGTGCCATTATAAAGACAATTAATTATACTAATTCAGTTGAAGGAGATACAAGGACTTATTGCACATAATTGTATATATTAAATTATTGATCATATATAAAAAAATAAATTTATAAAAAGAGACACATAATGCTAAGGTTAATATGAAATAATTTAATAAAGTTTTTTTTTTTTTTTTTTTTTTTTTTTTTTTTTTTTTTTTAATCATATTGTAATTATTGGTTTTAAAAGAATCAAACTCTCATATAAATAATTTGATGAATGGTTGTTGCAATTAGAAAAAGACATGGAGGTAGTTATAGAATGAAAAAGAATTTAAAAAATAAAAGAAGAGATTTTTATTTTTATTTTTTTAATTCTATTGATAATCAAACTTAAAAAATAAAACTTAAATAATGTTATATCATTTGTACTATTATCCATAGATAAGTCTTTATCTATGTTAAGCTTACAATTTTAAGTTTGAATTTAATATAATTTAGAATCTAAAATCATTGAATAAAATGAAAGATATTAAAATTTGAATGTGAATCTTTTAAAAAGATTTATTAAGTAATTATTTTTCAAAGTGGCCTCAAAAGTTGCAACTAGCTTGAATAAAGTTTTAGCAAAAGATAAAAAAATTATGACTTTTTAGAACCTATGTTTTGCTTGGATCTAAAAATAAGAAAATAATTCAAACTTGATGTAGAAGTAATCAATTTCATAACCAAGAAGAAGATGAATATCTTAATTAATTACCACAACTTATCTATTGAGTGTTATTTTTTTTTGGCAACAAATAATCAAATAAAATATTATTGAAAATTAACTAACATTAAGTTTAAAAATCCATGATTGCTGAGGAGAAGGAAGTTGGCTCATAATTCTAGTGTTAATCAACTAAATAATTCAAACATAGTATTTGCCATAATCTTGTATTTATACTTTGTCAATGATAAAAGAAAACAAACAAATCAATTCAATGAAGAAGGTAATATTTTTATTACAAGTCTGAAATAAATAAAAATATAAGAATAATCACATCAATCTTACAAAAGAAGGTATTTATTAACCTAGAAATAATTTAGAAAATTTAATTTTTAATGTTAAATAAATAAATAAGTCAAAGTCAAATTCTAATAGAGATATATAATATAATAAATATTTTATAAAAAATAAACTATATTTAAAATATAATTAACTATTATCAAATATTATTTTAAATGTGCAAATAAGAGCTTTTATAAAAAAATAGAAGGAATATATACTAAATGTTGTCAAATTGAAAGAAAGACAATGAAAAAAGTGTGACTAGAATATAAATTGCATATATATATATATATATATATATATATATATAAATAAAAATACCACCTTCTAATTAATCAATTGTAAAAATATTCAAAGACACATGGAATTATTATTAATAGTCCTACTAATGTTACAACCTTAATTTTAAGAAATAATATATAAATGTATGAAAGCTTATTTTTTTTATGAGTAGATAAAACTAAATAAATGCTCCTAGAAGACATCAACAAGATTATGTAAGCTTATTTGTTCCAATTTATTTGTGCAAAATAAAAAATAAAAAATAAAATTCCAAATTATAATTAACAAAGAACAACCAAGATTATTTGTAGAGATCTTAATAAACTAAAATCTCAACTTAATATCCAATATAAAATAATGCTATAGAAACTATAGTAATTTAGAAATAAGAAAAGAAAAGAAAGATTTGATTATGTGTTTGAAAGTACTAGGATGCAGATATAAAACATGATTCTTTACAACTTAAAAATTCCAAATAATAGAATAGAGATGAATTTAGAAAAAATCATTTTGCTAAAGATAAGATTTGACATGCCCACACTCCCTAAATAAGAGTCTTTATATAAAAACCATAAATGTCAATTTTCACGAAAATAGAGTCAAATAAATAAAATGTTATTATAGATATATATTATAACACTAGTATTTACTTATATAAAAAAAATAAAATAGAAATAAGTATATTTAATAATATCTTGTAGAAAAGCTTTTTAAAAGCTTCATAAATAAAAATTTAACTTTTTAAGTATATATGGTGATTATTAAATTGAAAACTTGGCCAATAAATTGGTTATTTGTTGCACATGACCCCCCTCTTTTCTTTCTTTTTTTTGTGCTCGTGTAGAGATAACACGGACGAGTAGTTCTGTAAACGGTGGCCCCCGCCCAGCACTCGAAAGCTAATGATGTGTTTCTTATCATCCAAAATCTCGAGGCGCTAACTACTGCAAGCGGTGGAGACACTGGAGACTAGATGGACCTCCCCGATGCTTCCCACACCATCATCGCCTTCAATGAACTTACAAGTTGAATAAAACTTTTGTAAACCTGAGGCTTGTCGAAACTGCGCACAATCGCCCACACGATCCGCAACGACACCTTAATTTGTTGCAGCAGTATGCGCCGCACTGGAGAGCCTTCAACTTGTGAGTATGGTAACGACATAGTAGATCCTGCTGTGCCTCTAGCATCCTTTGGAAATCCTGCCGCCCCTTTACCTGCTGCACCATACCAAGTGCTCTCATCGGATGTGTCGTGGTTGTAGTGGTAGTCGTCTTCGACTGCGGCTGGCTGCTCTCAGCACCGACTCTTTTTATTAAAATGCTCCCGACCGAAGAAGGCACCGATTTGACGCCGCTGCCATATGACGACGACGACGACGCAGTAGCCTTGCCAGGGCGTAGTTTACGTGGCACAAGGCGTACTGTGTAGGAGAGGGCCCACAGATTTCTAACACAGACGTAGGTTGGGTATATTTGAACTTAAAAGAAGAATTGTGATATCTTATCAGATTGAAGGATATATTTGATATTATGACAAAACTGAGGGATAAATTTGCTATTAAGAAGAATACATGGATATTTTTGATATTTCAACATATTTTAGGGGTACATATGATATTTTTTTTTTATTATTATTGTGTTATCATGGTAGAACTTGTTGAAATAAAGGGTGCAATTGCAAAAATGCATGAGCAATTAAAGGATTTAATGCTTGCAATGTATCAATTCAATTTACCACCACATAGAGCAATACAATTAATTGGAAGTAAAGATAGAAAAATAATTGGAATTACTTCATCATTTACACCAAATCATATTACTTCTTTTATAGTGGAGCATTATTCAAGCATTAGAAAACTAAAAAAATATTTACTTAGGAAGTTTGATGGTATAAGATTAAAGTTTCAAGGATTTATCAATCAAATACAATTGGTGATTAAGCTTAAAGTTATCTAATCCCAAGGTCACAAGTCATGTTTATTAAAATATTGCTTTTAGGTCCATCTTTATCATGGATTTTATCTTTTTTTGAAAAAAAAGATTTAATATTGGATAATTTAGAGGCTTTTTTGGAAAATTTTTGATCTATGTATAAAAAATATGATGTAATTTATGTTGCAACCAATAAGATTTGTATTTTGTATAAAGACAATTATTTAGTTTTATTATATGCTTTAGAATTCCAAAACTTATAATTGATATGAAATAAAAAGATGTTGAATTGATCAAGCAAATTTTCTATAAATTATAATATGAAATAAAGAAATTGATGCTAAATTTACATAATCTTCAAATTCTAAGTCAACCAATTCATTTTACTATAAAGTGTGATAATGAATTTTTTGAATTTCAATATAAAAGCTTCACATGTGTATCTTAATGTCTTTATAATTTAATGGAAATATAAATATCTCTTTAATACATATATTTGAAAATAGAAGATATATAAATTAATATAGTATACTTTAAATTTTTTATTAAACAAAAAAAGACTTGATGTTATCAAAAAATATTGTGCTTATATTATGAAAAACTCATGTATACTATCCAACATTATTCAAAGAAGCAATACATCTACAAATAAGGAGTATGGTTGTCAAAGAAGACAATGTGTTAGAAAACAAGTTTGTCAAGCTATAATAGAGATTGTGCAATTGAAATCTTGTGTAATATATAGTGAAGATCCTATTTTCATTTCAAAAAAGACTTCAAATAATATTCTAATCAAGTATAAGAAATTATCAAGAAGTTTTTGAGAAGAAAAATGCATATATTATTTCAGAGTATCATCTTTATGATTGTTCAATTGATCTTTAAGAATTAGCTCAACTACCATTTGGATTAATTTATAGCTTATTAAAAAATGATTAAACTTCATTCAAAGAATAAATTAATGAAAACTTGGCAAAGAATTTTATATGCTATTCAAAATCTCTAATAGGATCTTCTAACTTTTTTATAAAGAAAAAAGAAAAATTACTACAAATATGTATAGATTATTAAAGATTTAATAATATTATCTTAAAGTATAGGTATTATCTAACTTCAATATCAAGAGTTCTTGGTGAATTGAATCAAACAAAGATCTGCATCAAAATAGATCTATAAAAAATAAAACATTTGATATATATTAAAGAAAGAGATGAATTAGAGATGCTATTTTAAATCAAGTATGAATATTTTGAATATAATATCATACTTTTTGGACTCACAAATGTGCTAGTTATTTTCTAATATTTAATAAATTTTGATATTTGAAAATATTTAGATGATTTTATTGTTTATTATTTAGAGATAAAATTTTATCTTTTTAGTATTATAAATATAAAAAAATCACAAATAATAATAGAAAATATAATACAATCTTTACCAAACCTCATTTTTTTATAACCAAAATTTATTTGATTCTTTATGTTAGTTATGAAAGATGTTATCAATGAAAAGTATTAACTTTTTTTTATTACATATACAAGATTCTTAGATGGCTTCTATGTGTATTTTTTAATTTTATATTTTTTCTAATGCACAAGATATTTTAACCTATTTCAATATTGATTTAAGTTTAAGACTTCTATAATATCACATCTTTATTATTGTTCATTTTTAAAAGAAGTGAAATTTGTCTTTTTTTTGGTATATCTACAAGCTTATATAGCTTAAAAAGAGACCTGTAGAATATATGATGGATTATTATAGATTTTGGTAGGTGTAATCAATAAGCAATTAAATTGCTTTCTTTATAAATTAGAAATGGTTTAGGTCTATAATAATCTAATTTATCATAAGAACAACTAGTCTTGATCTTATGATGAAGTAATCATATTTTGTTGCTTTTATGAAAATAAAGTTATTTTTTGCAATAGATATTTGTTGATCTTTTGTTTTTCTTGAGCTTTGTTTAATTGAATATTTATTATTTCTTATGGCTCTAATAAAAAAATTACCAAATCTTTCAATGTAGGATTGTCAACTTTTCAAAAGTTAAAGATATGAAGTTTTTGATGATAATCAGAATTAGCAAAAAAAAGTATTTATTGAATAGAAAAATATATTATATTATTATTGAAAAACTTTTTTAATAGAAAAAAATTATCTAATCATCTTGGTAGTAGTTAATGACATATTTCAAATATTCCTTCAAAATTTGATTTACTTGTGATTGTCCATTGATTTAAGGATAGAAAATCAAAGATAGTTTTATAATTACCTTCAATATCTTAAAAATGGTTCTTCAAAATATTGATGAAAATTGAATTCTTCTATTTGATATAATATCCTTAATCAATCCATGATAGTAATAAATATTGCTAAAAAAGGTTTAGATATTTTTATATCTATAATAAATTTTGTAAATTATATAAAATATATAATCTTATTGAAACCATCTAGTATCACAAATATAAAATCATATCATCTTGAGATTAAAAGATTTGTGATAAAATCCATAGAAACAAAAGACCATATTTTTTTTTGATATTTAGAATCACTAAAAAAGTTTATAAGATCAATGATTAGGAATTTTTGATTTTGAACAAAAAATTATGCAATTGTATAAAGATTTTGAGTGCCTTCCACATTTAAAGCTACCAAAAATTTCTTGATATTAATTCCAAGGTCTTGTTATAATCCAAATATATTACAATTAAAAAATCATGAGTTTAAAAAACTCTCAAAGAACATCATTCATAAGATGTTAAAAAGAAGCTGGTGTATTTTTGAGCCCAAGAGCCATAACATTATAATCAAAATGCACATACTTGGTTTAAAACATAGTCTTGTATTTATCTCTTTATTTAATTTGTACCAAATTATATGCTTGTTATAAATCTATTTTAGTTTATATTATTATTTTATTGAATTGATCTCAAAGTTTTGATATCAAAGATAGAAGATATGTATTTGTATTGGTAATCTTATTGAGTTTTCAATAATTTATAGACATTTGTAGTTATTTATTTATTTATATTTAAAAATAAGATAAGAATTATCGCTAAAGATTTTGAATGATATATAAAATTTTTAGACAAGTTCTTGTTATTATATTCTTTGAGTGCATCCAACTTATTTTGAAATAAATTATAGATGGCAATTAAGTTCTTTCTTAAAAATCAATTGAATAATCTTAAGAAAAATGTTTTAAAAAAATATCTACTTATTGGTTTTAAAAAAAATCTTAATAATCTTGATACTTGTTTAGAATTCCATTTAAAATATTTTTTTCCATGAAAAATAGGTGTTGCATAAATATCAAAAGGTGGCTTTTCTTTTGTAATATGCATAATAATTCTTTCATATATCAATAAGGATTTGGTTATATTTTACTTTTGACTTTTTACTTTTATAATAAAGTTTTGAATTATGCTTTAGAAATAATTAAGTTTATAAAAAATAAAATCTATTCAAAGATTATACTTTTTTAGCTAAGATAAATCTAAAATAATTGAATTGGAAAAAAAGATCTAATTATATGAAATATTACTAAGCTATTGTATTAGTTAATTATTATATCTAAAAAAAAGATTTTCATAGATAATATTTCCAAAAGATAGCAAACAACTATCTATAACTTTTACATGGATGGACTTAGTTTTTTTGACTAAGAATATTTTCTATTTTTTTTAAAAGTCTTTATTTATATAAAAAAAAATTATGGATTTTGAATCTACAAAAGCAAAGACTTTGTAATTTTTTGGTCTTAAATAAATATATATTGTAAAATAAGGTGAAGACTCTAAAAAAAAATAAGACCTTTATTAGATGTTGTTTAAGAATCCAAATGTATAGTCTTTATTATAATTAAAAAAATTATTTTTTAAAATATTGTTTTATTTGGTAATTATATTCTTTCTTTTTTAATTGTATTGCTTCTTAAGATAATATTTAATAGTATGCTTAGGTTTTTCATAACATAAGTACAAACCTTTTTTTGACAACATTGAGTCTTTTTTCACTCAGTAAAGGATTTGAAATATATTATATCTATTTGCATAGATTCTTACTTTGATAAATAAGTTAATAAAAATTTAAAAATTACCATTATGATTTAATTTATTTCTTTTCAATCACATCTTTGTTCTTAGAATCTTCTAAAAAGTCAATTATTACATACAATGGTTTGAGCAGTAAATTATTTCAATGAATCTATTCTTAACATAGTTAATAACAAATTTTTGACATTATCATTTAATCCAAAAGAAAATTTAATGATAAAGTCTTTATCATTCTAATTAACATTATAAGTAAGATTTTGGAATTTAACAATATATATAATGACTGTATATTATCTTTAGTGTAAAGATAAGAGTTTGGTCTTTATTACCTTTTTTCAATCAGTTTCTCCAAATATGGCCATGAATACTTTCAAAAATGAATTTAGATCATAAAAATATTTTAGATCTTTTTCCATCAAAAGTATAAATTAAATAAAAATACTTTCTAATATAAATGTACATATAAATCCAACTTAAGTAAATCCATTAATATATTAGAAAAAATACAATCATTGATAGATTTTCATTTGTTGTAAGAATCTTTAAAATTTTGATCTTATTCAATCAAACTTTTCTAACATACCTATCCTCACCTCTTTCATATTTGTAATAGTAAGACTTCTTGCTTTCAATTGTGACATTGATCTATTTGCTTCTTTCAATTATGCAACTTCTTGGTGTAGACTTTAAATTTTATTGTTGGCTTCTTCTATAAGTATTAAAATAATACCTCCATGATTGACATGGCAATACATGAGATTTTTATCTTTAGAATATTGACAAGCTTGTAAAAATTAATAATAGTTGAAAATCTATTTTCACCTCCTTCAAATATAGCACCCATAATTTTTATTTCTATCTCCATATTAAATAATTTTAAAACACAACAAAAGAATTAAGATAGTTTACTCATTTTTAAATAAAAATAAGAATAATAAATTAGCATTCTTATCAAATTGTAAAGGACATAAATTACAAAGAATCAAATGATCAATATACTCTTGTATCACTTAAATAGAATATATAAGTACTTAAAGATGGTATAATATTAAACTAGAATGACTATTGCAAAAAATAAGAAAACTAAAATTTCTTCAAACAAGATTAAAAACAAAAAAGGCATTGACAAGAATAAATAAGGCTTCATTTTTTTTTTTTTTTTTTTTTTTTTATTTATTTTTTATATGCACTATTTAACTAAGAGATATGTGAAGATGTTTTATACAACCTTCAAGATACATCTACTTTGCAAGATACATATCTAACTTATAAAATAAATTTTTTACATATGCACCATATTGCTAGCTTGTATCACAAGTTGCCAACATGTAAGATATGTGGCCAACTTATTGACTTAGTTTTTAAACTAATAATCAACTACAAATATATATAATATCAAATCTGCATCTATGAAGCTTCACTAGATTAATGTTGTCTTTTGTCTTTCACCACGTTCTAAAATTGTAGTTGTCTTGTTATTTGGATCATATTTTACTTGATGCATTCTTACAAGATGAATGGCCAAACAAAAAATATTTGGTATTTCTTCTGGGATTTACATGCCAAAAAGTCTCCAAGCAGCCTCTAAAGCTCCAATGTATCTTGTATCTAAGTATTGTTTGATCTTATTTTGTTATTTTTTAAAATTATATTATGATAGAATCATCACTTTTATAGATGTATTTATAGATATATATAATGGTACAAATAGATATATATACCTCAACATTTATAAGACAATTGTACTTCCAAGATAGTACCAAGGACATGAAACTTGAAGAACCAAAAATTTAATACATTCTTGTAAAATTCAATAAGAATAAATATTCATTCAAAAATAATATAGTATTAAAATTAGAATGGCTCTTATGAAAGACAAAAAGACCAAAAAATCTTGAAATAAGATTAAAGACTAGAAAGATATTTATAAGAATAAAAAAGGCTTTATTCTTGCATCCTTGTATACTATCTAATTAAAACCACATGACAATATTCTAAAAAAACTTTGATATGTGTCTAATTTGTAA
Source organism: Physcomitrium patens (assembly GCF_059467195.1). Taxonomy (NCBI): domain Eukaryota; kingdom Viridiplantae; phylum Streptophyta; class Bryopsida; order Funariales; family Funariaceae; genus Physcomitrium; species Physcomitrium patens. Next base: position 5,818,827 of record NC_143429.1, read on the forward strand.
GACACATATTTTAATTTGCAAGATAAATTTCACATATATGCACCACATTGTTAACTTGTACAAGAAGCTACAAACACATGCAATACATGGCTAATTTATTGGCCAAGTTTTTAACCTATTAATCACCTATAGACATGTATAAATGTAAAATCACGTCTATAAAGCTTCTAAAATGCTTTTTTATAATATATTATTAAATTTATATATTTATTTATTTATAATATCTAAATGATTATTAGAATATATATATATATATATATATATATATATATATATATATATATTTGACATTATTCTCTCTTTTAAGGATGTATTTCACGAAAAATAATGATCATATATTAAAAAATTTAAAGATGCGACAAATTGTATTTGTCTCATATTTTGATTTTTATTTATTTTTTTATTTTTTTAAAGATAGTTGAAAGATCCTCTCAAACATTGATAATGTTTCATTCTAAGATAAGAAAACCATTGTATTATTTGATCATTATGGAGACCTTTATAACTTCTTTCAAACAAAATATTTGAAATAAAATCAAGAATTGTTCTTACTTCTAATAAAATCATTTAACATTAAAAATATCTTCCAATATTGTGATATCAAATGCATTATATCTTGCCATCTATTTGAAAAAGAACATGTCATTTTTGAAGGTATTCATCTCAATTATATCATTTTAAAGTTTGTAATATTTATAATATTATGTCTAATAATTAGCAAATAATTATTCTTGAATTGAATTTATTGGCTATTGATTTTCTATCTCTTTAGTATTACAAATACAAAAAACTATAAACAAGAATAGAAGATAGAATGCAATTTTTTTTAAGCCATGTTTTTTTTTATAGCAAAGATTTTCTATCCTTTATCTTAGTTTGAATAATATGGAGAAGTTTTTGATCTTGAACAAATGCCACATAATTGTACAAATTTTATAATTTCCTTTTATATTTGAGGCCACAAAAAATCTCTAAATATTAATTCTCAAGTTTTATTGTATATAAAATATCTAATTCTTGGGAAGTAAAAATAAGCTTAAAAAATACATAATCATGCTTTGTCTTTAAGAATGTATAATCATGACTTAAAAATATAGTAGATTAATCTTGATTTCAAACTTAGAAGTATCACAAGATTTAAAAGAATTATTTTTAATATGATGAATAAAAAGATCAAAAGACATTCAATTGAACTTACTTGAAAAAGGTTAAATCAATAGTTAATTTTGATTTCATAATTTAAATATGAAAATAGTTTTACTTCAAGAAAATCATCTTTTTTTTTTTAATCAAAATATGCATTTTTTTAGTAAAAAATAGGAACATTTAGAAAGAGCTTTGTGAATTCTATCAATACATCTTAATTAGAGGATTTGTTAAAAATATAATTTTAAGTCATTTAATCATATAAATATTAAGATTTTTTTAACTATTTAGGTATTTATTATAATTTATAATTATTTATAAATTACAAAAGTCTTATTAGAAAAAAAGTCATAAAAATGGAGTCTTTACAAATTTTGGAGGTAATTATCTTAGTTGATTTAATATTTTTATTTATTGTTAAATATTAAAGATTAGTTATTGAGACTAATGTCTTCATTGGTCTCTTGTTTATATGTATTACTTATAAAAATCCTATCAATGATTAGTTAGTAGTTAGAAGAAGCATAAAAAAAAAACTTCATATCTTTTTAATCAATTATATAGAAGATAGGATTTTTAGTGGATATAGATTGATTTTATTACTTTATAAAATAAAAGATAGAAAAATACAGACTTACATAGATTTTAGTATTATAAAAATATTATAATATTTTTTAAAATTTATTTAGAAATTTTTAGGAATTTTAGAGAAAAATTCAAGATCTAGATAAAAGTAAGTTTTATCACCTTGGAAGCCATTATAAAAAAATGGAACAAGATTTGAAGGCCTTAAAAGGTTTTTAGGCTATTTGAATATTTTTTAATATTATGATGAAGTCAAAAATTCAAAAATATGAGTTCTACTAGTAGAAAATATGATGACCATCAACTAGTCTAATCTTTCTAAGCAAGGAGGTACATAAGTCTTACATAAGTTGTAGCATCTTGGATGTAGGTAGGAAGATAAGATTAAGGCCTTGAGACTTCTTTAGGTACCCCATATATATTATATGTGAGCCTTAATGAAGCTCGAATCTTTGATCTAAAAGTAAGTTATCTTTGAGGTATAATATTTTTACTTAACTTTTCAATTATTCATTTTTTTATCTTTATACTTTTATAACTTATTCATAATAATTTGAAATTATATGTTTCTTATGTCTTTAATAAAACCATCTATCTAAAAATATATTCTAATAATATTTATTTTTATTTTTATTAGATAAAAATTTAATTAATAGATCATAGACTATTTTTATTATATACAATTATTTGATTATACTTATTTTACTTATTTTATATTTATTTTATTTTATTTATTTTATTTATTATTATATCTTATAATTTATACCAAAAATTATAAATAAATCTTAATTGATGCCATCTTGTAATTTGGATTGATGGTGAAATTTATCCTCATAAGTGTTTGACAAATCTAGTTGTTTATTGGATCCATAAGTGATTTTAAAATCAAATCTTGATAAGGATATGCTCCAACAAGCTTGGTGAAGATTCAAAATACAAGCCAATATAAAGTATATAAAGATCTTATGATTTGTATATACAATGAATAGATTAAAAGTGCCTTCTATATAATGATGCCATTCTTCAAATGAATCCACAATTGCAAGGACTTCTTTGTTGTGGATGTTATAGTCAATTTCCATTATTAATTTTTTTTTTAAAAATAGAAAGCTATGTAATAGATTTTATTATCTATGCTAATTTGTGCCAAAATTGTATCCATAGCAAAGTTTGATGTGTTTGTTTCTATAAAGAATGCTTTGAAAAAGTCAATATAATATAAGATTAGTGCAAAAAAAAATGACAACTTTAAGGCTTCCAAAGATGCTTTAGTTTATTTGTTCCATTCAAGTTTTTCTTTATGTGTCAAGTATATAAGAAGAGCTACAACTTGAGAAAAGTTTTTGATGAATATATAGTAATAATTGGCAAATTTTAAAAAACCTCATACATCTATGACTATTTTTGAAATCTTTCAATCTATGATAGTTTGGACCTTCTTAAGATCCACCATAAGACAATGATGTACCTTAAGAAGTCAACTTGAGTAGTATCAAATATATATATTTTTTATTTTAATATAAAATCTTACATCTTTAGATTTTGTAACATACAATGAACATAAAATTCATATTCTTGTATGATCTTAGAATAAATTAAAGTGTTGTCTAAATAATAGATGACAAAGTCATTAAGAAATTCATAGAAGACATCATTCATTAGATGTTAAAAAGCAACTAGTACATTTATGAGTCTTACATGCATGACATTATATTTGAAATATCTATATTTGATTTAAAATATAATTTTCTATTCATATTTTTTTTAATGCATACTAGATTGTATGCTCTTCATAGATCTATTTTAATATAGATTTTTACTTAATAAAATTGTGTGAAGATAAATTTCACTTTTTAATCCAAATTATAAGATGGCTTTAATTAAGAGTTGCTTGCATTTAGTAGTGTGAAGTAAAAGAAGAAAATAGCAATAAAAAAGGAAGATAAAATATAAAACAAATTAAATAAGAAAAATCAAGAAATTATACAATCCAAAACTTGACCATAGTTTATTTTTTGAATTTTTATCTAATAATTAGTAAAAAAAACTTTAAAATCTATTTAAAAAAAAATTATCTTTCTAATGATATAAAAAATACATAAATCCGAATTATTATAAATAAATTATAAAGGTTTTAAAATAACAAGTAAATAAATAAAAAGTTAAATAAAAATATTTTACTTCAATGATAACTTGTTTATAGATCAAGGATTTGAGCCTTAGTAAAGCTCACATGTAGTATGTATAGGTTCCTAAGAGAGGCAACGAGGCCTTGGTATTATCTTCTTAATTACCTTCAAGGTGCTATAACATACGTAAAATAGATATTAGTTCGTTTCTGTAAGATATTGATAAAATAGACTAATAGTCTATAGAATAGTCAGTTTAGGAAGACGGATGATTGATTTAGTTATTAAAAGTGATTAGTTACAAAATTATGATTAGAATTTAGGAATCAAGAGCGATTATATAAAAGTTTTAGAAGTTTGTTGGGGTGCCAGATTGTGATAGTCATGAGTCAGGGTAAGCTTGGTGCTACCTCTTTGTTTCTTTGTTTTTTTTGTTGTTGAAGAGTAATGGATAGTTTCTGAATATTGAGAAGTGAATCTATGGAATAAATCAGAGATTGATTTATGAGTTATTGATTATGTAATTGGAGTATTGAGTGATTGAATTATATGAAGAGTTATTGGAAGATTATGATTGTTGTTTATTGAGAGCTGTATGTGTTTTGGACAAAGAAAGTTGGTAATTACAGAAATTTTGTGAATTCAGATTGGTTGGAGTGAAGTCTGTTATTTCTAGTGTTGGATGGAAATTGTGTGTTTTGAGCGGTCTTTTGAGAGTGTAGGATTGCACACTGTTATTATCAGTTGATGAAGAAGTATTATTACTGGGAGAAAGTATTGTAGTATTTTTTAGTGTTTTAGTGGTTTGGAATACGGTTAATTGTGAGATCCTAACAAGCAAAATTCATACACTTAGTCTTTTCCTGTGTTCGAATTCCCATATATAGGTTTATTCTGAAAGAAACTGTAGAATAAGTAAAACGACAATCACATTTTAGCACTGCTACCGGGGATAGACAATAGCATTGAGTGTTAGGAATTAACTATCGATTTAGTTAGATGAGAGATAGGAAGCAAATTCAGTAGAATATAATGAAAGAATATGGTTATTAAGAATGAGAACTTAACAGTAAAGAGAATATGATAGTCGAAAGAAAGAATAGAGAGATTGCAAGCAAGAAATTTATTACGTAATGAGCAAGAACGGAAGTTAAAAAGGAATCATCAAAAAAGTTGGTTTAAACCATGGTTGCATGCCTGTCGGCATATCCGAGTATATTCAGAAGCTGATCAACATCAAATATTTTAACAATATATACCGTTAGAGAAATTACAAAGAGCACTCATAGAAAATTTGGTCAATAGACTAGTATTTTCCTTGAGGCCGTTAATTGCAAGTGGGAGAATCACAGAAGAATTGGGTATTCTATTGGATATGTTTCTAATAACAAAAGCTTTTAATTCTATCAAAACTAGTTCCGTAGAATAGCATAAATTACTGATCAATAAGAACCAATTTAGTGTATTTCAAAATCCATCATTTTCACCCCTAATTCAATCGACTAACTTAGTAAAAGACAATAATAGGAAATTGAGGAAACCTGAAAATTTAGAACAATCAATTAGGAAAGGCGCCACTTGTTTTGACAAAAGATTAAGTAAAACATTATTTTTTTCAATGGCAATGGGGGGTCCAGCGGTTCCAATAGCAGTACAAATGGGTGACATGAGCGATCGTATAATGAACGTGGCTCCATTACCTATTTTTAGGGATTTTTTGGATACAAATCTTGATCAACATTTATCTTAGTTTTTGACAACATGTGTAGCCAATAATGGAAGAACTGAAGATATTTGGTTACGATGGTTGCTAGCAACCTTAAAAGACACAACGTTTGAATAGTATAACTGTCAACCAGTGGGTCAATTTTTCAATTGAGAAGCATTAAAAAATACATTTTTAATCTATTTTTGTCCAATTGGTTTTGAGGATCAACTTCGAGAAAGATTAATGACTAGCAAAATGGGTCCAGGAGAGGCAATGGAATCATACTATGATCGTGTGGCAGATATACTCCGCAAGTGGCCAAATCACCAAATGTCAGAGGCTTTTCTATTGTCCATATTAATCAACGGATTGCACCCACCTAAATTAAAAATGTTTGTAAAAGAGGCTCAACTAAATACGGTAACTGCATCTTTCAATAAAGCCAATGTTTGGAAAGAATACCATTATGATCAATTTTTAATTGCGGGTGCCACGATGATTCCAGTTCAAGGCAGCTATCAAAATTTGACTTGGAACAGATGAGTGGATAGTTATCCATGGATGTTAGAAACAGTGGCTAATTTCAGTGCCAATATTCAGGGACCAGTTAATGTCACTCCATTGCAAGCTATACCATCTAACGTGACAACAACGTAGACTCCATATTTTCTATATCAACAACAAGTGGCAGAGTTATCAATAATATTAGCTCAAAAGATTCCAATGAAGCCTTGTTATTAAATTTGATGAAGAAAATGGAAGAAATGTCCGTTAATACGGTCAAGGATAAGGAGAAGTGGCACAAGCCTACCAATACTAGGACCAATGTATGGTGCAGTAATTGTAAGGGCCATGGTCATTTGGTAACAGAATGCCCTTCACCATCACAAATGATAGGTCAATGTACATTTTGTGGAAGAAAGCACTCAACACCTAATTGTTGGAATTGGCAAAGGCAACAACAATTCAATAATTAGACCATGATCCCACCGATTCAGTGGAATGTCAATCAAGTTCAAACGGGAAATAGATTTGGATGGAATAGAAATCGATCTTATTGATAAAATGGAGCATTCAATAACTTTCAAAGTTCCAATTTTAATTAGGGGTCTACATCAAACCTCCAGAACTATGGAAAAGAGCAGCAGAGGTATCAGCAATATGCCCCATCGGCGTCATCAAACCAAATACCTTCCATACCAATGGGACAACCAGGATCATTTTCTAATCCTACATGAAATAAGCTTAGTAGGTATATACCAATGGAGACATCCAATATGCCAAATGGAAGTGCAAGAAGACCACTTCGTTATTTCTGTTGCAGACAGATTCGTCATTATGCTAGTGAATGTCCCAATCTTAGAGCGAGTGATGATTATGTGCTAGTGTATGGAAATTACAAATAGTCGAGGCATACTTATCAGTAATATAATGCTCCGTTTAATTTCAATAATCGAGATCAACAGATCCAAAACCAAAGAAAAATTGAGGAGATAAATCAAGGTTCTCAAGATTCTCCGATAAATCATGTGGAATGTGTCCAAGCCATTCTTACCAAGAGACAGCAAAAGAGGAAAGGACCAATCCAACATTTGGGTGAGTTTGATGCAAAGGGCCAATTTGATCCAATTACGGGGACATCCAATCCATGTCCTATTACGAGCTTTTTATCCATTCTGAGACCTGACTCAATTGGATAACCCAATAAGGTCTCAATTACAGAGGCTTTGATTATGTTTCAAGCTGTTCCGTTCTCTACGCAATTTTGAGAAACGTCCTATCAATTGAAAGATCCTCTTGGGGGCATAAATTCCAAGGAAGCTCTGGCTACTGTTTCAATTCTAAATCTAGGACGAAAAAATATCTTACCTCATGGAGTTAAACTTAAACCAATGAAAAGAAAGAGGATATTAGAAATTACCTTAAATATGGAACCCTATGATATTTTGAAGGATCTGGATGCTATTCAGCCTTCTATTTCTATGAAGCAACTTCTAGCGGTTGCACTAGAATATTTTTCTACATTAAATTTATCGTTAACACGGCATAGGCAACGTAATAAAGAAGTTTGTGAAGTCAGTTTGAACCCTCATCCAAGTGCACCAACCATCAATGTTTCAATTGACGGTATTATGATCTCGGGTGTTCAAGTGGATGGTGGTTCCAGCATCAATTTAATGAACGCTAATACAATGGATGCTTTAGATTTGGAATACTTAGTATCCACAATATTGGTATTAATGATGGCAGATCATAGCCAGGTTAAACCAATGGATATTTTATGGAGTGTTTAAACTATAATTACTGCTATTGTGTATGAAATCGACTATATTATCTTTCGGTTACAATGATTAACTTTATTATATCCAATTTTATTGGGACGACCATGACTTTATCAAACGAAGGCCAAGAATAATTAGAGTCAGGATACTTTGACAATTGGCAAGGGTGGAGATAAAAAGGTGTTACAAATGTATCCAATACACTATTACGGGGAGTCTCAATTGCCAACATTTGAATTGACATTGGACAATGAGCTTAGCTCTGATGATGATGCAATAGCACTAATTATGGAGGCATCCGTGGAAGCAATCCAATACTCTAGAGTGGTATACCAATGTGGTGGTACGGAGGAGTACTTGATATACCCGTCAGATTCAAAAATCTCTGCTAAAGTTAGTATTGATTGGATGATCAAGTATGATGTGCACCATGTGAGTGCCTTGGACACAAGATTCAGTACTTCACACATATCGGACTTATCGACTAATTTGAAATCCACGCGAGAGTTGAAACTAAACATCGTCGCTGCACCTTTATATCAAACTATCAACTTGGTGACTACAGTAGAGCCTCGGACAATTAAGGTCTACAAAGGTATTAAGGAATAGGAGTTGATCTGCTAGACAAAATTTTTCTTGCATCATAAATCAGCTTTTGCTTGGACTTATGATGATCTAAAAGGTATCTTCTGTGAAGTCTGTGAGCATCATATCATTTTAGAGGAGAACACTAAATTGGTACAGCAGAGACAACATTGCCTTAATCCTAAATATTCTCTCATGGTGAAGGAGGAATTAGACAAGCTTCTTGCGGTTGGTTTTATTTATCCAGTATCAAATATTGAGTGGATTTTTTCAATTGTGATGGTGTCGAAAAAGAACAAAAAAATCCAAATTTTTCAAGATTTCTAGAAACTTAATGCGGCTACAAAAAAAGATTACATCCCACTATTTTTTACGGATAGTATGGATAACATGTTGTCATTATCACCAAGTAGTAAAAGAATAAGAGTGGGGCACTAGTTAAAGTCATTGTTTAGTGTTGTTTTGGATTGCTTGGAGTGCCATTTCTTGTGTTTCTTGTGTATTCAAAAGTAGTAGTTCCAGTTAAGAGTTAACAGTGAAGAGTCGGTCACAAGTGTCAATTGAAGATGTTCCAGAATGGTTGAGTCAGCAGCAGCATCAATTGGAACTTTGGGATATCCAGATCTTGAAATTAGAGGCTTAAGTTAGTGAATTGGGAGAGTATAATAAAGATCTCTCAAACCAGTTGAGAAAGGAATCGATGGAAGGATTGGACGAGGACGCTGCTCAGATAGGAATGGGGCTATGTAGAATAGATATTAATTCGTTTCTATAAGATATTGATAAAATAGACTAATAATCCATAGAATAGTCAGTTTAGGAGGACGGATGATTGATTTAGTTATTAAAAGTAATTAATTAGAGAATTATGATTAAAATCTAGGAATCAAGAGCAATTATATAAAAGTTGTAGAAGTTTGTTGGAGTGCCAGATTGTGATAGTCATGAGTCAGGGTAAGCTTGGTGCTACCTCTTTGTTTCTTTGTTTTTTTTGTTGTTGAAGAGTAATGGATAGTTTCTGAATATTGAGAAGTGAATCTGTGGAATAAATCAGAGATTGATTTATAAGTTATTGATTATGTAATTGGAGTATTGAGTGATTGAATTATATGAAGAGTTATTGGAAGATTATGATTGTTGTTTATTGAGAGCTGTATGTGTTTTGGACAAAGAAAGTTGGTAATTACAGAAATTTTGTGAATTCAGATTGGTTGGAGTGAAGTCTGTTATTTCTAGTGTTGGATGGAAATTGTGTGTTTTGAGCGGTCTTTTGAGAATGTAGGATTGCACACTGTTGTTATCAATTGATGAAGGAGTATTGTTACTGGAAGAAAGTATTGTAGTGTTTTTTAGTGTTTTAGTGGTTTTGAATACGGTTAATTGTGAGATCCTAACAAGCAAAATTCATACACTTAGTCTTTTCCTGTGTTCGAATTCCCATATATAGGTTTATTCTGAAAGGAACTGTAGAATAAGTAAAACGAAAATCACAACATATATTAGATTTATACACCTCTTTTTTTACATGGACTACAATAGCTATTAGTTATCCTATTTTCTATTCATAGATCAAATATTTTTGCATTCTTGACTTTACCATGGTGTTCAAAAACATCCAATTAGCTAAAGAACCTTGTGTGGCCTTTGATTCTTGTGTATTTCTTCATAATGGCTTCCAAAGTACTAAAATCTATTTTTATCAAAGTCTTAAAAATTATTCTAAAATTTCTAAATAAGTTCTTAATAAATTCTAAATAAATTCTAAAAATTTCTAATATGATTCTATAATTTTAATATCAATTTAATTCTATAATTTCCTATCTTGATAATTTTTTATAGTCATAAAATCAATTTAAATCCATTATAAATCCTACTTTCTATATAAATAATTAAAAAGACTTGAGATTCTTTTTCATGCTTCTTTTAACTACTAATTAATATTTATAGTTTTTTATAAGTAATACATATAGATTGAAGGCCAATGTAAATATTGATCTTAATAAATAATCCTCATTACTCAATAATAAGTAAAAATACTAAATCAACTAAGTTAATTACCTCCAAGACTTATTAAGATTCTATTTTTATAACTAATATTTTAATTTTCTATTTATTTAAGGATTTTAATACTATTTACAATATAATGTGATTTTAAGGACTCGAAATGTATTCTTTTGTCTTAAAACAACTAGTGTGTCTATTTAATGACTTATAAGTTGATCAAAAAGTCTTGAAATCAAAAGTAGATGGTACATATCCTTAATGTTGATCTTGTTGAATCCTTGATAGTTCACACACATCCATAAAGATTCATCTTTTTTCTTTTCAAATAAGATGAGAGTCTCTATTGAAAATTTAAAGTGACATATGAAGTTCTTATTTGAGTTTTTATTAATACATTCTTTGAATACAATCAACTTGTTTTGTGATAGGTTATAAATTATTTTTTGATAGAATCTTTGTATATAAAATAGAATGCACATTGTGAATCTAAAAAGACTAAGATTTTGTGATTTTTTGGTCCTAAATAAATTTCTACTATAAATCAAGATGAAGAATCTAAGGAAAAAATAAGACTTTTGCTAGATATTATGCAAGATCTAGTAGCACGATCCTTATTTTTCCTAGAGAGACTTATTTTCTAATACATTGTCTTCTTTGGCAATCATGTTTTTTTTATTTTGTAGATGAATACTTCTTTAGATAATATTGAGCAATGTGCTTAGATTTTCCATCATATAGATACAACCCTTTTTAATAATATTGAATCTTTTCTTGCTTATTAAGAAGTTTGAATATATCGTTTCAATTTGCATAGATTGCAATATTAATAAATAAACTTTTATAAACTTAGAATTCATTGCTATGACTTGACTTATATTCCTTCAATCAAATCTTTGTTCTTGGCATCTTTTAAAGAGATAATTATTGCATGGAATAGCTTAAGCAATAAATTACTTTAATAAATCTATTTTTAGTATTATTAATAAAAAATCTTTGATATTAAATTTTAATCCATGTAGAAATTTATTGATAATATTTTTAGCATTTTGATCTCCATCTTAAGTAAGGTTTTGGAATTTATTATTATATATGGTAGCTAAATATGATTTTTTATTATAAATTATAAATTTGGTCTTTTTTATCTTTTTTCAATCATTTTTTTTAAATATGATTATTAAGACTTTTGATAATACATTTAAATTTAAAAATAGTCATAAATTCTTTTCTATTAAAGGTGTAAACAAAGAAAGAACACTCTAACAGAGAAGTGTACCTATGAATCCAACTTCAATAAATTCATAAGAGTATTAAAAAAGATGCAACTTTAGATAGAACTTTATTTGTTGTAGAAATCTTCAAAACTTTGATCTTCTTCCATCAAACTTTTTTGGCATACTTATCTTTACCTCCTTTATACTTTTAATAGTAAGATTTTTTGGATTTAGTTGTGAACTTCATTTGCTTACTTCTTTCAATTGTAGAACTTTTTATTATAGACTTTAAACATCATTGTTGACTTCTTTCATAGGTATTGGAATACTACTTCCATAGTTGAGATTTTGACCTTGAGAGTATTGTCAAGCTTATAAAAAATTGTAATAGTTGAAAATCTATTTTCACTTTTAGTGAGAGTAACATCTATAATTTTTTCTTTTATAGATAAATCAAATAAATCTATAAGTTATATTAGAGAAGGATAATTTTTAACTTCTAATATCAAATAAAAATTTCTATAAAGAATGGTAATGTACTTTTTTAAGGAAAAAATCACTATTCAAAAACTAAAATGTTAAATTGAAGGTGGATAGTTTGCAATCTTTAAAATACAATAATAGAGGCAGGATAGTCCACTCACTTCTAAAAAAAAGACAAGAAAAATAAGTTAGTTGTCTTGTCAAACTATCAAGGATATGAATCTCTAACAAATAAAAATTCAAATACTCTTATATAATTCAATAAGAATTGATATTTACTAAAAACTAATATTGCATTGAAATTAGAATGGCTATTGCCAAAGACAAAAATACTAAAAAATCTTGAAATAAGACTAAGGATTAAAATAATTTTAAAATAAAATAATTTTAAGTTGATATGAGTAAAGAAGACTTCATTCTTACCTCTATATATACTATCTAACTAAAATCTTCATAACAACATTCTATAGGACTTTTGACATGTGTTTAATTTACAAGTCATATGTCTTAACTTACAAGACAAGTTTTTTATATGTGTACCACATTGAAAGCTTATACCATAAGCTATCAATACATACAACATGTGACTTATTTTTTGGCCAAGTTTTTAATCTATCAATCACCTATAGACATGTATATAGATAAAATTTTATCTATAAAGCTTTTAAAAAGCTTTCTTATAAAATATTATTAAATTAATTAATTTTTATTTATTCATAATATATAGGTAATTAATAGAATAAATATATATATCCATAATAGATAGTTTTGGATAAAATGGAATAACATCCCTATTATCAATAACCAATTTTCAAACTTCAAAAGTTCTTCTATCATTTTATCATCAATATTAGAAATATCCATCGAAATCTATTATTATTTCTTCTACAAATATTTTTAAGTATTTCTTTATACAACAAGTAGCTTCTATATAAGATGCTTGAAGATTCTATATTTAACATAAATTATATACCATGCATTGTAGAATAAATTCAAATAACTCTTGATCATTGTCTTTATTTGGAAATTTTGTAAAAACCATATGATGTACATCTATAGTGCATCTAATTTTTTTTTTTATCCAAAAAATTCAAAATATATATATATATATATATATATATATATATATATATATATGACATATACCTCTCTTTTGAAATTCAATGGTATAAATATATGCAACAACATGATTAAAAATATATATATATTTTTTTATCTTCTAAAATTACATATTTTTTTAGCTCAAATATACTAGCAATCAAATCTAGATGATTTCTTATTTGTTGTCACTAAAGTAATTCATTTTGGATTTTGTACCATCTTATATTTCTTATCATTTTCATAAAAATATTAGGATGTTGATAAAACCTTATAATTAACATAGAATTTTAAAGTATTTCCATCATATGCCTTACACTTCTAATGTGTGATGATGGAAGTAAGATCATGCATCCTAAATTATTTGATTTATATTCTCTTTCTTTAGGCTCGATACTTTGATGAGTTATGACAACATCTATCAATCCTTGGTACAAATCAACATGTAGATTTCTTAGATTATAATATAGATATTGCAAATTTGATTGATTAGTTGCTACCTATCTATCAACCATAAATTATTGCAATAGCTTTCTTCTATGTAAAATTGTGAAATATTTAATAGGACTTAAAAATAGTCAATAAGTAAAATAATCTATTTATACAAGGTTGTTGCTTCTCCAATCTTCTTGTCTTGCACCTTCTTTTTTTTCAACAATATCTATCATTACATTTTGTGTCGTTAAACAAAGATGCCATCTAAGGATTTTATGCAAAAAAAATAATAATATAGTAAAGAGACAAATAAGTAGAATGAGCCTCATGAATCTTTTCTAATAAATCTATTACAATATAGGTAAATAATAATATAGAGAAGTGTATTAGACTTTGATCCATGTCCAAAAAATATTATAGAAATTTTTTCAAAGTGATAAGAAGATAATATTGGCATCTATTGGTCTAATTCATGAAGTGCAAAGAAACTACAAGATCCACTTCTACTGCTCCTTCATTCTATGCTTGAGATAGTATTTCATATGTATGTCTATATGATTTAATAAATGGATTTTTCTTCTTCAAAACTTCTCCAATTGCTTACATAGTTTGGCTCAATAAATCTCGATTATATTCTATTCTTTTATCTTGAATAAATGATGCACTGTAGATATAAAGTTGTACATAAGTTGAATCAATACCTATTTTTGGTAACGATGCTCTTGCCAAATGGTGTAACTCTTTATTTACTCTAAAATTTTATAGAATATTTTTTTGAAGCACAAATCAATCAATATTTACATCTAAGGATATAAATACATATGTAACATTGTACTAATAGATATTTCCTTAAAATTTCCTTGTTCTTGTGTCTTGGTCTTCAAATAAGCATTTCAAATGCAAAGACAGAGAAATTAGAAATGATAGAAAAACTTTTCCTTGAAAAAGATTCTTTCTAAATATTATTAACTTCTTTGAAGATTGGACTAGATCTTTATCAAATCAATGCAATGAGTTACAATGAGAACAAAAAACATTTAGTCTACCTAGATTATGTACACCTTCAGCACTTATCATTATAATCTTTCTTCAATCTCTCTCTTTGCAATCATTTATAACTATTTCAGCTTCTTTTTGTACTCTCATATGTTCTTTACGTGGTCATAAAGAAATTGCTTTCTAATTTATTTTAATCATTGTCAAAGTTAGACCATTCATTGTAGCATAGGTTCTACCAAATAATTGAAATCAACTTATAAGCATCAAAATTATACCTACATAAATTTTCAATAAAATTTTATTATTCAAATATTTTAGCAAGATTAAATAATACTTGTAAAATAAAAATAAGTGAACATAGCTTAATTAGTCAAAATATAATGCCACAATGATTTAAAAAAAATTATATCCATGCATCCTATTGATTATGATTATACATAGTTTTACGATGACTAGCTAAAATAAAAAGTTTAATTTTTCCAAAATATTATATTTTACAAACTAAAATGAATACATAAAATAATATATATATTTTTATTTACTAAATAATATATTAATATTTATTTCTTTACAAATATATATATATATATATATATATATATATATATATATATATATATATATATATATATTTATTGAAAAAAATGATAAAGCAACTCAAATTTTTATTAAAGCAACTTACTCTACTTTAAGCATGATTGCACTCTTGGAGTTCCAATTCTTGTTCCTAGTCATTTTTTGTTTCCAACCATTGCTAGGGATTGTCACGGATATACTCATGTAAGCTAGTAATTATATATATAAATAAGTAGAAGTAAGTAAAAGTAGATAAAAGTAAGTTAATTCTATAGTATTTGATATGAAAGTTTTTTAGAAGCTTTATAGACGCTGCTTTGACTTCATAGGTGTCTTTAATTGACTTTTTGGATTAGAAACGTGGTCAACAAGTTGGCCATGTGCCACACATATTGTTAGCTTGAAGACCAAGCTAACTATGTGGCCCACATGTAAAAAAACTTACCTTGTAAGTCAAGGCAAGCGTCCTACGAAGTCAATATATATTGGAGGTCCTATAGAACATCGCCATGTAACTCCTAGTTAGATAGTATATATAGAGACAAGAGTGAAGCCTTCTTCACTCTTGACAACTACTTTCTTATTTCTTGTCTAGTTTCAAGAGTCGTTATGGTTTCTAGTCTTTAGCAATAGCCATTCTAGATCAATATATTATCACCTTTGATTGATTTCTAAGTATTTTCGAGTGACACAAGAGTGTATTGAGATTTTCTTTCTTTGGAATTCATGTCCTTGATAGTTTGACAAGAGTGCTAACATATTATTTTTGTCTTCTTCTAGAAGTGAGTGGATTATCCCACTTCTATTATTGTATTTTGAAGGTTGTTAAATATCCACCTTTAAATAAAAAATCTTGTTTTCTAACATTGATCTTTTCCTTAAAGAGAGTGGATTATCCCTCTTTATGGAATTTGTTTTTAGAGGTTGTGGATTACCCTCCTCTTATTTAACTTTTGAATTCGTTTGAGTTGTCTATAGAAAGAAAAATCATGGATGCTACACTTGGTGGAAGTGAAAATAGATTTGTAACTATTGCAGATCTTCATGAGTTTGTCAACACTCTTAGGACCAAAATTTCACGCATCACCAACATCAACCATAGAAGCACTATTCTAACTACTATAGAAGAAGTTCAAAGTCTATGCCAAGAAATTGTGCAGTTGAAGGAAACAAGTCGATTAGCCTCACAACCAAATTCCGGAAGTTTTGCTTCTACAAGCTCGAGGGAGGCAAAGATTAGTATGCCTGAAAAGTTTGATGGAACAAGATTAAGATTTCGAGGGTTTTTGTAATAAATTAAACTCTACTTAAGGTTGCATCTTTTCTAATACCCTCATGGATTTACTCAAGTTGGATTCATAGGTGCACTTCTATCTCGAAGTGTTCTTTCTTGGTTTGCAGCTTTGATGGAAAAGGTTTCACGACTACTCTATGATTTGAAGTCATTCTTGGTAGTATTTATGGCTATATTTGGAGAAAGTGATCAAGAAAGGATAGCAGAGACTAAGCTTATATCACTACGACAAGGATCACGTTCAACCACCACGTATGCCGCTGAATTCGAAAGTCTTGCTTGTGATGTGGAATGGAATGATAAAGCCCTTATCAATCAATTTCGCTATGGATTAAAGGATAATGTCAAAGATTTGTTATTAACAATGCCAAAAATAGATTCTTTAAAATAATTCATTGCTCAAGCTATTGCATGTGATAATCGTTTATTTGAAAGACATCAAGAACAAAGATATGATTGGAGAGAAACAACTCAAGTCATGGCAACACCTTCTAAGTTTTTGGAAACCTTTCCATCAAGGCCAGAGCTAATGTAAATTGATACGGTACGTTTTAAATCCCTCGCTGAGTAGGAAAAGACTAGACAACGTCAAGAGGGCTTATATCTATATTGAGGAGAAGCTAAACACACTGCTTAACATTATCCAAGAAAGCAACGTAATAACAAAATGAGGAGTACGATTGCAAAAGAAGACAATGTGATGGAAAACGAGTTCCTTTAGCTACAATAGGGACCGAGCGGTTGGAACCATATGCAATACGTAGTCAAGGTCTTATTCTCTCCTAAGATCCCTCACCTTATTTTACAATAGATGTGTGTTTAGGATCCAAAAATCATAAAGTCTTTGCATTATTAGATTCAAGAGCCTTAGCTTATTTCATAGACGAAGACTTTGTCAAAAAACAAGAAATATTGTTAGTCAAGAAAATCAAATCCATACATGTGGAAGTCATAGATGGTCGTTCATTGTCTTCTAGTGATGTTATCCATGAGACTGTTCCTTTAGATGTAGTAATTAAAGATCATAATAGTGTAGTAATATTTAATGTGATACGATCTCTTTTGAATTCAGTCATTTTAGGACTATCTTGGTTAGAAAAGTACAACCCTCAAATAGATTGGATTTCTTGTAACCTTAACTTTTCTAGTAGTTTATTTCGAAATTCTATTAATCAAGAAGAAATACATAAGTCTAGTACATCTAAACGCTTACTAATAGGGGCAAGAGCTTTCATGCATGTAGCCAAAGAGGGGTCATCTTTTGCTTTATATGCCACGTCCATTTCAGATAGTGAAAAGACATCAAGTGGTATTCCTAGCCAATATGAAGAATTCCAAGATATTTTTTAGAAGAAGAATGTAGATATTCTTTCCAAAACATCGACCTTATGATTGTTCAATTGATCTTCAAGAAGGAGCTCAACCGCCATTTGGACCAATCTATACCTTATCACAATACGAGTTGGCTACACAAAAGGAGTATATTGACAAGAACTTGGCTATAAACTTCATATGCCATTCAAAATCTCCAGCAGGAGCGCCAATCTTATTTGTAAAGAAAAAAGATGGATCTCTACGGATAAGTGTAGTCTATTGGGGCCTTAACAAGATCACCATCAAAAATAGGTATCCTTTACCTTTGATTTCAAGACTTCTTGATCAACTCAATTAAGCAAAGATCTATACAAAAATAGATCTACGAGGAGCATACAACTTGGTCTGCATCAAAGAAGGAGATGAATGGAAGACTACTTTTTGAACTAGGTATGGACATTTTGAATATAATGTCATGCCTTTTGGACTCACAAATGCACCAACTACTTTTCAACATCTTATGAATGATGTTTTTTGTGAGTTTTTAAATGATTTTGTTGTTTGTTATTTAGACGACATTCTAATCTATTCTAAAAATACAGAAGAACATAAACTCCATGTTTGTCATGTGTTACAAAAACTAAGAGATGCAGGATTATATGCCAAGTTGAAAAAGTGTGTATTCCACACTACTCAAGTTGACTTTTTAGGATACATCATTTTCAACAAAGGCCTGATAATGGATCCCAAGAAGGTCCAGACTATCATAGATTGGAAGATTCCAAGAACAGTACGAGATATGCAATGCTTTTTGGGCTTTGCAAATTACTATTGAATCTTCATCAAGAACTTTTTTCAAATTGCAGCTCGACTTATGTGTTTAACTTGTAAAGACAAATTTAAGTGGAGTAAAGAAGCTAAAGTAGCGTTTGATGGTTTAAAGAAAAAAATTACTTCTGCACCAATCTTGTATCGCATCGACTTCTCCAAGGTATTTTTTATAGAAACAGTTGCATCAGACTTTGCTTTGGGTGTCGTTTTGTCATAAATAGGAGTAGATGACAAGCTCCATCTAGTAGCTTTTTATTCCAGGAAATTTTCAGCAATGAAGATTAACAATGAAATCCACGATAAAGAGCTTCTTGTAATTGTGGATTCATTTCAAGAATGGCATCATTATCTAGAAGGCACCTCAAGTCCAATCACTGTGTACATGGATCATAAAAACCTCAAATATTTCATGTCAGCATGCATATTAAATTGTCGTCAAGCTTGTTGGAGCATGTCTTTATCAAGATTCAAGTTCATCATCACTTATCGACCAGAAAAATAATAAGGTTTGTTTGATGCCTTGTCTAAACATTCTTATCTTGTACCAAAAGAAGGAGATGTAGCTTTTGAGCAACAAAGAATGGTTCTCTTGAAGCTAGAGCAATTTCATCTTCGAGCAATAAAATCAACATTGATTGTTGATTTAACTTTTCTCAAGCAAGTTCAGTTAAGTATGTCTTTAGACCCTCTTGTTCATGATATCAAGAATAATTCTTCTAAATCTCATGATGCCTCTAAATTCGAATTCAAGAACAACCTACTCTATTTTGAAGAATGTCTATATGTTCCAGAAGGAGAAGCACATTTACGTGTTCATCAAACTCATCACGACTTTCTAGCAGCAAGACATTTTGGATACAATAAGACTTTGGAGTTGATATCTAGGGATTTTTGGTGGCCTCAAATGTGGAAGGCAACTGAAGATTTTGTACAATCATGTGATGTTTTTTCAAGATCAAAAACTCCTCATCATCGATCTTTTGGACTTCTTCAGCCATTATCCATTCCAGAACAACCATGGTCTTTTCTTTCTATGGACTTCATCACAAATCTTCCAAGCTCAGGTTTTTATGACTCTATATTTGTGATAGTAGATCGCTTCACCAAGATGGCATATTTTGTGCCATGTACAAAATCCATCACGGGTTAAGAAACAACTAAGCTTTTTATTGATAATATCTATCGCTATCATGGATTACCAAAGGATATTATATCGGATAGGGGAATTCAGTTTGTATCAAGATTTTGGAAAATTCTTTTTAAGATTTTACAAATGGATATAAAACTATCTTCGGCTTTTCATCCTCAAACTGACGGATAGACATAACATGTAAACCAAGTCTTGGAGCAATACTTAAGATGTACCATCAACTATCAACAAGATGATTGGACAACTCTTTTGCCATTCGCACAGTTTGCTTATAATAATACGATGCATTCTTCTACACAACAAACACCTTTCTTTGCCATTTATGGTTATCATCTACAACTTGACATGTTTGATTTTTCAAAAGTTGATAATCCTGCGGCAGAAGATATGGCAAATCGGTTGTCAAAGTTACATTCAACAATGAAGGCGTAATTAAAAGAAGCTCAAGAATGACAAAAGATAAATACGGATGTCTATCAAAAGAAACAACTACCATTCCACATGGGCGATGAGATATGGTTACTTCGTCGCAATATCAAGATCACTCGTCCTTATGATAAGTTGGACTATCGAAGGCTTGGACCATTTTCTATTTCTGTAGAAATCAATCGAGTTGCATATCGTTTACATCTACCAGAGTCAATAAAAATCCATCTAGTATTCCACGTATCTCTTTTTGAACCATACAAGATAGTGGACATACCAAGAAGAAGACAAGTTCTACCTCCTCTTATAGAAGTGGAGAATAATGAAGAGTTTGAAGTGAAAGAAGTCATAGATTCAACGCTACGTCGAAATAAATTGAAATATCTTGTCCATTAGCACAGATATGATATTAGTGAATGCACATGGGAGCCAGTAAAGAATCTTGTAAATGCAATAAAGGCGGTCGAGGCTTTTCATCGACGACATGCATCAAAATCAAGATAAAAATCTTCCTTATAAAAGAAACAAGATCTAGATAAGATAACATTCTACTTTTAATCCTTATTTGTAGCTTCTTTGTAGTTGTAACGCTAAAGAGATGGAGAATCAATAACTAGCGGATTTGACTCAAGAGCCTTCATTTGCTGACCTACCAGACAAGACATTACGATTGTCACAACTTTCAAGATGACACAATCGAGATGAAGATCTTCAAGAACGACATATTCTTCTTCAAATAGATGGTCAGATACAACGTATTTAATATCACGACCTTGGAAGAGACTCCCGATATTTGGTGATTTTACTAGAAGTAGAAACAACTCCTGATGGTGTTCCAAATGTTTTATTCAAAGGAAGTAATGAAGGCCTCAACAATGATCAAATAATTGGGTGGTCTTCCCGCCTTGGTATGGGACACTACCGATGGTTGAGAGGCCCTATCAATCATCTTCGAAGAAAACAAAGATGAGAGTATGTGGCGAATATAATTTGTCGCAACATATGATGACCGCTCCCTATGGAACTCGTCCATAGAAGGGAGGGTAATGTCATGGACATACTCATGTAAGCTAGTAATTACATATATAAATAAGTAGAAGTAAGTAAAAGTAGATAAAAGTAAGATAATTCTATAGTATTTGATATGGAAGCTTTCTAGAAGCTTTATAGACACTGCTTTGACTTCATAGGTGTCTTTAATTGACTTTTTGGATTAGAAACGTGGTCAACAAGTTGGCCATGTGCCACACATGTTGTTAGCTTGAAGACCAAGCTAAGTATGTGGCCTACATGTAAAAAAACTTGCCTTGTAAGTCAAGGCAAGTGTCCTACAAAGTCAATACATATTGGAGGTCCTATAGAACATCGCCACGTAGCCCCTAGTTAGATAGTATATATAGAGACAAGAGTGAAGCCTTCTTCACTCTTGTCAACTACTTTCTTATTTCTTGTCTAGTTTCAAGAGTCATCATGTTTTCTAGTCTTTGACAATAGCCATTCTAGATCAATATATTATCACCTTTGATTGATTTCTAAGTATTTTCGAGTGACACAAGAGTGTATTGAGATTTTCTTCTTTTGGAGTTCATGTCCTTGATAGGGATGGAGGCTAGAGGTTAGAAATGTCAAGAACAGAGGCGACTGTTGAGAACAAAGGAGTAGTTGAGAATAGGAGAATAGCTTAGGAACGTGGTATGTGGGTCGATTGAATAAAAATTTGGATTGCTTTATCATTTTCCTATATTTATGCAAATAAAGTTGAATTTAAAAAAATTCACATAAAAGCAAGGAATTAAATTCTTATAATTCAATTTTTATACAACAATTCTTATTGTAATTGACAATACTTTTAAAATTCCAATAAAACTTTGTTATTCAAGAATTTTATTTATAATGAAGATATAATATGAAATATAATATAATAAATATACTATAAGAACTATAAAAACTATAAATATAAATATAAAAACTACATGTAGATAAATTAAGATAAAAACTATAAAAAAAATTAAATATAAAAATAAAAATTTCTATATATAAAACTATAAAATGAAAAAAATGATAAAACGATTTTATTTCTTGTAAAATTCTATATCTTATAAAACTTTAAAACTTTAAAACTATAAATATAAAAATATAAAGATATTTGATATAACTATAAAACTATAAAAATACTACAAATACTATCTACAGTGATCAAATACAAACTGTAAATACTGTCTTTACATACTGCAAATACTGTGTTTACATACTGATAATACTGTGTTTTAAATACTGGTCCAAGTAAGGAGAGGTCTGTAAAGCTCCAGCTTGTGAACTTCCCAACATAACTTTGCTGCGAAAACTTCTCGTCGCAACTTTCTTAATCCCCCAATTGCGCCCAGGAACGTCGTTTCAAGGGCTGTGAGGATAAGGCGTAAACTAAACCGCTTAGTAAGTCACATATCACAATCTTCTTTGATGAATTGCAAATCAGAAGTACAGACCTGCACTGAAATCTAGATTGTGTGGTTGCAATGACTCGTAATAAATGAGCGTCGTCGTCGTCGATTGTAATAAATGAGCAAACCTGTGGAACCAAAACTCCTACATCCCTGTGAGCGCCATCAAACCACAACTCAAAATTCATCGCACACAAAAAATAAAAATAAAAATAAAAAAACGAAAAAACTCCGCAGCTGTGAACTCACCATTCGAACACTTCTGCTATCTGAAAGAACTCCGACACGTTCACTCAACCACAACCTCTTGACTCAATCGTGCGCTTCGAAAAAAGCGCAGATGTGACTCAAACACTGCCAAGGAAGAGTCCGGCAAGCAACTGACAAATTTAGCTACAGAATTCAACAACCTTTGTTCCCAACAACGAACAGGGAAAGCCTATTGTATCCCGCAACAGGGACGCGCGATTCTGCCACGTACCGCACACTCGTCAGTGAGAGCGACGCCGAAGCTTCTGTGAACGCCGTTGCCACGGAGTTCGTAAGGCGATTGCTCCGTCTTAAGCAAAAGCCAATTTCTTCACTGATTTCACTGATTGTGAACTGAAAATGCTGATTTTATCAACAAATCGAAGTTTACATCGTCTGTAAGAGAATTACTCGATTCATTGTTATTAGGTACAGGATGTGAACCTTCCTATTTTCAAAGAATCAAATTTTCAAATTTTTTCTCCTAGATAGTGCTCGTCAAAATCCACGCCCGTTCCATGTGACCACGTCGTAAAGCTTGCTGAGCCTTCCCCGATGTATTCGCCTTCCAATGCTTCTTAGACTTCAAGTGATTTGTACAGCAAAAATGAAAACATGAGCACAGAAGCATACGTTGTAGTTGTTGATATATTCATAATATGTAGATACCTTTTCCTATTCAGGAATTGGATCGGACCAACTCGGTCCTCACGAAGAATAGAACTCCACTTGCATTGGGAACGCTTATGGGAACTCTTTTAGGAACGTCTTCAGAAAACTTATCGTCAAAAGCCCTCGTCTCCGTGGCGGCCTGTGCTAACGGATTCTCTTCCATATTACCTCAATCGCTGCCCGGCATCCAAAGCTACCCCAGGGACAAAGCCCTGAAGGATCCTGGCCTGCCCCCTACCTACCCGTAGAAAGATTCGTCCTGCCCGGCTGAGCGAGAGGTCGAGAAGCATAATAAGCTCTCGACTCCTTCATGCCTTTTTTTCTCGCTTTGCATTCCAGCCACACCCCCGCATCGCCGGCCGATTTCTTGCACTCGTTTTCGCCGTGGTCGCATTCCTCACCCTTGGCCCCCTTGTCCGGTATGTGCGCACCTCCCTCCCTCCCGATCTCATTTTCGCATCGTTGTTTTGGGTGCATGGATGTTGATTCTAGGGGTTCGGAGGGTCTTGCAGAGTCGAGTGTTGTTACGATTCGCAAGTTGTGGGCTGTTGAGATTTTGGATAATAGGTGTTCAGACCATCTCTGCGAGTTTGGCTTCATGGCTCCACATGTGGGTTTGTCTGTGCATTGTGTAACATGCATGTGGACCCGTTCGATAGTGTTAAGGTCCAGTTTCGGTTTGGGTGTGAAGGAGGGGGTGGTGGTTGTTGGGCTGTTGTCTTAATGCTGAGGTTGTAGTAACCTAGGTAGGTATCATTAAAAGAATGTTGCGTGCTGCTCATTAGGAGCCATGGTGATTAGTGGCCTTCCTCGGCCTTTTCCCTTGGTTTTTTCGAGACGGCTTAGTGCCAGGAGGTGAGGCATTTTTGTCCCCCTTCCCCCACGACTTAAGAGGCATATGAACCTTCATGATACTCATATTGTTTGAGCGGGCGACGAGATCGTTGGCTGAGATAAAGGGTTAGAAGTTGCAGTGGTGATACACCGTGACGGTTGTTGAGGGATGGCGTGCTGGTTTTGCTCGTTGTCGAAGCCGTAAAGTGACTAATCGCGTGTCATAAAGTTTGAAACCGCATGTTTGGGTGTGGTGTCTGAAGATCTATTCCGGAATGTATTTCTGGATCTGTAAGTACACGAGTAGCGCACATGTTAAATGTCGATTGCTAAATGCTGCCTTTCTCTTCTTCTCCTCTTCTCTCTCTCTCGCACACAGACACACACAGCGTAGGCTGTGGCAAATCCGAATGAATGGGTCAGCGCACGCTGCATTAGGACTTCTGAGACACACTTCAGCTTAGAGGGAGCTTTATCACATTAGGAGATAAAGACTCAGTCGTCGTGGTGCAAACCTTCTTTGCCAGGATGTCAGGCTATGAGGCAGAAGTGCGTCGTGCCCCTCGCATAATAGACAGTTCAAAGGCTAGGTCTTTTTTGAGGTACGGACCGACGCTCTCGGTGTATAATGTAGCCTGTCTTTAACCAAAATTTTCGAATAGAGAAACACCGTCTTCAATCTTCAGCACGGTCATTGCTGTGGTTCGTGGCTTAAGTTATTTTGAATCTCTCTCGGATCGCTTGAATTCCGTGCCTGTTATTAGTATAATTTTTGGAGCAGCACCAGTTGGTGTCACGAAGGGCGGCCCAAAGAGAGTTGCCCGCTGTTTCCTTCCCTCTACTATCATACTACCACCAGGAAACCATACATGCAGCAGTCTTCGCCTTGCCCGACTGCTTACATTTATTTCTGTTATTTTATTCTATTTTGGAATCATGAACGATATGCTGAACCTTACACCTTGGGAAAGTTTGATACCAGTCGTGTTTTATTGGTCCCACCTCATCCAAGCTTGTCGATGAAACCACCCATCCTCTTGTTGCGATGTATGTCTAGTTTATCCTTCGTTTTCGTGGCACGGGACAATATTAGGCGTAGGTACACGTACGTGAATCTAGTTACATTTGGAATTTCACGTTATTGCTGGAGTTGAGATTAACATGATCTTGCACAGTGTCATTAGAGAGGGAATCAAACTATTTGACGCAACACGGAAAACAATCTCAGGTTCGTAAACCGCTTATGGCATGCAGAAAATATTTGTTAACTTCTGCTTTACAATCTGTATGTGAATCCACATATTCTGATCAGATGTGTGGAATAGTGGAAAGAGCGGCGTGAAATAGGATTATTGGTGTGTCAATGCGGTCGTGGTCCTCAAGGGAGCCAGCAATAAATCTGATGTACGGTCTCTGGTCCTTTTGCAGGATCATCTTACCGCACACTTGTATATACATGAGGCTGCTGTACATGAAGAGTTTAATTTTGTACACATACACCCACGGTGTCTTTGGACTTGGAGCAATATAGGTTTTGGAAGTTGTTGAAACTGGGAATGCGGTAACGTGCTTGGGTAAGAGTGATAGACTGAAGACGGGGTTCGTTGGGGCTGGAAGCGCACGAATCAGCAAAACTGGAGATCGCAAGGAACCTAGGTGGTGTCCAGCACCTGGCTGGGGCCTGGAACTCGTTGGAGAGCCGTCCAGAGATGAACGAGAGGAGACGACCTTTGTCGGGATTTCGAGTGGAGGGAAACGATGAGGAGGTGATTTGTCCGAAACCGCGGCGACCAACGAACGTGTCGTGTCCTGTAAACGAGTTGATGAAGCCTCCAAGGCGGCGACGAGGGTACGTGTGGAGCATGTGTGGTTTGGTGTGGGTAACATGATAGGAGAGGTGGTATTGGGGTGTAGCGTGGTATGGGGATGGATAGAGTGTTGTATGGGGCGTGGTGCTGTGACGGAACATGAACCGAGTCGTGGTGTGCTTTGTTGTGGCGGTTGCAGTCAGGCGACGGTGCGAACAGAGGGAGATGCGGGATTTGAGTTATTGGATATACTTCTGAGCAAGGTGAGTGATCAGAGACCGGTGCGGTGTGGATTCGGGAATGCGGCGGCGTGCCATTGCGGTGGGGGGTTTGTTGTATTTTGTGTGTGTGTGTGTGGGGGGGGGGATGAGTGGTAGTAACGGGCGTGTTACGTGGTTTTGGGGTAGTTGGGGCAGCGGTGGTACAGGATGCGGGGTGGTAATGTGTGGGCGTACTGTGGTGCAGGGTGGGTGTGGGGACGTATCGAATTTTGGGTGTTCGCCGCCGTACTTCTGCGGGTCGCCTCCGAGTCGGTCGGGGAATCCGCTGATTCACGACGTGCAGTTCCTGCAGAGAGCTCAGTCGGTTCTGTCGCATCAGGTGTCGGGTCGCGGGCCGAAGTCTTTCGGCGGGAATCCGATGGTGCGAGTGGAGGGGTTTGCGTCGGGCGGTGCGGACTCGCGGTCTCGAGTATCGGCACTTGCGTGACGGTAGGGTGGGGGTGGAAGTGGAGACGTTGTAGGTAGCGAGAGAGAAAGAGAGAGAGAGAGAGAGAGAGAGAGAGAGTGTGATATTGGAGAAGGCGATGCCAGTGGGAGGGCGAATAGATTTTTGGTAATGATTTTGTGACGCTCCAAACGCGGTCAGATGAAGTCGAAGGTGCACACAGCGGAAGCGGTGCTGGGTGTGCACGAGACGGCCCAGAGGAAGTCCGAGGAATCAGGTTTGACTGATTTGGAGGTTGGACACGCGCGCAGCGGTGTAGAGGCGTGGTCGAAGGATCCTGGGGGAGGTGGCTTTTTTTCGAGTTTGGAGAGTATTTTTCTTTTTATACTTTTTTTATAGAATATTTTTTCGCATAGTTATTTTGGAAGTATTTTCTTGGTGACTTTTTCTTGAAAATTGGAAAGATTTGATCCCTGTACACATGACGGAGCAGATGTAGTGAGACAGTTTAGCGAGCAGCGGCGAGGAAACCAGGAAATCGGTTGAAAGCGCCATGAATTGGTGCGTGGCACAGCCCAGCGTGTTGGGTTGAGTGCATGGGGAGAGAGAGAGAGAGAGAGAGAGAGAGAGGGGGAATTTCCGGATATAGTTGTTCAAAATTTTGACGGCGTTTAGTTCTGTACATACACGCGACCCTGTAATCTTACTGTAAGCGTTTCCCATTGGGTGTGTCCATGTAATTTACGAGCCCTTTGACGAGGTGCAGCCTGTACTACAACATTTGTGCAAATAAAGCGTCCATTACCTTGATGAAGGAGTTGAGGGGGAAGGGGGTGTGTGGGTGCGGGTTGCGGCAATGTGTGGGAATGTTGGTGGGATGTGCGCATGAGTTGATGTGGAGTGGGTTGTTGAAAGGTGGGTGTGGTGGTGAGAGGAGTGTATATGGCGAGAGGCGAGTGGAGGTTGGGTTGGGTGTGCGAGATGTAGACGTGGGTGGCGGTTGATGCGGCTGTGTTGGGAAGTAGGGGATGGCGGTGATGCGAGTAGTGTGTGGTCCGCATGCTCAGGGCTTTGTGAATCGGTGATCCTTGTCGAAAGGGGTTTGGAACCATGTTATGACGCTTGTTCAAGTGGGGATTTGTCATGCATCTGTGGGACTACTTCATTACGAAACGAACACAACATGATTGGATGTCTTTTCCAAGTTGACTTTACGTAAAGAACAATATGCTGAGATATGAGTTTGTGGTTGGAAGGGTTACATGCCATGTTGTCACAGAATCCTATTAAGAGTTTTCTGGAGGAAGTGGCTCTTTGGAAGTCAATCCATTTGGAAAACATATCCTTTGGGTACGGTCTTTCCTAAGATTTTAAGACTCATGCCATGAAATAGATAAAGTTGCTACCTGTGTTGGGGTTTACAAATTCAATGTGGGTTTGGTAGGAGTTGAGAGGGTTGGGTTGAGAAAAGTGTGGGACATCTTTAAGTATCATTGTATTCAAGTCTTAGGATTTGTGAGGATGTTTACTAGGTCAAAAATCATTAATTATTTGGTTGTATAGTAAGTCAATTTCTTAAAGAAATTAAAGTAAGAATGACAAATCATATACTATGATAAAGTGTTTGGTGTTATAAAGTAAAATAAGAGGTTAGAGACAGAAATGTAATTTGGTTAGGAAGTGGAAATCAGATCTTTTCTGGGTGATGGTTTTCAGGAAGAAGAAAACTAAGGAAAGAGAAATTAAAACAATTTTTTTTTAAAGTAGAGTCCTTGCAATTCAATTTTTTTTGTTCAAGATGTTTAAGTTTGAATATAGTAAAGTCTTGTTGATTCTTATTTAAGAAGAAAATGAAGAGAAAAGTTGCCTTGAAGTAAGAGTTCAAATAATTCTAAAATCCAAGAAAATAGTTGCATAAAAAATATTTTGAAGAAGTTTATATTTTGAGTAGTAGAAATTATTTGGATTTGGATTTGAAGAAGAGATTTGAAAGAATTTAAAGGAAGGACTATACTTCTAGGCCAAATTAGAAAATTACTAAACTTCAAGCAAAGAAGGAAGTTTAATGATAAACAAGAGAACATTAAAGTAAATTGAGATGGTAAAAGAAAGAAGTTTTATGGTTTAAAGCATAATAGCTATTCTTGTTACAAACATTAAAGCAATGGATGTACAGTTAAAAGTGCGAAAGACAACCAAATAAAATAAGATTTGATTTCAAATTATAAAAAAAGTCTAAATATAAATATTTAAAGAAAAGACTCTCCAAATTTTTAAATCTCATCTCAATTCAAATAAAAAATAAGAATAAGAATAAAAAGTTTAATTAAAGAATCAATTTTAGTTCTAAATTTTTTAGTAAAGAAAAAAAGTCCTTAGTAATAATTATTTTCTTATTATCTATTTTTTTAATAAAAAAATATAGGTAATTAAAAAAAACCATCTAGAGTAGTAACATATTGATATTAATTTTTACAAATGCAATTAATATATTTATATACATGCAATATATAAAAAATTAAATTATATTTTAATTATAAAAAAAAATTAAAAATTGTAATTAGAAACTTAGAAATAAATTATGATAGGCAAGAATGTAATATTTAATTAAGATATATAAAAATTTAAATAAGATTTTGCAAATTATATCTATTGTGAAATAGATTTAATATCAAAAACTATTTTTCTATTAAGTTGTATATTTTAAGTAGTAATTCTAAGTATAAATAGTAATAATCAATAGAAGTACTAATCCTAATACCTTATTATATATCCTTATATATTAAGTGGTAATTAAGTATATTTAATTAAGAATTTTTTAGTATTCTATTTTTTGGCATAATTTTTTTTAAAAAATAGTCCATTTAAATTATTATGTATTTAATAAAATAATTAATAGTAATATTTATTTAATATTTAAAAATATAACTTGTAGATTGTTAAAAAAGAAGTATGGTTTCATTAATCTTTAGTCACATTTCTATTGAATTTATGTTGTAGTAATTTCTTTCTTAAGCATGCACTATATTAAATATGTATTTAGATTAAATATACAAAATAAATGATTAGAAATATAGTTCAAGTTGATATTGCTTTATTTTAATTTAAACATATCAAACAATATTAGTTTGTTAAAGATTTTTGTTTCTTTGCATATCTTTTAATAATCCTATTACATATAGTAAAAAATCTCAAGAAATCTACTAAATGATTTTCAATAACTTCAATCAACTTAATAGATCTCAACTATGATTCTACTTCAATAAGATGTTTTAATAGTTTGTTAATATCCAAAAATCTATATTGTTGCTAATATTGCTAAGTTGTATTATTTCTTAAAGCATCAATTTCATCTTATTCAATTGTCTTATTTTCTTGAATCATATCAAGATTTACTTATTTTCCTCACAATCATTGAATAGATCATCTTGCCACTTATTTTTGGCTTTTTTATCTATTAAAAAAATACTCATTCATCTCTTCATGTGTGATTATCAAATTTATTTTTTTGAATATATTTAATATTCTATTAGCTATTAAATCAAATTTGGAGTCTATTAGCTACTTTGATAAATTAATATTGGATACTTTCTATTTTTTATTCATATCTACTTTTGTATAGCAATTTGAAATAGTTTTTAGTGAAATTTTTATTCAAGGCTCTTATAACATATTTTGCAACACCGAAAAAATAAAGAAGTCATCTTTGTATAATATTGACACTGCCTTATATCATTTTTTATGATTGAAATTTGAGTGTTTTTTTTGTTATTTTATTATTTTTTTGATAAAAAATAATCATATTAGAATTTTTTAATTATATTTTTTTAAATTAATATTTTTATTAGATTTTTTTTTGTCTTCAAGTTCTATTTTCTACTTATCTTGAGTAATATTAGACATCTTCTTTTTTATTGTCCTATTATAGCAAAGCTTATTGAAATGGCACAAATGCAAGAACAAATAAAAGACTTAATGTTTAAAATGCATCAATTCAATTTACTGCAACTAGAAGCAAAATAATTGATAAGAAGTGAAGATATAGAAATGATTAAAGTTACTAAAGTATCTATATCAAATCATATTATTTTTTCTATGGTGGAATATTATTCAAGTATTAGAAAACTAAAAGTTGCCTTATTTGAGAAGTTTGATGATACAAAATAAATATTTCATAAATTTATCAATTAAGCTATTTAACTTCAAGGTTACAAATCAAATTTATTGAAATATTACTTTTAGATTTTGTTTTATCATGGTATTCATCTTTTTTTTAAAAATAAGATTTAAAATTGAATATTTTATAGACTCTTTTGGCAAAGTTTTGACTCATGTATGAAAAATATGATATAACTTATATTGTAACTAATAAGATTTTTGTTTTTTGACATAAGAATCAATGAATAATATTATGTATTTCACAATTTTGATAACTTACAATAAATATTAAATAGCATGATATTGAATTCATTACCCAATTTTTCTATAGATTATAATATAAGGTAAATAAGTTTATATTGAACTTATCTAATTCTTAGACATTGAACCAAACAATTGACTTTGTTATGAAGTTTGACAATTGACTTTTTGAATTTTGATCTGAGAGTTGTATAAGTGGACCTCAATATTTTTAAATTTTAATAGCAATATCTATACCTTATCAATGCATACATTTTAAAGTAGAAGACATGCAAATAGACATGGTACATTTTAAAGCTCTATCAAAAATATAAATCTTGAAGAATTGAAAGATTAAGATATTCTTGTGTCATTCAAAAAGACTAAATAATTACTCAAAAATGATAGAATATTAAACTAAAATAGCTATTTCTAAGGAAAAAAAGATTGAAAAGTTTTTAAAAAAGACTAAGAACTAAATAAGTGTTGACAAAAGTAAAGGAGGCTTCACTCTTACCTCCATATATATTGTCTAATTAGTAGCTATGTAGTAATGTGCTACAAAACCTCCAATACATATTGACTTTGTAAGGTACATATCTTAACTTGTAAGGCAAGTTTTTTATATGTGTGCTACATAATTAGCTTATTTTTTAAGCTATCAATACATATGATACATTGTTAATTTATTGACTAAGTTTCTAACCTATCAATCTACTACAAATATGTTTAAAGTCAAAATTGTATCTATGAAGCTTTTAAAAAGCTATTCTAGAAGATATTATAAAATTAATCTACTTTTATATACTTCTACTTAATCATATAGATAATTATTGAAATAAATATGTGTGTCCATGACATTATCTTTTCTTCTAAAGATAAGTTCTTTGAAGAGCAGTCATCATTTTTCATGGATCTTATTATTCTTTATCTTGGTTTTGATAGATGTCGTGAGTGAAAAGCCTAAATCTTTTTAGCTACATTTGCAAGATTTTTTGTTGGCTCTTATGTGCATTCATTAATATCCTATTCATGCTAATAAACAAGATATTTCAACCTATTTTGGTATTGCCTTAAATCTAAAACTTCTTCCACTTCAAATTTTTGATTATTATTTACTTCTATAAGAAGAGGTGGTATTTTTTTTTTTTTTTTTTTTTTTTTTTTTTTTCTTTTTGAAATACTCATTATCTTATACGGCTAAAAAAAATTATATAGAATATAAGATAGATCTTTATAAACTCCAATGGATGTAATTGATAAGCAAAAAGATTGACTTATTTACTAATAGAAAATAGTCTAAGCCTATGATAATCTAACTTCCCACAAAAATTGCTAGTCTTCATATTGTGATGAAATAACCATATCTTATTGCCAATGTGGAATTGAGGTTGCTCCTTGCAATAGGCATCCAAGTTAGTTTTTTGTCATTCTTGAGCTTCTTTTAAATGTATCCTTATTGTTGTATGTAGCTCAAATAAATAATTTGCTAAATCTTTCATCACATAATGATCAAATTTTGAGAAGTCAAAAACATCAAGATATAGATGATAATAAAAATTAGCCAAAATTTTTTTTTATTGTATTAAATAATATATTATATTATTATAAGTATACTTTATAAATAATAAAAGTATTATTCAATCATCTTGTTGGTAGTTGATGGTAAACCTTAAATATTATTTCAAATCTTGATTTATATATTCTACCTATCCATCAATTTGAAGATGAAAAATTAAAGAGAGCTTTATATCTACCTTTAGAATTTTAAAAAGATTCTTCAAAATCTTCATATAAATTGAGTCTCCTATCCAATATAATATCCTTGAGCAATTCATAATAACAACAGATGTTATCAAAAAAAATCTTAGCTATTTCTTGACTTGTAATAGATTTTATACATAATACAAAATGTACTATCTTAGTAAAAAAATCTATCATTATGAATATCAAATTATATAAATTTAAAACTAGAAGATCTATAATATAATTCAAAGAAACAAAAGACTATGGTTGTTTTGAAATAGGTAATGGCTAAAGAAGTTTATAAGATTGATGACAAAGAGTTTTTGATCTGTATTGTAGATCTTATAGTTAATTTTGGCTATTAGAGATTTTTTGGAATGAAAAGCTACTAGGTGGATTTTTTTTTATCTACTACCGTTTTTGACAAAATAAAATCCATAGTAAAGTTTGATGTGTCTGTTTGCATGAAAAATGCATGAAAAAAATGACACAATTCAAGATTAATGTAAAATTAAATGATATCTTCAAGGCTTCAAAAGATGCTTTAGCTTCTTTTTTCTATTTAAATTTTTCTTTACATGTCAAACATGTAAGAGGAGCCACAACTTGAAATAAATTTTTGATAAAGTTTTGATAATAATTAAAAAATTATCAAGGATATGAATCTTGAAGAAAGAAAATCCTGAATACACTCTTGTATCATTGAAAAGAACTAAAAATTTACTTAAAGATGATATAATATTGAACTAGAATGGCTATTACCAAAAATAAAAAGATTAGAAAGATTTGAAATAAGACTAAAGACTAAAAAGGTGTTGATAAGAATGAAGAAGGCTTCACTCTTGCTTCCATATATACTCTCTAACTAGAAGCTAAGTGGTGATATTCTATAGGACCTCCAACATGTATTGACTTTGTTAGCTATATGTATTAACTTGTAAGGCAAGTTATCTATGTATGTGCCATATAGTTAGCTTGTTTCACAAGATACTATATGGAGTTATCTTATTCCATAAGCTACTAATAAGTGGTTAACTTGTTGCCCAAGTTTTTATCCTACAAATTCATCTAAAGTCAAAATCGTATCTATAAAGCTTCTATGAAGCTTTTCGAGAAGACTTTATGAAATTAATCTATATTTACCTACTTCTATCTAATTATATAAGTGACTATTGAAATAAATATATATATCCATGATATTACCCTCTTTTTTAGGAACGAGTTCCACAAAGAGGAGTTATCATTTTTCATAGATCTTTGCAATTCTTCATCTTAGTTTTGATGGATGTCATCAATCAAAGACCTCAAACTACTTTATTGCATTTGTAAGATTCTTTGTTGACTCCCATGTGACTATATCATATCATTGTTTACTAATATCATATCCATGCCAATGAATAAGATATTCCAACCTATTTTGGTGCCACCTTGAATCTAAAACTCTTCCACCTTAAATTCTTGATTATTATCCATTTTTATAGGAAGAGGTGGCATTTGTCTTTTTTTTGAGATATTCACTATCTTATATGGCTCAAGAAGGGACACGTGAAATATAAGGTGGATCTTCATAGACTCTGGTAGATGTAATTGATAAGCAATAGAATTGATTTGTTCACAAATAAAAAAAGGTCGCAACATATAATAGTCATAAGGACAAGTAGTCTTGATATTGCAAAGAAATAACCATACCTTATCACCTACATTGAATTGTAGATGCTCCTTACAAAAGGCATCTGGGTAGGTCTTTTTTCACTCTTGAGCTTCCTTTAATTGTATCTTTATTGCTACATGTAGCTCTAACAAATGATTTGCTAAATCTTTTGCCATAAGATTATTAACTTTTGAAAAGTCAAAAGTATCAAGTCATGGATGATAACCATAATTGGCAAAGAAAGATGTTTATTGAGTAGAAGAATGTATCAAATTATTATATTCAAATTATGCCAATGATAAAAAAGTTGTCTAATCATCTTGATGATAGTTGATGGTACATCTCAAATATTGCTCCAAAACTTAATTCATCTATTCTATTTGTCTATCAATTTGAGGATGAAAAGCCAAAGAGAGTTATATATCCATCTTTAGAATTTTAAATAGGATTCTCCAAAATATTGATATAAATTGAGTCCTCCTATCTGACATAATATCCTTTAATAATCCATGATAGTTATAGATATTGCCAATGAAAAGCTTAGCTATCTTTTCACCTAAAATAGATTTTGTACATAATTGAACTTAAAAGATCTGTAATAAAATTCATAGAAATAGAAGACCATGATTGTTTGGATACATGCAATGGTTGAAGAAGTCCATAGGATCAATAACGAGGAGTTTTTGATCTTGAATAAATGTTATATGACTAAAAAAAGTCTTTCACTACCTTCCACATTTGTAGCCACCAAAAAACTTTGGATATAAGCTTTAAAGTCTTATTGTATCTAAAATGTTCTGTTGCTAGAAATTTTTAATGTGCTTGAAGAACACTTAAACATGCTTCTTCTTCAAAAACATATAGACATCTCTTGAAGTAGAATAGGTTATTTTTGAAGTCAAACTTTGAAATATTATAAAACTTAGAAGAAAGATTCTTGATATTATGAACAAGAGGATCAAAAGAATTTATTTGACAAAAATCAAATCAATAGTCCATGTTGATTTCATTGCTCAAGGATGAAAATACTCTTGCTTCAAGAAGATTGTTTTTTATTGATTAAAAGATAAGTATTTTTTTTTTTTTTTTTTTTTTTTTTTTTTAAATTTAAGACAAGAGTGTCTAGAAAGAGTATCTAATAAACCTTATTTTTTTTTAAGTCAATATGTAATTTTGAAATCAAATCTTGATAATAACATGCTCTAATGAGCTTGGCAACGATTCAAAATAATATATGCTAATATAAAATACTTGAGGTTTTTATGATTTGTATATATTATAATTGGACTTAAAGTGCCTTCTAGATAATGATGCCATTCTTGAAATGAATCCCTAATTGTACAAAGTTCTTTGCTGTGGATTTCATAGTTAATCTTGACTACTAAAAATTTCTTATAATAGAAGCTACTAGATGGAATTTATTATCTATTCCCATTTGTGACAATACTACATCCAAGGCAAAGTCTGATGCATTTGTTTTCATAAAGAATTCTTTAAAAAAGTCGATGCGATACAAAATTGGTACAAAAGTAAATTCCTTCTTGAAAGCAATAAATGATATTTCGGCTTTTTTATTCCACTCAAGTTTTTCTTTACAAGTCAAACATATAAGTGGAGTTACAACTTGGAAAAAGTTCTTGATAAAGATTTGGTAATAATTGACAAAGCTCAAAAAGCATTGTACATCTCTTACTGTTCTTGGGAACTTCTAATCTATGATAGTTTGGACCTTCTTTGGATCCATCATAAGGCCTTCATTGGAAATGATGTATTCCAAAAAGTCAACTTGAATAGTATGGAATACACACTTTTCTATCTTTGTGTATAATCATGCATCTTTTAGTTTTTATAATACTTAAAAAATATTAACTTCATGATCTTTTGTGTTCTTAGAATAGATTAAAATATCATCCAGATAACAAATGATAAATCATCAAGAAAATCATGAAAAATATCATTCATTAGATGTCAAAAAATAGCTAGTACATTTATGAATCCAAAAGGCATGATATTATATTCAAAATGTCCATACCTAGTTTGAAAATCACTCTTCTATTTATCTCCTTCTTTAATGTAGACTAGGTTATATGCTCATCATAGATCTATTTTTGTATAGGTCTTTACTTGATTTAGTTGATTAATAATTCTTGAAATGAAGGTAGAAGAAACCTATATTTGATAGTGATCTTATTAAGTCCTCGATAAACTATACATATTCATAGAGATCTATCTTTTTTTCTTTACGAATAAGATAGGAGTATCGGTTGGAGATTTAAAATGGCATTTCAAGTTCTTAACCAAGTTTTCATCAATATACTCGTTGAGTGTGGCCAATTCATTTTGTGATAGGCTATAGATTAGTCCAAATGGTGGTTGAGTTCCTTCTTGAAGATTGATGGTATAATCATAAGGATGATGCTTTGGAATAATATATATATTTTTTTTTTCAAAAACATCTTGGAAATCTTGATACTGATTGAGAATACTAGATATCTTTTTACCATCAACAATGGATGTGGCATATATAGCAAAAGATGGTCCTTCATTTTCAGCATGCATGAAAGCTCTTACACCTACTATTAATAATTTGGATGTACTAGACTTATAGATTTCTACTTGCCTAGTAGAACCATGGACTAAACCATGCAAAAAATTAAGATTGCAAGAAATTTAATCTATCTGAAGGTTATATCTTTCTAACCATGATAATCCTAAAATAATTGGATTAAAAGGAAATTTAATTATATTAAATATTACTAAACTATTGTAACTACTAGTTGCTACTTCTATATAAATAGTTTCATGTGATATATCTCGAGAAGACAATGAATGTCCATCTATTACTTGGACATACATAGGTTTGATTTTATTAATTAAAAATATATCTTATTTTTTGACAAAGTCTTTATGTATACAACAAGATGAGGCTTTTGAATCCAATAAGACCAAGACTTTGTGATTTTTTGGTCCTAAACAGACTTCTATTATAAAACAAGGTAAAGGATCAGAATAAAGAATAAGATTTTTATTAGATGTTGTACATGATTCCAACCACACGGTTCCTATTGTAACTAGAGCAACTTATTTTTTGACACATTATCTTCTTTGGCAATCATGCTTTTCATTTTGTAATTAGATTGTTTCTTAGGACAATATTGAACAATATGTTTAGCTTCTTTATAATATAAGCATAAGCCTTCTTGACATCATCAACTCTTTTTCTGCTCTGTGAGAGATTTTAAATGTACCTTTGTGATATTATGTGTTGTCTTTGTTTAGGAATGCATCGGGCACCTAACTGTAGAAGGTGAGGTTGTATTTCACAAGTATCTAAGAAATCCTAATAGATTTCATCCATATGAAAAGAATGTAATCCAAATTTTAATTCAAAAGTACTAAAAAGTACTCTTTTTAGTAGCCTTAATCATATATAAATCTCAATTACTTTGTTACTTTTATATTTAAGTAATTTAGATTTTTCTTATAAGCCCCAATTCTAATTAATGAACTTTAATAAGCTGTAACTTCTAATTTAATTGTCTACTTGATACAAAATTTTGCATGCAATTGTTAATATAAGTCTTCTATACGCTTAAGAATTTTGAGCCCAATCCAACTTACAGATTATGAGAAAACCTCCAAAAATTGCACTGATGTCACTTGGCCACCAACTTGAAAAGTGAAGCAAAAATCTTAGCAGTGATTTCTCCTTTTCTAATTTTTAATTTTAACTCAAAATTGATATGCAAATTATTCTTTAAGTCTTCCAACATCAAGCCAAATTTCACCTTGATCTGACTAGTAGATCTCTAGATATCATAGAAACCCTACCCAATTCCAAATTACCAACTTCTAAAACCCTCTTGTGCTAAAAACCAGATATCTCAAAAATACACTATTAAATTATCAAAAAATATTGTATACACTTAGCACATCCAATAATCCAAATAATACCAAATTTTGAATTATAGATGCTACACCAATTGTACAAACTAGCCAAAATTACTAGCCCTAATTATATTATATAAAACCCAAATCACCAATATAAACTCTGACTTTGAACAATAATTGCTAAGTCTTAAAAAATCCTACAAAAACAATCTTTATACCTTTAAAAAGAGCTTTAAGTTAGCTTTCAAATTCTAATCTCTAATCTTCAAATAAAATCCTAATTTTTCCTAGGTGGTCATTTTAAAGATTAGAGGTTGATTTCAATTCCATCTCACAAATGGTCAATCCACGTGTATCAATCTAATCTATTCTAAGGATTTTTTAGTCCATTCCTATTGTTAACTTGATCTTAGTATCAACCATATCAACCATTTATCTCTTCTATCTTAATTTTAATAATTTATGGCCTTTCTAAGGTAGTAAAAAAGTTTCTATATTCTAGAAGGTAAAAATACTATCTAACTTTTATCTACTTGCTATTAAGCCAAGAAAATAGGCTAAGAGGCTTTCATAAAAGCCTTATTAAAATATTTTGAATTCTTATTGAATTAATATAATAGAATATTAATTAAAAAATTATTTTTAATTATATTTTTATCATATAATCGTGTCATAATACAACACCATATCAATTAGCATTAGTTTTGGCTTTCATAAATAAGTTTTTGAAAACTTAGGAGCTGTAATCATTATTTGGTTTTTTCTTCTTCAGCCATATCTTTGTTCTTGATGTATTTCAAATAATTGATTATCACATGCAATGGCTTCAGCAATAAATTGTTCTAAAGATTTTGTCTTTGGCATTGTCAATAACAAGTCTTTCATACTATCCTTTAACCCATATGAAAATTGATTGATAAGGACTTTATCATTTCAGTCTACATTATAAGTGAGATTTTGGAATTTAATAGCATATATTATGGTTGACCATGATCCTTACTGTCAAGATTAGAACTTGGTCTCTACTACTCTTTCTCAATCACTTTCTCCAAATGTGGCCATAAACACTTTTAGGAATGAATTCAACTCATAAAGAAGTCACAAATCTTTTTCTATCAAAGATGCAAATTAAGAGAGAACACTTCTTGATAGAAGTACCTTTATAAATCCGACTTCAATAAATCCATTGAAATATTGGAAAGGATGCAATCTTAGATAGAGCTTGACTTGTTGTAAAAATCCTCAAAATTTTGATCTTATTCCATCAAACTTATTAGGCATACTAATCCTTGTCTCTATGATACATGTAGAAGCAAAACTCCTTAGATTTGATTCTAACATCAATCTACTTGCTTCTTTGAAGTGTACAACTTCTTACCATAAACTCTGAACTTCTTTTGTAGGCGTAGATATAGTAACTTCGTGATTCACATTAAAAATATATGAGATTTCCATTCTTAGAGTATTGACAAGCTCATGAAGATTTGTAATAGTTGTAAATCTATTTTTATTTCTACTAAGAGTAGCATTCTTAATCTTTCTTTCTATAGATAAGTCAAAAAAATTCAAAAAATTAAATTAAAAGAGGGTAATCCACAACCTCTAATAAAAATTCTACAAAGAAGGGTACTTTACTTTCTTTAAGAAAAATATCACTGTTAAAAAATAAGATTTTTTTGTTTAAAGGTGGATAGTCCAAAACTTTCAAAATATAACAATAGAAGTGGAATAATCTATTGACTTTTTAAACAAGACAGAAGCAGTTAGTTAGCACTCTTATCAAACTATCAAGGACATGAATCTCAAAGAAAGAAAATCCTCAAGTCAGTCTTGTATCATTGAAAAGAACTAAAAAGTTACTTAAAGATGATGTAATATTGAATAGAATGGCTATTTTTAAAAATAAAAAGATTAGAAAGTCTTGAAATAAGACTAAAGACTAGAAAGGCATTGATAAGAGTGAAGAAGGCTTCACTCTTGCCTCCATATATACTCTCTAATTAGGAGCTACGTGGCGATATTCTATAGGACCTCCAACATGTATTGACTTTATTAGCTATATGTCTTAACTTGCAAGGCAAATTATCTATATATACACCACATAGTTAGCTTGTTCTACAAGCTACTACATGAAGTTAACTTGTTCCATAAGCTACCAATAAGTGGTTAACTTGTTGACCAAGTTTCTATCCTACAAATATATCTAAAGTCAAAACCATGTCTATGAAGCTTCTAAGAAGCTACTCTAAAAGAATTTATGAAATTGATCTATATTTATCTACTTCTACCTAATCATATAAGTAACTATTGGGATAAATATATATGTCTATGATATAAATTTCAAAAATTATTGTAATTTTTTGACTATTTTTGAAATCTTCTAATTTATGATAGTCAAGACTTTCTTAAGATCTATGATAAGGACATCATTTCAAATGATGTATCTTACGAAGTGAACTTAAATACTATGAATTTTATACTTTTCCATCTTAGCATATAATCCTACATCCTTTAATTTTTGTAACATATAATAAATATGAATTTTATATTCTTCTAAGATCTTAAAATAG
Organism: Physcomitrium patens; assembly: GCF_059467195.1. Lineage (NCBI taxonomy): Eukaryota > Viridiplantae > Streptophyta > Bryopsida > Funariales > Funariaceae > Physcomitrium > Physcomitrium patens. The sequence goes on from NC_143429.1 coordinate 5,860,009, forward strand.
ATTAAGATATTAATGAAAAAATAGATAATAAAATCATCAAGAAAATTATGAAATACATCATTCAATACATATTGAAAAGCAACCAATGCATTTGTGAGTCCAAAAAACATGACATTATATTTGAAATATCTATACTTCATTTAAAATAATTTTTTTCATTTATCTCCTTCTTTAATATATTCTATATTATATGTTCTTCATGGATCTATTGTAATATAGATCTTTGCTTGATTCAATTGATCCAAAAGTCTTAAAATTAATGATAGAAGATATCTATTCTTGATGGTAATTTAATTGTATTATTAATAATCTACATACATTTGCAAAGTTCTATATTTTTTCTTCACAAAAAAGATAGGAGTCTCAATTAGAGAATTAAAATGGCATATGAAGTTTTTAGCCAAATTTTCATCAATGTATTCTTTGAGTGTAGCCAATTTATTTTGTGATAGGCTATAAATTGGTCTAAAAGGTAATTGAATTTCTTCTTGAAGATCAATGGAATAATCATAGAAATGATGCTCTAAGAAAATATCTACATTTTTTTTTGAAAATATCTTGATAATCTTGGTATTGGCTTGAAATGCTACTTAAAATCTTTTCTTTATATATAAAAGTTGTGGCTTATATAAAAAAAAATTGATCCTTCTTTTGTAACATGTATAAAAATTCTTATATCTAATAATAATGATTTGGATGTATTGGTCTTATAGATTTTTTCTTGCTTACAAAAATCTTAGACAAAATTATAAGAAAAATTAAGGTTAAAAGAAATCTAGTTTGTTTAAAAATTATAATTTTTTAGCCACAATAATCCTAAAATAATTAGGTTAGAAAGAAATCTAAGAACATTAAATATTACTATACTATTATGATCACTAATTGCTATATCTAAAGGAAAAATTTTATATATTACATCTCTAGAAGACAATAAACAACCATTTATAACTTTAGCAAGTACAAGTTTGATTTTCTCAACTAATGGTATTTCTTATTTTTTGACAAAGTCTTTGTTTGTAATATAGGCTAAGCCTCCTGAATCTAATAAGGCTAAGACTTTGTGATTTTTGATCCTAAAAAAACTTCTATTTTAAAACAAGGTGAAAGATTTGAAAAAAAAAAAAAAAAAAAAATCTTTATTAAGTATTATGCAAGATTTCAACCATATAGTTCCTATTATAGTTCAAAAAACTTGTTTTTTGTCACATTATCCTCTTTCACAACCATGCTCTTTATTTTGTAATTATATTGCTTTTTTGAATAATATTAAGTAATATATTTGCATTTTCTACAATATATGCACAAACCTTTTTGACAACAACAAGTCTTTCTTACTCAAAGAAAAGTTTAAAACGTATAGTGTCAATTTATATAGGCTCTAGCTTGGAGACTTAAGCTTTCAAAAGCTTAGAAGGTATCGCCATAGCTTGATTTATACCTCTTCAATCAGATCTTTATTCTTAGCATCTTTTAAAGAATCATTTATTGCATGCAATGGCTCAAGCAATAAATTACTTTAATAAATCTATTCTTGATATTATTAATAATAAATCTTTGATATTATCTTTCAATCTATACTAAAATTCATTGATAAGGGCTTTATCATTTCAATCCATATTATAAGCAAGATTTTGGAGTTCAATAGTATTTATGGTAGTTGAATATGACCCTTGTCATATAGATAGGAGCTTGATTCCTACTATCTTTTTTCAATTAATTTTTCTAAATATAGCTATAAATACTTCCAAAAATTAATTCAAATCATAGAATATTTAAGAATCTTTTTTCATCAAAAGTACAAACTAAGAAAGATCACTCTCAGAAAGAAGTGCTCCTATGAATCTAACTTAAGTACATCCATTAAAATATTAAAAAAAATGTAACTTTAGATAGAACTTTATTTATTATTAAAATCTTTAAAACTTTGATCTTGTTCCATCAAACTTTTCTAGCATTCTTATCCTTAATTTTCTTATATTTATACTAAGAATACTCCTTGGATTCAATTATAAACTTGATCTACTTGCTTCTTTTAATTGCATAACTTTTGAGCATAGACTTTCAACTTCATTGTTGATTTCTTCTATGGACATAGGAATAGTACTTCTATGATTTACATTAGAAATATGTAAGATTTCTACTCTAAGATTATTAATAAGCTTGTGATAATTTATAATTTTTACAAATCTATTCTTACTTCTATCAAGAATAGTATCTATCATTTTTTCTTCAATAGATACTTAAATAAATTCAAAAAATTAAAGTAAAAGGGGATAATGTACAACCTCAAATATCAAATGAAGATTTCTATGAAGAAAGATAATCTACTCTCTTAAAGAAAAAAATTATTGTTAAAAAACTAACTTATTTATTTAAAGATGAATAGTCCACTATCTTATTATATATTCTCTTATTTAGAAATATACTAGGTATCTAGCTATAAAAAGTAAAGTTGTGTTTTATAAGTATCTAAGAAAATCTAATATGTTTCATTCATATAAAAAGAAATGAAATTCAAATTTTAATTCAAAAGTGCTCAAAATCAATACAAAGTGCTTAAAAACACTCTTTTTAGTGATCTCAACCATACAAAAACTCCAATTACCTTATTACTTTTATAATTATATAATTTTGATTTCTTTTTATAAATCCTAATCTTAAATATTGAATTTTAGCAAATTATAATTCCTAATTTGGCTATTTACTTATCACAAAATTTTACATACAAATGCCACTAAAAGTCTTCTATATGTTTAAAAAAATTTAATCCAATCCAATTTACAAATTGTGAAAAAACATCCAAAAAATTGCAATGATATCACTCAGCTACCAATTTGAAAGTTGATTCAGAAGTTTTAGTAGCAATTTTTCTTCTTCCAATTATTAACTTTAGCTCAAAATTGATGTATACCGTGATCTTCAAGTCTTCTAATATTATGCCAAATTTCACCTTATTTCAATTAATAGATCTTTAGATATCATAAAAATCCTATTAAATCCCAAACTGCCAACTTTTGATACTTTCTTGTACCAAAAATCAAATATCTCTCAACTACACTATTAGATTAATATAAAATTTTATGTATGCTTAGCACATTAAATCAATCAAGAATATTAGTCCTAATTATATAACATAAATTCAAAGTCAATAATATAAATCTTAATTTTAAACATCAATTGTAAAGTTATCTCAAATCCTATAAAAATAACCCTTGTGCTTCAAGAATGAACTTGAAGCTAGCTTTCCAATGTTAGTCATGAATCTCCAAATGCTCCCATATTTTATCCTTGGCAGTCATTTTAGTAGCTAGAGGTTTGATTTTGACCCAATTCTACAAATATTTGACCTCAAGTATCAATCCAATCTATCATAGGGATTTTTTAGTCCAATCCTACCTTCAACTTAATTCTAGTATCAACTATATTAATTATTTACTTCTTTTATTCTATTTTTATTAATTTATGGTCTTTTTAAGGCAGTAAAAGAATTTCTATAGCCTAAAAGTTAAAATTACTATCCAACCTTTAATCTACTAGCTATTAAGACAAAAAAATAAATTAAGAAGCTTTTATAAAAATAATGTTTAAATTTCTTAAATTATTATTGAACCAAGATGATTAAATATTTATTTTAAATTTATTTTTGATTATTTTTTCATCATATAGTCATATTATAATACAACATCTATCTCTTCTAAAACTGCATATCCTCTGATATGCACCAAATCAACTATATGTCATAATTGACATCAAACTATTTCTTTATTTTTTGTATCAATTCTTTCATTACTATTTTCACCATCTATTTGAGTAAAATTATTTCTATAATCTACAGTGATCTTTTTTATACATCTAAGAGTCCCACAAATTGATCTTAATTAGTAGATTAGTTAAAAACATAGTTTTAAGTTATTCAATTATACAAATATTAAGAGTAGAGAGTTTTTTTTTTTTTTTTTTTTTGACTATTCAAGTATTTATTATAATTTAAAAGTATTTATAAGTTGCAAAAGTGTTATTAGAAGAAAAGTTATAAAAATAGAGTCTTAGTAAGTCTTGGAGGCAATTATCTTAGTTAGTTTAGTATTTTTCTTATTGTTAAGTATTAAGAGTTAGTTATTGAAACCAATATCTTCATTGGCTCCTATCTACATGTATTACTTATAAAATCCTATCAATGATTAGTTAGTAGTTAGAAGAAGCATGAAAAAGAGCTTCATGTCTTTTTAGTTAATTATATAAAAAATAGGATTTTTAGTAGATTTAAATTGATTTTATTACTATAAAAAATCACTAAGATAGGAAAATACAGCCTCATATGGATATTAGTATTATAGAAACATTATAGGATTTTTTAGAATTTATTTAGAATTTATTTAGAATTTTTTATGAATTTTTAGAGAAAATTTTAAGACTTTGGTAAAATTGAGTTTTATCACCTTGAGAGCCATTATGAAATATGAAGCAAGATTTGAAGACTATGAAAAGTTTCTAGGCTAATTGGATGTTTTTGAACACCCTGGTAAAGTCTAAAATGCAAAAAAAAGGTAGTTTTACTAGTAGAAAATAGGAGGACCAGCAGCTAGTGTAATCCTTGTAGGAAGAGAGGTGCATAATTTCCATATGGATTGTAGCACCTTGGGTATAGGTAGGAAGATAAGACTAAGGACTCAAGGCCTCTTGAGGGGGAGGATATACACTACTTGTGAGCCTTGGTGAGGCTCGAACTCTTGATTTCTTAAGCAAGTTATCCTTGAGGTAAAAATTATTCATTTAACTTTTCTATTATTTACATTCTATCTTTAATCTATCATAACTTACTCATAGTAACTTGAAATTATATGATTTTTATGTCATTGGAAAGATAAAAAAATTATCTATCTAAAAATATATTTTTTTATTTTTACTTTTACTTTTTATTGGATGAAAATCCAGTGAACGGACTGTGACTTTGTTTTGGATGATGTGATTACTTGATTTCATCTCTTTTACTTGTATTGTGGTTGTTCCTCCTTGATCTTTTGCCAATTGCTTACTTCACTTCATACCACCAATTACAAGCAACTCTTAATTGAGGCCATCTTGTAATTGGGGCTAAGGAGTGAAATTTACACTCACAACATCCATAGTGACAAATAACATCTTTAAGCAAAAACTTGCAAATTTCTTTTATATAATTTATTCTTAATATTATGTCTTCTACTTAATTTGATAAAATTTTATAAGACAAAATTAAATACTTCATTTTTCATAGTTCTATCGACATAATAACAAAATCCACAATCCATTTAAAATGAATAGCCAAAGAATGTATTACATGTAGACCATTTAAAAGTTGTATATTTGAATGCATCTGATAAGTTAGATAAGATTCTACTAACAAAGCTACATCTTGATATATATTCTTCTACCAATATTATTCCTTGAATTTAATAAAAATAGTCTAAATTACTCTATGCTGAACATTTTAGATACAACAAGACTTTTGAACTAACATTGAAAGATTTTTTGGTAGCTTCAAATGTTGAAAGCAATTAAAGACTTTTTAAAATCATGAGATATTTGTTTAAGATCCAAAATTCTTCATCATCAACTTTATGGACTTCTTTAGCCATTACATATTTCAAAACAACTATGGTCTTTTGTTTCTATAGATTTTAGTATGGATCTTCCAATCTCAAATTTTTATGATTCTATACTTATGATAATAAATCGTTTTATAAAGATAGCACATTTTGAACAATGTATAAAATCTACCATATGTAAAGAAATGGCTAATTTTTTTTTTACAATATTTATTGCTATCATGGATTATCTAAACATATTATATTAGATAGAAAAACTCAATTTATATTAAGATTTTAAAGAATTATTTTTAAGATTCTAAAGATGGATATAAAGCTCTCTTTAGCTTTTTTTCCTCAAACTAATGGATAAACAAATTAGGTGAATCAAGTTCTAGAGCAATATTTGAGGTATATCATCAATTATCATCAAGATGATTGAATAACTCTTTTGCCATTTACAAAGTTTGCATACAATAATTCAATACACTCTTCTACTTAATAAATATCTTTTTTTTCCAATTATGGCTATCATCCATGACTTGATATTTTTGACTTTTCAAAAATTAATAATCCTATAGTAAAAGATTTGGCAAATCATTTGTTAAAGTTACATGCAACAATAAAGGTACAATTAAAAAGAGATCAAGAATGACAAAAGATCAATACAAATGCCTATTGTAAAGAATAACCATAATTCAATATGGATGAAAAAATATGATTATTCCATTGTAATATCAAGACTTCTTGTACTTGTGAGAAGTTGGACTATCGTGGATTAGAACCTTTTTCTATTTGTGAACAAATCAATTTTGTTGCTTATTAATTACATTTACCTAAGTCTATAAAGATCTATCTCATATTTCATATATCTCTTTTTGAGCCATATAAGATAGTGAATATCTTAAGAAGAAGATAAATGCCACCTCCTCTTATAAAAGTGGATAATAATTAAGAATTCAAGATGAAAGAAGTCTTAGATTCAAGGCAGCACCAAAATAGGTTAGAATATCTTATTCATTGATTTAGATATAATATTAAAGAATGCACATAGGAGCCAAGAAATAATCTTACAAATGCAACAAAGAGAGTTGAGGTTTTTTATCGATGACATCCATCAAAACCAAAATAAAGAATAGAAAATCTATACTATAAAAGAAATAAGATCCAAAGAAGATAACATTCTACTTTCTATCCTTGTTTGAAGCTTTTGTATATTATGATATTAAAGAAATGAAAAATAAACAACCAACAAATTTAATTCAAGATCTTTTATTTTTTAACTTACAACCTTTAAGATGATGCAATTAAGATAAAGTTCTTCAAAAATGACATATCTTATCTCAAATAGATGACAAAATATAATGTGTTTGGTATCACAATCTTAGAAGAGTTTCTTGATGTTTAGTGATTTTATTAGACGTAGAAAAAACTCTTGACAATATTCCAAATATTTTTATTTTGAAGGAAGTTCAATGGCTTTAACAACAACTAAATAATAAGATGGTCTTTGTGCCTAAGTATGTAACATTATCAATAGCTAAGAAGACCTATCAACCATCTTCAAAGAGAACAAAGATCAAAGTATGTGGCAAATACAATTTGCTACATCTTAGATTTTTTCAAAATATGAAGACCTTTTTTTGTCGAACTCATTTCTAAAAAGAAGGACAATATAATGGACATATATATTTACTCTAATATTTACCTATATGATTAATTAGAAGTAAATATAAATAATTTTATTTTATAATATTTTTTAGAAAAGCTTCCTAGAAGCTTCATACATGCTACTTTGACTTTGCATGTATTTGTAGTTGATTGATAGGTTAGAAAGTTGGTTAATAAATTAACTATGTATTGCTAGCTTACGGAACAAGCTAAGTATGTAGCTTACATATAGAAAACTTACCTTACAAGTTAAGATATGTGTCTTGCAAAGTCAACATATTTTAGAGATCCTATAGGATATTGCTATGTAGTTCTTAGTTATCAGTATATATGGAGGTAAGAGTGAAGCCTTCTTCAATCTTATCAATACCTTTTTAGTCTTTAGTCTTATTGTAAGATTTATTAGTCTTCTTGTCTTTGGCAATAGTCATTCTAGTTTAATACCATATCAACTTCAAGTGACTTTCTAATTCTTTTGAGTGACATAAGATTGTATTAAGGATTTCTTTCTTCAAGATTCCTTAAAAATAGTATTCTAAATGATTTGTTTGAAAGAAGTTTTAAAGGTCTCAACAATGATGAAGTATTAAGATGGTCTTTTTATCTTTGTAAAAAATACTATAAATGATTGATAAGACCTATCAATTATCTTTAAAAATAATAAAGATTAAAATATATGACAAATATAATTTATTACATCTTGAACTTTTTTAACATGTGATGACCATTTCTTATAGAACTCATTATTAAAAAAGGAGATAATATCATGATCGAAAATATTTATTTAAATAATTATCTAAATAGTATGAATAAATGAAAATATGTAAAAATAGATAGATTTGATAATATCTTATAAAAAAGCATTTTAAAAGCTTCATAGACATGGTTTGTCTTTATAAATTTCTATAGATGATTGATAGGTTGAAAACTTGGCCGCATGTTCTATATAGTGGTGATTTGTGGTATAAGTTGGCCATGTGGCTCACATATAGAAAACTTGTATTGTAAGTTAGATATTTGTCTTATAAATTGGACATATTTTGAAGGTTGTATAGAATGTCAATATGTAACTTATAAATAAATAATATGTATAGAGAGACAAGAATGAAGCCTTTTTTACTCTTATCGAGTCATTTTTTATTTCTAGTCTAGTTTCAAGAGTTTCTAGTTTCCTAGTCTTTCTAAAAAACTAGAATGGCTTTTTACTATGTTAATTACATATAAGGCTTAATTATGCAAATTTTAATTCAATTAAATATGTATTTTAAAGGAAATAACTATTTTCAAAGAAATAATACTAAAAAAATAGCCTATAGCATATATCTAAATTTTTTGAATTTTTTTGTATTACTATTTGATTTATATAATATACTATCTATATTTTTAATTTTAATAGATTCTATTTTTTTATTTAATACTTAATTATGTCATAATAGTTTAAATGATGATATTTGAATAATACAAAAAAATATAAATTATAAAAATTATATATATATATATATATATATATATATATATATATTTTTAAATTTTAAATTAAATTTAATTAATAGAAGAAAATAAAGTTATATCTATATATATATATATATATATATATATGTGTGTGTGTGTATATATGGTGATAATCAATTATATGAAATTTTTTAATAACTAAAATAAAATCCTTTTAATAAAATAAAAAATATAATGAGACTTTTATTAAAAATAAATAAATAAATATGAAAGTAGAATAAGTTATATTATAAAGGGTATTATTTTATATAAGTTGCTATTGGTTAAAAGGTTGACTCTTGGTATATAAGAAGGCCAACAAATAAAGTAGATGAACAAAAAAAAGATCTTAAGGATATAGAAAATATATTAAAAATATATTCTTATTGTAGATAAGATATCTATGAATTTTTTTTAAAAATATTGAATGGATGTATTTATCAAAGGATGGAAGTTTTCCATTAGGACAGCAATCACCTCCTATAAGTAACAGATATTAAAAGTGAGAAATATCTTATTTCATATTCTTTTTGTGAGCAACCTTGCTAATGCTATGTGTTGATAACTTCAAAGTTCTTTTTCTTCAATAGATTATGGATCCACTTACCTTTAATTGTGAAGTTTAAAGTTCTTTGAAGTTTTCTTGTTGTCAGGAGTAGATCTTATGGTTGTTGTTGATATTAGAATTTGATATCTTGTAAACTCTCTTTTACATCTAGTTGTTGATGTAGTTTTATTCTTAATTGTTATTAAGTACATTTATTATCTTAGAAGGTATCAATCACCTTAGAATAATATTATAGAATACTAATATTATATTTCTTTGCTAAGTTACATAATTGATGCACTAGTATTATTCTTTTGTGTGTTAAATTTCTTAAGAGGTTTTCTTATAGTGATAAAAAAATATTTGTGAGATTAAATGTGTTCTTATGAGAATTAAGAGTGATTAAAGAATGAAATCACTTGTTTACTCATAAAAGAGGTATTTTAAATTTTTCAAGTAACAAGACCTTTTTTTATTTAAAGAGCTTTATCTTCTCTTTTTTTGATTTTTTTGATACACCTCTTCATTAAACATGGCTTTAAGTGATAATAAAGATTTGATAGTGATTGAAAAGTTTAGAAATAATAATTTCTACCACTAGAAGAAAAAAATGGATCTTTTATTGGCTTCACTAGACTTTTGAAATATTGTTGATGAAAGTGATGAGCTTCCAAGCAATGATGCTCATGTCAAGGTGAAGAAAGATGACATGCATTGTGAAAAAAAGACTTTTGGCTTGATTCTATCAAATTTAAATGATGCCAATTTTTCACATGTAATTACTTACAATGGATGAGAAAAAGTATGGAACACTCTTTACAACATATGTAAGAATAGAAACCTTATCAATATTCTATAGACAAAGAAGAAATTCTTAATAATAAAAATAGAAGAAAGAAATGACCTCATAGCTCATTTCAAAAAGGTAATAGACTTGCAAATCAACTAGCAATTATTGACAAGCTAGTTGATCATAAGGACATTGTATTGACATTGCTCATGAGTCTTTTTAAGTCCTACTACTATCTCATTGTCACATTAGAGTCTATCAATATGAAAGAGCTTACCATGAATTATGTCATATCAAGATTTATCCATGAATTGACCAAGAAGAAAGAAAAATAGCTTCAAAATGATGATTTGGCTTTATTTTTAAGACAAGGCAAAGGTAGATATTTTTACCAATATAATAATTTAAAAAGTAACATAAAAAATTACAATATTTATAAAAAATCAGCTTATTTTGTTAAAAATTACTACAAAGCTAAGAAAGGAGATACGGAGAATGCATACAATACTAGAGATAATTTTGGTAGAGATGATTATGCTTTCATGGCAAGTGAAGGAGCGTCTATAATTGCTATGTCCAAGAGGATTATAGATTTGGATGCTACTAAGGACATGATACCATATAAATATTCATTTGATACTTATGAAGAAATTTCAGCAATAAATGTTTCATTGGTAGACAATGGTATGGTATAAGCCATTGGAATTGGCTCTATTGTAGTGGAGATCATTGTGAAGAACCTAATGAAGAAGATTAGATTGAAAGAAGTCCTACATGTACCAAAAATGAAGAAGAATCTTTTTTTAGTGAGCAAACTTACATTATATTGTTATAAGATTTAATTTGATATGAATGGATTTTTTGTGAAGACATTGGGTGGAGGAAATATTGCCAAAGGTTTGAGAGATGGTAACTTCTACTTTATCAATTGTAAGAAGATGAATAAAATTAAAGTGACGGTATTTGCTCAGTTTCCACAAAATCAAGACAAGTTTAAAATTTGGCATCAACAATTTGGTTATTTAAATGCCAAAAGCATGAAAGAGCTTCAATCAATGGTAAGTGGCTTGAATCTTGGTCAATTTAGCCACAATAATATGACACTTGTAAAGATTGTATTCAAGGCAAACAACAAAGGGCTTCATTTCCTAGAGAAGTTTCAATACATACTACCAAATTGTTGGAGAATGTGTATTCTAATATTTATAGACCAATGAAGATGCCATTAATTGGAGGAGAAAAATAATTTTTCACATTTATTGATGATTTTTTAAAAGGTATGGATTTACATTCTTAAAGCCAAGAGTGACTGTTTTTTAAGGATTTAAGGAATTTAAGGCCCTTGTAAAAAAGCAATGTGAGTGCAAGATCAAAATATTGTATATAGACAATAGAGGTGAATATATGTCAAAAAAATTTCATGAATTTTTAAAGATCCAAGGCATTGGAAGACAAACCTCTATTCCTTATATTTTACAATAAAATAGAATTGTTAAAAGAATAAATTGTACCATTGTAGAGATGATAAGGAATATGCTTCAAGTACAAAATTTTAGATATGAATATTGAATAGAATCTATAATTATAGTAGTATATACAAAGAATAGGTGTCATATTAGTACACTTACATCAATGATTCTATAAGAAGCTTAGAGTGGCAAAAAATCTTGTATTTTAGACATAAAGATTTTTGAATGCATTACTTATATAAAAATACTAGATTTTATGAGGTCCAAACTTGATATAAAAAGTATAAAATATTTATTTTTTGGATATTATGAAAGTACCAAGATATATAGGCTTATGTGTTTAGAAACCAAGAACATCATCAAGAGTCATGATGTAGAATTTTTGGTGCATAATAGTACTCATGAGCACTTAGAGATGTATTCAAATGAGAGTAATTGTGTATTTGTGGATATATTTTTAATTTTGGCAAAAAAAAAAGAAGAAGATGATAACAATGAAGATGGTAAAGACATAAGTGAAGATGAAGAGCCAAAGAAGGTAGATCAAAGTGTGTCTACAATTGATAGAACCAATAGTAAAGACAATGAAGATGTTAAAAATGATGATGATGAGGAGTATCAATCATTAATTGTAAAGAAATAAGCTTTAAGAAAGAAGAAGGTTGCAAGAGACCTTGAAGTGGAAGAGAGTGAATCTTCATCAAATGAAAGGAGATATCTTTTGAAAGATTAAAAAAAAAAAAAAAAAAAAAAAAAAAAAACTTCGTGGTTGGTGGATGAATCACATCTTTCTTCAAATAAGTGAAAAACATGTCAATATTTCACTCTTTGCTAATTCATTGAATTTTTTTGATGCAATAAAATCCATGAATGCTATGAAGTAGGAAAATGCTATGGAAGAATAATAAAAATCACTCATCGATAATAAAACATGAAAGATGATTCAACTTCCACCAAATCAATCTTTAATTAATTATGAGTAGGTATTTAGAACCAAGAAGGATATAATGGATAATATTCTGAGATACAAGGCTAAATTGGTTGCCAAAGGCTACTCACAAGTTATTAGTATTGATTTTAATGAGATATTTGCTCCCATGGTGAAATTCAACACTATTAAAACCATTGTGGCAATTGGAGCAGTAATGGACTTAGAAATGCATCAAATGGATGTGAAAACGGCTTTCTTAAATAGAAAATTAGAAGAAATCTATATAGATCAATCTCAAGGATTTATTAAAGATGGTAAACAACATGTTTTTTGTAAATTGAAGAAATCTTTGTATAGGCTTAAGCAATCACCAAGGACATAATATCAACAAATTGACACATTCTTCTTAAATGAAGGATTTGAAAGAAGTAAAGCTTATTATTTCATATATATGATGTAATTAAGTAAATTCATATTAATTGTCATTCTCTATGCTGATGATTTGATCATCTTAACAAATACATTAAAAATGATGGATTGATTGAAGATAAAGTTAGAAATGGAATATGAGATGAGAGATTTGGAAGAGCTTCATTATTTTTTAGGAGTGGAGTTTGTGAGAAATCATGCTAAAAAGACCATTATAATGAGTCAAAGTAAGTATATTAAAGAAATATTGAAATGATTCAACATAAAAGAATGTAAGCCTATAAGTACATCTTTGGAGGTAAATTTAAAGTTGATGAAGCTCAAAAATGAAGAATTTGCTAAAATTAAAGATCAAATATGAGGTATTTCATATAAGGCAATAGTGGACTCACTTATATATGCAATGGTTGGTACAAGGTTGGATCTTGCATATGCAAAAAGTATTATGAACCAACACATATCAAAGGCTGAATCAATCCATTGAAAAACCATCAAAAAGATCATGAGGTACTTAAAAGGCACTTTGTATTTCAAATTGTGCCTTGGAAGTGATAACATTACTTTATATGGTTATTATAATGCTGATTGGATTAGAAATACAAATGATAGAAGATTAACAAAGGAATATATGTTCTTTGTTGGAGTGGGAGCTATCTCATGGAATTAAAAGAAATAACTCTTAATTGCAAGATCGACAATGGATGCCAAGTACATGGTAGCAAGTCATGATGCAATAGAAGTAATATAGCTAAGATAACTTTAAGAAGACATTGGAGTAGTATAAATGGAATCAACTTCAATAGAGTATGACAATCAAGGATGTCTTGCATTTGCAAAGAATCCAAAGCATGATTCAAGGATTAAGAACATTAACATTCAATATCACTTTATAAAAGAGAAGATTGAAATGGGAGTGATTGATATGAAGTATTGTATAATAGAAGACATGCTTATTGATTTGTTAAAAAGCGCATTAGTAAAAAATAGGCATCACATATTGACTAAGGCATTAGGATTAAAAGCCTTTAACCAATAGCAAAATAGGAGTGTTAAAATAAATAAGTAAATAAAAAAATATGATAAGTTACATTGTAGAAGATATTACTTTAAATAAGTTGCCATTGATTAAAGGGTTGGCTCTTAGTATATAAGAAGGCCAAGGAATAAAGTAGATGAACGGATAAAAGAACTTAAGAATATAAAAAATATGCTAAAGTCATATTTTTATTGTAGATAAGATAACAAAAGATAGTCTTAGTAAAATATTTGATGGATGTATTTAACAAATGATAGAAGTTGTCCATTAGAGCAACAGCTACTTCCTATAAATAATAGATGTTGGAAGTAAGAAATATCTTATTTCATACTCTCTTTGAGAGCAATATTACTGATGCTATGTGTTGTTGACTTCAAAGTTCTTTTTCTTTAATAACTTTTTAATCAATAAAATATATCCTAATGATTTAAATATATATATATATATATATATATATATTCAAAGTTTGATAAATTATTCAAAGTAAATATAAATTTAAAAAATTATAAAACTAAAAGTATGCAAATAGAAGAATATAATCAATTAATTCAAAAAATAATAAATCCTATTAAAACCAATCAAAGCAATTTACTTATAAAACAAAATTATATGCAATAGAAAATTTTATATATAACTTCTAAGGTCTTTAATTTTATAATATATAAAATGAAAATAAAAATATTATAAATTATAAATAAAATCATAAATAATAAATAACTTATATATTAAATAATTCAAATATAAAACATTAAATAATTCAAATATAAAATATTATATAATTTATAAAAAGATGATTAAAACTAATATATTATATTTAAAAAGAGATATAATATTTAGAAGTAATATTTTTAACTTGTAATTAAGATATTATTTGATAATTGATCATTTAGATAGAATGAATAAATCACTAATACAGATCAATTCATTATAAAAAAAAATATCAAAAATTCAAAATATTTATTAATTAAAATGATTACAAATATTGATGTAAAAAAATATGTAACTTTAAATGATATAATAATATAAGATAAAATTAAATGTAGATTATTATTTATTTTTTGTAATAAAAATTTTAAGATTAAATTAAAAGAACTAGTTCTTAAAATAATTATAACACTTTTTCATGGGAGTCAAGCTAAATATTAAAATTACTTATAAAATAAATTTTAGTTAAATTATGTAATATCATGTTAATAAATACTAGCCATCTTTTTTTTTTTTTAATCTTTTCATTAGGAAAATAACTATAAAATCAATTACTTAAAAAAATCCACAACATTTTTTAAAAAATAATCAAAATTAATATAAAAACTATAATGAAAAATAAATAAATAAATAAATAAATAAATAAATAAATATTTAAATTTCCATAATTGATAATTATATACAAATAATTTTTCATTTAAGAATAGATATAATATCTTTTGTATACGAAAGAAGTAACCACAAAACATTTTATGTTCATGATGGAAACTTAAGAAAGCTTTTATATAAATATAAATTTTTTAAAAATTAATTTGTTTTAGAAATTAAAGCTCAAAAGTCATATAAGAATTGGAAGAATGATTAATATAAAAAAATAAGTGTTATAAAAAAAAGAATCAAGACACACATCAAAACTAGTGATATGAAAATAATATATTTTCTAAAAAATAGAAAATGAATTAATTTAAAAATAAATTAATAAATTAACATGGTTATATAAATGAATTAATTTAAAAAGAATACAAAAAAAGAATATAAAAAGAAGAAGCTAGAGAAAAGATGCAATTAATGCAGATTCAAAAAGCATTAATAATTTTAGAAAATTGATTGTTAAATAAATAAATATATATGTATATATATATATATATAACATAATATCAATAATAAATTTTTTTGACAAAAATGCATAAATACATATAATTTTACTCACTTTGGATAATATATTTTTAAATTAATTAATTAATTAATTAAATTTATTTGATTTATTTCTTTTTTAAAATATATTTAGACCAATTTCAACTCCTTAAGAATGTCATGGACATACATATTTATCTTGATAATTATCTAGCTAATAAGAATAGATAGAAGTAAGTCAAAGTAGATAAATATGATAATATCTTGTAGATAGCTTCTTAGAAGTTTCATAGACATTGCTTTTCTTTTATACATGCCTATAAGTGATTAGTAGGTTGAAAACTTGGCCAACAAGGAGGCCAAATGTCGACATGTTGACCGCTTATAGTATAAATTGGACATATGGCACACACCTAGGAAACTTGCTTTACAAATTAGACATGTGTCCTACAAGTTGGATGTTTATTAGAGGTCCTATAGCATGTCGCCGCATAGTTTTTAGTTAAGTAGTATATATAGAGGCAAGAGTGAGGCCTTCTTCAATCTTGTCAATTCCTTTCTTGCTTTTAGTGTAGCTTCAAGAATCTTATGTTTTCTAGTCTTTGGCAATAGCCATTCTAGTTCTTCTTTGAATATACATATTTTCTTCTATTTTGTTACTTTTCTTTTTATACAAATTCTATGAGTTTATGTATCTTCTTTTAGTTTGTGTCTTTGACAAATTAATAAGAGTCTACATACAATATTAGAGTTTTGTCCTTTCTTCATTAAAAGTAGATTATTCCTTTTTTTTTGATAAGATATAAGCATATTAGAAGTTGCGGATTACTGTCTTTTAAATTGATATTATTTTTAGAATTTTTTTTCATGATTCTTGAATATTATATTCTATAAGTATAGACACATTTTTTTTTTATTGTACTAGCATGGCAGAGCTTCCTAAAATGAAGAATGTAATGGTTGAAATGCAAAAGCAAATGAGAGAATTAATGCTTGAAATACATCAATTCAATCTACCACCACAAGAAGCAATAAGATTATCAAGCAATGAAGATATAGAGATGATTGGAGTTACTTCAACATCTACACTAAGTCATACTACTACTCTTACAACAGAACATCATTTAAGTTTCAAGAAACCAAAAATTAGATTACTTGAAAAGTTTGATGGCATAAGATCTAAGTTTTGAGGATTCATCAATCAGGTACAATTGATAATTGAACTACAACCTCGAAGTTATCTAACTCAAAGATCACAAGTCAAGTTTATTAAAGCACTACTTTCAAGTTATGTTTTATCATGATTTTCATCATTTCTTGAATGACATGATGCAATATTGCATAATTTGAAAGTATTAGTAGCAGAGTTTTGATCTATGTATAGAGAACATGATGCAAATTATATTGCAACTAACAAGATTTGTATCTTACGACAAGACAATCAATTAGTGATATTATATGCTTCATAATTTTGATAATTAGCAACAGATATCAAGTAGGATGATGCAACACTCATCAACTAATTTCTCTATGGATTATAATATGAAGTAAAGAAATTGATGCTTAAATTAGTTGATCCTCAAATCTTGAGTCAAGTAATTAATTTTACTCTGAAATATGATAATTGGCTTTTTGAATTTCGATCTGAGAATTGCATAAGAAAGCCTCAAGATTATTATAATTTAATGACGACACCAATAATTCTTAAATCTAAAAATTTGGAAGTAGAAGACATGCAAATTAATACAATACATTTTAAATCTCTTACTGAATAAGAAAAGATTCATCGTTGTCAAAAAGGACGATATTTATATTGTGAAAAAGCTAAGCATACTACTCAATATTATCTAAAGAAATAAAGCAACTATAAAATAAAGAGTACTGCTATCAAAGATGAAAACATGTGAGAAAATGAATTTGTACAACTACAATAGGAACTATGCAGTTGGAATCTTGTACAATTTCTAATAAAGGTCCTATTCTTTCCTCAAAACCCTCTCCTTGTTTTATAATAGATGTGTATTTAGGATCTAATAACCACAAAGCCTCTATTTTAATAGATTGAGGAGCCTCACCTTGTTTTTTAGATGAAGAATTTATAAAAAGTCATAATATACACTTAGTACAAAAAATTAAACCCATACACGTAGAAATCATAGACAATCGTTTATTATCTTTTAAAGATATTACTCATGAAATACTTTCTATAGATGTAATAATAAATGGTCATAATAGTCATGTAATTTTTAATATAATTAGATCTCCTTCTAATCCAATCATTTTAGGTTTATCGTGGCTAAAAAAATATAATCTTGTGATAGATTAGATTTCTTGTAAACTTGACTTTTTTTCAAACACCATTAAGTTTTTTTCTAATCCAATAAAAAGCCATGAATCTAGTATAGCCAAACATGTACTTATATATGCAAAAGCTTTTTTAGATGCTATAAAAGAAGGATCATCTTTTTTTATTTATGCCACACCCATTTCAAATAATGGAAAGATTTCAAGTGAAATTCCAAGTCAATATTAAGATTTTAAAGATATTTTCGAGAAGAAGAATGCAGATATTATCTTGAAGCATCATCCATATGATTGCTGAATCAATCTTAAAGAAAGAACTTAGTCGCCATTTGGTCCAATCTATAATTTATCACAAAATGAGTTACTTGAACTCAAGAGGTATATTGATGAGAACTTGGCCAAGAATTTCATACGCCATTGAAAATCTCTTACAAGAGCTCTTAACTTATTTATAAAGAAAAAAGATAGTTCAATTCAAATATGTATGGATTATCGAGGATTCAACTAGATTACCATCAAGAATAGATATCCTTTGTTTTTGATATCTGAACTTCTTGATCAATTAAATCAAGCTAAGATCTATACAAAAATAGATCTACAAAGAGCGTATAATTTGATACACATTAAAAAAAGAGATGAATAGAAGATTACATTTCGAACAAAGTATGGACACTTTGAATATAATGTCATGCCTTTTAGACTCACAAATGCACCAATTGCTTTTCAATATCTTATGAATGATGTTTTTTGTGACTTTCTAGATGATTTGGTTGTCTATTACTTAGATGACATTTTAATCTACTTTAAGAATGCAGAAGAATATGAAGTTCATGTTTGTCATGTATTACAAAAACTTAGAGATGCAAGATTATATACCAAGATGAAAAGTGTATATTCCACACTATTCAAGTTGAAACATCATTTCAAACAATGGTCTAATGATGGATCCTAAAAAAATTCACACAATCATAGATTAGAAGATTCCAAAAACAATAAGTGATGTATAATGTTTTTTGGGATTTGCCCATTACTATCAGATCTTCATCAAGAACTTTTCTTAAGTTGCAACGCTACTTACACACTTAACTTATAAGAACAAGCTTGAGTAGAATAAAGAAGTAAAAGCATCATTTTAAGCTTTGAAGAAAGTTTTTACTTTTGCACCAATCTTATATTACGTTGACTTCTCCAAAGAATTTTTTATGGAAAAAAATGCATCTAATTTTGCCTTAAATGTAGTCTTTTCATAAATAGGATTAGATGACAAACTTCATCTAATAGCTTTTCATTCAAAAAAAATTTCAGCAGTCAAGATTAATTATGAGATCCACGATAAAGAACTTCTTGCAATTGTGGATTCTTTTCAAGAATGGCACCATTATTTAGAAGGTGCTTCAAGTCCAATCACTATATATATGGATCACAAGAACCTTGAGTATTTCATGTTAGTACATATTTTGAATCGTCATAATTCTCATTGGAGCATGTCTTTGTCAAGATTCGAGTTCAATATCACTTATTGGCCAAGAAAACAATAAGATTTGTCTAATGTCTTTTCTAAATGTTCTTATCTTACATCAAAAGAAGGAAAATCAACTTTTGATCAACAAAAGATAATTTTACTGAAGCTTGAATAATTTCATCTCGGAGTAATGAAATCAATATTAACTATTGATTTGACTTTTTTCAAGCAGATCCAAGCAAGTATGTTCTCAGAGTTTTTTATTCATGATATTAAAAACTATTCCTCTAAGTCTCAAGATACTTTTGAGTTTGAATTTAAAGAGAACCTACTCTATTTCAAAGGATACTTATATATTCCGGAAGGAGAAGCATGATTACGTGCTCTTGAAGCTCATCACAATTTCTCTGCAGTAAGACATTTTGGATATAATAAGACTTTGGAGCTTATATCTAAAGATTTTTAGTAGTTTCAAATGTAGAAGGCTATTAAAGAATTTTTGTAGATATGTGATATTTGTTTAAGATCAAAAACTTCTCGTCATCGACTTTATGGACTCCTCCAACCATTACCTATACCAAAACAACCATGGTCTTTTGTCTCTATAGATTTTATCATGAATCTTCCAATTTCAAGTTCATATGATTTCATATTTGTGATTGTAGATCGTTTCACTAAGATGGCACATTTTTTATCATGTACAAAATTTATCATAGGTGAAGGAATAGCTAAATTCTTCCTTGACAATATTTATCGCTATTATAGATTATCAAAGGATATTATATTAGATAAAAGAATATAGTTTTTATCAAGTTTTTAGAGAATTCTTTTAAGATATTGAAAATGGATATAAAACTATCTTTGGCTTTCCATCTTTAAATTGATGGACAAACAAAATGGATAAATCAAATTTTAGATTAGTATTTGAGGTGTACCATCAACTATCAACAAGATGATTGAACAATTCTTTTGCCATTGGTAAAGTTTGCTTACAATAATTTGATACATTCTTGTACTCAAGAAACATCTTTCTTTGCCAATTACGGTTATCATCCACGATTTGACACTTTTGACTTTTCAAAAGTTAATAATCTTGCAACAAAAGATGTGGCAAATTGATTGTCAGAGCTATATGCAATAATGAAGGTACAATTAAAAGAATCTCAAGCATGATAAAAAATCAATGCAGATATCTATTGCAAGGAACAACCTCAATTTCATGTGGAAGATAAAGTATGGTTACTTCATCGTAATATTAAAACTATTTGTCCTTGTGACAAGCTAAATTATCGTAGGCTTGGACCATTTCCCATTTGTCAATAGATCAATCTAATTGCTTATCGATTACATCTACCAAACTCTATGAAAATCCATCTTGTATTCTATGTATCTTTACTTGAACTATACAAGACAATGGATATATAAGGAAGGAGACAAATGCCACCACTTTCTATAGAAGTAGACAATAATGAAGAATTTGAGGTGGAAGAAGTCTTAGATTCAAGGCGGTACCAAAATAGGTTAAAATATCTAGTACATTGGCATGGATATGACATTAATGAATGCATATGGGAGCCATCCAGGAATCTAGGAAATGCATCAACTAAAGTTAAAGCTTTTCATCAACGACATCCATCAAAACCAACATGAAGAGTCAAGAAATTCTTTGCTATAAAGCAAAGCAAGCCCAATGGAGATTTCATTCTATCTTGTATCATTGTTTCTTTAGATTTTTTAATGCTTAGGAGATGGAGAACCAACAACTAGCAGATTCAGCTCAAGAGCTATCATTTACTGAGCTACATGACGAGACATTACGATTATCACAACCTTCAAGATTACAAAATTGAAATGAAGATCTTTAAGAACGATATATTTTTTCTTGAATAGATGGTGAAATATAACGCGTTTGGTACCACAACCTTAGAAAGCATCCCTGTTGTTTAGTAATACTTTTGGAAGTATGAACTACTCTTGATGGTATTACTAATGTTTTGTTTGAACGAAGTTATGAAGGCCTCAATAATGATCAAATATTAGGGTGATCTTCTCGCCCTAGTATGGGACATTATTGATGGTTGAAGGGACCTATCAACTACCTTCAAAGGAAACAAAGATCACAATATGTGACAAATACAATTCGATGCATCTTAGACTTCATCAACATACAATGACAGCTCCTTATGGAACTCGTCCCTAGAAAGGGGGATAATGTCACAAATATACATATTTATCTTGATAATTATCTAAATAAGAAGAATATGTAGAAGTAAGTCAAAGTAGATAAATATGATAATATCTTGTAGATAGCTTCTTAGAAGCTTCATAGATACTGCTTTGTCTTTATACATGTCTATAAGTGATTAGTAGGTTGAAAACTTGGCCAACAAAGAAGCCAAGTATCCACATGTTGACCACTTTTAGTACAAGTTGGACATATGGCACACACCTAGGAAACTTGCTTTGCAAATTAGACATGTGTTTTATAAGTTGAACATGTATTAGATGTCCTATAGCATGTCGCCACATAGTTTTTAGTTAAGTAGTATATATAGAGGCAAGAGTGAGGCCTTCTTCACTCTTGTCAACTCCTTTCTTGCTTTTAGTCTAGTTTCAAGAATCTTATGTTTTCTAGACTTTGGCAATAGTCATTCTAGTTCTTCCTTGAATATACATATTTTCTTCTATTTTGTCACTTTCTTTTTGATACAAATTCCATGAGTTTATGTATCTTCTTCCAATTTCTGTCCTTGACAAAGAATCCCATGAATGTATTCTTTTTTAGATTATACTATTGTTTTATATTTCTACTATAAAATATTGGTTAGGCTTTAAATAGTTTTCACTATTCCAAAATAATAACATTACTACTATCATTTAATGCAAGTGTATTTTGTACCAATTTCCTTAGTTAGATGGAAGATACCAGCCCATGTTTTACTTAATTGTGAAAAAAATCAGAATATTAGCTCAAGCTCCCGAACGCACGTGCAGCAGAACAACAACCGGTGACCCCTCCAACTCAGAAAGGCACAGCCACTGTTGGTAACTGGGAATTGCCGGTAAACTCAGGAGATTGAAGCGTAAACCCCGCTTGGGGCTTTTAGGTCGTCCTAAACTCTCACTTCACCTCCGCGGACTAGCAGGTTCGTCTCGCAATCGGTGCGATTGCTTCCCTGCCCCATTCATTGTGTGCGGCATCGGGTCCTTCCATCTTTCTCCTCACTTTCCCAACTTCATTTCGAGCATTTATTTGTAGCTTTTGGTGGTTTGTGGAGGTAATTAGAGATTGCTGACAAGTAGAAAGCGTCGAAACTGAAGGGACTTTAATTTTAGGTTCGTTTGGCGTTTTTGCCATTTTCCATTGTAGCTGAGGATTTCTGGTCTTAAGGTGTTGAAGTGGCCGACAGTTGGTCGTGTTAGGCGTTTGAGTTTGGAGCGGATTGAAAGAAGGGAGTTCAATTTGTCGAATCAGGGTTGGGTTTTGATTGTGCCGCCTTTTTGCGGCAATTTTTGCATTGTTAATTCGATCGTCAATCTTTTTATGTGAGCGCTTTCTGTGTCTAAATTTTGTCGTATTGGTGCAATCATGGTTATTCATATTTCGGGGCCATTGTGTGATGCGTAGGATTTTTCTTTTCAAATCTAGTTCAAGGAGCTGAATCCGGCTACAAGGAGATCAAAATGCAGGCTGTGCGGGCTGCTGTGTTGAAGCGCATGCGAGTGGGAGTGACCGCACCATGGGTTCAAGCTCCTGTTGTTACCAATGCCTCTCGGCTATTTTCCGCTGAGGCCCACGGGACGTACTTGGACAAGCACGTCGTTACCGACCGCGTTTTGAGTGTTGTCAAGAAAATGCAGAAAGTGGATAGCGCTAAGGTATCGTCTCGTGATCAGAGGGTCAACTGCTTTCATATGGAATGATATTGAATACACGTGAAGAAAACTCACGTGCTTTTATAATTCTTGTGAAATCTTATGTGGTATGACATTATTATGCCTTTAGGGTAGGAAGCTCGAAACCAAGAATTTGTCCACCAACAATTCTCTTCAGCTGTGTCCTCTTGGCTGCCACTGGTGGTGTGACTCCAGAGCATGACCAGTTTGTAGTGATCATCGCTCGTGACGTCATTTTTCTATATGGCTCGAGATGTGGGATTGAAACTATGAGCAACGGTCTCCTAGTACTGTGTTGAAGAATTTTTTTAATGTTTCTCACACCAAAACCTAATTACCACTATACGTATTATAAAGCGGCTAAGCAATATCATTGTGTGTTTGGAATAGGTGACTCCCAATGCACATTTTCAAAACGATTTGGGACTCGACAGCTTGGACACTGTAGAGGTTGTCATGGCCTTTGAAGAGGAATTTGCAATTGAGATCCCCGATGCTGATGCGGACAAGATCACTTCGTGTGCCGATGCTATTGAGTACATTGCTTCTCAACCCAGAGCAAAGTAAAGAAATGGATTAAAGTTTTGGTTTTACCCAGGCAATTTGTGAATTGCAATGAAACTTGTGGAGGTCCTCCTGGTTGGGTAGGATTTTCGTGTTCTGTTATTCTTCGGTGTTGAGGATATTACATGCCAATCTTTCTAGACTTAATGTAAGTGACAACTTCACTTTCCCCAATATCTCTCATCATGGTGATAATAATACAGCGGTCTTCATTGCAATTAGCGAGCCAATGTACTTGCAACTTTTTCAGTGCTTGGATTATATCTTAAAAAATTCAAGCGGCTGGACGTGTGCGTCCTAATCGGTTGGCAATGTACTGTCGATTGAAGTACCGCGTATTTATCCAATCAACGCTAGATGTATTTGAAAAGGAGTCTATTTCGAAAAATTCCGTCTGCTTTACAGTGATGAGAGGTACTGATAGAGTGGATTGTATGTTAAAGTAGAACAATGTTCCAACACCAAACAAGTACACAGTTTGAGATTGGTGATGTTCAAACAGACCTACACACATTAATCGAAGTGCAAGCGATGTCGGAAGTGTCCTGATCAAAGATGAAAAATATAGTCTATTCCACTTTCAATATTTGCAGGGGACTTACCACTAACACCGAGCGATGCCAACGACTATTCGTACAAATGAGCAGCGAAAAAAATATCACATTCCACTTCCGAAACTCGTTCAACGCCGGACTATGAGCCTCCCTTCCATCCTAATCCCACGCAATGTCAATTACCACTAGCAATTTACACAACCTTCAAGCGAAAATCAACCTATACACAAACCATAACAGCTATAGCTCCTTCCTTTACCATAATCACTAATAATATGTCATCTTGCTGACATCTAGCTTTCAGTTACAGTAATGTCCAAAGTCCCAGTCTTCAGTCATATCTCAAACCCCATCTTATTTCAGCATGGCCATCATCACCTTCACCTGCACTCTGATATGTTAATGCGTGCATGTGTACTTTTGTATAGAGTGCAGTAAATCACACATTCTGTAAGAGACCTTCACAAATATGGAACAAAACTGATGTCGTACAGACTTTTACTACCTAAATTGATTACACTCTTCATAGTATAGTACACTTAATAGGTTCACAAACCATCATCATGAAAGTTTGAGGTTGAGCTCTGAGAACGTCCAGTGTTATAGACATAGCAAGGAGTTGCACCACACACTTTCAAGTTGAATTTTAGTTATAGGCAACACTAGGAAACTAATAGAAGGTATATCTAACATCTATGAATGATAAATTTGAAAGTCAAGACTAATGTTGGGAGCTAAATTAAAGTTTGAAACTTTTGAAGTTAGCATTAGGATTAATATAGAAATTAATGCAAAGAGTAATCATTGCAGACTTAAAACATGAGGGACATAGATCTATGAGCATAGAGACGATATTGGCTTAACATACAAAAATTGAAGAAACAAAAATGATCCTTTTGTATTGCAAGGCATAAAAAAAAAAAAACACAAAAACACAAAAAAACTCAAAACACAAAACACAAAAACACAAAAAACAAGAACAAAAACAAAAAAAACACACAAATAATTCTATCTCACAAAACAAGCACGGAGAGAAAACTGTTCCAAGGATATGATAGAAGTTACATCAAATACACTAAGCTTATAGAATTAACAACGGTGGAGATTGATAACCCTCTGGAATGTGTCAAAATTGAATTTCTATTTAATTGTGTTGTAATTGTAGGTTTTGCAGAAAGTAACCAAACTCCTCCAAGCATTGATGCATGCCTTGCTAAATTAGAAAAGTATTTAAGAAAAACAATTTAGAAAAAAAATTGGAAAAAACCTCTAGAAAACTTATATTAATTAACATTTGGGCATAAGTGATAAAAACTTTGAAAATGCCATTACTTACAGTGTAACAATAGAGTGCAAAAGTGTAGTATATAGAAATCATAATAGGAAGAAGATTTCATGTAAGAGAACTAAAATTTAGGACAATTCTCATACTATTAATTAAATACACTGCCTATAACTACAATTAAACCTAGCACTTGTAATTGCACTCCCCTAGCATATACGAAAAATTACCAAAGTCAATTAACTAATGAATCATGGCAAGAAATACAAAGAGATTTAAAATTGAATTTTTTGGATTTTTAAAATTCTAAATACAATAAAAATTTCATCAAGATACTTAACGATATTGTATAATGCAATGACATATGAAAACAATAAAAGACCCACTTAAACCCAACGTCCAAAATAAACCAGGAAATTCATACCCAACCTTTACAAATAAACAATTGTGAAGTGTGTTCCTTTTCAGTAAAACTAAAACTAAAATAACCAAATTCAATTTTGAGAATAACCACGAGGTTAATTTAACTTCAGGTTTGTTCCGAAGAAATTTTACACTCAAATAACGTGTCCCAAATGAAATAACACTTCAAATTTGTCAGATATCAAACATAACTAAATACTTGGAATACTTCCATCAAAACGCTTCTCACTTCTTCCAAAGGATGGAAGTGGATTCAACTCATACACACCAAAATATGGCCATTACATCGAATTCATTCAAGATTTCACTTCTCTAGCATTCCCAACTTAATCCACATATTTGAGCAAAAAACTTTGTTTCCACGCAAACACCTCAATAACACGACTACATAAAAACAGATAACAAAAAGCAAGAACAAACAAACACATGCTGTGACGCTGTTTCCTATTGGTGAAACATTCCAACCACTTTGTACTTACAAATTGATTCTACAAGTGCCTACAGATGCTTCTGCATCTACCATGTGTTTGTAAAAACTTCTCCTACAATTTTTGTGCAACCAGATATTTACTGCAGAAACACGCAAATTCGGCACTCGTCAGACGAAAAAAAGAAACAAGACGACACGACACGACACCGTGAATGTCGCATCCCTGAACTCTGATTGCATCATTCAAACTATCTCCACAACTACCGTAATCTGCTCAATCGCAGCACCCGATAGCACGTTGCCAATCAAAGCATCCAATAACATCCCCATGTCACTCAAAACAGCATTCCATAGCACACTCTGATACACCCCTACCCACCATGTACTTCCATCCAACTTCTACGCTATCAACATTCGTGCTTTCTGCCACCCCGACCTCACCCGCACCAAATAACTCAAATGCTGTCCCCTGCTAACTCAGCATCACCGCCTCGCAAACCCGAACGCATCCTCACTTCGTACTCACCGCAACCCCCACTCACTTGCCCCGGCCATCGCCCACACGATGCACTCCACTAAGATTCCCACTCCTGACCACGCCCAACACACCCCACCCATGCTCACGCCTCCTTGCCTCCCTGCCACAGGAGGACCCCTCCGACCTCCCACCTCGAGCCCATCCCATCGCGCCTTCCCACACCCAACGCGCACTCCCGTGCACCAAGACCCGCTCCCTTTCACATACACCGACCTACTCACCCAACGATATCCACCATTCCGCTATGCGATCCACGCTCGTCGGGGCATTGCTCCAACATCCTCGCACGTCCTTTCATCTACTCTCTGCACATCTCGACCACACACGCTCCACACTATACCACTCACACCAAAACCGGTGCCGGTCCACGACACACACACACAAACACACACAACCACACAACACAAACCCTCCTCCCACGCACCCACCCACAGTAAATCGTACCCTTCCATCCCACGTTCACAAAGCGCATTCAACCCACCAGCTCACCCATCACCTCAACTACTCCACTCCCCTTTTCACCGCAAAAACACAGCTTGCAACTGCACCCACAACCACACGCCACGGCCATCCATGACTACCATCCTCGAAAGAAATGGGTACTATGCATTCATGCATCCCAGCCCGTAGGCCACCCCGACACACTTGGATGCGCACTCTTTGCTTACTCACGATGACTCAACTCTTCATCGCCAAAACATCTTAACATACCATAATGTCCGCACCACTCTGCCGGTAATGCTGGAAGATAGGCAATATCAAACAGTTTCTTCTAGCCTCCCTCATTCATACAACACTTCCTCTAGTCCCATCAGTTCATGGTCCCTCGTGTGTGCACAAACGCCCAGCCCAGCATTCTGGACTGCGCTTGCTCAACTGTCACTGTCAGGCCCAGATCGTGCTTTGCAACCCGCCTGCTACTACTATCCGCCTTATCACGGCACACTCTACTCGAACGCCCACTGATTCTCCCTCCTCACTTCCTCTTCCTCCTCCGGAGTGAAGTCGTTCTTGATGTTGAACGTTTTCCTGATCTCCTCCGGCGTCTTCCCCTTTATCATGTCCGCCACCGTCTGGCACGTCAAGTCCAGCAGGTTCTTGATGTTCAAGTAGTTCGCTGCCTGTTCCCATCATTCACCACCCCGACGTCAGCACAACTCCTCACCCCAAGTCACCCCCTCCTCTCTCGCCCCACAAACGTTGCACGCGCCATCATCGCGCTTCCGCCCCCGCTGGGATGCACCCCATCCCCCGCCCTGCACGCAACAAACAGGGTCGCATGCACATCACTTACCAGGATCAGGTCGAACAGCGTAGCTTGGTCCACCTTCACAAAGTCCGCGTCCCACGCCTTGATGTCGTCCTCCGAAGCGGCGGGCTTGTCATCCGTCGCCCCCTTCTGATTATCCACGTGGTACTTGCAGTATTCGATCACCTTCGCCAGGATCTTGCTCGACACGTTGGGCAGCGGGATCACGGCGTCCTTGCCCGTGTCCTCGATCATGTTCTTCACCGCCTGTGACTCGAACGCCACCGCCTCGTCCACCTCGAACATCTCGTCATCCGAGCTCCTCAATTTCACGCGCTGCTCCGCCATGGCCACCAACAACGGTCACCGGATCCCTGCACACACCCACCCAACATATCAACCGCGTTCAGAATTCCTTGTCCGCCTACCACCTCCGGTTCCGCCACCACCGTGCTTCCCCATGCCAATGTGACCAAACATACTCGTGACCCCACCACCAAATCGTCGGAACCACCGACACTTGCGATCGCCCTCTCCGACGTCGACAACCACCAAGCCTCGACCGGGACGCACTCACGCCGCACAATGTAGGCGTGGGCTCCACATCGACACCGCCGTGGGCGAGAGACCAACCCTGGACCGACCACAACGGCCAACCCCTCTGCGGCGTACTCCGCTCGCCCACCCTTTGCTCCATGCAAATCGACGCCATGCTGCGCAACAGGGCTCCGCGGCTCGGAACCCCCTGCCCGACCCACCAGCGCCCACATACCCTAAACGCCGCTGCAATCCTAAAATGCTGCCGACCACGGAGTCTCCCAGCGTCACGCCCTGACAAAGCTGCGCTGCTACAACTTTGCCACCAAACTCAACGACAACCTATGCGCCCACTCGTGCTCTCCCCCCCCCCCAACACTCATCGTAGCTCAAACGGGATTGCGCACCACCCCTGGCCGCTTCCCACGACATGCCCGGTGCTCAGCGTTCCTTCAAGAACACTCTTAACTCGGGCGCTCACTCGTACCTCATCCAACCCACCGTTGTGCCCACGCTAAACGCTAACGCAACCAGACCCTTTCCACCCCACGCTTGCGTCAAATTCTGACGACACCAACCCACCCAATCTGCTGCGTGTTCTGCGACACCCACGCCCAACCGCAACACACAAACACCCGATCGATGCCGCGCCCAGATTCACATCGCTTCTCGTCAATCCTTCGGACCACGGACCGCAATCCGCTGCCCTTCGACGGCCCCCCAAAGCGCACACAAATCGCACCCCAAGTATCAATTCTCCAAACGGGTTCCCAAATTGAACCCGCGAAGATCACCCGCGACCCTAACAATCCACCTCCGCGGCCCAACCTAAAGCCCTGGGCGCTCGATCCTCCTCGTCCTCTACTTCCATTCCCGCAGCATCAATAACCACATACACGAACGAACAAACAAACTGCACCAGACGGACCATTACCAACACCAAATTCGTCGCGGAGAAATCACCAGGCAACGGGACCCGCCACACAACCTGCACTGATACATACACTCACCTGCGGGCGTGATTGAGGATACCGCACAGCAGAACGGCCCTGGATGCGATGCAGCGACGTCAATCAGCTTCGCAATTCCCTTCTCCGGCTAACGAAGCGGGAGAGCCAAACTGCCAAAAAGCGCACAGTGACGATGATGAAACGAGAGCTAAAATGAAGAGAAGCAGCAAAATCGGAAGGATGGGAATCGCAAATTCCAGAACGAAGGGAGTGCGCGAGGATCGAAGCGCCGGTCAGAAGAGAGGAGTCGCGACCTTGTGGATTGGGAACGGCGGCGAGAACATTCGGGGAGCTTCTAGGGAACGAGGGTGCAGCTGTGGGACGAACGAACGGACCAGATGAATAAACAAATAAAACAATTGTTGGATGAATCTCCCGGTTTGGAGTCCCGATCTTCAAGCACATGTACCATTGCGATTTATAACGTATTCAATAGCAACTTCTAAATTTTCATATCTTGCATTTTCTCACAGCATTTTAGCATGGCTTTGGTATCTCTCACCACAAATCTTATGTTTGTAAAATAATGGATTGGTATGTTTTGGTCTTCCAGTGTTGTTTTTTTTTTTTTTTTTTTTTTTTTTTCGTTTTTTGTTGTTGTTGTTGTGAGAATAATTATTTAATTTTCTACCATTGTATATTATTACATATTTAAGGATATTTATAGTATTTCTTCTTGTAGATCTTGTAATTTTGACATTCTAATTGTTCAATTGTATAATATTCTAAATATTTGCTAATTGTATTTTATATATACCCTTAAAGTCTACTTTGGTTTCTTTACATAAGTTTAGTTGTGATTTCTTTTTTTATTTTATGCTTAGCATATTACTTAGATCAAATGAATTAATAATAAAAACTTTGTTTTGATCAAGGACTATATCTTAGCTATATACAACATAAATTGGAACTAATTCTCTTACATTATCCATATTATGATTGAATCCATGTTTTGCCAATAATATTTTATTATATGCAAAAAAGAATATACTATATCATTTTTGATTGATTAGAAGATTTTCTATGTATTAAATCTAGTATAGTCTTGAGCTTTTGATTTGATATATTTCTATCACCTTCACATTTATTCTATAACCAATGTTATCTTAGAATAGGTTATCATTCCTTTTTTTTTCATGATATTTTTTTAGAAAGAAGTTATTTTTTTATAGAAATCATTTTATTTTATACCTAATAAATCAATTATATTAAATTAATTCTATTTAATGTAGTCGATATTCCATGTTACATAGATAAATTTAGAAAGTAGATAAATAAGAAATAGATATAAAATAGAAATAAATTAATATGATTATTACAAATTATAAAAAATATAAATTTTTTTGAATAAATAATATAGACTAAAATTAGACTTGATAAGATCAAGAATTATCTAAATCTTACTTCCATACATATTAGCTACCAAAAAGGTCTTATAAAAGTTTTAAATAATAAATAACTACATATGCAAGTATATTTACTTAAATTAGTAGAATTAAATTGAAATAAGTAGATGTAGGTTAAATTGTTGATATCTTATTAGTAAGCTTTATACGTAGGCCACATAATCAATTTAATACACTTTAGATATTAAGAAGTTTTCATGTTAATTAAAATGAAGCAACTTTAGGATCCTTTTTAATTAAGTTCTTTAATTATTCTAAAGTTTCCTTGAATTTGTTGGAATATTTTGAAAACCTTTTAAAATCTTCTATAATATTTTTTTTGAAAATCTTCTAAATCTTTTAAAAATCAAATAGAATATTTTAAAAATATTTCTAAAATCTTCTTATTGGATGTGTATAATATTATTTCTCCTTGTAACTCTAAGTTTTACAACGAGCATTGATTTTATATCTATAAGAATTCAAAGATTTGTTGAATAGTAGTTGTAACTTATGTTGCTTATTGATTTCTATTTAAAAGATAGACTAATCTATTTAGATAGCAATAATGGCTACCTTTCTTTTCTTTTAGAAGACCTATTCTTTAGACTTGGTTAACTTTAAGGCCTTCAAAACATCCATGAAATGTTACTTTAGTCCCATTAGAGTCTATTACACCAACTTGCAATAAAATAACTAAAGCTTGGATATAATTTTGGAAGTTTTTTTGATTGAGTTGAATGTAGCATGGATGTTTCTTTCCTTCAAAAAGTCCAGCTTTATCTTAAGAATGATTTTTCGAAGATTGCAAGATTTAGAACAATTCATCTAGTGGTTATTATAAGAAAAGATCCAAGTCTAGGTCTAGTTCTACTTGAGATTCATAATCTAAAGTCTCTTTTAACACTCTCTAATTCAATATATTAGCTCATAAATTAAATAGACTAAATTTTAGTGACATTGTTGTTAGTGATATTTTTTTTATTTTTTTATTTTTTAATAATATAACATCTTAATAGAAACTTTATAGAGAAGTTAGCATAAAATAGGTTTATGTTTTTAAGGATAATATTAATGAAACTCCTATACCTTCTGTGACATATTAATTAGATTTTCTAGTGGTTGTTATGTGTGCTTATTAATATTATAGCCACTCCAATGAATGAAGTATTTTAACTTTTTTTTTTTTTTATTTTCCAAAAATTAAAGATATTTTCTATTTCATATTCCACATGATTATCTATTTCAATATAAAGTGGTGATAGTTGCATTCTTTATGGAATAATTGATTTTGTATAAGCTTCTAAAAAAAACATAAAAGGCTAGATGCACCTTCATGGATATGGGTAGTTCTAACTGATAAGCCATTGAATTGATTTGCTCTTGAATACAAAATGGTCTAAATCTTTGATAGTCCAATTTATCACAAATCTGATTAATTTTGATATTTCATCAAAGAAACCATATTTTATCTTGAACTTAAAAAGCAAGAGTTTTTTTTTTTTTTTTTTTTTTTTTTTTTTTTGAAATCATCTAAAGTTGCTTTGTAAGAATCTTGAGCTACTTATAAATAAAGCTTCAAAGTTGTTTGAATCTATGATAATTTTTTTGCAAGATTTTTAGCTGCTAGATTTTCATCTGTTGATATATCTAATAAATCAAGCTTTAGATGGTAACCATAATTAACATAAAATAATGTTTGTTGTTGAAAAAAAGTATAAAAAAAATATTATTATAAGTAAACTGTATTAAAGTTAGATACAAGGTTTAATCATCTTGATAATAAGAGACTGTACATTACAAATATTGCGCAAAATTAGATTAATTTTTCTATAAAACTATAAATCAATTGCCTTCCAAATAAGCCTAAGTCTTGTAAGGTAAGACTCCCATCATATGTACCAAAATATAAGCTAAAATAAACCTATACTAATTGAAAGTTTATTTTAAATAATAATAAGTAAATAAATTATATTAATTTTAGAAATTATAGTTATTAATCAAATCTAAAGAAATTCACTCTTAATCTTCTTTAAATACTTAAATTATTAATCAAAAACCTCTATTATTAATTTATACTTATAATAGTAATTTATTCAACATACATACTCAATTTCTTTTTAAAATTCTTGATTTAATTTTTTGATTTATTATATTATATTATATTATTTATTATTTATTTCATATTAATTTTTATCCATTAAAAATCATCTAAATATAATTTATCATCCATGAATGATTTTTTTATCTATTTTTAAAATTCATCTATACTTAAAATTTATCTTTGATTAAATTTTCATCTAACATCTATTTACGTAAAATCCTAATTTAATTGGCTTCTAGCTTAACTTCATTTCAATCTAATCTAAGTTCATCTATCTACTAATTTATTTCTTCAAAAGTACTTTCACTCTAAGGCTATCACCTTAAGAATTTATATAGAGACTTAGCACATTAAAGGCATAGGAGGCGTTGTTCCTTCAGTGTTGATCTTCTTCAATCATAGTTTATTATTTTTTTGAACTAACTTTTGAATAAAGACATCTTCTTTCAGTTATTTTTCTTTTTCCACTAAAATTTTAATTGCACCTTATACTTATTCCTGATCTTGTTGATATGCAAGTAGTGACCAATACACACAATTGATGTAGGCAGTCTATCACAATAAGAATGTGACCAAACATGAATACTCCTAGCCTTCTTATGTTGGAATCACAACTTATATTTCTACTTCAATGCCCAAAATCAAAGACTTCAAGAGTACCAAAATAGAAACAATTATAGTGCAAGTTGTGTATGCAGACTATAGCCATTAATAATATTTGTTATGGAATCTAGTGAGAAGATGCACCTTCTTAGGATGATTACAAAGAAATTACAAATTGAAGTATGGATAAGCTCAAATTAGATGTAGGCATTGTCATAACCCAATGCAAATCTAACTCATTCCTTGAATTCTTTTAAAATCAAACTTGCATCTCAATTGAATTGATTCTTTTTATATATATATAAGTCTTAAGATATATCCATAATGATTGTAAATGCTACTATAAGATCTACACAATGTGGTGTAAATATAATACATCTACATCGCAACTATATAAATAGAGAGAGAAAGTATAAGCTTGTTGCTGTCAATAATTCAATCTATATGTCACAAAAGCTCATTGTATTCTACTATCTAAATAAAATTGAAAAAGAATTATCCTACCAACCAATGCTCTCCTTGCTATAGGAATGAGGCTAAGTAACCACCTTTGAGCTCTGAATTATACTCTAAAATTTAAATATTTATTATTTTCCTATTTTATGATAATTAAACATGTTAGATTAAGATTTATATAAGTGGAATTTAGTTTTATAGAATTTTTAGGATTACAACCCTTGATGGTATAAATTATAGCTTAATTTCTTGAATTAGGTTAATTAGGACTAAAGTAATAAGAGTTAGAAAATTAGAATAACAACTTAGTTAGTTTAATAATTTAGAAGTTGTTAGTCATTACTATAAGGGTTGACTAAAAGCCTATGAGTGCATCTATAATCATTCACATGATTTAGGAGTTGGAATTATAATTCTTTAAAAGATTTAGAGAAGTTAGCAATGATAATTTTGGATCTTCCTCCCAATTCGACAAATTCAAGTGGCATGGTGGTTCTTCTACTTAATGGGAGTCTTTTTAATGCAATGGTGGCATTGGATTTACCTTGTGGAAAGAAGAAAACAAGATCAGCAACCTCTCCTTCAAAATATAAGAGAAGCAATGAAATTCTCATTTTGAAGAATTTCACAAAAATTGCCAAGATCCTTGTAAGTAAAAGCTTCCATGAAAATTATAATTGAGCATGGATTGAGGCATGTGAGTAGTCGATCTTAGCTTAAAAAGGTGCTTTGAACACAATAGTGAAGTTAGATATACAAAAAAATGCTTTCTTTACTACTTACAAGAGCCATCAGCCTTGGTAACGAGATTGGCTCTTGGATGAATGAAGGCCGTAGATCTAGATTAGAGATCTTAAAAATCAAGGGTGAAGATGTAGCCACCCTTCTACGAGCCTCTATTCAATTATATAAGAGAGGCTTGGTTTTCCAAGCCCTCTCTCTCTCTCTTCTTTTGGATGAAGGGGGGAGCCATGCCAAAATTTGGCCAAAATCCTAATCTTAATTTTATTTAGGTTTTAATTCTCATTGTGAACCTTGTGATTGTGTATTTATGAATTTTGCATTGTGAAGGATGGTCATTAAGTTTTGAAATATATTTCATTGAGGTAGATATCTCCTCGGCCTTTCAAATATCCCAAGCGTTTTAAGGGCCTTGGATTTTCTTCAATCAGTCACTCAATTTCTTTTGTTTCAATGTGAGATTTTGAATAGTTGTAGCTTTTGTTTTTAGCTTTCTGAAAAGATAAGATTCGCTTGATTTGAAGTGAGAAAGAATTTTTGATGAATTTTTGAGTTTGAAGGAGTCGATTGCCTTTGCAGTTTGAATCAATCGAGTTTGGAAAGGCATTTCGTAGTGCTTGATAATTTTCTTTATTTGAAATTTTGGAATCATCAAGCTTTATAAGCTAAGCTTTGAAAGGCATAATTTTTGTTGAATTTGAAGACAATATGAATTTTTAGTGAATTTCTAAGTGAAGAGGGTTGGTCACTACGGCAATTTGGATCACTCAACTTCAAAGGAGGAATTCTCACGACTGGATCATTAGATTGCAACGAAGATTATTGGATCAAAAGTGCCTTCAAGTTAGCCTTGCAACAAGCTAAGAATCATTCAAA
Source organism: Physcomitrium patens (assembly GCF_059467195.1). Classification (NCBI taxonomy): domain Eukaryota; kingdom Viridiplantae; phylum Streptophyta; class Bryopsida; order Funariales; family Funariaceae; genus Physcomitrium; species Physcomitrium patens. The sequence continues at coordinate 5,896,191 of NC_143429.1, forward strand.
TTGAAGCCGATTATAAATTTTGGCAAATTTTGGAGTAGAAGAGGGTCGCTTCCTTCAATCCTTACGTGTTGTCAAGGTACCTTTACTTTCACCTCTCTTATTTTATTTTTATCATCATCTTCACAGTGACTTGTAATCTCCACATTTCACTTTTTGGCTAATAAATTTTAAGTGTAACTTTTAACCTTTAATATTCTCACTTTAACTTTTAACTTTAACTTTTAAACTAAACTTTTAATTTTAACTTTTCACTTAATTTTTAAACTTAATTTTTAACTTAACTTTTTTTTAACTTAACCTTTTAATTTTAAATTTTAACTTAACCTTTTAATCTTAATTTTTAACTTTAATATTTTAGAATTAACTTTTAACTTAACTTTTAATTCAAACTTAAGTTTTTATTCTTATGGTCAATTAATAGCAATAACTTAGTTAATTATTTTTATTATATTTTCATAGTAAATTTCATTTAACATGTTAATTTAATGTTGGTAACCATTTCTTGGAAGGCCTAAAATTAATTGAATTTTTAATATAAAGATTTAAATTAATCTAACAATTACACAATTGAGAGCTCTCTAATTCCACCTCTTGGACTTGTTGTGTGGCATAGGTTTCATCAAGTGGTGAAATTTGGCCTCACATTTTGGTACGTTTGCCGAAAAATGGAAATTGCATTATTGTTTGTTTTTGTCTTATTTATTTGATCTTGATTGATTTTTATGTGCAAAGTTTTCTTAAGTCGATGGTCGTTGGGTTTGACTTATTGTGAGTGATATACATTAGTCTATGTGGTTGTTTTAGTTATCCTTGTTCTAGTTGTTCTTGTTCTAGTTCCATTGGATGTCTTGTGTTGCATTTTTGGTATTGTCAAGGTGCATTGAAGTGGAATAAATGGTAGTCCTTGATCTTTGTCAAGGTACGTTTCAAATAATTCTTCTTATTTAATTCACTTATAGATGTTTGATTTTTTTTATTAAAAAAATAATAAATAAAAACTTATCTAGTTAATTTTTTATTTTATTATGCCTATGAAAGTGAGAAAATCAACAAAAGTACAAGTTATTCCATTATCAAGTAGGCTAGTATAAAGCCCTTGGTGAGCTTCTTTTATTCTTTGGGTATTATCAAGTAGGCAATGGAAAAGACTTAGTTGATTACGTATGGAACAAAGTTTAGCCTTCTTTCTCTTTTAAATTGGTTTATCGCTTAAGATCAAACAAGGCCTTAATCTTCACCATCTTCTATTTTACCTCAATTCATCTAAATGCAACCTTGATGAACCGATAGGCCTCAGATGCCAAAGACAAATCTTGCTACTTTGGCAATTGGATCAATAGGAAGGCTCATTAGATCAAAGGCAAGTTTACAACAAGAAAATCAAGACTTAATGGAATTAGAACAAAGATTGGGAGTAGATTTATCAAGAATGGCAAGTAGAGAAGTGGAGCCTCATATATCTACTCAACTACCTATCCCAACTTTTATACAACAAGTTGGACCATCACATATATCTACAATTCCACTAGTGAATGTGGTAATTAACTCAAGGCAAGCTTCAGCTTCTCTACCAACGATGTCAACTACTATACCATCTCGACCTTCTCAACTAAGGATGCTATCACGAGGACTACCTATAGTAGTACCTTGAGGATTTTTTGAGAGGACAATGCCTCTCAATTTATCACAATTCACGGGATCTAGAGATGAGGATCCTACAACCTATGTAGACAGATTTTTGGAATTAATGACTTCTTATATGGTATCTAATAATGGCTATTATTTGATTTGGTTCCCTACTACATTAGTAGAAGGTGCATATGCGTGATATAGGTCCCACAATATACAAACATTCAAGATACGGGATGAGTTGTTAGTGGCATTTTTAGATCAATTCCAACTTGGAACAGGACAACAATAAGCAGTTGCTGTTTTAAGAAGTATGTGCTAGCATCCCACAGAGAAAATTTTGGCATATATAAGGAATTTTAAAGAAGTCTGTAGTAGATTTGTAGGTGATTTGCTCCATGATACTACTATTAGAGATTACTTTCTTAAAAGACTATACCGGTCTTGAGTATCTCGAGAAATTTGGACGCATAGGCTACAAACATTGAATCATGCAATCCGAGTTGCTCTATTCATTGAAGAGACTGAATAAGAAAATAAAAGGGCTAGGGATCAAAGTGAAGATCCAATTCCTAGCTACCTCCCAATAAGATATGACCCTCATCTAATCTATGCACAAAATTCTATGAAAGATTCAAGACATGATATAATTAAATATAAAATATAAAGATAAAAATATAATTAAAACTAAGATAAATATTTCCAAATGTAGAAAGATTGAAAAGTCTTGAATCGAGATAGAATATAAGAGAAACATTGACAAGAGTAAAGAAGACATCATTTGTGCCTCCATATATACTATCTATTAAAGAACTATACAACAATGTCTTATATGCCATATAATATATATAATTATTAAGATATATTATTAATTTATAGAGTGAATTTTTTTTATATATTTATTTATATGATTAACATATTATATAAATATCATGGATATATATATATATCTACTGTAATCATTATCTAGATAGGTAAAATTAAATAAAAATAGATTAATTTCATAATACCTTCTAGGGAAGCTTCTTCGATGCTGTTTTGACTTTATATATGTTTGTCTTTTATTGATAGGTTAGAAACTTGATCAACAAGCTAGCTATGTATGACATGTATTGGTAGCTTGCGGAACAAGTTAATTATGTGGCGGCTATATAGAAAACTTGCCTTGCAAGTCAAGATATGTGTCATCTAAAGTCAACACGTTTTTGGAGGTCCTATAGAACGTTGCCACATAGATCTTAAGTAGATAGTATATATAAAGGCAAGAGTGAAGCCTTCTTAATAGAGAGTAGATTATTTTTTTTCTTGAAGACATTTGAGCACTTTAGAGGTTGTGGATTATCCTTCTTTAAATTTATATTATCTAAAAATTCCTTTTTTTTTTCTTTTAAGATAGTTGGAAGTAAAGATATTAATATGGTTGAATCTAATGAGTCCAAATTAGATAATATTACAAATACATTGAATTCTTTATCTTATAAAACTATTAAAATTGAAGGATTTTTTGTAAGATTTCATAGTAATGCAAGACTTGGAATAGTTCAACGTGTAATGCAATCACTTTTTCAAACTTCTACATCCAAGGAGGTGGTGGCAGTTATACATCAACAAAAAAAACTTAACTATTTAATAACATAATGAACCTTAGATTACTCTTCTAAGAATATTTAATGGCATATATTCTAAGTTTTGAAGATTTACTAATCAAATTTAATTAATAACTTTTCTATAACATGAGCGCTCTCCAATAAAAGAATTGGGAGTTGGTTTAATTAGAACCTTGTTTACAAAAAAAGACTTAATTTGGTTTTTTTCTTTATTTGAAAAAAAAATCTTCAATTTTGAATAACTTTGAAGCTTTTTTTAGAAGCATTTGAAAAATATGTCAAGGCTTGATGGATGACAATAAAGATTTGATCATTGTTAATCTTAAAAATTATAATTTATAAAATAAAGATATTATTTGATAAAAAAATGTATTATAGAAAAATATGAAAAAATAGACTAATATGAAAGAATAAAAGAAAAAAATAAAATTTGATATAAAAAATAAATTTATTGAAAAAAGTTTAAATAAAATTAGAAAAAATAAGAAAATATGAAAAGACAAAGAAATTAGCTGCCTATGTATTTAAAAGATAAGTAGAAAAACCATCTTTAATAATTGTGGTACTTAGAGATAAATTAGTTTTTATATATTTAACTATTATTCGAAAAATTTACTATAAAAGCTATAAATAGCTTCAAAGCTATATTATTATGATAAAAGAAAATTATAATAAAATAAAATATAATTGACATGCTTGTATGTGATTTTTATACACTTTTGGTTTAATAATAAGTTATAAGAATTGCAAGATAAAATAAAAATATGGATGTTTGAAGATTAGATTGAAAAAATTAAAAATAAGATAAAATAAAGATATAGATGTATGAAGACTAGTTTTAAAAAGATGAAAACAAGAAGAACAAATAGATGGTTGAAGAACTAGATTAAAAAAAAAGATGATATGATTAAATCCATGAAGATATGAATATTGAATGAATAGATTGAAAAAGACTAGACAAAATTAATAAATAAAATTAACATATAAATTGAAGATAATTTTCAAATTGAATTATCAAACTACAATTTTGACAAAACTAAGAGCTGTAAAAGATAATTACATGGATAGTTCTTATGTAGAAACATAGAAGGATACTTGAGATTTTGAGGTGCAAGAATCTAGGTGTTTATTTGGTGACTATGCTTGAGATATGTCGCTATTTTTGATAATTAAGTTTATAAAATTTATAGAATTCACAGAGTTTTTTTTATAGAAGAATGAGTGATATTCTTAAATGGAACTTATCAACTTTATAACAAGTATTAAGAACCATAAATGAAGATAGTACGAAATAATTCTATATTGTACACCAAATTAAAAGAATTTAATAAATAAGATAAAAAAAAACGAAATAATATCTAATTTTAGTCAAAAAAAGATAAACATTCAAGAAGAATCTATATGAAGAAATGTTGTATGAAAAAAAACTTTGGCAATTAAACAATCAAAAAACGGCATAAAATTAATGACTATAAAAGTCAGACACTACATTAATTAATGAATCAAGAAATTGGATCTCCTTGAAGTCTAAAAACTCCAAAAAAAATAAACTATTAAATTGAAATATATTTATAGAATATATAAATAAAAAGAAGAAAAAAAAGATAGGCAAAATGATAAAAAAATAACAATAAAAAATTAGTTCTTTTAAAAAACTTAAGTTAAAAAACTTAATTGATGATTTAGGTTCTAGTAGTGAAGATGATACAAATTCAATAAATAAATAAAAAAAAGATTCTTCAATCAAAGGAAATTAGTAAATTTTATTATAAGTATAGAATCAAGATAATTTTTAATATAGTCTTTTAGATTATTTATACCATTGCAACAAAGAGCAATAACCAATATATCATTAACTATTAGACATATTAAAGTAAGATTGCTCAAATTTAAAGGCAACAGAGATCCAAAAATTTACATCAAAGAATTTAATAATATTTTTTAAGCTAACAAGGAAACAACATATGAAGATAAATTAATTTTTTTTAACACTTAAAAAAAAGGCATTGGTATAATATGTTTAATGTACTTTAAGACAATATATTTCTTAAATGGTCTTAAAAATGTATTTATTATTTTTTTCAAAGAAAAAAAGAATGGTAGAAAAGTCATCAATAGTCTTTTACATCTCAAACAAAAGAATGATGAGGATATAGAAGAATTCTTTGAAAGAGTAATATGGACAACTAATAAACTTGTTCTTCAATTCTATAATCTATTTAAAAAAATATGGTTTTTAAATTGATTAAAAGTAGAAGTTGGCAAATATATAGCTTTATTATTATCATCGATATATATAGATATTTTAGAAAATACTTATATGATTAGGTAGGAATGAGTAAAAATAAAAAAAAAATAGGTTAATTTCATAAGATCTTTTAGAGAAGCTTCCTAAAAGCTTCATAGATGCTGCTTTGACTTTACATGTATTTGAAGTTGATTTGGAGATTAGAAACTTGGTTAACAAGTTAATTATGTATTAATAGCTTGCGAAACAAGTTAACTATGTGGCATACATATAGAAAGCTTACCTTGCAAGTTAAGATATGTGTCTTGCAAATTTAATACATTTTGGAGGTTTTATAGGATATCACGACATAGCTCCTAATTAAGAGTATATATGGAGGCAAGAGTAAAGCCTTCTTCACTCTTGTCAATGCTTTTTTAGTCTTTAGTCTTGTTTCAAGACTTTCTAGTCTTCTTATTTTTCACAATAGCCATTTTAGTTCAATATTATATCATCTTTGAATGACTTTCTAGTTCCTTTGAATGACACAAGAGTTTATTGAGGATTTTCTTTCTTTAAGATTCATGTCCTTGACAATTTCACAAGAGTGCTAACATACTGATTCTGTCTTGTTTAAAAGTAAGTGGATTATCCACTTCTATTGTTGTATTTTAAAGATTGTGAACTACTCAACCTTAAACAAAAAAAATTATTTTTTAACATTGATCTTTTCTTTAAAGAGAATAAAGTGCCCTTTTTGTGGAAATTTTTATTAGAGGTTGTAGATTATCCTTCTCTAATTTAATTTTTTAAATTTTTTTGAGTTGTCTATGAAAGAAAAGATTATAAATGCTACTCTTAATAGAAGTGAGAATAGATTTTCATCTATTTTAGATCTTCATGAACTTATCAACATTCTAAGAGTAAAAATCTCATATATTCCAACATGAATCATAGATGTTCTATACCTATGTTTATAGAAGAAGTTCAGAGTCTCTAGGAAGAAATTGTGCATTTAAAAGAAGCAAGTAGATTGACATGACAATCAAATCCAAGGAGTTTGGTTCTACAAATATGATAGAGACAAAGATTAATATGCTTGAAAAATTTGATAGAACAAGATCAAAATTTCAAAGATTTTTGCAACAAGTCACACTCTATTTAAGGTTGCATCTTTTCTAATAACCCAATGGATTTATTTAAGTTGGATTTATAGATGCATTTCTATCAAGAAGTGCTCTTTCTTGCTTTGCACTTTTAATGGAAAAATATTTAAGAGTCCTTTATGATTTGAACTCATTCTCAGAAGTATTTATGGTTATATTTGAAAAAAAATATCAAGAAAGTGTAGTAGAGACCAAGCTCTTGTCTTTATGGCAAGAATCATAGTCAACCACTATATATATTGCTAAATTCCAAAATCATGCTTGTGATGTGGACTAGAATGACAAAGCCCTTATCAATTAATTTTGATATAGATTGAAGGATAGTATCAAAGACTTATTATTGACAATACTAATGGCAAAATAATTATAACGATTTATTGTTCAAGCCATTGTATGTGACAATCGACTATTTAAAAGATGTAAAAAATAAAGATTTGGCTAGAAAGGAACAAATCAAATAATGATGGTAGCTCCTAAATTTTTTGAAACTTGTTTATTATGGCCAAAAAAAATGTAAATTGATACGGTATGTTTTAAACCTTTCATAGATCAAATAAAGAGTCCACGATGTGAAGAAGGCTTATTATCAAGGACATGAATTTCAAAGAAAGAAAATCCTGAATACATTCTTGTGTCATTGAAAGGAACTAGAAAGTCATTCAAAATAATATTATATTGAACTAGAATGGCTATTGTCAAAAATAAGAAGACTAGAAAGTCTTGAAATAAGACTAAGGACTAGAAAGGCATTAACAGGAGTGAAGAAGGCTTCACTCTTACTTCCATATATACTTTTAACTAGGAGCTATATGGCAATGTCCTATATGATCTTTAAAACGTGTTGACTTTGCTAGCTACATGTCTTAACTTACAAGGTAAGTTATTTATGTATGTGCCACATAGTTTTCTTATTCTATAAGCTACTACATAGAGTTAACTTATTCTACAAGCTATCAATATGTGGTTAACTTGTTGGTCAAGTTTTTATCCTACAAATACATCTAAAGTTGAAACCAAGTCTATTAAGCTTCTAAAAAACTTTTCTTAAAGATTTTATGAAATTAATCTATATTTATATACTTCTATCTAATCATATAAGTAACTATTGAAATAAATGTATTTATCCATAATATTATCTTCTTTTTTAGGAACAAATTTCATGAAAAGTGGTCATCCTCTTTTATGGATCTTTGTAATTTTTTATCTTAGCTTTGATGGATGTTGTCGATGAAAGGCCTCAACCTTCTTTGTTGTATTTGCAAGATTCTTTGTTGGCTCCCATGCGTATTTGCTAATATCTTATCTATGCCAATGTACAATATATTCCAACCTATTTTGACGCTGTCTTGAATCTAAGACTTCTTCTACTTCAAACTCTTGATTATTGTCTACTACTATAGGAAGAGGTGGCATTTGTCTTCTTCTTGAGATATTCATTATCTTATACTACTCAAGAATGGATACATTGTCATATTACGTGGCGTTTGGCTTGAGAATGCATCAGATATCTAGTTGTGGAAGATAAAAGAAAAATTGCAACAACAAGTCCTAAAAACTCTAATAGATTCTTAAACAAATTATAATTAAAGATTAATAAATATAATCAAACATAAAATTAAATTCAATTAAAATTTCAAAAGAATTATATGAAAAATATAAAATATTTTTAAATAATTTTTAAAAAAATTATAAAGAAATAATATAGGATTCAAAAATATACTAAAATAAAAATATTAATAAAATATTAAAATAGAAAATTTAATTAAATCCTAAACAAATCTTAACCAAATCCTAATCAAATCCTAACCAAATCCTAGTCAAATTTTAGTCAAACCCTAATCAAATGCTAACCAAATCCTAGTCAAATCTTAACCAAACTCTAATCAAATCCTAACCAAATCCTAATAAAATCTTGAACAAAATTTAATCTAATCCTACTCAAATCCTAATTAAATCCTAAACAAATCCTAATCAAATCTTAACCAAATTCTAATCAAATCTTAATCAACCCTAAATAAATCCTAATCAAATCCTAAATAAATTTTAATCAAGTTTTACTCAAATCCTAATAAATCTTTACCAAATTTTGAGCAAATCTAAACAAAATTTAACCAAATCTTAATCAAATCTTAAACATATCTTAACCAAATCCTAAATAATCTAAGTAATTCCAATAGCAGATTTAAACCTCAATAACTAATGAATGAATTATTGATTTTAACTCAAATTTTGCACACCTCTCTACAATTAAGTTGATCACAAGCACAAAACTTTTGAAGAAGATCCAATTCACCAAAAAGAAGATCAATCCTAATATTTGCTAAGATTTTGGCCGGCCTCTTTCTTCAATCTAAATGTTAAATTTTCAGCATCAATATCTTCTTATCAAACCATTCGATTGATTTCAAAATTCTCACATACTAAGGAAAATAAGTCTATTATCTACACACATAATTTTCACTTAAATCCAACTAATAGATTGTAAGAAATCTTAGAAACCTTCACTAGACCTAAAACTCTACTTGTCAAGATCTTGATCCACTTAAACCTCAATAATCCTTGATACATCCCTTTGATCAAGCTAAAACTCACAACATATATTAAATACATATATATCCACAAACCTTCAAAATTTCATCTATAGATCTATTGCCAAACTTACGAATTTCTCCAAAAATTATCTCCTATTTTATTTCAAAAATCCGGAGTCATCAAAAACAAATTTTGACTTCACAAAGCTCTTACAAAGTCAATACACACTTAAATTGCATCAAATCAATACCTAAAGAAAACTTATCAAGTCAGCTCCTAGATCCTATCCTCCGATTTCCAAAAAAACCCTAGAATCATCGGTGGAGCCTAGTTTTGTGCCTTAGGGTCTGATTTTGATCCTAGTTCATAATTAGCCTTCTCCAGGTATCAATATCTAGTTTTTCTAAATATTTTTTACTGAAAACTACTCCTAACTTCTTTTCAAAGGTGCCTATATTATTTATTTTTTTAATTTACCTTATTTTACTCTATTTGTGGTCCTACAAAGTAAGTAGAAGCTTATTTTGTAAAAGGGCAATGTTAGTACCTTTAAATTTTGTATCCCTTGACTATTATCTATTTTTCTAAGATAATTTGTTACAATATATTTGAAATAAGATCTTCAAAAATATGATATTTTCTTTATTCTTTCACCTATTAGCCATTTTACATCATAACATCCACATCCCCTAAACTTGTGCATCCTCTAGCATGGATCAAGTTTTCTATATCATTTTTATGTAGAATGGCCTTCATCTTAGTCAAATTCTTGATCTTCAACTTGTTCTTCTTTTTTCACATCAATATCTTTTAATAGATTTTCTTCTTCATTAAAACAAATATCTCTACCTCTTTATTTAAAGAATTTGATTTATTTTTGTACTATAGATATCTTCAATTTTGTACCATTAAATTCTTATAACAAATATGTTCCATTGTTGTACACTTATTTTACAACATAAGGCCCAAACTACTTCTTTGCAAATTTCTTAGTTGTGCTATGTTGATTGTCTAAGCTACTATCATAAACTAACACCCAATCACCATCTTCAATTGCTTTAGATTGTAGTCAATGTTTTTTTATCAAATCTTTTTTTATTTCTTTTCTTTGTTTCTTTTAACATCATTATTACTACTTCAATATCATTAGATCTTCTTATTAATTTTTGAATCTGTAATGCTAAAAGTTCTTTCGTATTGAGATCATTCTTCCAAGGTAATATGTCCCATGTAAGCACTACCTCTTCTATTGGCATTATTGGTTTTTGCCTATACATTAATTCAGGAGGCATGTAATCTATTATTGAACTATGAGTTACACGATCTGCCCATAGTACAAATGGTAATAGCCTAGATCATTCATGTGTTTTGGTATTGCATGCCTTCACTAATGCCTTAATAATAGGTGAATGCCCATGCTCACTCTTTCCATTATCTTTTGGATTACGTGTTGTTGTTAATGAAAGTTTGATTCCTATTCTATTAAAGAATTCTTATGCTTTCCTTGCATCCAATTTATCCATATCTATTGTAATTCTCCTAATATAATTATAGTCACAAATAACATCTTCTAATAAAAATTGGCATATACCTTCAGTACTCTTTGTTCTTAATGGTCATCCTTCAATCATATTTGATAAATCTGATCATTGTCATATTACATGTTGTTTTACTCAGGAATGTACTGGGCACCTAGCTATGGAAGGTGAGATTGTGTTTCAAAAGTAGCCAAGAAACCCTAATAGGTTTTGTCCATATGAGAAGAATATAATCTGAATTTCAATTCAAAAGTGCTTAAAACAGTCATCTTAATAGTCTTAACCATACATAAATTCCAATTACCTTATTACTTTCATATTTAAGTAATTTAGATTTATCTTGTAAGTCTCAATCCTAATCAATGAGCTTTAACAAACTATAACATCCAATCCGACCGTCCACTTGATGTGGAATTTTGTATGCAATTGTTAATGTAAGTCTTCTATATGTTTAAAAAGTTTTAGCTCAATCCAACATACAGATTGTGAGAAAACCTCCAAAAATTGCACTGATGTTATTTGGCCACCAACTTGAAAAGTGAAGCAGAAATCCTAGCAATGATTTCTTCCTTTTCAACCGTTAACTTTGTTTCATAATTGGTATGTAGCTTGATCTTTAAGTTCTTCAACACCATGCCAATTTTCACCTTAATCCAATCGATAGATCTTTAGATATCATAGAAATCCTATCCAACCTCAAATTGCCACCTTCCAAAATCCTCTTGTGCTAAAAACTAGATATCTCTAAACCATGCCATTAGATGATTACAAAATTTTGTATAAACTTATCACATTCAATAATCCAAATAATTTCAAATTTTCAACTATAGATGTTACACCAATTGCACGAACTAGCCAGAATTGCTAGTCCTAATTATATTATATAAAATCCAAATCATTGATACAAACCTTGACTTTGAACAATAATTGCTAAGTTTTCAAAAACTTTCCAAAAAAAAATCCTTATGCCTTTGGAAAGAAATTTAAGCTAGCTTTCAAATTCTAACCTTCAATCTTCGAATGATCTCTTATTTTGCCCTAGGCCGTCATTTTAATGGCTAAAGGTCTAATTTCGACCCTCTCTCACAAATGGTCAACCCTTGGGTATTAATCTAACCTATCCTAAGGTGTTTTTAGCCCAATCCTACTCTCAACTTAATCCTAGTACCAACTATATTAATTATTCTCCTCTTCTAACTTGATTTTATTAATTTATGGTCTTTCTAAGGTAGTAGAAGAGTCTGTACAACCTAGAAGGTAAAATTATTAACTAACCTTCAACCTACTAACTATTAAGATAAAGAAATAATCTAAGAGGCTTTTATAAAAGCCATGTTTAGATACCTCAAATTATAATTTAATTAAGATAATTATATATTAATTAGAAATTTAACTTTGATTATAATTTCATTAAATATTCGTATTATATCACGACATCGTGCAAGTATCAAATACTTCATTTGCTCAAGTCCTATTGGTATTAATAGCAAATCCATCACCTATTTACAATATAAAGCTAAAGGATATGTTGGGTGTAATCCATCTTGATGTCGATTGTTTGAATATACTTGATAAATTTCACAAGATCTTACAAAATTTGCTATATCTTTGTATATGTCCTTCTACCAATTTTTTCTTTCAACTTAGTAAAGGTTGCCCAAATACCTTGATGCCTAGTCCATTGACTTTCATGGAATTCTTTAATGATCTTTTGTTGCATCTTAATCCCATTTACAACTCATTGTGATATTCCACCATTTTTTTTAATGCTTCCATAAAAATCTATTTTAAAGCAAGTATCCATATACTTTCCTTTGAATCCTCTTAAATTCTTTATTCGTCCAACCTTCTTATTGCATTAATATACTTAAGTATTTTCTTACATACATCCATTTACCATCATATAATTCTTCTAAGAATAATTTAAATGGTGTAGCCAAAGACAATCCATCCTTTCCTGCACACGAAGTTGAATAAAAGTTAGTGTCGATATTTTCTTTATCACCAATCATATCATCTTTATTATTATATCCTGTTCGTGACAACATTACTACAACTGCATTGTTCTTTCTCAAAATATACTTGAATTCAAGATTTGTAGATTTTATATATGCAATCCACCTTAACATTATAATATCTAGTATTGAACAATTCATAATCATGCCCAATAAAGGTAGACAATCTGTTTTCATAACTACCAATGCACCAATAAAATATTCCCTTTCATTTTTCATAGCTATTACTACATCCTATAATTTTCTTTTAATTTGAACATATCTCCTTTGTTTACCATTCAAAATCCTTGCTCCAAACCTTACTACATATTTATTGCCTTATTCATCATCTTGTCCAATTGCCAAGCCTATTCCAATTGGACTTGCATCTACTATTAATACCACTGGTCTTTCACACTTATTATTTATTTTCTTCAAAGTTAGAGATAAAAAAAGAAGGTTTTTTAATTTTTCCATGGCTTTTTTTTACTCTTCTTCCTATTGAAATTTTTTATTCTTTCTTAACAACTTATATAATGGATCTGCTACATGTGCAAAATGTGATATCTATATATCATAGAAAATACATGCTCCAAAAATCTTCTAACTTCCGTTGTATTTGTACATTCTTTCATCTTTTTTATAATATCAATCTTTTTCATATTTAACTTGTGTCTATATGATCCACACATATGTCTAACCACCAAAACTTCCTTAACTCCTAATATTGATTTTGTCTCTGATAAGGTTAAAAGAACCTCTTTTAATCTTGTCAAAATCTTTTCACAATCATCAATATGATCTGCCACAAACTTCTTACATCTCTTTGAATTCAAAGTCTCATCTTTTCTTTCTTTTTTACATCTCTTAATTGGCACATCATCTAAAAAAGGTATTATTATACTTAAAATAAAATTTCTTAATACCTTATGCATTCCATTCATCATGTGTGCCATAGAATTTGTAGCCCTTTGTAGTAAGGTACACATTCTGACTAATCCTAACGGTGTCTTCATAGTTATTAAATCTCTACTTTGCATTGCCAATTAAAATTGATCGTATCTCAAATAAAGATCTCTCATAGAATAAATTGCTCTTTGTAGAATAAGTAGTTATTTGCTGAATTGTAGATACTTAGTTTATAGTGTAAACAGGGATAGATGACTGTTGAAAAGGTAGTTCAGTAGGTAAAATGGATGAATAGTTAGGAAAAGCAGTTTTTATTAGAGATGTAGCAGTTGGTATCTCGTGGTAGCATAAGGAGGATGAGAGAGAGGAAGTAAGGACCAGAATGTGATAGTATGAGCCGGGATAAGCTTGGTGCTGTCTCTTGTTTTTTTTGTTTTGTTGTTTAAAGTTCTGAATACTGTGAAAAGAATTCATGGAATAAATCAGGGAAATGATTTATGAGATATTGGGTGTGTAACTGAAGTATTGTGTGATTGAAGGAGAGAAATTTGGAAGTTGTTATCAGATTCTGTGAAGATTGGTTATAACTAGAAGATTATGATCGTGGTTAATTGAAAATTGTGTGTTCGGACTGAAGAAATCTGGGAAAATAGAAATTGTGTAAAGCCAGATTAATTGAGTAAGATTGCTTATTCCTGGTGTTGAATAGAATTTATGTGTTTTTTGTGGACTTTTGAGATAGTGCAGATTGCATTTAGTGGTTATCGGTTAATGAAAGGGTTTCATTAACAGGAAAAAGTCTTGTAGTGTTTCTTCACTGTTTTAAGTAGTACTGAATACAGTTAATTGTGTGACCCTAACGTATAAGCTCATGCAGTATTCTTTCCTTGTGTTCAAATTGCCCTATACAGGTTTACTCTGATTAGATTAGTTAGAGTAAGTAAAACGACAATCACATTTTGGCGCTGCTGCCGGGGAAATTGATAATAACATGGAGTGTTAGGTATTAATTGCTAGTTGAAGTAGATGGAAAATAGGTAGCAGTCGCAGAAGAATATAATGAAAGAGTATGGTTATTAAGAATGAGAACTTAACAGTAAAGAAAATACGGCAGTCAAGAGAAAGAATAGAGAGATCGCAAGCAAGAAATTTGTTGTAAAACGAGCAACAAAGAAAGTTAAAAAGGAATCATAGACAAAGCTTGATTAAGCCATGGTTGCATGCCTGTCGTTATATTCGAGCATACCCAGATGCTAATCGACATCTAATATTTCAGAAATATATACCGTTAGAGAAATTGCCAAGAGCACTTGCGGAAAATTTGGTCAATAGGCTAAGGTCTCTTCTGAGACCGTTAACTAAGAGTGGGGGAATCACAGAAGAGTTGGGTACTCCATTGGGTATGTTTCCAATAGCGAAAACTGCCGATTCCGTCAAAACTAGTTCCATAGAGTGGCATAAATTATTGGTCAATAAGGGCCAATTCAGTGTGTTTCAAAATCCGTCATTCTCACCTCCTATTCAACCAATAAACTTGTTCAAGGATAATAATAGCAAATTGAGCAGGATGGAAAGTTCGAAAAATATATTTGGGAGATACGCAGACTATATTAACAAACGATTAAGTGTCACATTGTCAAATTCAATGACGATGGGAGGTCCAACGGTTCCCATAGCAGTATAAATGGGTACTGTGAGTGATCGTACAACTAGCGTGGCTCCATTACCTACCTTTAGGGGCTTTCCGGGTGCGGATCCAGATCAACATTTGTCGCAGTTTTTGACAGCATGTGTCGCCAATAATGGGAGAACCGAGGATATTTGGTTACGATGGTTGCCAGCAACCTTAAAGGATACAACGTTTGAATGGTATAACCGTTAATCAGTTGGTCAATTTTTGAACTAGGAAGCATTGAAGAATGCATTTTTGACCCATTTTCGACCAATTGGTTTTGAAGACCGTCTTCGAGGAAGGTTAATGAACAGCAAAATGATCCTAGGAGAGGCGGTGGAATCGTACTATGGCCGAGTGGCTGATACACTTAGTAAGTCGCTGAACCACCAAATGTCGGAGGCATTTATATTATCTATATTAATAAATGGTTTGCACCCACCAGAGCTAAAAATGTTTGCAAAAGAAACTCAACCAGTTACGGTATCTTCATCCCTTGATAGAGCCAAGGTTTGGGAGGAATGCCATTATGATAAGTTTTTAACTGCGAGTGCCACGATGATACCAGTTCTAAGCAATTATCAATATCTGGCTTTGAACGGATCAGTGGGTAGTTATCCTCAAATGATCGAAATAGTGGTCCATTCAAGTGCGAATACTCAGGGGCCAGTTAATGTTACCCCATTGCAAGCTTTACCACCACAAGTCACAACAGCATATGCTCCATATTTTCCATATCAAACATAAGAGTCAACTTTGACAGAAAAACAAATAATACCAGCTTCAAAAGATTCCAATAAAGCCTTGTTATTGAACTTGACGAAAAAAATGGAAGAAATGGCTGTTAATATGGCCAAAGATAAGGAGAAGAGGCAAAAGCCAACCAATACTAGGACCAATGTATGGTGTAGTAATTGTCAGGGCCACGGTCATTTGGTAACGGAATGCCCGTCACCTTCTCAAGTGTTGGGTAAATGTATATTTTGTGGAGGCAAGCACTTAATCGCTAATTGTTGGAATTTGCAAAGACAACAACAATTCAGTAATCCAACCATGATTCCACCAACTCCATGGGATATCAATCAAGTTCAAACAGGAAATACGTTTGGATGGCATGAAAATCGATCTAATCGACAAAATCGAGCAGTCAATCATTTTCAGAATTCCATTTATAATCAGGGATTTGTATCAAATCCTCAGAACTATGGTAAGGAGTAGCATGAGTATCAGCCATATGCTCCATCGATGCCATTGAACCAAGTACAACCGAGACAATCAGGATCATTTTTTCAACCTTCATGGAACAAACCTAGTAGGTATATACCGGTAGAGACACCCAATATGCCTGATAGGGGTGCAAAAAGGCCATTGCATTATTTCCATTGTACACAGATTGGTCATTATGCCAATGAATGTTACAATCCAAGAGCCAGTGACGATTATGCGCCAGTTTGTGGGAATTGCAAGCAGTCAGGGCATACGTATCAGCAATGTAATGCTCCATTCAACTTCAATAATTGGAATCAGCAGATCCAGAGTCTAGGAAAAATGGAGGGGATAAATCGAGGTCCTCAAGACTCTCTAGTAAATCGGGTGGAATGTATCCATACCGTTCTTACTAGGAATCAACAAAAAGAAAAGGGCCAATCACACCCAATTACGGATCCATCCCATTCAGGTCTTGACACTGGAAAAGTTTTGAGCCCTTATTTGGTTGCGAAGCCCAATGAGGTCCCAATTATGGAGTCTTCAGTTCTGTCTCGAGCCGGTCTGTTCCCACCGCAGTTCCAAGAAGCATCATATCCATTGAAAGATCCCCTTGGAAAAGGTAGTCCCAAAGAAACTCAAGCTGCTGTTCCAATTCCAAGTCTAGAGCGGGAGAATAATTTACCTCACGGAGTTAAACTCAAACCCATGAAACGGAAAAGGGCATTGGGGATTATCCTAAATATGGAATCCTATGACATTTTAAAGGATTTGGATGCTATTTGGCCTTCAATATCTATGAAGCAACTTCTAGCAGTCGCACCAGAGTGTCATTCCACCTTGAATTCATCCCTAACAAGACATCGACATCGTAATATGGAAGTTTGTGAAGTTAGTTTGAACCCTGATCCAAGTGCACCAACCATTGATGTTTCGATTGATGGTGTTCTGATCTCTGGCGTCCAAGTAGATGGAGGTTCCAGTGTCAATTTAATGAACGCTGATACAATGGATGCTTTAGATCTGGAACAATTAGTCCCCACGACATTGGTATTACAGATGGCAGATCATAGCCGAGTTAAGCCAGTGGGTATTTTACGGAGTGTTCAAACTATAATTGCAGGTATTGTATATGAAATTGACTACATTGTCTTTTGCTTACAACGTTCGACTTTATCGTATCCTATTTTATTGGGACGACCTTGGCTGTATCAAGCAAAGGCCAAGAACGATTGAGGTCGGGGTACTTTGACAATTGGTAAGGGCGTAGATAAAATGGTGTTACAAATGTACCCAGTATGCTATCACGGGGAGTCTCAGCTGCTAGTATCTGAATTGACGTCGGACGAAGAGCTTAGCTCCGAGGATGACACAGAAGTACCGAGTACGGAGGCCAATGTGGAGGCAGCACAGCACCCTGAGGTGGTGTACCAATGTGGAGGTCCGGGAGAGTACTTGATATACCCGAAGGATTCGGAAAACTCTGCTTATGTTAGTATTGACTGGAAACCTCGACACGATGTGCACCATGTTAGTGCCCTCGAGACAGGATTTCTTACTTCGCATATGTCGAACATACCGGGTAACTTTAAATCATTGCGGGAATTGAAACAGAGTATTGTTGCTGAACCTGTATGTCAAACTATTAACTTAGCGACCACGGCCGAACCTCGGCTAATTAAGGTCTACGAAGGTATTAAGGAACAAGAGTTGACCTGTTGGACAGACTTTTTCTTACATCATAAATCCACTTTTGCTTGGACTTATGATGATCTACAAGGTATCCGCGCTGATGTCTGTAAACATCATATCATATTGGAAGAAAACGCTAAACCGGTATGCTAAAGGCAACATCGTCTTAATCTTAAATATTTCCTTATGGTGAAGGAAGAATTGGACAAGCTTCTTGTGGTGGGTTTCATTTACCCAGTACTGAATAGTGAGTGGGTTTCTCCAATTGTGATGGTGCCGAAAAAGAATGGAAAAATCTGAATTTGTCAAGATTTCTGGAAACTTAATGCAGCCACCAAGAAAGATTACTTTCCGTTACCATTCATGGATAGTATATTGGACGCCGTCGCTAGTCACGAATGCTATTCATTTTTCGATGGTTTCTCCAGGTATAATCAAGTTCAAATTGTAAAAGAAGACTAGCTCAAGACAACCTTTACTACGGATTAGGGTACATTTGCTTATCGCGTGATGCCTTTTGGATTATGTAATGCCTCAACCACGTTCCAATGCGTGATGACTTAGGCTTTTCAAGACTATCTCCGGATGTTTATGGAGATCTATTTAGATGACTTTTATATATTCAGTACCAAACAAGATCATCTTCATTGTTTAGGCAAATGTTTGGCTCAGTGTGCCAAATTTGGGATATCGTTGAATTCGGAGAAGTGCCAATTTGGTGTTCCGTCTGAAAAATTATTAGACCATATTGTTTTCAGTCGTGGTATTGCTACGGATCCTGACAAAGTGCAGCATATCATGAACTTGCCCAGACCAGAGACAGTCTTCGGTATTCGAGGGTTCGTTGGTCATGTCAGTTATTATCAATGATTTATAAGTTCGTTTGCGGTTATTTGTTAATCTTTAACGAACTTACTGAAGAAACCTTCGTCCGATGGTACTAGTCCCCTCTGGACCAAGGAGTGTACCGTAGCCTTCGAGGTCTGAAAGTCAAAATTGGTCTCTGCACCAATATTGGTGGCTCTTTGTTGGACAAAGCCATTTCATTTGTATGTTGATGCATCCAATGCTGCTATTGGCTCGGTGTTAAGCCAAAAGGATGATAAGGGATTAGATCATCCCATATATTATGCCAGTCGACAATTGGTGGCTGCCGAACACAACTATACTACTATTGAACGAGAGGCCTTGGATATGATATATTCGATTCAAAAATTTTGATACTATTTGCTTGGGTATCCATTTGTATTTTATGTGGATCATGATGCTCTCAAATATCTGATTAATAAGCCTCAATTGAGTGGGCGCATTGCTCGCTGGGTCTTACTCCTTCAAGAGTTCAATTTTACGGTGGTTGTCAGAGCTGGGAAGCAACATGCGAATGCGGATTATTTATCCCGATTGTCTAATATTCTCGGCAACGAGCCTGTTCCCGATGATCTTCCCGATGCCGCATTATTTGTGGTGGATGTAATATCCCCCGAGTATAGCGAAATTATTCAGTTTCTGACCTTCCATACTTTTCCGCCGACTTTCACGGACAAGCTTAAGAAGTGCCTTATTCTGAAGAGTGCCCCATACATGATGATTCGTGATCCTTTGTATAAACAAGGCCAAGATGGTCTTTTACGACGCTGTATCTTTCCCAGTGAAGTACAGTTGATACTTACCGGTTGTCATTTGGATAGTTGTGGTGGTCATTTTACGGGAGACAGCACTGCTCGCAAGGCTTTAATGGCCGGATATTGGTGGCCCACTATGTTTTCTGATGCCCACTACTTCGTTCGCCGTTGTGATCCTTGTCAACGAATTGGTCGACCTACGGGTATTTTTGCCATGCCGTTAGTACCAATCTTGGCCCAAGTCCTGTTTGAAAAATGGGGTATTGATTTTGTTGGTCCCATTGCACCTGCGTCAAAACTTGGTCAAAAATGGTATATCTTAGTCGCCACAGATTATGTCACCAAATGGGCAGAGGCGATTGCTACCCGCACCGATAATGCCAGTACGATGGCAACTTTTTTGTATGAGAATATTATCACTCGCTCAGGGTGTCCCAAGGAATTGGTCAGCGATCAAAGTACCCATTTCATCAATGCTACCATCGCCGCCTTGACGACCACATATGAGATCAAGCATTGTAAGACCACTCCCTATCATCCTCGTGCCAATGGGCAAACGGAAAAGACCAACGGCATTTTGTGCAAAGTCTTGACTAAGACAATTTCAGGGGCCAGTACTGATTGGGAGACCAAACTCTTTGTAGCTTTGTGGGCTTATCGTACCGCCTACAAAGTAACTACCCACTCTACTCCGTTCCAATTAATTTACGGTCAAGAGGAAATTTTACCTATCGAATTGGAGGTTCCCAGTTTACGTATTGCCTTAGACGAACACCTCAGTGACACCGAGTCATTGCACTCTCGGTTGATGAAATTGGAGGAATTAGATGAAATATGGGTGTCGCTCTATTCCACATGGAAGCCACTCAAAAACGGAGGAAGAGTTACTATGATAGTAAACTGCGGCCGAAGTGTTTTATGCCTAATGATTTGGTATTGTTGTATGACAGCCGATTCAATCATTTTCTGGGAAAATTTCAAGTTCGCTAGCATGGGCCATATCGCGTAATTGAAGGATTTTCCAATGGGTCTATTTAATTGGAGGATTTCACGGGCCATCGTTTCAGTACCCGCATTAATGGAAATCATTTACGGTTATATAATACCTAAAACCTGGGATGGGTTTTATTTCATTTGAGGGGAGGGGACTTCGATTGGACTCAGGAGGGACCTAATTATGGTATAAGGCGTAGAGGCGACTGCAAGGATATTTAGTTATCACTATTGTATCAAATGTGAAGAAAGTGAGAAATGGACAGTATGGGTACCATGTTATCGTTCTCATCACTAGGTAATAGAATAGGAGTGGGGCTCCTATTAAGGGTTATTCTGTGGTGTTATATTTTGTTGTTGCTTATTTGTGTTTCATTTTAGTGTTTCGAGCATACTGGAGAGTCGCATTGACGGTTAGGACCTGTAAGCGTTTGAGTCATGGCGATTGAAAGTACTAAGAGAGCTGTAGACAAAGATGAAAGTGGCCGAAATGTGAGAACTAAACGCACAGCAAAACCATTGGCTGTAATAATCGTTACCAATATGGAGCCGATGAAGTTAGAAATCTGTTGGACGCACAGAAAAATAAGGGATTTTCGGACTGCGAAGCTGTTCCAGTTTTTACACCATTTAGAGCATTTACCATCAATTAATGTGTCATTAGTGGAGGAATACATTGAGAATTACGACCCCGAGGATGGATCGAGTGTCGTTCAAGGGCGAATTATTGAGATTGATGAAACAATCCTGGAAAAGGTGTTGTTTCTTCCCATTAGAGAGATGGCAGTAGGGACTGATGAGTCAAGCGATTTCAGCCTAGGTAGATATTTCAAGGGAGAAATGTCATCCTTTGAAAGGAGCCAAGGATGGCGGACTCAAGAGGCGATTACACCAGAATATGTAGAATGGTTGCGATTCATGTTGAGGCGGTTAGGATTGTACTGACACCCTACATGTGTGTCAAAACAATTATTACATGCAGTAGTAGGGACATTTGAAGAGATGGTGTTCAACTAGGCAGCTTACGTAGCTACTCGTATTCATGCGAAGATAGGAGCCAAGTTCAAATTAGGGAAGTTCACATCCTTACTTTGTTCAAATTATGTGTATGTTGTCATCACGCACACATTGCGTCAGCCACCGTCAGAAGAAGAAAACCCTATATCACTGTCAGCACCTTTGCAGAGAGAACAAAATTTGTTGGCACAGAATCACAATGCAGTGGATGTAATACACAAAATTGGAGAATCAAGTCGTATAGTGGTTCAAGGGGTAGCTCCGGTTATCGAAGCGAGATGGGTTCCAAGTGGTGTTGCGGTGGAAGAGGAGAATCAAGTCCCATTATTGATAGATATCAACCAGTTGGCATTTCGAGAAGGTCGATTACCTGAAGGAGTATTTCTTAAAAATGCCATATTGAAGCACATTTTGTAAATACATTGTATGGTACGAGCATTGAATGTAGAAGACAGAAGTAAACGAGATTGGGAGGACAGTAAAAAAAGGATATCAGATCAAAATCAAAAAATTAGGGAGCAAGAACTGAGGATTCAAGAAATTGAAGAAGCCAAGTTGGTCCTGGAGCGGAAATTGGTTCTCCAATATGAGGCTTGGACAAAGGAAAAAGAAAAAATTTCACGGATTGTGGAAGGACAATGGGACGAATTGATTCAGAATAGGAAGTCATGGGATTTGGAATGGGAGAAGTTCAAATGCCAGTTGCAAGTGAAAGTAGACAAGACAGAGTTATTGGCGACAGAGAAAGCGTTATTGTGTGACCAATTGAGATGTGAAATGGGGAAAATGAGGTCTGAAATTGAAGTTATACAAAATGAGGTGTCAAAATTGATGGAAGAGTTAACTGTGAGGAGCCAATCTCAAGTGTCGATTGAAGATGTCCCAGAAGGGATGAGTTTGCAGCAACATCAGTTGGAACTTCGCGATACCCAGATCCTGAAACTGGAAGCTCAGGTCCGTGAATTAGGAGAATACAATGAAGATCTTTCAATCCAGTTGAGAAAGGAGTCGCTTGAAATATTGGAAGAAGATGAAGACATACCACTAGAGCCAGAATCGGTGGAACCAATAACGGATAATGTAGTAATTGATCAATTGGATGTATCAGATAAATAAAAATTTTGGAGAAGTTTTTTTTAGTTATGTATCGGTTCTATGTTTGTGAGGACGCTGCACAGATGGGAGTGGGGCTATGTAGAATAAGTAGTTATTTGCTGAATTGTAGATACTTAGTTTATAGTGTAAACAGGGATAGATGACTGTTGAAAAGGTAGTTCAGTAGGTAAAATGGATGAATAGTTAGGAAAAGCAGTTTTCATTAGAGATGTAGCAGTTGGTATCTTGTGGTAGCATAAGGAGGATGGGAGAGAGGAGGTAAGGGCCAGACTGTGATAGTATGAGCTGGGATAAGCTTGATGCTATTTCTTGTTTTTTTGTTTTGTTGTTTAAAGTTCTGAATATTGTGAAAAGAATTCATGGAATAAATCAGGGAAATGATTTATGAGATATTGGGTGTGTAACTAAAGTATTGTGTGATTGAAGGAGAGAAATTTGGAAGTTGTTATCAGATTCTATGAAGATTGGTTATAATTGGAAGATTATGATCATGGTTAATTGAAAATTGTGTGTGTTCGGACCGAGGAAATCTAGGAAAATAGAAATTGTGTAAAGCCAGATTAATTGAGTAAGATTGCTTATTCCTGGTGTTGGATAGAATTTATGTGTTTTGTGTGGACTTTTGAGATAGTGCAAATTACATTTAGTGGTTATCGGTTAATGAAAGGATTTCATTAGCAGGAAAAAGTCTTGTAGTATTTTTTTGCTGTTTTAAGTAGTGCGGAATACAGTTAATTGTGTGATCCTAACGTGTAAGCTCATGCGGTATTCTTTCCCTATGTTCAAATTCTCCTATACAGGTTTATTCTGATTAGATTAGTTAGAGTAAGTAAAACGACAATCACACTCTTCTTACAAATGCCTCTAAAAATTCATCAATAATTAGACTTGAGCCCATATTTCTAATAGTTATTTCATTTACTGGTTGTATATCTTGAATAAACTTCAATGTTCTATTTTTTTTAGGTATTTTGAACCACTCATTAGAATATGATGTAATAGATGGTTTTAAAATTTCCATCTTAATCTTTTTATTGAGTAATTCAAGTAGCTTTGGCAAATAAGTCTTTGGAACTAGAATTGGCTTTAAATTCCATGGTTCATGTGGAATTATAAAAATAACCATAGGTGCTACAATATTTAGATCAATTCACCCTATTTCATGTGATTCAAATACAAACGCCTTACTATGTCGTGAAAAAATTTCTTTAAAACATCTCTCCTCATTTCTTGTTAAAAATTTATCACATCTAATTTTTAAACCATCTAATGTCAAATCATCTTTAAATTCATGACCTATTTTCCTTAGATCTCTTAAGTTTGGTTGCATAGAAGCCTTTTTAATCCTTTCTTCAAAATCCAATGGTAGTAGCAATGCCATTGGTTTAACTTTTCTTGCAACAGTCTTATATTTGGTATTTATATTCACTTCATATTTATCTATATGTTCTTTTATTCCACCATAAAATTTCTTAGAATCCACATTTATTATCTTATCACTTCCTTCAAAATCTTCATTTAATAATATTTATAAATCATCCATAATATCACCAAAATAAGATTCTTTAAATATCCTTGATATGTATTTATCTTCATCAATCACTCCACATTTTTTTAATTCATGTTCTACATTTTTGATATTTTTTTATCTATCTTTCTAAAATTATTTATATTTTTAAATAAGATATATCTATATTGTGATAATCCTATAATATCCTCATTCTTTCTATTAGGCGAGAAGCCTTCACTCTTTTTATCATTGCAATCCTACTTTATAATGTCATCTAATAAAAATCTTTAAGACTTCAAGATCTTCAAATTCTTTGTGTATCTTTGATAAAAGATGCTCTTACAAACTATCTTGATTTCTTCCAAGATTTACACAAATTTTTAAAAATTACACTGCCTTCTTTCTATCTTGGCTTCTTATCCTTCCATAAGTTGATCCATCATCTATAAACTTTGTCTCCATTCGTGTGACAGTAATATATGATTTTTCCAATATAAAGGATATATAGATATATCTTGCACAAAGAAATTTTATTCATGAATAACAAGCTCCATATAGAACTTCCTTTGGATTATTTGCTACTCTTATCATCTATCCATGCTCAATATCAATAGGCCAATTTTTCCTTTTATATAATTTTTTTGACATTAAATTGATTTCAGAACCATGATCAATCAATGCTATAATTGGTTCTTCTAATTCTTTCAATTTTATTAAAGTTTTTGTAGTAGCCCTTGTCCAATGACTTCAAAAATAATGACTAGAAGCTTGAATCATATCTTCTTTCTTTGTAAATTTGACTTGTGAAACATCTCCAATAATTTGTATTTCAACTTTCTCATCTTCATTGCTTCTTGTTGCATTTCTATCTTGTGCATTTGATATTATAGTATCACTAATAGATTGCTATTTTATTTATTGTATCAATAGTAACTTCATAAAACTCTTGTTTTGCAATTCTTAGAATTTCACCAATTGTGAATTCAACCTTTCTATTCAAAATCCGCTCCTCCAATATCTTCTTCAAATCCGTAGCAGCTTCTATATCTGATTGTAATTTATAAGTGAAAACCTTTGTTTTTTCTTTCACAATCTCCTTCTCCTTTTTAGAAATATTCTATGTTGTCTCTTCATGCATATGATTCTTTTGTTGTCTTAATTTCTCCCTCCTTGTAATTCTATTTGATTGCCCTTCATGATTTTCATCTTTCTTTTGTTTCTCTTCTATTAATGCTTTATGTTGACTCCTTACAATATGAGTATGAACTAATATTCTATCTACTAGAACATTCCACCTAGTAATTTTCCAAATATTATTGCAAAAAATTTTAAAATTATTTCTAGTAAATTTTTTCTTTTCAGCATAATTCATTGTACTTGACCACAAAGAATTAGATTCTCCTTGATACTCAAGATTTATACTTAAACATTTTCTTAGATTTGCCTCCATCCAAAATATTGATGCTTCATTGCTTGAAATTGTATGCGCTTTAAAAGCATCCTATTAATATCTTCATTCTTTTTTTATCAAAATTTATCTCTAATTTTTTTCCACTCTCTTTTAAATGTATCATACCATCTTTAAAAAAAATAACTCCTTCACGTAGTGCCTTTGAAAAATTTTCACACTCCCTTCTTAAATGTTATATGCTATCACACCACTATATTTTCTATTGGCCCTGATTTTTGTCTTATTGACATTCTTGATGTTTGGCCCTTCTCCTCAAGTTTTGTAAATTTAATTTATAAATCTCTCATTCCACATATGATTTCATCAATGCTTATTTTTTCTTTCTTTGATATAGACATTGAAAGTTGAGTCATAGATGTAGAATGAGTAGAAGATATTTTTGCCTTAGATACTTGCAATGATTTTTGAACATCCACCTTGTCCTTTCTTCTTTCTCTTTTTGCAAGTAATCTTATTGCCTCTTCTACTTTCTTTCAATTTATTGTCAATCCTTCTTTTTCTTCTTTATCTTCAAGCAAAATTTTCAACTAATCTTGTAATTTTCTATCAGTTGTTTGAAGAAATAACTCCAATTTTCTTAAATCTAATAATTGTCTTTCCTTTTTTGATAAAGATGAATATTGCCTTTCAAACTCCTTCAATAATTTTGTTGCTTGGAGACCCTTCTTAGGTCTTTTAATCCACTCAATTTTTTTTTTTTTATAACCCTATCACTATCTTCTAAAAAATACTCATCTTTTAATGCTTGAGATAAATTTTTCCATGAACCTCCAGATTATCTTATAATAGACTTCATATGACTTCTTATTTTTGATACAATAACCAATTCAAATAATTGAACCAACTCCCTTCCAAAAACATACTTCAATTCCATTTCTTTTACATAACACCTTAGATATTTTATAATATCCTTCCCTTCAAATTGATTGATCTTGTCCACAATTGCTTCTAATGCTTTATTTGCTATTCCCTCTTTGCAATCTTTAACCTGTTGCTATTGCATGAATAAGGCAAATGCCTCAAATATGCTTACAAAGTTGGGATCAAAATACATATATTGTCCTCCAATTGAAGCTCCTCTTCTTACTCCACTTGAAGCATCACTTTCAACTCCACTTGAAGCACTATCATAAACTCCTCCTTCCATCTTCTTGCCTTCCTTCTCTATAATTCAAATAAACTAAGAAAAATTTCTAAATACCTTTTATTTTAAGCTCTTCATATTGGGTTCACCAAAATATGTCATATTATATGATATTTGGCTTAAAAATACACTGGGCACCTAGCTATGGAAGATAAAACGAAAATTATAATAATAAGTCTTAACAACTCTAATAGATTCTTAAAAAAATTATAATTAAAGATTAGAAAATATAATCAAACATCAAATTAAATTCAATTAAAATTTCAAAGGAATTATATAAGAAACACAAATTATTCTTAAAGAACCTTTAAAAAATCATAAAAAAATAATATAAAATTCAAAAATATACTAAAATAGAAATCTTGATAAAATATTAAAATGAAAATCTTAATTAAATCCTATTCAAATCTTAACCAAATCCTAATGAATCCTAAATAAATCTTAGTAAAAGCCTAAATAAATCCTAATCAAATCTTAGTCAAATCCTAGAAAATCCTTACTAAACCTTGATCATATCTAAACAAATCTTAACCAAATCCTAAATAATCCAAATAATTCTTATAACAAATTTAAACCTCAATAATTGATAAATAAATCATTGATTTTAATTCAAATTTTGCACATTTCTTCACAATTAAGTTGATCACAAGCACAAAACTTTTGAAGAAGATCAAATTCACCAAAAAAAAGATCAATCCTAATATTTGCTCAGATATTGGTGAGCCTTTTTTTTCAATCTAAATATTAAATTTTCAACATCAATATCTTCTTATCAACCAGTTCAATTGATTTCAAAATTCTCACATACTAAGAAAAATAAGTCTATTATCTACATACATAATTTTCACTTGAATCCAACTAATAAATTATTAGTTGGAAATAGAGTTTGAGGATTTCTAAGAGATCTTAAAAATCTTCATTGGACCTAAAATTCTACTTCTCTAGACCCTGATCCACTTAAACCTCAATAATCCTTGATCCATCTCTTTAATCAAGCTAAAACTCATAACATACATTAAATACATATATATCTACAAACCTTCAAAATTTCATCTACAGATCTATTGCCAAACTTACAAATTTCTCCAAAAATTATCACCTACTTTATTTTACAAATCTAGAGTCATCCAAAACAAATCTTGACTTTGTAAAGCTCTTAAAAAATCAATACACACTTAAATTACATCAAATCAATACCTAAAGAAAATTTATCAAGTCAGCTCCTAGATCCTATCCTCTAATTTCCATAAGAATCCTAGAATCATTGGTAGAACCTGATTTTGTACCTTAGGATCTGATTTTGATACTGGTTCATAACTAACCTTCTCCAGGTATCAATATCTAGTTTTTCTAGATATTTTTTACTAAAAACTACTCCTTAATTCTTTCCAAAGATGCTTATATTGTTTATTTTTTTAAACTACCTTATTTTTCTCTATTTGTGGTCCTATAAAATAAGTAGAAGCTTATTTTGCAAAAAAAAGAGTATAAGGTTCTTTAAATTTTGTACCCCTTGACTATTATCTATTTTTCTAAGATAATTTGTTATAATATATTTAAAATAAGATCTTCAAAAATATGATATTTTCTTTAGTCCTTCATTTATTGGCCCTTTTACATCATAACATCATAAAATAGAAGGTGGATCTTTATAGACTCTGGTAGATGTAATCGATAAGCAACATGATTAATTTGTTCACAAATAGGAAAAGATTCTAGCCTATGATAGGCCAACTTATCACAAAGACGAGTAGTCTTAATATTGCAACAAAGTAATTATACCTTATCACCTACGTTGAATTATAATTGTTCATTGTGATAGGCATTTGCTTTGATCTTTTGTTGTTCTTGAGCTTCTTTTAATTATATCATCATTGTTGAATGGAGCTTCGATAAACGACTTGCTAAATCTTCCACCATAAGATTATTAAATTTTAAAAAGTCAAAAGTATCAAGACATAGATGATAACCCTAATTGGTAAAAAAAGATGTTTATTGAATAAAAGAATGTATCAAATTATTATATGCAAATCCAACCAATCGCAAAAGAATTGTCCAATAATCTTAATGATAGTTGATGGTATACCTCAAATATTGCTCCAAAATTTAATTCATCCATTCCGTTTGCCCATCAATTTGACGATGAAAAGCCAATAAATGCTTTAAATTCACCTTTAAAATCTTAAATACGATTCTCAAAAATCTTGATACAAATTGAGTCTCCCTATTCAATATAATATCCTTTGGCAATCCATGATAGTGATAGATATTGTCAATAAAAAGCTTAGTTATTTCTTCACTTAGAATAGATTTTGTACATAATACAAAATGTGCCATTTTGATGAAAAAATCTACAATTACAAATATAGAGTCATATCAACTTGAGACTAGAAGATCCATGATAAAATCCATAGAAATGAAAGACCATGGTTGTTTTGGAATTGGTAACGGTTGAAGAAGTCTATAAGGCCAATAGAGAGGAGATTTTGATCTTGAACAAGTATTGCATGATTATACTAGGTCTTTTAATGCCTTCCACATTTGAAGCTACTAATAATCTTTTAATATTAGCTCAAAAGTCTTGTTATATCCAAAATATCCAACTGCTAAAAAATCATTACGAACTTAAAGGATATGTAATTGTGCCTTGTCTTCTAGAATACATAAGCGATCTTTGAAATATAGTAGGTTGTTTTTGAACTCAAACTTTGAAGTGTTGTAGGACTTAAAGCAAGTATTCTTGATATCATGAATAAGAGAATCAGAGGACATATTTGATTGAATTTACTTAACAAAAGTTGAATCAATAATCAATGATGATTTTATTACTCCAAGGTAAAAATACTCAACATCAAGAAAATCATTCTTTGTTGATTAAAAGATGCATCTCTTTCTTTTGATGCAAGATAAGAACATGTAGAAAGGACATTTGATAGACCTTGTTGTTTTTTGGGTCCATAAGTGATCTTGAAATTGAATCTGGATAAAGACATGTTCCAACAAACTTGATGGCAATTCAAAACACCTAATGAAATGAAGCACTTGAGGTTCTTATAATCCATATACATGGTGACTTGACTTGAAGTGCCTTTTAGATAATAATGCCATTCTTAAAATAAATCTATGATTGCAAAGAACTATTTGTCATAGATCTCATAATTAATCTTGACTGCTAAGATTTTCGAAAATAGAAATCTATTGACAATGTGAAGATAGCTTATTATCAAGGACATGAATCTTGAAGAAAGAAAATCCTCAATATGCTCTTATGTCACTGAAAAAAACTAGAAAGTCATTCAAAGATGATATAATTTTGAAATAGAACAGCTATTGCCAAAAACAAGAAGACTAAAAAGTCTTGAAACAAGACTAAAGACTCAAAAGGCATTGATAGGAGTGAAGAAGGCTTCACTCTTGCCTCTATATATATTCTTAACTAGGAGCTACATAGCGATGTCTTATAAGACCTCCAAAGCATGTTGACTTTGCTAGCCACATGTCTTAACTTGCAAGGCAAGTTATTTATGTATGTGCCACATAGTTTGCTTGTTCCATAAGCTATTACTTAGAGTTAACTTGTTCTAAAAGCTACCAACATGTGGTTAACTTGTTGGCTAAGTTTCTATCCTACAAATACATCTAAAGTCATAATCGCATCTATGAAGCTTTTAAGAAGCTTTTGTAAAAGACTTTATAAAATTAATCTATATTTACATACTTCTATCTAATCATATAAATAACTATTTAGATAAATATATATATATATATATATATATATATATATATATATATATATAT
This sequence comes from Physcomitrium patens, assembly GCF_059467195.1. Taxonomy (NCBI): domain Eukaryota; kingdom Viridiplantae; phylum Streptophyta; class Bryopsida; order Funariales; family Funariaceae; genus Physcomitrium; species Physcomitrium patens. Next base: position 5,927,034 of record NC_143429.1, read on the forward strand.
TTGTGATACCTATGCTTATATTATGGAAAAGCTAAACATGTTTTTTAACATTATTCAAAGAAATAATATAATTATAAAATAAGAAATATAATTACCAAAAAAGACAATGTGACTAAGAAATGAATTACTCCAATTACAATAGAAATTGTGAAATTGAAATCATGTGCAACATCTAATAAAGGTCATATTTTCTCCTCAAATCCCTCACCTTGTTTCACGATAGAAGTTTGGTGAGGATCAAAAAATCATAAAATCTTAGTTTTCTTAGATTCAAGAGCCTCAAATTATTTTATAGATGAAGCCTTTGTCAAAAAAATAAGATATATTCTTAATTAAAAAAATCAAACTTATACATATAGAAGTAATAGATAGACATTCATTATCTTTTGGAGATATTAAATATGAAATTATTCTTCTAGAAGTAGCAACTATTGGTCACAATAGTTTAATAATATTTAATATGATTAAATCTCTTTTTAATCTAATTACTTTAGAATTATTAAGATTAGAAAGATATAATTCTATGACAGATTGAATTTCTCGTAATATTGATTTTTTCCATAGTTTAGTCCAAAGTCCAACTAGGTAAGTAAAAATCCATATGTGAATATAAAATTCCACCTCTCAATCCAAATTATAAGATGGCCTTAATTAAGAGTTGCTTGTAATGCATGGTATGAATTGGAAGTAACAAACAATAAGAACTAAAGAAGAATAATACTAAACAAGTGAAATAAGTATAATCAAGCAATTGTACACTACAAAACGAGTCAGAGTCTGTTCACTGGATTCTCTCCAAGTGAAAGTAAAAAATAAAAGTAAAAAGTATATTTTTAGAAATTTAATTTTTTTTATATTTTCAATGATATAAAAAAAAATATAAATCCGAATTACTATGAATAAGTTATGAAGGATTGAAAATAACAAGTAACAAATGGAAAGTTAAGTAAAAAATATTTTACCTCAAAGATAACTTGTTAATAGATCAAGGGTTCGAACCTCACCAAGGCTCACATGTAGTGTATATGGATTGTCTAAAGAGGCCTTGAGGCCTTAATCTTATCTTCCTACCTACATCCAAGGTGCTACAACCCATATGGGACTTGTGCACCTCCCTTCTTATAAGGATTATACTAGCTACTGGTCCTCCTATTTTCTATAAGTAGAACTAATATTTTTATATTTTTGACTTCACTATGGTGTTCAAAAATACCCAATTAGCCTAAAAACATTGTGTGGCCTTCAAACCTTGTTCCATTTCTTCATAATGGCTTCCCAAGTGGTAAAACTCAATTTTACCAAGGTCTTGAAAATTATCCTAAAAATTCATAGAAAATTCTAAATCAATTCTAAATAAATTCTAAAAATTCCTATAATATTTTTCTAATTCTAGTATCCATTTAAAGATATAGTTTCCTATATTGATGATTTTTTATAGTGATAAAAATCAATTTGAATCTATTAAAAATTCTAAATAATTTCTAAATAATTTCTAAAAATTCCTATAATGTTTTTATAATACTAATAGTAATTTAAGGATATAATTTCTTATATTATTGATTTTTTTATAGTAATTGAATCAATTTAAATCTACTATAAATTATACTTTTTATATAAATAACTAAAAAGATATGAGGTTCTTTCTCATACTTCTTTTAACTACTAACTAACATTTATAGTTTTTGTATAAGTAATATATATATATATATATATATATATATATAAGATCAATATAAATATGAATTTTAGTAATGACTCCTTACTCCTCAATAATAAGTAAAAATACTAAATCAACTAAAATAATTACCTCCAAGACTTATTAAGACTCCATTTCTTCTCTAATAATACTATTCTTCTTTCTTTAATATCTTCTAAGTATATCTTTACCTAATAATTGTAATTTTGGCACTTTACATGCATTCTTTTGTCTTAAAACAGCTAGTGAGTCAATCTGATGACTCACACCATAAGTCTAATACAATCAAGCCATTATTGGTAGGTGTAATAGCTTTCATGCATGCCGCAAATGAAGGGCCATCTTCTGCTATATATGCCATGCTCATTGTTGATGGTGAAAAGATATCAAGTGGTATTCCTAGCCACTATTAAGATTTCTAGGACGTTTTTGAAAAGAAAAATATGAATGTTCTTCTAAAGCATCATCCTTGTGATTGTTCTATTGTTCTTCAAGAAAAAAATCAACCATCATTTGGATAAAATATTACCATTGTTACAACCTTCAAGGCAACAAAATCGAGATAATATCAAGGACATGAATCAAAAAGAACTCAAACATCAAGACAATCTTGTGTCACTCAAAAAGACTAAGAAATCACTAAAAGATGGCGCTATATTAAAATAGAATGGCTATTACCAAAAACAAGAAGACTAGAAAGTCTTGAAAGAAGACTTAGGACTAGAAAGGCATTGATAAGAGTGAATAAGGCTTCACTTTTGCCTCCATATATACTATCTAACTAAGAGCTATGTGGCCATGTCCTATAGGACCTCCAACATGTATTGACTTTGTTAACCATATGTTTTATCTTGCAAGGTAAGTTATCTATGTATGTACTATGTTGTTGGCTTGTTCCACAAGCTACTACATGGTGATATCTTATTCCGTAAGCTACCAATACATTGTTAGCTTTTTGGCCAAGTTTCTAACCTACAAAGACATCTAAAGTCATAACTATATTTATAAAGCTTCTAAAAAGCTTTTCTATAAGAGTTTATGAAATTATTCTATATTTACCTATTTCTATTTAATCATATAAGTAACTATTGAGATAAATATATATGTCCGTGAAATTATCCTCCCTTCTAAGAATGAGTTCCACAAGGAACAATCTTCATATGTTGAGAAAGTCCAAGATGCGACAAATTTTATTTGCCATATACTCCAATCTTTGCTTTCTTTGAAGATTGTTGATAGGTCCTGTCAACCATCTATAGTGTCTCATATCAAGGCAAGAAGACCACCCTATTATTTGGTCATTGTTGAGGCCTTCATAACTTCCTTCAAATAAAACATTTGGAACACCATCAAGAGTTGTTCCTACTTCTAATAAAATCACTAAACATCGAGAGTCTCTTCCAAGGTCATGATACCAAATACATTATATCTCACCATCTATTTAAGGAAGGACATGTCATTCTTGAAGAACTTCATCTTCATTTCGTCATCTTGAAGGTTGTAACAATCGCAATGTCTCATCTGGTTAGTCCACAAATGACAGCTCTTGAATTGATCTGTTGGTTGTTGGTGCTTCATCTCATCACAAATACACAGAAGCTACAATGAAAGATAAAAGGTAGAATATTATTTTCGTTTGATCTTTTTTCTTTTATAGCAAAGGTTTGCTATTCTTTATCTTGGTTTTGATTGATGTCATTGATGAAAGTCTTTAATTTTCTTTGCTGTATTTGTAAGATTCTTTGATGGCTCCTATGTGCATTCACTAATATCATATCCGTGCCAATGAACAAGATATTCCAACCTATTTCGATGCTACCTTTAGTCTAAGACTTCTTCTATCTCAAATTCTTGATTATTATCCAATTCTATAGGAGGAGGTGGCATTTTTTTTCTTCTCAAGATATTCACTATTCTATACGGCTCTAGAAGAGACACGTGAAATATAAGGTAGATCTTCATAGACTCCAATAGATGTAATCAATAGGCAATAGGATTGATTTTTTCACAAATAAGAAAAGATTCTAGCTTATGATAATCTAATTTATCACAAGGACAAGTAGTTTTGATATTACGCCGAAGTAACCATACCTTGTCACCCATATTATATTGTGGTTGCTCCTTGTAATAGGCATCCACATTGGTCTTTTGTCATTCTTGAGCTTCTTTTAATTGTATCTTCATTATTGTATGTAGCTTTAACAAGCGATTTGCTAAATTTTTTGTTGTAAGATTATCAACTTTTGAAAAGTCAAAAGTATCAAGACGTGGATGATAACCATAATTGGCAAAAAAAGGTGTTTGTTGAGTGGAAGAATGTACCAAATTATTATTTGCAAACTCTGCCAATGGTAAAAGAGTTGTCCAATCAACTTGATGATAGTTAATGGTACATTTCAAATATTGCTTCAAAACTTGATTTATCCGTTCTATTTGTCGATCAGTTTGAGGATGAAAAGTTGAAGAAAGTTTTATATCCATATTTAGAATCTTAAATAGGATTCTCTAAAATCTTGATATAAATTGAGTCCTCATATCTAATATAATATCTTTTGATAATCTATAATAGCGATAGATATTATCAATGAAAAGGTTAGCTGTTTCTTCACGTGTGATAGATTTTGTATATAGTACAAAATGTGTCATTTTGGTAAAACAATCTACTATCACAAATATAGAATCATAAGAACCTGAGATTACAAGATCTATGATAAAATCCATAGAAATAGAAGACAATGGTTGTTTTGGAATGGGTAATGGCTGAAGAAGTTGTAAGGTTGATGACAAGGAGTTTTTGATCTTGAACAAATATCACAATATTGTACAAAATCTTTGACTGTCTTTTATATTTGCGGCCACCAAAAATTCTTAGGTATTAGTTTCAAAGTTTTATTGTACCTAAAATATCCTGTTGCTGGAAAGTTATAATAAGCTTGAAGAATATGTAATCGAGCTTCACCTTTTGGAATATATAGGCATCTTTCAAAATATAATAGATTATTCTTGAATTCAAACTTGAAAGTATCATGAGACTTATAGGAAGTATCTTTGATATCCTAAACAAGAAGATCAGAGGACATGTTTGATTGAATTTTCTTCACAAATGTTGAATCAATAGTCAATATTGATTTTATAGCTCAAAGATAAAAATGCTTGGGCTTCAAGAGAATTGATCTTTGTTGATCAAAAGATGCATCTACTTCTTTTGGTGTAAGATAAGAACATCTAAAAAGAATGTTCAATAGACCTTGTTGTTTTTTGAATCAATAAGTGAACTTGAAATTGAATCTAGATAAAGACATGCTCCAATGGGCTTAATGACGATTCAAGATACGTGCTGACATGAAGTACTCGAGGTTCTTATGGTCTGTATATATGGTAATTAGACTTAAAGTGCCTTTTAGATAATGATGTCATTCTTGAAATGAATCCACGATTGTAAGGAGCTCTTTGTCATGGATCTCATAATTAATCTGGGCTGTTGAAAATTTCCTTGAATGGAAAGCTATTGGGTGGAGTTTGTCATCTGTTCCCATTTGTGACAACAGGGCACCTATAGCAAAATCTGATGCATCTATTTCTATAAAAAAATGCCTTGGAAAAGTCAATGCAATTTATTCGACTTGGATAAATCCATCAGAATATTGGAAAAGGTGCAACCTTAGATAAAGCTTGACTTATTACAAAAATCTTCAAAATTTTGATCTTGTTCCATCAAACTTCTCAAGTATAATAATTCTTGTTCTTGTCATACTTGTAGAAGTAAAATTTCCTGGATTTGGTTGTGATGTTGATCTACTTGCTTCTTTCAACTAGAAAATTTCTTGTTGTAGATTCTAAACTTCTTCCATAGATATAGGCATAGTACTTCCATGATTCACATTGAAAATACATGAGATTTTCATTCTTAGAGTGTTGACGAGCTCATAAAGATCTGCAATAGTTACAAATCTATTCTCACTTCCATTGAGAGTAGCATCCACAATCTTTCCTTTCATAGACAACTCAAAAAAATTTAAAAGTTAAATTAGAAGAAGGTAATCCACAACCTCTAAAAACAAATCATACAAAGAGGGATAATCTACTCTCTTTAAGGAAAAGATCAGTATTAGAAAAAAAGATTTTTTGTTTAAAGATGGATAATCTATAACCTTCAAAATATAACAATAGAAGTGAGATAATCCCACTTACTTCTAAAAATAGATAAAAAAAATATGTTAGCACTCTTATCAAACTATCAAGGATATAAATCAAAAAGAACTTAAAGATCAAGACAGTCTAGTGTCACTCAAAAAGACTAAGAAATCACTCAAAGATGGTGCTATATTGAACTAAAATGGCTATTGTCAAAAACAAGAAGACTACAAAGTCTTGAAAGAAAACTAAGGACTAGAAAGGCATTGACAAGAGTGAAGAAGGCTTCATTCTTCCCTCCATATATACTATCTAACTAAAAGCTATGTGACAATGTCCTATAGGACTTCCAACATATATTGACTTTGCTAACAACATGTCTTATCTTGCAAGGCAAGTTATTTATGTATGTGCCACATAGTTGGCTTGTTCCACAAGCTACTATACGGTGATAACTTATTCAACAAGCTACCAATACATGGTTAGTTTTTTGGCCAAGTTTCTAACCTACAAATACATCTAAAGTCAAAATCACTTTTATGAAGCTTCTATAAAGCTTCTTTAGAACACTTTATGAAATTATTCTATATTTACCTATTTCTATTTAATTATATAAGTAACTATTGAGATAAATATATATGTCTGTGACAAATAAAGAACATCAAAAATAACATATCTTTTTTTAAATAGATGAAAAAATACAATATATTTGGTATCACGACCTTGAAAGAGACTCTTCATGTTTGGTGATTTTATTAGAGGTAGGAACAACTCTTAATGATGTTCTAAATATTTTATTTCAAAGAAGTTATAAAGGCCTCAATAATGATTAAACAAGAGGGTGGTCTTCTTGCCGTAGTATGGAGACACTATCAATGGTTGACAGGGCCTTTCAACCATCTTTGAATAGAATAAAGATTGGAGTATGTAGCAAATATAATTTACTACATCTTAGATTTTTTCAAAATATGAAGATTTCTCCTCATGAAACTCGTTTCTAAAAGGAAAAGTAATGTCATGAACATACGTAGATATTCTAATAAATACATAAATGATTAAGTAGGAATGAATAAAAATAGATAAAAGTAGGTTAATTTCATAAGATCTTTTAGATAAGCTTCTTAAAAGCTTCATAGACACTGCTTTGACTTTATATTTGTCTATAATTAATTGATAGATTATAAACTTGGTCAACAACTTAACTATATATTGGTAGCTTATGGAATAAGCTAACTATATGGCACTCATATAAAAACTTGCTTTGTAGGTTAAGTTATATATCTTGCAAAGTCAACACGTTTTGGAGGTCCTATAGAACATTGTCATATAGCTTCTAGTTAAGAGTATATATAGAGGCAAGAGTGAAGCCTTCTTTACTCTTATCAACGTCTTTCTAATCCTTAATCTTGTTTTAAGACTTTCTAGTCTTCTTGTTTTTAGCAATAGCCATTCTAGTTCAATATTATATCATCTTTGAGTGACTTTCTAGTTCCTTTCAATGTTATAAGAGTGTATTGAGGATTTTCTTTCTTCAAGATTCAGGTCCTTAATAATTACTAATAGATACATTAGAAAAATTTCTACAATGAATAAGAAAATTTAAATTAAATATATATGAAGATGAAAAATCTTATAATACAAAATCTAAAGAATCAAATAAAGATTCAAATAAAGTAAAAAAGAAAAAAATAGAAGAAAGAAAAAAAGACTATTAAAAATAATTTAAGAGAATTAAAAGAAGAAATGGATTAATTAAGCATTGAATTAAAGGAATTTAGAATAGGAGTTGTTTGTAAGAAGTGCTATAATGAAAGAAATTTTTCTTTTGAATGTCATATGAAATTTTACACAAATTATAATATGCACATACATAAAATTAATGATTATATTTATAATCAATATTATAGAAATAAAATTTAGTAATTTATCAAATAGAACTAAAATTAAATAATATGAAAAGAAAAAAACCTATGAGAAGAAATTTATCCATAAATCAAGTTAGAGGTGAAGGACCTTCAAATCAAAGATATTACAAGATAGAAGATACTATGAGGAATGACACTTAAAGAGAAAAACAAAGATATCTTTATAAAGAAGGCTATAGATCCTACTATTTGTCAAAGACAAGAACTTAATAAAAATAAATAAATAAGTGAGACTTTTTTCAAAGAAAGATGTTAAAATAGAAATAATTAAATATGTATATTAAGAAAGAAACTGGAATGGCTATTCCCAAAAGATAAGAAAACTAGAGACCCTTGAATCTAGATTAGAAGCAAGAAAAGAATTGACAAGAGTGAAGAAGGTTTCACTCTTGCCTCTATATATATTATCTACCTAAGAGCTATGTGGCGACATTCTATAGGACTTCCAAAAATGTATTGACTTTACACAATATGTATCTTAACTTGCAAGGCAAGTTTTCTATGTAGGCACCACATAACTAGCTTATTCCATAAGCTATCAACATGTGTGGCACGTAGTTAACTTGTTGACCAAGTTTCTAACCTACCAATTAAGTATAAATACATATAAATTCAAAGTAGCATCTATAAAGCTTCTAGGAAGCTTTTCTAAAAGATATTATGAAATTAATCTATTTTTACCTATTTCTATCTATTCATATCACCTAGGTAATAATTACAATAAATATATGTCCGCGACATTATCCCCCCTTCTAGGAACGAGTTTCACAAGGAGTGGTGATCATATATCGAGGAAGTCTAAGATGGGGCAAATTATTTTTGCCACATACTCTAATCTTTATTCTCTTTGAAGATGATTGATAGGGCCTTTCAACTATTAATAGTATCCTATATCAAGGTGGGAAGACCACCCAGTTATTTGATCATTGTTGAAGCCTTCATAACTTCTTTCAAATAAAATATTTGAAACACCGTCAAGAATTGTTCCTATATCTAGTAAAATTACCAAACATTGGAAGTCCCTTCTAAGGACGTGATACCAAACATGTTGTATCTTGCTATCTATTCAAGGAAGAACATGTTATTCTTGAGGATCTTCATCTTGATTGTGTTGTCTTGAAGGTTGTGACAATCGTAATATCTCGTCTGATAGGTCAACAAATGAAGGCTCTTAAGTCGAATCTATTGATTGTTGGTTCACCATCTCTTCAATATCACAACTACTAAGAAGCTATAAACAAGGATTGAAAGTAGAATATTATCTTACATAGATCTTATTTCTTTTATAAAGAAGGTTTTAATTTTGATTTTGATAGATGTTGTCGATGAAAAGCCTCCACCGCCTTTGTTCTATTTGTAAGATTTTTTGCTAGCTCCCATTTGCATTCATTAATATCATATCTGTGCCAATGAACAAGATATTCTAATTTATTTTGATGTCGCCTTGAATCTAGGACTTCTTTCACTTTGAACTCTTCATTATTGTCCATTTCTATAGGAGGAGGTGAATCTTATCTTTTTTTTAGTATATTCAATGTCTTGTATGATTTAAGAAGAGATACGTGGAATATTGGATGGATTTTCATTGACTCCGATAGGTGTAAACAATATGCAACTAGATTGATTTATGCAAAAATAGAAAATGGTTTAAGCCTTTGATGGTCCAACTTATCACAAAGACGAGTAGTCTTGATATTGCGATGAAATAACCATACCTTGTCACCTATGTGAAATGGTAGTTTTTTTTTAGCTTCTTTTAACTGCACCTTCATTGTTTCATGTAGCTCTGACAAATGATTTGCCAAATCTTTTGCTGCAAGATTATCAGCTTTTGAGAAATCAAAAGTATCAAGTCGTGGATGATAACTATAATTGGCAAAAAAAGATGTTTTTTTTGTAGAAGAATATAATATGTTATTATAAGCAAACTCTGCTAATGGCAAAAGAATTGTCCAATCATCATGTTAGTAGTTGATGGTACATCTTAAATACTACTCCAAAACTTGATTAAAATATTATCGTGATGTAATATGACTATGTAGTGAAATTATAATCAAAATTAAATTTCTAATTAATATCTAATTATCTTAATTCAATTATAATTCGAGGCGTCTGAACATGGCTTTTATAAAAGCCTCTTAGATTATTTTTTTTATCTTAATAGTTAGTAAGTTGAAAGTTAGTTAGTAATTTTACCTTCTAGGTTGTAGAGACTCTTCTACTACCTTAGAAAGACCATAAACTAATAAAAATAAGTTACAAGAGATAAATAATTAATATAATTGATACTAGGATTAAATTGAGAGTAGGATTGGGCTAAAGAATCCTAGAAATAGGTTAGATTGATACCTAGGGGTTGGCCGTTTGTGACACAAGGTCGAAATCAAACCTCTAGCCACAAAAATGATGGCTTAGGACAAAATAGGGATTTATTTGAAGATCAGAGCATAGAATTTGAGAAGTAGCTTGAAGTTCTTTCCAAAGGCATATGGATTGTTTTTGGAAGGTTTTTGACAACTTAGCAATTGTTATTCAAAATCAAGGTTTATATTGGTGATTTGGATTTTATATAATATAATTAGGGCTAGTAATTTTGGCTAGTTCATGTAATTGGTATAACATCTATAATTAAAAATTTAAAATTATTGGAATTATTGAGTGTGCTAAGTATATACAAAATTTTGTAATAATCTAACAATGTGGTTTAGAGATATCTGGTTTTTAGGACAAGAGGGTTTCAGAAGTTGGTAGTTTGAGGTTGAGTAGGATTTTTGTAATATGTGAAGATCTATTAGACGAATCAAGGTGAAATTTGGCATGGTATTGAAAGACTTGAAGATTAAGCTACACACTAATTTTGAATCAAAGTTAGTGGTTAAAAAGAGAGAAATCATAGCTTGGATTTTTGCTTCACTTTTCAGGTTGGAGCCAAGTGACATTAGTACAATTTTTGGAGGTTTTTTCACAATTTGTAATTTGAATTGGGCTAAAAATTCTTGAGCATATAGAAGACTTACATTGACAATTGTATGCACAATTTTACATCAAGTGGATGGTTGGATTGGATGTTACAGCTTATTAAAGCTTATTGATTAGGATTGGGACTTATAAGAAAAATCTAAATTACTCAAATATGAAAGTAACAAGGTAAATGAGATTTATGTATGGTTTAGGCTACTAAGAAGAGTGATTTTAGTACTTTTGAATTAAAATTCAGATTATATTCTTCTCATATGGATGAAACCTATTAGGGTTTCTTCGATACTTATGAAACACAACTTCACATTTAATAGCTAGATGTTTGGTGCATTCTCAAGCAAGACAATATGTAATACGACAATACTTTGTTTGTCCATCTATTTGAAGATGGAATACCAAATATAGTTTATATCTACTTTTAGAATCTTAAAATAAATCTGCCAAAATCTTGATACAAACTAAATTCTCCTATCTGATATAATATCCTTGGATAATCCATGACAGCGATAGATATTGTCAAGAAAGAGCTTAGCTATTTCTTCACTTTTGATAGATTTTGTACATGGTACAAAATGTGCCATCTTCGTAAAGTGATCTACTATCACAAATATAGAGTCATAAGAACCTTAGATTGAAAGATCCATAATGAAATCCATAGAAACAGAAGACCATGGTTGTTTTAGAATGGATAATAGCTGAAGAAGTCCGTAAGGTCGATGACGAGGAATTTTTGATCTTGAGCAAACATCACAAGATTATACAAAATCTTTGACTGACTTCGATATTTGGAGCCACCAAAAATCCTTGGATATTAGTTTCAAAGTTTTATTGTACTCAAAATGTCCTATTACTGGAAAGTCATGACGAGCTTGAAGAATACGTAATCAAGTTTTACCATCTAAAACATATAGGCATGTCTTAAAATATAGTAGATTGTTCTTGAATTAAAACTTGGAAGTATCATGAGGCTTTGAAGGATTTTTCTTAATATCACGAATAAAAAGATCAAAAGACATTCTTGACTGAACTTGCTTATTGAAAGTTGAATTAACAATTAATATTGATTTCATTGCTTATAGATGAAGATGCTCTAGCTTCAAGAGAATTGTCTATTGCTGATCAAAAGTAGCATCTCTTTTCTTTGGTGCAAGATAAGATCATTTAAAGAGTGCATTTGACAAACTTTGTTGTTTTTTCAGTCAATAAGTGATCTTGAATTCGAATCCTAACAAAGACATATTCCAATGGCCTTGGCGATGATTCAAAACTTGTAGTGATATAAAATATTTAAGTTTCTTGTGATCTGTATACACGATGATTAGACTAAGAGCACCTTCTAGATAATGGTGCCATTCTTAAAACAAATCCACAATTACAAGAAATTCTTTATTATAGATCTCGTAGTTAATCTCGGTTGCTAAAAATTTTTTGGAATGAAAAGCTACTGGGTGAAGTTTATCATCTGTTTCCATTTGTGACAGTATGGCACCCAAAGCAAAGTCTCATGCATTTGTTTTCATAAAAAATGGCTTAGAAAAATCGACGCAAGACAAGATTGGTGTAAAAATAAAGGTTGTCTTCAAAGCTTCAAATGCTACTTCCGCTTCTTGATTCCATTGAAGTTTGTCTATATAAGTCATATGTATACGTGAAGCTGCAACTTGAGAGAAGTCTTTAATGAAGATTCGATAGTAGTTGATAAATCCCAAAAAATATTGGATATTTCTTACTATTTTTAGAATCTTCCAATTAATAATAGCTTGAACTTTCTTAAGATCCATCATAAGTCCATCATTTGAAATGATATATCCTAAGAAGTCGACTTGTAAAGTATGAAATATACACTTTTTTTTTTATTTTGGCATAGAGTCTCACATCTCTTAGTTTTTGTAATACATGACAAACATGAAGTTCATATTTTTTTGTATTCTTAAAATAGATTAAGATGTCATCTAGGTAACAGACAACAAAATCATCTAAAAACTCCTAAAAGACATCATTCATTAGATGTTGGAATGATGTGATATATTTGTAAGTATAAAAGACATGACGTTGTATTCAAAATGTCCATACCTTGTTCAAAATATAGTCTTCCATTCATCTCCTTCTTTGATGCATACCAGATTATATGCTCTTCATAGATCTATTTCTGTATAGATCTTAGCTTGATTCAACTGATCAAGGAGTCCATATATCAAAAGTAGCGGGTACCTATTCTTGATGGTGATTTTGTTGAGTCCTCGATAATCGACATATATCCACAACGATCCATCTTTTTTCTTCACAAATAAAATTGGAGCTCCTCTCGGAGATTTGGAATGGTGTATGAAGTTCTTGGCCAAATTTTCTTCAATATACTCCTTGAGTTTAACCAATTCATTTTGTGATAAATTGTGGATTGGTCTAAATGGCGGTTGTGCTCCTTCTTGTAGGTCATTTGAACAGTCATAGGAACGATGTTCTGGAAGAGTATCTACATTTTTCTTCTCAAATACATCTTAAAAATCTGGATATTGGCTTGAAATGCCACTTGAAGTCTTTCCACCAGTAGCAATAGGTGCGACATAAATGACATAAGGTGATCTTTCTTTTGCAGCATATAAAAAAGCTCTTGCACATACAAATACATGTTTAATTGTATTAGATTTATGACTTTCTATTTGATTAACTACGCTCTTAGTTATACTTTTAGAAAAGTGAAGACTACAAGAAGTCTAATCTATTTTAGGATTATATTTTTCTAACCATAATAAATCTAAAACGATTGGATTAAAAGAAGATCTAATGATATTAAATATTGTAAAGCTACTATGATTATTAGTTGCTACTTCTATAGGAAGGGTTTCATGAGTAACATCTCCTGAAGACAACAGATGACTATCTATGACTTTTACATGAATAGGTTTAGTTTTCTTCACTAAAATTATGCTATGTCTTTTAGCAAATTCTTCATCTAAAAAACATATTGAAGCTCTTGAATCTAACAAGGCAAAGGCTTTGTGATGTTTAGGTCTTAAAATAATATTTATCATAAAACAAAGAGAGGGTTCTGAGGAGAAAATAGGACCTTCAGTAGGTGTTGTACAAGGTTTCAATGGCACGATCCCTGTTGTAGCTGGACAAATTCGTTTTCCGACATACTATCTTCTTTGATAGCCATTTTTCTCATTTTATAGTTGTATTGCTTCTTTAGGCAATGTTGAGCAATGTGCTTAGGTTCTTCACAATATAAGCTTAATCCTTCTTGATGATGACAAGTCTTTTCTTACTTAGTAAGAAGTTTAAAATGTACCACATCAATTTACATATCCTCTACTTTCAAATGTATGTATTGAAGAGATGTTAGTATTGCCATTGAAATATAGTAACGTTGAGGTCCACTTGTATGATTCTCAGATCGAAATTCAAAAATATGATTATCACACTTCACAGCAAAGTTAATTGCTTGACTTAATGTTTGAGGATTAGGTAAGTTGAATATTAATTTTTTTACCTCATATTATAATCCGTATAGAAATTGGCTAACAAATACAACATCATTCCACTTGATATCAGTTGCAAGTTGTTGAAACTGTGAAGCATACAATGTTATTAATTGATTGCTTTGTTGCAAAATATAGATCTTATTGATTGCAATACGAATTGCATTATGTTATCCATACATGGATCAAAATTCTGCCAAAAAAGCCTCTAGATTATCCAATATTAGATCTCGTTATTCAAGAAAAGATAAAAACCATGATAATGCTAAACTTGAAAGAAGCGTATTAATGAATCTAACTTGAGACCATAGAGTTGGATAGCTTTGGGATTGAAATTCAATCACAAGTTGTACTTAATTGATAAATCCTCTAAACTTTGATCTAGTGCCATGAAACTTCTTGAATAGGACAATTCTTGGTTTTCTAACACTAGAAGAGTGTTCCACTATAGGAGAAGAGATATGATTTGGTACAGATGTTGATGCGGCTTCAATCATTTCTATATCTTTATTTTTTACTAATCTTGCTATTCCTTATAGTGGCAAATTGAGTTGATACATTGCAAGTATTAATTCCTTCAATTGCTCTTGCATTTGTGCCATTGCACTTTTCATTTGAACAAGTTCTGCCATAATAACACTTAAAAAAGAGAAGATGTCTAATATTGCTCAAGACAAATAGAAGAAAGGACTTGAGAACAAAGAAAATACTAAGAATAATATCAATTTAGAAGATGGTAATCTACAACTTCTAATATGCTTATGTCTTATCAAGAGAAAGGGATAATCTACTCTTAATCAAGATTAGGCAAAGCTCTGATATTATAAGTGCACTCTTGTCAATTTGTCAAGGAGAAGAACTTGATAAAAATAAATAAACAAGTGAGATTTTTCTCAAAGAAAGATGACAAAATAGAAATAATTAAATATGTATATTAAAAAAGAAATTGGAATGGCTATTGCCAAAATATAAGAAAACTAGAGACCCTTGAAAGTAGACTAGAAACAAGAAAGGAGTTGATAAGAGTGAAGAAGGCTTCACTCTTGCCTCTATATATACTATCTACCTAAGAGCTATGTAGCGACGTTCTATAAGACCTCCAAAAATGTGTTGACTTTGCACAACATGTATCAAAACTTACAAGGCAAGTTTTATATGTGGATGCCATATAATTAGCTTGTTTTACAAACTACCAAGACGTTGTCGTGTTGTAACACGAGTATACCATGAAAATATAAAGAAAGGAGACTTTTATTAATGTTCAGTTATCTCGAATATTGGGAGCAACGACCAATTCCAGTGCCAATATTTAGGGGCCAGTTCAAACACCCCGTCACAGTCGGTCAGGGCATACTTATCAGTAACGAAATGCTCCGTTCGAGTCCAATAGTGGGAGTCAACAAAATCGAAAGGACTAAATCGATGACTAAGTGAGCCTGACAAAAAGGACCAATTTGACCCAATTACGGGAACATCCAGGTCTTATTATGGGCCTCTTAGCCAATATGAGACCTGATTTGGTCGGGCGACTTAATGTGGTTCCGATTACGGGGGTTTCGATTCCATTTCAGGCTATCCTATTCTCTGTGCCATTTCAAGGAATATTGTTTTTAGAAAAAGAACCTTTTAAAAGACAAAAAATGGAGGAAAAAGCTCTGACGATGGAGCCAATTCTGGATCGAAGACGGAAGATTAAAGAAATTTAGAGGCTAGGATTTGAGAGGGAAAGAAAGAGAAAAAAAAATATTCGGAAATGGTTAGGGGGGAGGAGAGGATTCAAAGATTTGAGAATTAGGGAGGTTAAAAAAAAAGGAGGATACAAGGTTTTTGGATAGGGGTCAAAAAAGGGACTTCTGGCGATCAATGCTGAAAGGTCGATGTGTTGTATTGATGAATCGGGGTTTTAATGAAGTGGGTGTGATTACTCTTGATTATTTTGTGAAATCGAAGTTACGTTCGTGATTGAAGAATTAAAAGAGTGTCTATAGGATTGAGTATGCAGAGTGAATGAAAATTTTTAGGTTAATCTAACAAGACAGTCAGTGGATACAAGGTCATGAGTATAAAGTGGTATTGGAGATTAGTAGATTGGGTTGTTCGAGGTTCTCTATAACATCTAGAGACCTACCGGCTGGGACAAAAAGGATTTCGACAAGCAGTCGAAGGACATCCATATAGATTTACGGTATATTCTTGCAATCATTTATATTCTAATAATCAAAAATCGATAGACTGCTTGAATATTAGCGAATCTCTATACTACCTCTTACAACCAGATATCTAGTGCGTTCTCAAGCAGGAAAGCACATAATACGACATAAGTGGTGAACCCGACATGAAAGCTTGAGGTGGAAGGTATTGGATTTCGTTTGATTTTATTTTTATTTTTATGGAGAACAAAATTAAAAATTTTGAAGGATCTTTGGGAGGAGTTTCTGGTGGGGGTTTTTCTAAAGGACAAGATATACACATGGATCCATCTATTGCTAGTATGTTTCAAGCCTTCTCATTATCAATACAGCAACAGTAAAGCAATGATCGAAAAGAAGCTTTGGCAACCATAGCATTGCAAGCAGTGGTCAATAAAATTGATCAATTTGATGGAAGAAATATTTCAAGGTATTTAAGATGTTATGTTCGTGAAATGGAATTAAATCGTGTTTCTGAGAAGAAAATGGTTGAATTATTTGGACTTACCATGATACCGGAGATAAGAGACCATATTACATTGATTACGGATCATTATGGGAATTCATGGGAGGTTTTTTCACATGCATTGAAAGACAAATATTTCTTGAAAGATGCTGATTGTATTACTAAGAAGCTATTTCTGGAATGGATTGAATGGCCTAATAAGAATTTACAAGCAACAGAGCTACTAAAGGAATTTGAGAGGCTATACTCTCAATTATCAAAGGTAGAAAAATTGACATTGGAGCCGAATAAAGTTGATCTATTTCTTCAAGCTGCTGATGGAGAATTGCAGGAGAAATTGGAACTCCTTCTTGAAGACAAAGAAGAAGATGAAGGATTAACAACAAAGTGGAAGAACGTTGAAGATGCGGTGGGGTTGCTTGCAAAAAGAGAAAGGAAGAAGGATAGGAGCAATATTCCGAAAACAATACAAGCATCTAAAGCTCTAGTACGTACAACACCACCAACAATGCCTACAGTTCAACTTTTGACATCCTTATCAAAGAAAGCAGATATGGGGATGGAAGAAATTATACAAGGAATGCGAGATCTTCAAATCAAATTGGCAAGACTTGAAGAGAATACTTCTACAAATAATTTGAAGAATGTTTCAAAACAAGGATATGTACAAAGATGCATTTGGTGTGATGACGCTTCACACACTAGGAAAGATTGTAATGAATTTAATAATATGATACAACAAGGAATTATTTGCTGAAAAGATGGGAAGATAGCATTAAAAGATAGGGAGGATCTTCTTCAAACCAATTTTGACAAGGGAGGAATAAGAGCATTAGTTCAAGATTACTTAAAAGAGCATGAAACAGCAGCACGAGAAAGTACAAGTTATGGTGCTAGAGTAGATGATGACCTTGGTGGAAGTACAAAAACTAGTGAGTTTTGGGCTTCTGTCGTTTCTATAATGCAAGAAGGGAAATTACCTCGAGAAGCGTTATTAAGGACTGCAGCTATAATACTAGGTGCAAAAGGTTGGGAGGATCCTGTTGAGTCTCTTTCAGTTCATGCATATATTGCTAAGAGCCAACATGAAGCTTTGATGGAAGAAAAGAGACGAGGAAATTTTGATGATACGAGAGAAGGAAATTCTTCTAAGATGCAAACTCGAGGAAACAAGGCTCAGGAGGCAGCTTCACAAGAATTGTATGTAAAGGATATCTCAGCATCATTAGAAAAAAAAATGAAAGAGTCAAAAAATAAAGGCAAATCAATTGCTTATAAGCTACTTTCTGACATTGAAGCGGCAACAAATTTGAAAGGAGTGTTGGAAGAACGTATATTAAATGCTAAGGTGGAATTCACATTGAAAGAAGTTTTGGGAATTGCAAAGAAGGAGTTTCATGATGTTATCATTGACAGCATTAAGCAAAAGAGGCAATTAATGGACAAAACTGGAATGAGTCACGCTATTGATGCAAGAATATATAAAGATGAAAAAGAGATTGATATTGGTTACAAGCAACCAACAAATGAAAGGAATGGGTATAATCAACGAGTACGTTTCAAAGATTATAGTGATAAGGAAATAGAAACTTTGAGTCATAATACTCAAAAGCATTGGGCAAAGACAACTACTGAGGTATTGGTGAAAGTAGGTGATATAGAAGAACCAATTGTTGCTTTAGTCGACCATGGTTCTGAAATAAATCTTATCTCTAAAGATCTTCATAAGAAGCAAAAATGGCCAATTGATATGGAACATGAACGGAATCGAGATAGGTTGAGGGAGAAACCATTGCCAAAGATTGTTGAAGGATTTAAGGATTTTGGAGAGGTACCACTATAAAGTGAGATTATGGAGGTACAAAAGAAGAGGTACTCTCGCAAGATGAAGGTGCCTTTGATGCGAGTTTTATTGGTATTTTGGAGGATGGAAATATTATGTATAAGAAAGTTGATGATTTTAAAAGAAAAAAAAGAAAAAGATTATATAATATTGAAGGAGAATTATGCAAGTTAGGTACATTGCAAGATGATGAGAGGATTTTAGGTGTTTATGAAGAAAATGGACTGGAAGATTCATTGGAATTGATTACATCTATTGGGTTGGATTGATTACATCTATTAGGTAATGATAAGATTGTTGAGATTCATTCAAGAGAGGTTTATACCATACTTGAATCTTTTCAAGCACCAGAAGTCTTTGTAGAGACGAGATATAAAATGATAGATAAGAAGGTAAAGCCTGTTGCCGGACCATTACTAGAAGATTCTAAGGAACAAATGGGAGAAGCATCAAAAGAAGCAAGTTTAAGAGATCCATTGAGTATTGGACATCAGTTTACTAAAAAGACTTTTGAAGAATTGAAGATTGGTTCTGATGGTTGTTTACTGCCGGAGGAAATTACTTGCTTCAAAAAGATGTTGGCTAAATAAGGTAGATCGTTTGCCTTCAAATTTTATGAAATTGGGTGTGTGGATCCGAATATTATAACACCTATGGTTATCTTCACTGTACCGCATGTACCTTGAAATCTAAGACCGATTCCAGTATCGAGGGCACATTTACCTAAATTGGTGGAACTATTAAAAGAAAAGATGAAGATGAAAATATTGGAACCCTCATTTGCGTCGTATTCTAGTCGATGGTTTACGGTACCTAAGAAGAATGGGTCACTACGGTTTATTCAAGATATGTAACTTGTGAATGCAGTAACTGTCAGGAATGTAGGAATCGGACCTATTGTGAATGAATTTGCTGAGGCGTTTGTAGGAAGGGCGATCTATTCAATGGGTGACTTATATTTAAGTTATGATCAATTTCAACTTGTCGAAAGAAGTAGAGATATGACAATGATGAGGACACCACTTGGATTGATTAGAATGTGCACTCTTCCTCAAGGCACGATCAACTCAGTTGTGCATATGAGGAATGGGATGAATAAGATATTGAGAGATTTTATTCTAGAGAAGACTATGCCTTTTCTGGATGATGTTTTTATAAAAGGGTGTAGAGAAGGAGACAAGGATGAAACTTTAGATAAGAGGAGGTGTCGCAAATATGTTGTTGATCATATATAAGATTGTGAAAAGATTTTAACTTGGCTTGGAGAAGTTCATCTTACATTATCGGATATGAAGTCCATATTTGGGATATAAGAGGTTGTGATTATTGGACATTTATGTGGATCTTATGGAAGAAAACAAGATTCGACTAAAATTGATGCAATTGGAAGGATGAAAGAGGATTGTGATTCTTTAACAGAGGTTCGCAGGTTTTTAGGTGCATGTGTATTTTATCGAATCTAGATCCCTCATTATGCTCACGTAGCGGATCCATTATATGAACTGTTACGCAAGGGATACCGATTTAAATGGGAAGAAAGGCATATTCAAGCAATGTAAAGATTGGAGAAATTATTGATGTCACCTCCAATATTGAAGAAGATTGATTATAAGTGCAATAGACTAGTGATTCTTATTGTGGACGCTAGTCCAATTGCTATTGGATGGACTGTGGGTCAAGATGATTTAAGTGGGAATAGATTTACAGTTCGATTTGAAGCTAAAGTTTTAAGTATTCATCAGCGTGCATATTCACAAGTCAAAAGAGAACTTTGGGGAGTTGTTTCGGCTATGAAAGCTGAAAAGGACTATTTGATTGGAGTAGTATTAGTAATTGAAATAGATTTCTTGCCATTGCTCAGAATGATTCCTAACTATTCAACACCAGATATTGTAATATTGAGATAAATTCCTTATATTAAGTCACTAAATCCAGAATTTAAGCATGTTACTGGGAAGGACAATTTAGTAGCAGACATGCTATCTCGAGTAAGATACGAGAGGGAGGACGAATTGGTTGAAGACATTGATGACGTCGGATTGAAATTCTATTCAATATCAAATCTCAACAGGGAAGACAAGCTATTTCTTGAAGAATCTTATGAAGGAGAATTATTGAATATTGGTCATTACTTGAATACCTTGACTAAGCACGGGAATTGCTCTACAGAAAAATTTAAACAAATAAGAAAAAAAGCATGAGATGGATTCTTATAGAAGAGACCGAAGAAAGGAATTGGGATGCCACAATGAGTGATAGGCAAAAAAGAAGAAAAACTAAAATTATTAAAGGAGTTTTATGATAGTTTATAGATAGGGCATAGAGGAATCTGGGCTACTTTTGCTAAATTCAAGGAACAATATTGGTGGAAAAATATGTATCGAGATGTGCTCTCATTTGTAGAGTCATGTGAAATCTGTCAATTGTATTCTAATATCCGACATCGAGATGGTCTTCATCCTACGTATCCTCTGACTATTTATTTTAAATGGGTTGTTGATTTGGTTATTATGCCGGTTGGATTATGACAAATGAGATATTTGGTCTTAGCTCGTGAAGATTTATCAAATCAAGTAGAAGGAAGAGCATTGAGGACAAAATCTACAGAGGGGATTTGTAGGTTTTTGCTTGAAGATGTCATTTGCCGCTACGGATGCATAGGAAAAATCACTGTAGATCGTGGAGAATTAAATGCACAAGAAGCTCGTAAGTTCTTTGAAAGATGTAGAGTTAAACTATCACTGACTACTGCTTATAATCCGGAAGGGAATGCAAAAAGCGAACGTGGTCACCCACCGATTGTGAAAGCATTAGTTAAAGCTTGTAATGGGAAAGTTAGAGAGTGGCCATGGCTTTTGTCATTTGCATTGTGGGCTGATCGAATAACACATAGTTCGGTGAGAAGATATATGCCAGTAGAACTTATGACAGGTTGAAAAGTAATTATGCCGATTGAAGAAAGAGTACTTACTTGGAGTATGCTACCATGGGAAGATGGATTGATAAGAGAAGAACTTCTGGCTATTAGGATTCGACAATTGGAGCAAAGATCGAAAAATGTGCAAATAGCATTGAAAAGGTTAAAAAGAGCAAGGTTACAAAACAAGGCATGATTTGATAAGCAACATCGATTGAGACCTAAAGCAATCAAGGAAGGTGATTGGATACTTGTTTATGACAATAGTCTGGATAATCAACATAGTACTTTGCGAAAATTTTTAAAACATTGGTTTGGACCATATATAGTAACAACTGTTCATGATAATGCGACTTACTCATTACGGAAGTTAGATGGTACAAAATTAAAAATACCAATTGCAGGGAAGCAAGTAAAAATATTTAAATAAAGACATGCGGAGATGAATATGGAAGACCTTAATGAAGGTATAGAGATTCCGCAGCAAGAAAATGAAAGTGATTTGGATAATGAAGGTTACAAAGATAAATTGGACGAAAACGTAGAGAATATATTATAAATCAAACAGCAATTGGGTAAATTGGTGCATACTAGTGTCGTGTTGTAACACGAGTATACTATGAAAATATAAAGAAAGAGGACTTTTATTAATGTTCAGTTACCTCGAATATTGGGAGCAATGATCAATTCCAGTGCAAATACTGGGAGGCTAGGTTCAGTCAGGCCGTTACAGTCAATCGAGGCATACTGAAATGCTCCATTCGATTCTAATAATGGGAGTGAGCAGAAAGACAAAAGACCAATTCAACGACGGGTGAGCTTGGTTCGAAGAGCCAATTGGATCCAATTTCAAGACATCCAATCCAGGTCTTACTATGGGCCTCTTACCCAATATGAGATCTGACTTGGTCGGGCAACCCAATGCGGTCCAATTGCAGGAACATCCAAGTCTTACTACGGGCCTCTTACCCAATATGAGATCTGACTTCGTCGGGCAACCCAATGCTGTCCGATTGCGAGAACATCCAGGTCTTACTATGGGCCTCTTAGCCAATATGAGACCTGAATTGGTCGGGCGACTCAATGTTGTCCCGATTATGGGGCTTCGATTCCGTTTCAGGCTGTTTCGTCTTTTGTGCCGTTTCGGGAACGTCCTTTCGGTAAAAAGATCTCTTAAAGGTAAAAACGGAAAAGAAAGCTCTGACGATGGAGCCAATTTCGGATCCAAGATGGAAGATTGAAGAAATTTAGAAGCTAGGGTTTTGAGAGAGGGGAGAATTAGGGTTAAAAGGGAGGATAGGTTAAGAAATGAAAGGGGAAGAGAGGAAGTTTTTGGGAAGAAGGGATCGGAAAGCTAGCTTCATGCTTTGGGGCGGGAAAAAAAAGATAGAGAATTGGGTTTTTTTTTCTTCATAGGGTTTTGGGAAGACGGAGGCAATCGTTGCTGAAGTCAGTGTTGTACTAGTGAATCGGGATTTTAATGAAGTGGGTGTGATTACTCTTGACTGTTTTGTGAAATCGAGTTACGTTTGTGATGAAGAATTAAAAGGGTGTCTATAGGATTGAATATGCGGAGTGAATGAAATTTATTGGGTTAATCTAACAAGACAGTCAGTAGATACAAGATCGTGAGTATAAAGCAGTATCAAAGATTAGCAGTTTGGATTGTTCAGGGTTCTCTGTAACGTCTAGAGACCTATCGGCTGGGGCAAAAAGGACTTCGACGAGCAGTCGAAGAGCATCCGTATAGATTTACGGTGTATTCTTGCAGTCGTTTATATTTCAATAGTCAAAAACCGATAGACTGCTTGAATATTGGTGAATCTCCATATTACCTTCTACATCCAGATGTTCGTTGCGTTCTCGAGCAGGAAAACACGTAATAGGACACCAAAAGATGCACAAGTTCAGAGGGGGTGGATGTGATGTTGTAACACGAGTATACCGTGAAAATATAAATAAAGGGGACTTTTATTAATGTTCAGTTACCTCGAATATTGGGAGCAACGACCGATTCCAATGCCAATATTCAGGGGCCAGTTCAGACACCCCGTCACAGTCGGTCAGGGCATACTTACCAGTAACGAAATGCTCCGTTCGAGTCCAATAGTGGGAGTCAACAAAATCGAAAGGACTAAATCGATGACTGAACGAGCCTGATGCAAAGGACCAATTTGACCCAATTACGGGAACATCTAGGTCTTACTACGAGCCTCTTAGCCAATATGAGACCTGATTTGGTCGGGCGACTTAATGTGGTCCCGATTACGGGGGTTTTGATTCTGTTTCAGGCTGTCTTATTCTCTATGCCATTTCAGGGAACGTTGTTTTTGGAAAAAGAACCTTTTAAAAGGCATAAAAATTGAAAAAAAAGCTCTGACGCCGGAGCCAATTCTGGATTGAAGACGGAAGATTGAAAAAATTTAGAGGCTAGGGTTTGAGAGGGAAAGAAAGAGAAAAAAAAACATTCGGAAATGGTTAGGGGGGAAGAAAGGATTAAGAGATTCGGGAATTAGGGAGGTTAAGAAAAAGGGAGGATACAAGGTTTTTGGGTAGGAGTCAGAAAAGGGACTTCTGGCGATCAATGCTGAAAGGTCGATGTGTTGTACTGGTGAATCGGGGTTTTAATGAAGTGGGTGTGATTACTCTTGACTGTTTTGTGAAATTGAAGTTACGTTCATGATTGAAGAATTAAAAGAATGTCTATAGGATTGAGTATGCGGAGTGAATGAAAATTTTTGGGTTAATCTAACAAGACAGTCAGTGGATATAAGATTGTGAGTATAAAGCGGTATCGGAGATTAACAGATTGGGTTGTTCGAGGTTCTCTGTAACGTCTAGAGACCTATCGGTTGCGGCAAAAAGGATTTTGGTGAGCAGTCGAAGGACATCCATATAGATTTACGATATATTCTTACAATCGTTTATATTCCAACATTCAAAAACCGATGGACTGCTTGAATATTAGTGAATCTCTATACTACCTCCTACAGCCAGACGCCCGGTGCGTTCTTGAGCAGGAAACCATGTAATACGACAACGTGTGGCACATGGTTAACTTGTTGACCAAGTTTCTAACCTATCAATCAAGTATAAATACATATGAAGTCAAAGCAGCATCTATGAAGCTTCTAGGAAGCTTTTCTAGAAGATATTATGAAATTAATCTACTTTTACCTACTTCTATCTATTCATATCACCTAGGTAAAAATTACAATAAATTTATATCCATGATATTATTATAAGGATGGATTACAACCAACATATAAAAAAAAATATATGAAAGAGAGAGTAATGCAAATTCATTAAAAAAAAATCATATAAATCAAACACGAAGAAGTAATCCTAAGTGTTATTATTGCCATCAAAATGGATATATAAAAATAAATTGTTCACTTTGGCTTAAATACCAAAAAGAAGATAAAGAGGTACAAATACATAGACAATTTGTTGTAGCTATAAATGTAATAATTTTAGAATTTTGTATAATGACTCAAGTTCAAAAATTTAAAAAAAAAAAAAAAAAAAAAAAAAAAAAAAATATATAAATGAAACAACAAGCAATATTAGTAGTCACAAAGATAAAAAAGATTAAAATAAGGACCAACTTGTATTCATAAATTTAGATAAGTTACAAGATAAAGCATGTCAAGAATAGGCTAATGAATAAAAAATACGCAAAAATATAACTTAAGAAATACAAAACTTACAAAAAGAATTTTTAAAAAATCTAATTTTAAAAAAAAATCATCTAAAAATATGAATAAAGATTTATAAATAAGAATATTAAAAAAAAATCAAAAAAATAATTGAAGATATATTTTGATAAAATAAAATAAATATATTTATAAGACAATTATTGGAGTTAACTCTATATTGTAAGAAGAAGGTTACAAAAGCATTTCTTCTTGAGAGTAATTTTAAAGCAAGTGAATAAAAAGCTTATGTTATAAGTTAGGATTATGATATGAAAATACCTATGATAATTTTTTAAATTAAACATCAAATTATATAAGATATATTATTAGATGGAGGTCTGAAAGTAAATATTATCACAAGTGAATTATATAAAAATTTAGATTATAATAGGATTAAATCAATATCTTTTATAATAAATATAGTTAATCAACAAAAAATGAACACAATAAAAATTATCAAAGATTAACGAATATAAGTAGAAAAATTTACTTTTAATATTATAGTAACAATTTTGAAAATGGGAAATAAAATTCAAAGTTATTCTATGTTATTAGGTCGACCATGGCTTAAACAAGCAAAGTCTAAATCAACAAAGTTTAAACAAGAATAGCCTAAACTAGCAAAGCCTAAATAAGATTAAGCTATGAATATTCTAACTATTTTTTTTGAAAACATAAATATATATATATATATATATATATATATATATATATATATATCCTAAAAGATTAGATCTTTTAGAATCAAAATGCTCGACACACTTGTAATATTACAAATGAAAATTAGGTTTATTTGATAAAAAAGAAAAAAAATTAACAAGCTACACCTTCATCATATCTTGTAATTGACATTGAATTAAGTAGGTTAAAAGAAATATTTAGTTATGATTGTAACATGGTAGAAATGATATCACAAAATGATATAAAACCTAAGAAAAAAATAAGAATAAACCTTATAAATCAATTGAATCAATGGCAAAATTAATAAAGTATCTTAATCATTTCTATAAATCAAAGATGGAAGCCAAAGAATTAGATACAACTCCAATCATAGTAGCAATTAAGAAAAAATTTAGTACATATTTAATAATCAATGAAAAAGATTAAATAAATGAAGTGAATTTAAAGATTGAAGTCCAATCAAAAATAATAAAAATAAGAAAATAAAATGATGAAAATTATAAGAAAGAATTGATAAGATTATTAAAAAAATATAAATATACTTTTATATGGAATTATGAGGATTTAAAAGAAGTACTTGCTTACATTTGTAAACATTGAATTGAACTTGAATTTAATATTTGACCAATTAAACAAACAAGATATTAAATAAATCTAATATATGATACTAAAATTTTAAAAATTGATAAATTATTTAAGATATGATTTATTTATCTCGTAGATCAAAAAAAATAGTTAACACTAATAGTTATTTTTTCTAAAAAGATAGAAAACTTTGG
The DNA here is from genome assembly GCF_059467195.1 of Physcomitrium patens. Classification (NCBI taxonomy): domain Eukaryota; kingdom Viridiplantae; phylum Streptophyta; class Bryopsida; order Funariales; family Funariaceae; genus Physcomitrium; species Physcomitrium patens. The sequence goes on from NC_143429.1 coordinate 5,953,823, forward strand.
ATCTATATTGATTATAGAAAACTTAATGGAGTTACAATAATAGATATTTTTTCATTATTTTTTTACTCATGCAATATTTAAAATAGTGGTCGGGCATGAATTATATTTTATGATAGATGGATTCAATGATTATAATCAAATACCAAGGGCTGTAAAAAATCAGCTTACAACTTTTTTTATTACAAAATATAGACCATTGGCTTGTTGAGTAATACTTTTGGTTTGAAAAATATACCTATTATATTTCTAAGAGCAGTTGTGAAAAATATCTAAATGATTTTGTGTAAGTTTTTTTTGATGATTTTAGCAGGTATGGAACTCAAGTCAAATATTTGGAATATTTACAAAAGTACTTTCAAAAGTGTTGAGAATATGGAATTAGTCTTAATTCAAAAAATATACCTTTGCAGTTATTTTGAGTTCATTATTGAATTACATTATTTATAAAGAAAGATTATGAATGGATCTAGGTAAGATGCATGCTATCATTGCTTTAGTACCTCCAAAGCAACTTAAAAAAATATAAGAATTTATGGATTCTACTAGTTATTACTAAAGATTTATATGTAATTTTGTCAATATATTTCAAACATTAAAAAACTTTAAAAAATCCAATAAAAAATATGTATGGACTACAAAATGTTAAAAAGCCTTTGAATTTTTAAAAATAAAATTAACAACTACTCCAATTTTAATTATACTATATTGAAATAATTTTTTTGTGTACATTGTGATGCTTCTAATAAAGCAATTGATTATGTTTTGGCTCAAAATATTAGTAGGTAGACTTACTAATTTATTATGTGATTTAATTATTAAATCAAGTTGAAAAAAATCATAAGTCCACAAAAAGAGAAGCATTGATAATAATTTATTCAATTCAATTTTATTTTTTTATTATTTGTTAAAAAATTATTTCATATTTTATGACAATCATCAAGAATTATTGTATTTAATTAATAGACCAATAGTTTCAAAACAAGTAGTAAGATGGATGTTATTGTTATAATAATATGATTCAAAATTGTTTATAAGCTAGAACATCAACATGTCATGGCAAATCACTTGTCTAAAATAACTATCAAAGAAGCATCCACAAGTGTAGTAGATATTTTTTCAGATACAAATTTATTTATGGTCCAAGTTAATCTGGAAAAAAACCACCATCCATTACCTTTCATAGATTGAAAAACACCTTTTATTGGCTTTTTGAAGAATAGACTTATCACAATTACTTTAATGAATGTCAGATAACAAATTGATATACAAAATTAATCTTTTTATTTTCATAAAACAAAAAAATTAATAAAAACTTGTTCAAATAGAATATAATAAATTTTTTTAGCACTGCCTATTACAAAAGCTATTATTGAAGCACATGAAGAACCTGTTGGAGGTCATTGTTGGCAATAATAACTTTACACAAAATTCTTAATGCTTCATTTTGGTGGTGAATATTGAGACAAGATATATATGATTATTGAAAATAATGTGATGTTTGTCAACAAACAAAAATAAAGCCAAATAAATACAAAAATCCTTTACATCTAATATTATCACTAAAAGTGTTTCAAAGATAGAAAATTAATTTTGTAGAATCAATAGATCCATTAGTTAATTTAATAAGAAATTAATATATTATAATTACAATTGATTATGCAATCAAGTAGATAGAAAAAATAACATTAAAAAATAATATAATTAAATCAATAAGAAAATTCTTATGTAAATAAATTATTATATATTATGGTTATCTTATTGAATTGATAAGTGATTAAAGGATATATTTTATTAATGAAATAAAATTATAATTTAAAAAGAGACTTGAGTTATTAATATAAAAATTGTAATGACAAATAGACTTAGTAAATTTTGTAAGATAGATTTATAAAGAACAAAAATAAAAAAAATATAATACAAATTTAATTGCAACAATTATTTTGATATGAGCATTTTCTTTGATGTAATAAAGATAGTGACTAAGTTATTCAATAAGTTTCAAAAAGAAAATCATACTATATTAATCAACATATATGGTGGAATAATTTATATTAATAAAATCAAAATAATATTAAAAAATTAAATCAATATAAAGAAGGTCAATTGATTTTATAGTTAAAAAAAACATCAACAAGAAAAAGGAAAAAAATTCAACATAAATGGATGGAACCTTATGTGATTAATTTAATATATTTCAATAGAATAGTAGATTTAATATTAAATGATAATATATTTATTAGAATTAATATAAATAAAATCAAACTATATCATAAAACAAAAAAATATCTATTTATTTATTTTTGATAAATATTTTATTAGATAATAAAAAAATTGAAGCAAATTTATATGAGCATATTACACCAAAATTATTAATGGTTAATGTATTAAATCAAAAAAATAAGCTAAGTATCACTTCTTTTAAAATTATCAAAATTTCACTTCAACTTGGCAAAAGAATTGAATATTTTTATAATCTCAAAAAAAAGTATAAAACAATTCAAATATTTTGATTTTATTTTTTAATTAAAAAAAAATAATTAAAAGGATGACGATAGTAAGTATTACATTGTTTTACTATGATTTTGTAAAATTACAAAAAATATTAATAAGAGAGTTTATTAAAGTGGATAATTAAAATATAATTAACAATATAATTGGTTATAATTAAAATAATTACAACTATAATGATTATGATAGTTATAAATAAATTGGTTATAATTAAAATAATTATAATTAAAATAATTTAAAATAATTTAATTAATTTTTGATTAAAAATTATTCATATATATATATATATATATATATGAAAATAAAAAAACTTTTTTATGCAAACTTTGATTTTTTTTTTTTTTTTTTGTCAAGTCAATGGCTGAGTGTGGAGGTAAATAGATTGTAGAAAAAGAAAGAGCTATGGAATTTCAATTTGGTCTAGAGTACCAGTACCAAGCACTTCTTGACCAATTCATTTATAAATGTATATTAACAAATCTTACATAGTGCAAAATCAAAGATATTAGTATTAACATACAAACAAATATAGTCCACTAAGAAGAATCTTGAGACAATAACATAATAGTAGTATAAACAAAATTGCAAAGAGTAAACCAATGGAATTTAAAACCAACTACAAAATCAATTAGATATCTAACAAGAACAATTTTACAAGCTTGATAGTTCTATATAAATTACAAAATAGACTTCATTAGTAGTAGCTTGTTATTCCATGCACAATATTGGTACTACACAAATTTCTACAATGCCATTCAAAAATAGTATTATCAACAAGATTTTAATAAGTATATTTCCAATGAAAATCTAAATATATGACAACTTGGTAGGACGATTCTAATTTATGGGATCACAAATAGACAAGGAGAAGGTGGCCTAAACAGCTACTCATTCATTCCATCCGGAGATAGAAGAAAGGAGAGTAGCTTCTATGATGTATTATTTTTTTTTCATAGATAGAAAAAAATGTCATAATTGCAACGGCTAGTTGTTCATCTCTTCTAGGGTAGAATCTATTAGTAGAATCCAAGGTGACCCTGTTACTACCTTAGATTTTCATTGATAATAGAGGTAGGCAAAGGCAGCATCTTTGTGATGGCCATTCAATATTAAAAATTAATTAGTAATTAGGTTTTGATTTGTAGAATAAGCTAGATATTATGACATCTTTAAATAATCATGAATTACATGAATTTCATATATTACAACATAATATCAAGAAAAATTATAAAAAGACGTTCCATACCAATTTAGAAAATAAGGCAACATATCCAAATAAGTCAAGTAAAATTGAAAGAGACATTTTAAGATATCTAAACAAGCTCAATGTAAGTTACATATGAGAAGATGACTTAGTTTTTATTAAAATTAATAAAATATATATATTTTTTAAAAATAAGCCTTAATAAGTGAAAAGAAATTATTGAAAGATAATCTACATGCTAAAGATAAAAAAAAATTATTTACAAAAAAAAATAGAAAAAAATGAAAGAATATAATATTTTCAATATACCACTTATTAACATAATAGTTAATTAGATGAAATCAACTAATTTTGAAAAAAAATGTAATGTTAATCTTAAAAATTATAAATAATAAAATAAAATTATTATTTTATTAAAAAGATGTATTATAATGAAATAAAAAAATTAACTAATATAAAAGAAAAAAAAAATTGGTATAAAAAATTAACTTATTGAAGCAAGTGTAAAAAAGGTTAGAAAAGATAGGAGAGTATAAAAAGACAAAGAGATTAGCCACCTATGTATTTAATAGATAAATTGGTTAAAACCACTTTTGATAGTTATAGTACTTAGAAATAAATTAGTTTTAATATATTTAACTATTATTAAAAAAAATATTATAAAAATCTATAAATTATTTTAAAATTATATTATTATCATTAAAAAAATCATAATAAAATAAAATACAATTGACATACTTGCATGTGATTTTATATACTTTTGATCTAATATTAAGTTATAAGAGTTGAAAGATAAAATAAAAATAAAAATATTTGAAGATTAAATTGAAAAAAAAAAAAAGATAAGATGAAATAAAGATATAAATATATAAAGATTAGATTAAAAAAGATGAAGACAAGAAGAAAAAATACATGGTTGAAAAACTAAATTAAAGAAGGAGACGATATGATTAAGTCCATGAAGATATGAATATTTGAAGAGTAGATTAAAAAATATTAGACAAAATTAATAGATAAAATTAACATATAAATTGAAGACGGTTTTTAAATTAAATTATTTAACTATTATTTTGAAAAAACTAAGAACTGTTTTAGATAACCATTTTGTACTGTGTAGCTTCAATAAATACATTTCTTCTACACTTCAATGTTGAAGATATGCAAATTGATGCATTATAATTCAAGTTTTTTATAATAGAAAAAAATAAGCATTAGTTTGAATAAGGCCTATGCTTGTATTGTGGTGAAGGAGGCCACAAATTTTAGAATTATTCAAAGAAATAATATACAATCAAGACTAGGATTGTAATTATTTAAAAAAACAAAGAAGTCTAACCACAATAGGGATTATGCAATTGAATATTCTAATACCTTATATTCATCAAGGTCTGTCTTTTTCTATTTAACTTATTCTTTTTTTTTACTATAATTTTATTTTTTAGCCTACAAAAACTCCTAAAAAATATCTTATTAGATTCAAGAGTATCTACTTGCTTTTTAAATGAAGAATTTATTAAAATTTATAAAATTCTTTTAGTATAAAAGTCAAAATTTATACATATAGAAGTAATAGATGGTCGACTTTTATCTATAGGCAATGTTATTCATGAGACCATATTTTTAGAAATATCATTTGAAGGCTATTATAGCAAAATAATATTTAGTATTATTACAATTTATTCAATCCTATCATTTTAAGACTTTTGTGGTTGAAAAGATATAATCTATCTATAGATTGGAAGTTTTATAAGGTTGAATTTTCTATAGAAACTTTTTGGATAAAACCTATTAAGAAGTCATTAATTATAAAGTTCTTATTTCTTCGAGCAAGGACTTTTATAAAGACATTGTCATAATGCACTTAATTTAAATGCATCAAAAATATTTGAAAGATTATATATTTAACTTGTAAAAAAAGAGAAATATAATGTTAATATATTTAAAATTTTAAATAGAATTTAAAATATGAAATTATTGTCTTAAATAAATTATTGAAGCTTTGAGGGTATTGTCTTTTAGGGTACACATCCAGCTCTATAGTGGTTTAATGTAAATATTATACAAAGATTAAGATAGGATTTTGGCATCAAGTAATTTATTTTTAATAATAATTTATATATGAAAGATTGGTGGATTTTTGCAGCAATAGGATTTAAGTTTGATTTGGATTTTTTTATGCCATTTATTTATTTATTAAGATTTTGAAAGAAGCTAGATCTTATCATTATCTTTTCAATAAGATTTAGCATGCAAAAAACAGAGCTAAGACAAGGGAGATCTAAGAAAATTTATAGAAGGAAAATCACTAGAATTTTTCAGCGGCAAGTTTCAAAACTACTTTGAGATTTTTTATACCTTTTATTGAATTTTTATTTTTTTGTATTGATTTTTAGAAAGAAATTAGATCTTATTATTAGCTTTTTATCAAGTCGTAGCATATAAAAAATAAAGTTGTGACTAGGGAGATCCAAGCAAATTTGTAGAATGGAGATTGTTGGAACTTTTGAAGGATAAGATTCAAGACTAATTTGGGGTTTTTTGTACTATTTATTAGATTTATTTATTTTTTTAAATTTTTTTTTAAAAGAATCTATATTTCATTTTTAGCTTTTTATTAAGACTTAGTATATAAGAACATAAAAAAAAGCTGAAATAAGGGAGATTTATGCCAATTTGTGGAAAATGAGGTCAATAGAATTTTTAAGCAATTAGATTCAAGATTGGTTTGGAGATTCCTATACCATTTATTTTATTTTATTTTATTTTATTTTTAGATTAAAAAAAAGATATATTTTATTATTAGCTTTATTTTAAGTCTTAATATACAAGATGAAGAGTTGTGACAAGGGAGATGCAAGCTAATTTGTAGAAAAGAGTTTTAAGAGTAGTGGGTGTAGCAAGCAGTCAATTCTTTTTTTCTTGATTTGATCCTTATTTTTTCAAAATTTTGTTTATTGACTTTGATAGTTTGTAGCTTAAATTAAATCCAATGAACTATAATTTTTCTAAATTAAGTTAATATTAGTGAATTATAAGTATTTTAAAGAGAGGAGGTTTGGATTCGAAATTAGAGTTAGAAATTGGATACATCTTGATATAAGAAAGAAATTAATCTAAAATTTGTATTCAGCCTTTGACCTATCTTTTTATGTTTGAGTTCATTTAGGCAACATTGTGCTTCTTATAATCTGCTTGTAATCAAAGATCCAATATTTTTCTAAGAAAGCTCGCCTTCTTAACATAAATTTGGTATTTTCACTAAGAGCATACTTAGAACAATTAGAAGTATAAGTAGAAAATAATTGAGTTATGGAGTTAAGATATAAGTTTGGATAATGAAAAAGAATTTAAGAGTTAAAAGGGAGAAATAAGAAATTTTTGACATTTGAAGATAATAGGTGATTTTAAAGGAGCCAATGCAAGTGGCATTGAAAGAAAAAAAGCCAATGATTTGCTCTTTGCTTTGAGTATATTCACAGAGAAACAAAAAATAAGTACATGCAAATAAGAAGGAATTGACAAGGATACTTCAAGACATAGTCAATAAGCATGGAAAGTTTAATAGGAAGAATATTATTAAGTTTTTTCAAACATATGTGAAAGAGATAGAAGTACATTAAATCTTCGTATTTTACTATATTGCTAGTTTTGAATTGGAATGGATTCTTGAAATTAGGAAGAAAATGAAGGATTTATATGAGATAATTTAGAAGCTTGAAGTGACTTAAAAAGAAAGTTGAAAGATAAATTTTATGATGAAAATTCTCATAGAGTCACTAAGAGGTCTGTTTTGGAGTAAGTTGAGTTACAATTGAGGAAGTCTATGGCCACTAACAAATTATTTAGGAAATTTGAGAGAAATATTTTTCAACTCTCAATCTTCAAAGAAATATTTATTGGATGTAAAAAAGTCCAAGTTTTTCCTATAAGTAATAGATGAAGCATTACATGATGTGATCTTTCTACTCTTAGTTGATAAGTCTACTAAAAGAGATTTAACTGATGATTAGTGGAAAGTAGAAGATGTAGTGCAATTGATAATCAAAAAATGGTAGATAAAAGTAAAAAGAAGAACTTTGAGGCGTGAAGCTCTACTATCTATGATGCCAATCATTCCATCAAATTTGATGACATCTACTCTAATCCAAGAAACATGTAAGATTCTTCACAAAAATATTGTTGAAAAATTGATTAAAGAAGATAGAGTAAGGCTCACTGCTATGAGACAACCTTTAGAGCTCAATTTTAAAAAAATAAGTATAAAAAAGCTTATAGAAGACTTTGTAAGGAGAAAAAATAGATTGCATATAAAAGAGGTTGAGTCTTATTTAATTGAAATAGAGATTGGAGGTATAGTGGCGATCTCAAGGCCATTAAAAGAGACTATGGTTAAAGAGATTGAAGCTATTAGGACGACAAGAGGTTGTGATGTTTCAATTGATGCTATTAGCATCAAAGCCTTCTTAAATGGAAATAATAATTTAGAAGATGAACATGCCATTATGAAAGAAAAGAAGACTAGATCTTCTCAAGAAGATGCAGCAGAGCTCTCCAATAAGAGAAAGCCACTAAAGATTAGAAAAAAATACCCTTTATAACCACAAGCTCAAGTAGTGCTTTTATTTTAACAAAAGAGTGGAGTTAGAGCTTAAAAGAGTGGAAAAAAAGATAATAAGAAAAAAAGTTCAAATAAGCCTAAAGATAAGGGCTCTTCTTATAAGCTTCAATTGGATATTGAAAGCTCTATTGATATGAAGGAAAATTTAAAAAAGATGATTTTTGATGCAAAAATTGAGTTTATATTAAGAGAAGCACTTAGCATTACAAAGAAGAACTTTCATGAGCTTATCATTAATATTATCAAAAAAAAAAAAAAAAAACAAAAACAAAAACAAAAAAAGACAAATGACAACAAAGGCAATTATGGTGAAAGCAATAGACTCTTATTTGAAGGAAGAAGATGACCAAAAAACATGGTAAGTCTTCTTTCAACTTTATATACTTAAGTTTGAAAAGATGTCACTTGAAAAGAAGAAAGAGATAACTATTTAAGACTATGTTAGAGATAAAGATTAATGAAGAGTAAGAAGCAACAAAGAAGTAGAGTATGGGATAGATATAAATGATGTAAATAAGTCTAATTATACTTTTTATAGGAAGTTTGAGGATGAGAGGATGATTACTCAATTTATACATTTTTTTTGGACTAAGACTACTACAAAGGCTGAAATAAAATTGAGAGACCTCTAGGAGCACACTTTAGTACTTATTAATCATGGGTTGGAGATCAATATCATTTCAAAGAGGATTTATGATATAGATAAGTAGTCCATTGATGTTAATCATAGATGGATATTGAAGGATACCAATGATGAGCAAAGTAATTTGTAACAGGCATGTCCAAGAATTAGGACAAAGATTGAAGATGTTGAGGTAGAGCAAAAATTTTTTGTGCAAAACTTTGCTATTTACTTGGTGATTTTAAAACTTTATATCATAGATACAAAGATGGAAACCAAGGTTTCAGATGATGGCTCTCACTATGCAAGGATTAAGAACTATGATGGAAAAAAGTTGATGTAATTCCTCACAATGAGATTAGATCATGAACAAAATAAAAACCAATTGAAAGAAGCTCTTTTGAGGATCAATGAAGAGTTTTTGGATTTTTAAAGAGTATCCATGTAGTATGGGGGTACAAGAATGCAAGTGATTCTTTTATCTATATACTTTCTAATATAGATAGATTTAATTGTAGATTTTTAAATTTGATAATTTTAGAGGATTTGAGATTTCAAAAGGTTGAAAAATTAAATCATATGTATAAAGATTAGATAAAGAAATATGAATTTTTTTAAAAAAAGTTAGATGTGATTTTAAGTGATGAATACATTTTTGGATGTTATTGAAGAAAAAAGATTTGAAGATGAATACGTGAAGGTTTTAAAGGGATTGGCTTTGCATATGGATGGAAGTGGAGCTAATATTATTGTAGAGCTTCATTCAAGGAAAATATATGAAGAATTTTTGGAATTTTTAAGGAGGCTTGGAATAGTTGATAGTCATATAGTATTGCAAGAGACTATGATACATATTAAGTATAAGACCATGGCTAAAAAAGTGAAGCCTATTACAATTCAATTACCTCAAGACACCAAAGAATACATTAAATAAGCTATCTTGAAGCAAAGATTGATAAAGTAAAGAAAAATTGATCATAAGTTTATCAAAGAATCTTTAAATAAGTTGAAGATTGAAAGAGGTAACTTTTTGAGTGAGATGGAGAAGAAAAAGTATTTAGAGATACTTTTCAAACATGATTGCATTGATTGGAAGAGATTATTGGAGCTTATAATTTACTAATTGAAGAAATTGCTTGAAGATCATCAAGTTGCTATAGAGAGGCTTAAGGCAGCAAGATTAAATAATAAAAAGAGATTTGATAAAATTCACCAATTAAGGCCTAAGCCAATACAAAAAGTGATTGGATTTTGATTTATGATAGAAATTTGATGCACTAATATATTATTCTTTGTAAGTTTGTATGGCATTGATATAAACTCTATGTGGTGGTTGAAGTATATAATAATGTAATTTATTTTCTTCAAGAGTTAGATGGAATACTATTAAAGATTAAAATTATATGAAAATAAATTTAAATCTTTAAGCAGTAAGATAGAATGAATTATATTGAAGATTTAGAAGCTTTTGAGTTTCAATATTTTGATCAATGATTCAAAAGTGATAAGACTAATAATGGCTCATAATGACTCTAATTTTGATGATGGAAGTATTGTGGTTTAATCCTTAAGGTCATACTAGAATATGTATAGATTTAAAAGGAATGAGTGTCATGATGAAATTAATTTAAGTACATCAAAGTTATTTTAATAGTAATTAATTTTACTTATTAGGGGCAAGGAATATAATGCTAAAATATTTATAAATTTGAATAAAATTTAGAATATAAAATTATTACTTTAAATAGATTATTTAAGCTTTGAATATATTATCTTTTAGGATACATATCCAATTCTATAGTAGTTCAAGATAGATATTGAAAAAAGATTAGGGTAGGGATTTTGACATCAAGTAGATTTTTTTGGATAGAAATTTTTATATAGACTATTATTGAAGTTTTCAGGTGGCAAGATTCAATTAGACTTAGCATGAAAGAGGAGCTATGACAACAAAGATTCAAGAAAATTTGTAAAAAGGGAATCACTAGAGTTTTTGAATAGAGAGTTTTAAGACTGATTTAGGATTTTTTATGCTTTTTATTATGTTTTTTTTATATTAAAATTTGAAAAGAAGCTATATCATATTTTTAACTTTTCAATAAGTCCAAATGCATAAGAAATATAGCTCTAATAAAGAAAATCCAAGCAAATTTTTAGAAGAAAGATTGTTGGAATTTTTTAACAATAAGATTTAAGATTGATTTGAGATTTTCCATGCTATTTAATAGATTTTTTTTAATTTTATTTTAATATTTTGAATAAAACTAGTTCTTATTTTTAGCTTTTCAATAAGTCCTAGCATGTAAAAAAAAATAGTTGTGATGAGAGAGATCTAAGCTAATTTATAGATAGGAATTTTGACGACAATGGCTCTAACAAGTGGCTAACTTTTTTTCTTTGATTTGGCTTTTATTTTCTCAAATTTTTATTTATTAACTTTGAAAATTTAAATTTTGTGGCTTAAATTAAGCTCAATGAACTAAACTTTGTCCAGATTGGATTAATATTAGTGAATTATAGGTATTTTAAAAAAAATGGATTTGAAATAAGAGTTTAAAATTGGATGCATCTTTGCACAAGAAAGAAATTATTCAAAAATTTGTATTCAACCTTTGAGCTATTCTTTTATATTTGAGTTTATTTAGGCAACATTGTACTTCTTACAACCTATTTACTATCAAAGACCTAGTATTCTCTTAAAAAGGCTTGTCTCTTGATAATGGATAAGAAAAAATATCATTTTTCATTTACACAAGCTTAGCTTGTGAAGAAGCAAGCTTGATAAAAGCTATTTCAAATCAACATAAGAAATTTTAAGATGTCTTCAAAAGAAAAATGTTGATATATTATCAGATCATGGACCATGTGATTGCACCATTGATCTTTAAGAAGAGACTCAAAGACCATTTGGCCAAATCTATAATCTATTAAAGAACAAGTTTTTAGCATTAAATAATTATATTAATAAAATCTTACACAAAATTTTATTTGGTATTCCAAATTTTTTAAAAAAATTAATATCATTTTTATGGAAAAAAAGATGAATCTTTATAAATATATATATTGATTATTATAGCCTTAATAAAATAACATTAAAAATTATTACTTATCATCATTGATATGAGGGCTTTTGAAGCAACTTGGTCAAATCAAGATCCACACTAAAATAGATCTCTATAGAGTATACAATTTGGTTTAGATTAATAAAAGAAATAAATAATAGATAGTATTTTAGACAAATTACGGACATTTTGAATATAATATCATGCCATATGGATTAAAAAATGATCCAACTATATTCTAGCATTTGATGAATGATGTTTTTAGAGTATTTTTAGAAATTTTTGTTATTTTCTATCTTAATAATATCTTAATCTAATCCAAGGCTCTTGAAGAACATAAAGAATATGTAAGATTAGTCTTGCAAAAATATTAGAGAAAGGATTATATTTCAAATTAAAAAAAATGCATATTCTATCCATAAAAAGTAAAAAATTTTAGATATATTATATCCAATAAAGGCTTATTGATGGATCCAAAGAAAGTTCAAGCTATAACAGAGTGTATACTTCTAAAGACAATATCAGATGTATAGTGTTTTCTTAGATTTCTTAATTTTTATTCGATATTTATTAAAAATTACTCCCAAGTTGCTTTCTCCTTTGAATTAGTTGACATTGAAAGACAAATCAATGAAAAACTTATGAATCATTGAATCAACTGATTTAAGTATTTAATATAAAAAATTTAATTATAATACTTTAAATCACAATTTTTATGAGTTAGTAGTAGAAATTTTAAGAAAAAATAAAAAAATATATTTTTAATGGCAAATATATAATCTGAAATAGAGTTTTTTAAGATAAATTTCTAAGAAGAATAGATTTTATTTAAAAAAAATAGATAAGACTAGATGATGGTCCAATAAGAAAAGTTTGAAGTATCATTGATTCATAATTAAAATAGGAAGCTAAGAAAATAATAGTTCATTATATATATATATATATATATATATATATATATATATATAATAAATTAAAAAGAAAAAAGCAAAAGAATAGAAATATATATATATATATATATATAATAAAAGAAGAAAACATAAGAAAAAAGAATAAAAAGAAAGAAAAAAGAAAGGAAGACAAAAAAATTAAAATTAAAAAGTTGATCAAAAGGATAAAAAGTCACCTTAAAATGGTAGCGGCTTCTTTATTGATAGAAATTTGAGCCACCTCGGATCTCTTTTTCTTCTTCTTTTTTGATTTTTTTTTATTTTTATGAATTTTTTTGAATTTTGACCGCCATAGAATCCTTCTTGGAATTTATTTTTTTTCTATAATAGCATGAACTATCCCAATAGTGCTTAATAAAGAATGTCATTTTTTGATTTGATTTGTAACTATATGTGTGGCTGTTAGGATGTTTCATTTTAGTTTATTTTAATATTTTTCTCTAGTGGCTAGAGCTCAAAGAATTATGGTCTATTTTCATGAAGGTCCTTGAATTCTATCTTGGCATTGATGCCATTCAATTGAAAGTTGCAACACTATTCCAACTCTATTCAAATTGTACTCAATTTTTTTTTAAAAAGTTATTATAGTGGTATTACAGTCTCCCTAAGATAATACCATAGATGTAAGTGTACAAGAAAAAGAAATCTCATTAAATCATCTAATAGATATATCTAGTCTTTTTACAAAAATTTATTAACTACATTGAGTTATTCTCTTTTTCTTTCTTACAATCAGAGTCAAGATATTGCAGTTGGAGTGGTATGGATTTAAGAACCATTACTTATTCTTCTTTTTTCCTAATTTTTTGTAATATTTCTAAATTATAAATACTGTAAAGTTTCTTTTTAATTTTAATTTATTCTATTGAAGTGTTATAATGCATCACTTTTTTATTTTTTGTATATGATTATAAGCAGTAGGTGCTAAAAGAGGAGGTTTTCTTGAAGCCAAAGATTGCACATAATTAAGTTGTGGTACTTGTGGATACGCATATTGACCATATCTTGAATCTTTAATGGAATTTTGTACATAGATTGGATGAGGGTCATATCTTATTGGGAGGTAGCTAGGAATTGGATCTTTTCTTTGACCCCTAGCCCTTTTATTTTCTTGTTCAGTCTCTTCAATGAATAGAGCAACTCGGATTGCATGATTCAATGTTTGTAGCCTATGCGTCCAAATTTCTCGAGATACTCAAGACCGATATAGTCCTTTAAGAAAGTAATCTCTAATAGTAGTATCATGGAGCAAATCACCTACAAATCTACTACAGACTTCTTTAAAATTCCTTATATATGCCAAAATTTTCTCTGTGGGATGCTAGCACATACTTCTTAAAACAGCAACTGCTTATTGTTGTCCTGTTCCAGGCTGGAATTGACCTAAAAATGCTACTAACAACTCATCCTGTATCTTGAATGTTTGTATATTGTGGGACCTATATCACGCATATGCACCTTCTACTAATATAGTAGGGAACCAAATCAAATAATAGCCATCATTAGATACCATATAAGAAGTCATTAATTTCAAAAATCTGTCTACATGGATTGCAGGATCCTCATCTCTAGAGCCCATGAATTGTGGTAAATTGGGAGGCATTGTCCTCTCAAAAAATCCTCAAGGTACTACTATAGGTAGTCCTCGTGATAGCATCCTTAGTTGAGAAGGTCGAGATGGTATAGTAGTTGACATCGTTGGTAGAGAAGCTGAAGCTTGCCTTGAGTTAATTACCACATTCACTAGTGGAATTATAGATATATGTGATGGTCCAACTTGTTGTATAAAAGTTGGGATAGGTAGTTGAGTAGATATATGAGGCTGCACTTCTCTACTTGCCATTCTTGATAAATCTACTCCCAATCTTTATTCTAATTCCATTAAGTCTTGATTTTCTTGTTGTAAACTTGCCTTTGATCTAATGAGCCTTCCTATTGATCCAATTGCCAAAGTAGCAAGATTTGTCTTTGGCATCTGAGGCCTATCGGTTCATCAAGGTTGCATTTAGATGAATTGAGGTAAAATAGAAGATGGTGAAGATTAAGGCCTTGTTTGATCTTAAGCGATAAACCAATTTAAAAGAGAAAGAAGGCTAAACTTTGTTCCATACGTAATCAACTAAGTCTTTTCCATTGCCTACTTGATAATGCCCAAAGAATAAAAGAAGCTCACCAAGGGCTTTATACTAGCCTACTTGATAATGGAATAACTTGTACTTTTGTTGATTTTCTCACTTTCATAGGCATAATAAAATAAAAAATTAACTAGATAAGTTTTTATTTATTATTTTTTTAATAAAAAAAATCAAACATCTATAAGTGAATTAAATAAGAAGAATTATTTGAAACGTACCTTGACAAAGATCAAGGACTACCATTTATTCCACTTCAATGCACCTTGACAATACCAAAAATGCAACACAAGACATCCAATGGAACTAGAACAAGAACAACTAGAACAAGGATAACTAAAACAACCACATAGACTAATGTATATCACTCACAATAAGTCAAACCCAACGACCATCGACTTAAGAAAACTTTGCACATAAAAATCAATCAAGATCAAATAAATAAGACAAAAACAAACAATAATGCAATTTCCATTTTTCGGCAAACGTACCAAAATGTGAGGCCAAATTTCACCACTTGATGAAACCTATGCCACACAACAAGTCCAAGAGGTGGAATTAGAGAGCTCTCAATTGTGTAATTGTTAGATTAATTTAAATCTTTATATTAAAAATTCAATTAATTTTAGGCCTTCCAAGAAATGGTTACCAACATTAAATTAACATGTTAAATGAAATTTACTATGAAAATATAATAAAAATAATTAACTAAGTTATTGCTATTAATTGACCATAAGAATAAAAACTTAAGTTTGAATTAAAAGTTAAGTTAAAAGTTAATTCTAAAATATTAAAGTTAAAAATTAAGATTAAAAGGTTAAGTTAAAATTTAAAATTAAAAGGTTAAGTTAAAAAAAAGTTAAGTTAAAAATTAAGTTTAAAAATTAAGTGAAAAGTTAAAATTAAAAGTTTAGTTTAAAAGTTAAAGTTAAAAGTTAAAGTGAGAATATTAAAGGTTAAAAGTTACACTTAAAATTTATTAGCCAAAAAGTGAAATGTGGAGATTACAAGTCACTGTGAAGATGATGATAAAAATAAAATAAGAGAGGTGAAAGTAAAGGTACCTTGACAACACGTAAGGATTGAAGGAAGCGACCCTCTTCTACTCCAAAATTTGCCAAAATTTATAATCGGCTTCAATTTGAATGATTCTTAGCTTGTTGCAAGGCTAACTTGAAGGCACTTTTGATCCAATAATCTTCGTTGCAATCTAATGATCCAGTCGTGAGAATTCCTCCTTTGAAGTTGAGTGATCCAAATTGCCGTAGTGACCAACCCTCTTCACTTAGAAATTCACTAAAAATTCATATTGTCTTCAAATTCAACAAAAATTATGCCTTTCAAAGCTTAGCTTATAAAGCTTGATGATTCCAAAATTTCAAATAAAGAAAATTATCAAGCACTACGAAATGCCTTTCCAAACTCGATTGATTCAAACTGCAAAGGCAATCGACTCCTTCAAACTCAAAAATTCATCAAAAATTCTTTCTCACTTCAAATCAAGCGAATCTTATCTTTTCAGAAAGCTAAAAACAAAAGCTACAACTATTCAAAATCTCACATTGAAACAAAAGAAATTGAGTGACTGATTGAAGAAAATCCAAGGCCCTTAAAACGCTTGGGATATTTGAAAGGCCGAGGAGATATCTACCTCAATGAAATATATTTCAAAACTTAATGACCATCCTTCACAATGCAAAATTCATAAATACACAATCACAAGGTTCACAATGAGAATTAAAACCTAAATAAAATTAAGATTAGGATTTTGGCCAAATTTTGGCATGGCTCCCCCCTTCATCCAAAAGAAGAGAGAGAGAGAGGGCTTGGAAAACCAAGCCTCTCTTATATAATTGAATAGAGGCTCGTAGAAGGGTGGCTACATCTTCACCCTTGATTTTTAAGATCTCTAATCTAGATCTACGGCCTTCATTCATCCAAGAGCCAATCTCGTTACCAAGGCTGATGGCTCTTGTAAGTAGTAAAGAAAGCATTTTTTTTGTATATCTAACTTCACTATTGTGTTCAAAGCACCTTTTTAAGCTAAGATCGACTACTCACATGCCTCAATCCATGCTCAATTATAATTTTCATGGAAGCTTTTACTTACAAGGATCTTGGCAATTTTTGTGAAATTCTTCAAAATGAGAATTTCATTGCTTCTCTTATATTTTGAAGGAGAGGTTGCTGATCTTGTTTTCTTCTTTCCACAAGGTAAATCCAATGCCACCATTGCATTAAAAAGACTCCCATTAAGTAGAAGAACCACCATGCCACTTGAATTTGTCGAATTGGGAGGAAGATCCAAAATTATCATTGCTAACTTCTCTAAATCTTTTAAAGAATTATAATTCCAACTCCTAAATCATGTGAATGATTATAGATGCACTCATAGGCTTTTAGTCAACCCTTATAGTAATGACTAACAACTTCTAAATTATTAAACTAACTAAGTTGTTATTCTAATTTTCTAACTCTTATTACTTTAGTCCTAATTAACCTAATTCAAGAAATTAAGCTATAATTTATACCATCAAGGGTTGTAATCCTAAAAATTCTATAAAACTAAATTCCACTTATATAAATCTTAATCTAACATGTTTAATTATCATAAAATAGGAAAATAATAAATATTTAAATTTTAGAGTATAATTCAGAGCTCAAAGGTGGTTACTTAGCCTCATTCCTATAGCAAGGAGAGCATTGGTTGGTAGGATAATTCTTTTTCAATTTTATTTAGATAGTAGAATACAATGAGCTTTTGTGACATATAGATTGAATTATTGACAGCAACAAGCTTATACTTTCTCTCTCTATTTATATAGTTGCGATGTAGATGTATTATATTTACACCACATTGTGTAGATCTTATAGTAGCATTTACAATCATTATGGATATATCTTAAGACTTATATATATATAAAAAGAATCAATTCAATTGAGATGCAAGTTTGATTTTAAAAGAATTCAAGGAATGAGTTAGATTTGCATTGGGTTATGACAATGCCTACATCTAATTTGAGCTTATCCATACTTCAATTTGTAATTTCTTTGTAATCATCCTAAGAAGGTGCATCTTCTCACTAGATTCCATAACAAATATTATTAATGGCTATAGTCTGCATACACAACTTGCACTATAATTGTTTCTATTTTGGTACTCTTGAAGTCTTTGATTTTGGGCATTGAAGTAGAAATATAAGTTGTGATTCCAACATAAGAAGGCTAGGAGTATTCATGTTTGGTCACATTCTTATTGTGATAGACTGCCTACATCAATTGTGTGTATTGGTCACTACTTGCATATCAACAAGATCAGGAATAAGTATAAGGTGCAATTAAAATTTTAGTGGAAAAAGAAAAATAACTGAAAGAAGATGTCTTTATTCAAAAGTTAGTTCAAAAAAATAATAAACTATGATTGAAGAAGATCAACACTGAAGGAACAACGCCTCCTATGCCTTTAATGTGCTAAGTCTCTATATAAATTCTTAAGGTGATAGCCTTAGAGTGAAAGTACTTTTGAAGAAATAAATTAGTAGATAGATGAACTTAGATTAGATTGAAATGAAGTTAAGCTAGAAGCCAATTAAATTAGGATTTTACGTAAATAGATGTTAGATGAAAATTTAATCAAAGATAAATTTTAAGTATAGATGAATTTTAAAAATAGATAAAAAAATCATTCATGGATGATAAATTATATTTAGATGATTTTTAATGGATAAAAATTAATATGAAATAAATAATAAATAATATAATATAATATAATAAATCAAAAAATTAAATCAAGAATTTTAAAAAGAAATTGAGTATGTATGTTGAATAAATTACTATTATAAGTATAAATTAATAATAGAGGTTTTTGATTAATAATTTAAGTATTTAAAGAAGATTAAGAGTGAATTTCTTTAGATTTGATTAATAACTATAATTTCTAAAATTAATATAATTTATTTACTTATTATTATTTAAAATAAACTTTCAATTAGTATAGGTTTATTTTAGCTTATATTTTGGTACATATGATGGGAGTCTTACCTTACAAGACTTAGGCTTATTTGGAAGGCAATTGATTTATAGTTTTATAGAAAAATTAATCTAATTTTGCGCAATATTTGTAATGTACAGTCTCTTATTATCAAGATGATTAAACCTTGTATCTAACTTTAATACAGTTTACTTATAATAATATTTTTTTTATACTTTTTTTCAACAACAAACATTATTTTATGTTAATTATGGTTACCATCTAAAGCTTGATTTATTAGATATATCAACAGATGAAAATCTAGCAGCTAAAAATCTTGCAAAAAAATTATCATAGATTCAAACAACTTTGAAGCTTTATTTATAAGTAGCTCAAGATTCTTACAAAGCAACTTTAGATGATTTCAAAAAAAAAAAAAAAAAAAAAAAAAACTCTTGCTTTTTAAGTTCAAGATAAAATATGGTTTCTTTGATGAAATATCAAAATTAATCGGATTTGTGATAAATTGGACTATCAAAGATTTAGACCATTTTGTATTCAAGAGCAAATCAATTCAATGGCTTATCAGTTAGAACTACCCATATCCATGAAGGTGCATCTAGCCTTTTATGTTTTTTTTAGAAGCTTATACAAAATCAATTATTCCATAAAGAATGCAACTATCACCACTTTATATTGAAATAGATAATCATGTGGAATATGAAATAGAAAATATCTTTAATTTTTAGAAAATAAAAAAAAAAAAAAAGTTAAAATACTTCATTCATTGGAGTGGCTATAATATTAATAAGCACACATAACAACCACTAGAAAATCTAATTAATATGTCACAGAAGGTATAGGAGTTTCATTAATATTATCCTTAAAAACATAAACCTATTTTATGCTAACTTCTCTATAAAGTTTCTATTAAGATGTTATATTATTAAAAAATAAAAAAATAAAAAAAATATCACTAACAACAATGTCACTAAAATTTAGTCTATTTAATTTATGAGCTAATATATTGAATTAGAGAGTGTTAAGAGAGACTTTAGATTATGAATCTCAAGTAGAACTAGACCTAGACTTGGATCTTTTCTTATAATAACCACTAGATGAATTGTTCTAAATCTTGCAATCTTCGAAAAATCATTCTCAAGATAAAGCTGGACTTTTTGAAGGAAAGAAACATCCATGCTACATTCAACTCAATCAAAAAAACTTCCAAAATTATATCCAAGCTTTAGTTATTTTATTGCAAGTTGGTGTAATAGACTCTAATGGGACTAAAGTAACATTTCATGGATGTTTTGAAGGCCTTAAAGTTAACCAAGTCTAAAGAATAGGTCTTCTAAAAGAAAAGAAAGGTAGCCATTATTACTATCTAAATAGATTAGTCTATCTTTTAAATAGAAATCAATAAGCAACATAAGTTACAACTACTATTCAACAAATCTTTGAATTCTTATAGATATGAAATCAATGCTCCTTGTAAAACTTAGAGTTACAAGGAGAAATAATATTATACACATCCAATAAGAAGATTTTAGAAATATTTTTAAAATATTCTATTTGATTTTTAAAAGATTTAGAAGATTTTCAAAAAAAATATTATAGAAGATTTTAAAAGGTTTTCAAAATATTCCAACAAATTCAAGGAAACTTTAGAATAATTAAAGAACTTAATTAAAAAGGATCCTAAAGTTGCTTCATTTTAATTAACATGAAAACTTCTTAATATCTAAAGTGTATTAAATTGATTATGTGGCCTACGTATAAAGCTTACTAATAAGATATCAACAATTTAACCTACATCTACTTATTTCAATTTAATTCTACTAATTTAAGTAAATATACTTGCATATGTAGTTATTTATTATTTAAAACTTTTATAAGACCTTTTTGGTAGCTAATATGTATGGAAGTAAGATTTAGATAATTCTTGATCTTATCAAGTCTAATTTTAGTCTATATTATTTATTCAAAAAAATTTATATTTTTTATAATTTGTAATAATCATATTAATTTATTTCTATTTTATATCTATTTCTTATTTATCTACTTTCTAAATTTATCTATGTAACATGGAATATCGACTACATTAAATAGAATTAATTTAATATAATTGATTTATTAGGTATAAAATAAAATGATTTCTATAAAAAAAATAACTTCTTTCTAAAAAAATATCATGAAAAAAAAAGGAATGATAACCTATTCTAAGATAACATTGGTTATAGAATAAATGTGAAGGTGATAGAAATATATCAAATCAAAAGCTCAAGACTATACTAGATTTAATACATAGAAAATCTTCTAATCAATCAAAAATGATATAGTATATTCTTTTTTGCATATAATAAAATATTATTGGCAAAACATGGATTCAATCATAATATGGATAATGTAAGAGAATTAGTTCCAATTTATGTTGTATATAGCTAAGATATAGTCCTTGATCAAAACAAAGTTTTTATTATTAATTCATTTGATCTAAATAATATGCTAAGCATAAAATAAAAAAAGAAATCACAACTAAACTTATGTAAAGAAACCAAAGTAGACTTTAAGGGTATATATAAAATACAATTAGCAAATATTTAGAATATTATACAATTGAACAATTAGAATGTCAAAATTACAAGATCTACAAGAAGAAATACTATAAATATCCTTAAATATGTAATAATATAAAATGGTAGAAAATTAAATAATCATTCTCACAACAACAACAACAAAAAACGAAAAAAAAAAAAAAAAAAAAAAAAAACAACAACACTGGAAGACCAAAACATACCAATCCATTATTTTACAAACATAAGATTTGTGGTGAGAGATACCAAAGCCATGCTAAAATGCTGTGAGAAAATGCAAGATATGAAAATTTAGAAGTTGCTATTGAATACGTTATAAATCGCAATGGTACATGTGCTTGAAGATCGGGACTCCAAACCGGGAGATTCATCCAACAATTGTTTTATTTGTTTATTCATCTGGTCCGTTCGTTCGTCCCACAGCTGCACCCTCGTTCCCTAGAAGCTCCCCGAATGTTCTCGCCGCCGTTCCCAATCCACAAGGTCGCGACTCCTCTCTTCTGACCGGCGCTTCGATCCTCGCGCACTCCCTTCGTTCTGGAATTTGCGATTCCCATCCTTCCGATTTTGCTGCTTCTCTTCATTTTAGCTCTCGTTTCATCATCGTCACTGTGCGCTTTTTGGCAGTTTGGCTCTCCCGCTTCGTTAGCCGGAGAAGGGAATTGCGAAGCTGATTGACGTCGCTGCATCGCATCCAGGGCCGTTCTGCTGTGCGGTATCCTCAATCACGCCCGCAGGTGAGTGTATGTATCAGTGCAGGTTGTGTGGCGGGTCCCGTTGCCTGGTGATTTCTCCGCGACGAATTTGGTGTTGGTAATGGTCCGTCTGGTGCAGTTTGTTTGTTCGTTCGTGTATGTGGTTATTGATGCTGCGGGAATGGAAGTAGAGGACGAGGAGGATCGAGCGCCCAGGGCTTTAGGTTGGGCCGCGGAGGTGGATTGTTAGGGTCGCGGGTGATCTTCGCGGGTTCAATTTGGGAACCCGTTTGGAGAATTGATACTTGGGGTGCGATTTGTGTGCGCTTTGGGGGGCCGTCGAAGGGCAGCGGATTGCGGTCCGTGGTCCGAAGGATTGACGAGAAGCGATGTGAATCTGGGCGCGGCATCGATCGGGTGTTTGTGTGTTGCGGTTGGGCGTGGGTGTCGCAGAACACGCAGCAGATTGGGTGGGTTGGTGTCGTCAGAATTTGACGCAAGCGTGGGGTGGAAAGGGTCTGGTTGCGTTAGCGTTTAGCGTGGGCACAACGGTGGGTTGGATGAGGTACGAGTGAGCGCCCGAGTTAAGAGTGTTCTTGAAGGAACGCTGAGCACCGGGCATGTCGTGGGAAGCGGCCAGGGGTGGTGCGCAATCCCGTTTGAGCTACGATGAGTGTTGGGGGGGGGGGAGAGCACGAGTGGGCGCATAGGTTGTCGTTGAGTTTGGTGGCAAAGTTGTAGCAGCGCAGCTTTGTCAGGGCGTGACGCTGGGAGACTCCGTGGTCGGCAGCATTTTAGGATTGCAGCGGCGTTTAGGGTATGTGGGCGCTGGTGGGTCGGGCAGGGGGTTCCGAGCCGCGGAGCCCTGTTGCGCAGCATGGCGTCGATTTGCATGGAGCAAAGGGTGGGCGAGCGGAGTACGCCGCAGAGGGGTTGGCCGTTGTGGTCGGTCCAGGGTTGGTCTCTCGCCCACGGCGGTGTCGATGTGGAGCCCACGCCTACATTGTGCGGCGTGAGTGCGTCCCGGTCGAGGCTTGGTGGTTGTCGACGTCGGAGAGGGCGATCGCAAGTGTCGGTGGTTCCGACGATTTGGTGGTGGGGTCACGAGTATGTTTGGTCACATTGGCATGGGGAAGCACGGTGGTGGCGGAACCGGAGGTGGTAGGCGGACAAGGAATTCTGAACGCGGTTGATATGTTGGGTGGGTGTGTGCAGGGATCCGGTGACCGTTGTTGGTGGCCATGGCGGAGCAGCGCGTGAAATTGAGGAGCTCGGATGACGAGATGTTCGAGGTGGACGAGGCGGTGGCGTTCGAGTCACAGGCGGTGAAGAACATGATCGAGGACACGGGCAAGGACGCCGTGATCCCGCTGCCCAACGTGTCGAGCAAGATCCTGGCGAAGGTGATCGAATACTGCAAGTACCACGTGGATAATCAGAAGGGGGCGACGGATGACAAGCCCGCCGCTTCGGAGGACGACATCAAGGCGTGGGACGCGGACTTTGTGAAGGTGGACCAAGCTACGCTGTTCGACCTGATCCTGGTAAGTGATGTGCATGCGACCCTGTTTGTTGCGTGCAGGGCGGGGGATGGGGTGCATCCCAGCGGGGGCGGAAGCGCGATGATGGCGCGTGCAACGTTTGTGGGGCGAGAGAGGAGGGGGTGACTTGGGGTGAGGAGTTGTGCTGACGTCGGGGTGGTGAATGATGGGAACAGGCAGCGAACTACTTGAACATCAAGAACCTGCTGGACTTGACGTGCCAGACGGTGGCGGACATGATAAAGGGGAAGACGCCGGAGGAGATCAGGAAAACGTTCAACATCAAGAACGACTTCACTCCGGAGGAGGAAGAGGAAGTGAGGAGGGAGAATCAGTGGGCGTTCGAGTAGAGTGTGCCGTGATAAGGCGGATAGTAGTAGCAGGCGGGTTGCAAAGCACGATCTGGGCCTGACAGTGACAGTTGAGCAAGCGCAGTCCAGAATGCTGGGCTGGGCGTTTGTGCACACACGAGGGACCATGAACTGATGGGACTAGAGGAAGTGTTGTATGAATGAGGGAGGCTAGAAGAAACTGTTTGATATTGCCTATCTTCCAGCATTACCGGCAGAGTGGTGCGGACATTATGGTATGTTAAGATGTTTTGGCGATGAAGAGTTGAGTCATCGTGAGTAAGCAAAGAGTGCGCATCCAAGTGTGTCGGGGTGGCCTACGGGCTGGGATGCATGAATGCATAGTACCCATTTCTTTCGAGGATGGTAGTCATGGATGGCCGTGGCGTGTGGTTGTGGGTGCAGTTGCAAGCTGTGTTTTTGCGGTGAAAAGGGGAGTGGAGTAGTTGAGGTGATGGGTGAGCTGGTGGGTTGAATGCGCTTTGTGAACGTGGGATGGAAGGGTACGATTTACTGTGGGTGGGTGCGTGGGAGGAGGGTTTGTGTTGTGTGGTTGTGTGTGTTTGTGTGTGTGTGTCGTGGACCGGCACCGGTTTTGGTGTGAGTGGTATAGTGTGGAGCGTGTGTGGTCGAGATGTGCAGAGAGTAGATGAAAGGACGTGCGAGGATGTTGGAGCAATGCCCCGACGAGCGTGGATCGCATAGCGGAATGGTGGATATCGTTGGGTGAGTAGGTCGGTGTATGTGAAAGGGAGCGGGTCTTGGTGCACGGGAGTGCGCGTTGGGTGTGGGAAGGCGCGATGGGATGGGCTCGAGGTGGGAGGTCGGAGGGGTCCTCCTGTGGCAGGGAGGCAAGGAGGCGTGAGCATGGGTGGGGTGTGTTGGGCGTGGTCAGGAGTGGGAATCTTAGTGGAGTGCATCGTGTGGGCGATGGCCGGGGCAAGTGAGTGGGGGTTGCGGTGAGTACGAAGTGAGGATGCGTTCGGGTTTGCGAGGCGGTGATGCTGAGTTAGCAGGGGACAGCATTTGAGTTATTTGGTGCGGGTGAGGTCGGGGTGGCAGAAAGCACGAATGTTGGTAGCGTAGAAGTTGGATGGAAGTACATGGTGGGTAGGGGTGTATCAGAGTGTGCTATGGAATGCTGTTTTGAGTGACATGGGGATGTTATTGGATGCTTTGATTGGCAACGTGCTATCGGGTGCTGCGATTGAGCAGATTACGGTAGTTTTGGAGATAGTTTGAATGATGCAATCAGAGTTCAGGGATGCGACATTCACGGTGTCGTGTCGTGTCGTCTTGTTTCTTTTTTTCGTCTGACTAGTGCCGAATTTGCGTGTTTCTGCAGTAAATATCTGGTTGCACAAAAATTGTAGGAGAAGTTTTTACAAACACATGGTGGATGCAGAAGCATCTGTAGGCACTTGTAGAATCAATTTGTAAGTACAAAGTGGTTGGAATGTTTCACCAATAGGAAACAGCGTCACAGCATGTGTTTGTTTGTTCTTGCTTTTTGTTATCTGTTTTTATGTAGTCGTGTTATTGAGGTGTTTGCGTGGAAACAAAGTTTTTTGCTCAAATATGTGGATTAAGTTGGGAATGCTAGAGAAGTGAAATCTTGAATGAATTCGATGTAATGGCCATATTTTGGTGTGTATGAGTTGAATCCACTTCCATCCTTTGGAAGAAGTGAGAAGCGTTTTGATGGAAGTATTCCAAGTATTTAGTTATGTTTGATATCTGACAAATTTGAAGTTTTGTTTTAAATGCATCACATCATAATTCTTTTTTATTGTTTTCAAGAAAAACTCGAAGTATTATTAACTGGGTTTTGTTATTGTTTCCGTGGGGTGTGGACGCGAATCAGAAACGGAAATTCTGAGTAACTTCCATCATCATTCGAAATGTTTTTTTGTTTGTTTACAACAGTATTGGTGTCATTCGCTGGCTTCGTGTGACATAGTTTCTTGTAAATCTTGCTATCCCTACAATTACTAGGGTTGCAAGTTTTAGACCAACTCCAAGATGCTTCTTTTTGAGTTGAACATTAGGTTAGGGCTTGCAAGACGACATGGCAAAATAGGGTGGGAATGATAAAAATTCTGAGTGGAAATAACAATAATCTGTTAATATCATCCTTCATCCAAAATATACACTGTAGAAATGCATGTATGTCTTTTATTTTTGTATAAGAAACATAACTTACAAGTGATTTTTGAAAATGAATATGTACGAAATATGTGGTATTTGGTATTGAATAAGATATAAAGAATTTTCTTTTGTTAGCTTATGTAACTGCATCATACAATGTCATTAAGTATTTCAAACCAATTGTGTAAATTATTTAGAACTTATAAATTCTATAATGTCTAATATCAAATATATTTTTATACTTGACTAGCAATCTTAAGTCATTTGATTATAATATTTATTTATATGGATTATAATTACAAACAATACTACTCAAAATTATAAATAGAATAGAGTTTACATCTTTCATGGCATTAATTTAATTGTTGATTTAAGTTGGAATCTAGATCTTTTGTAACTGCAATGTAGTTTTTATAAATATCTTCATAAAAGAATGTTTTTAATTTTTGAGTTTTGTATTCAACCTTTTAGTAGTAGCAAAAGAAACCTTTGTAGTATTTGATAAGTGTTGTGTATGACATTTTGCTACAATAAGAACCATTTTAAAAAGCATTTTGACCAGTAGTTTTCTTTTACATAAAAAACTCATTGTACCTATGTAGTGTAAACAAGCAATATCTTGTTGTTAGCATTAGGATATTTTTTGGATTAAAAAGTTTGGACTTGACTTTAATATCTTTGTACTTTCTTTTTTCTATTCATAAATCTATAAATCTATTTTTAGAAGTAAAATAATGTTGTTTCTTTACAAGTAGAAGTATTTAACAAGTAACTTTGTATACAATATATTTTGACTTTACAAAAAGAATGTATTACCAAAGTTAAACTTCTTGTAATATTAAACATTGACCTTATACCATTTTCCCAATAGATTTATTTCCACATCTCAAGTGCATAAGTAACATGCATAATTAGACATAGACTTCTAAATACAACTAAAATTGTTTTGTAAATTAATTTAATATATCTCTTTTCCAACAATAACACATCTTTTGATTGTTTATGAATGTGGCTAATGCATTACTACAAAGATAGGCTTTTTCTACCATTTATGAATATTTTACTCAAATACATGTTTTATAGTTGACAAAGAATCCAATGTACAAGTATCCATTCTTATTGCAATGCATACAAACTATATTATTCACTTCATCTTCTCTTCCCAAATATGTTAATGCAAAAAATTCTCTAAAAAATTCATTAACATCTATTTTTAATCTGTTCCAATATCACCACAACAGTATTTGCCCAACTAAAAATAAAACCTAACCTCTAATATTATTTGTTACTTCCTCTTCTTCTTCTTTTCTATATGTATATATATATATATATATATATATATAGCTTATTGGTTTTCTATTTTCTTCTCTTTTCCATCTTTTTATTTTTTTCATCAAGCCCTAATCTAGCATGGGAACATGTGTAGGTAAGTGCAAAACCGACTGACCAGAACCTGACTAATAAAGATAGACATGCTCGATATTCAACGACAAAAACAAACAAACACGATTTCGCGGATACTTATCACTAGGCAGTCTTTTTGTTTTGAGATTTCTCAGTGAACACTTGTACAGTATCTGACAATCTGCGATATTTTCTCTCTTTTTTTTTCTTCTTTTTTTTTTTTTTTTTTTTTTTTCTGTTTTTCCTGCTGTTTGGTGTTTGCTATTTGAGTTTTTGCCCTGGTTTTTTCCTCCCGTAATTGTATGGAGATTCTGAAAACTGAGATCGCACCAGTGAACTATTGTACATGAAATCAATTCTAACAATGACATGAATGCACTCGTACACTAGGTAGACGTTGGAAGTCGAGGAGGTCGATCATTCTTCGTTCAGTATCACCAGCCGTGCACAGGAACCAAGCTGGGTTTCTTCCGCAACGCTCCATGCGCAACTGCACCGGAGTATAGCCGTGCTTTGTTGAATTCCAAGCACTATAAAATACGAGTGTGCAAGCTTTCCTCGAAGTGAACGCGCAGAAGAGAATTGAGGTCGGCTCTGAACGTCATACGGAGATCTAACGATTCCTACTTTAACACGTCCGGTAAGGATGCTAGATTCTTCCAGCGCTGAGAGAGATTGCCGCCAGCTGCAATTACCTCTTAAGCCCACCGTGCAGCTGCTTGTGTTATGAAATCGATCTTAGGGCGAAGTCGAGGATGGCGGCCAGTTTCTCATTCCTTGTCATCTGAAGTAACCCCTGCTTCTTGCGCGTGCTTCTTGGGTCTGCTGATGTCGATATCCATGTCGGTGCTGGTAAATCACAATTGGGGTGATCACCATACACAAAACACACGATTGCGTGTCGACAGAACACGTAATTCTTGTGTTGAAAGCTGAATAATGAAGAGATTTGAGCACATCACAAAAAAAAATTCGCTTTTCCCTTGTTTCCAGGGATGGCGTGATCAGTTATCACGTTGCGAATTCTTCGTCGACTGTTTGGTTGACAGCAGAATTTGCACTTTCCATCCTGCCGTTTCTGAAAAAGACTTGGGCACTCTGTTTTTTTTTTTTTCTTTTTCTTCCTTTTTTTTCAAAATCCTTTTGCGCGCTCACGATTAGGGCTCGGTGGTAACCACTGAGATAGTGGATCAGCAATCTCATCAATGCTAGTTCGTCAAACTTAAATACACGCCTGCTCGCCGAAGCTCGTGATCGAGGACGTGACATTGTCCGCTCGACAACAAGTAGTTCGCTCCTTTTATGTCGGCGTCCGGGATTATTCCATATCCTGCAGGACTGATGCTAGTCGAGCTTCGTGAACTTTGATCATGCGTAGCTTGCGAATGCGTTTGACGATGGCTTTCGGGATCAATTCCAAAACAAGCCCCAGTTCGTCGATGCTGCTCTGCTTGGTCCGCCTTCGTCAGGTTCATCAAATGTGTGTCTTCTCCTCCATATCTGCCACGCAAATTCATACCACGCACACAGGTGGTAAGCCTTAACGTGTCAATCGTCTTCGAACATTCTCCTGCATCGATCACTTCATCATCTGAAAAAGGAACTAAGGAATGTTTACCTGTAATCCAAGGGCAGAATGTTCAGTTTCTGGTCAAACTTGTCAACCTCGTGACCACCAATATGGTACCTCAATAGCTGCGAGTCGTAGTCCTCGTAACCGGATTCAACCAACAATCCATGAGGGCTTTGGAAACTTTGGAGTTGTTGGCCTGCTACAGCCATTGCTTGCTGCTGCTCCATCATGAGGAGTTGCTGGCGAGCAATATTAAGCTCCTCTTTCAATTTAGACACCTGGTTTTGAAGCATGGTAATGACGCCCAGACATCCGTGAACAGGATCCTTCTCTCGAGTGTCGGCCTCGTAAGTGATGGACTTCACTGTGTCATCCCGTTTCGAGGGGTCAACGTGTTTAAGAAGGCGCAGGATGCTGCTGACGCCGAAGAGCCTGTGGACATTAGCGAACCGCTTGGGTTGATCCGGAGGGAAGTAGGGCGAGAGAGGACAATCTGGAGTGCATTTCCTCCTCTGGTACTTGCAGGCCGCGCACGCTGTGTTAGTAGTGTTGCTACTTGATGCTTTCTGTTGGACACCCATCACCGTTGTTGAATACCCGCCGCTACTTTATCCTTTCATGGTCGATGATACCTGAAGCCCATTACATTCAAATTAAAACTGAAACAAGACTGCCAAACTGAACACGACCTGGTGAATAGAATCAATGATTCTGAACCTTCTTCCTCCAATACACTCAGCCGAGCGCGACACTCTAAGTTCCATGCGTGACCAGATAGATGTTCGAATTAGCAAGTTATAAGTTTTTTCCACACGAGCAGTACATATTCACATGACTCTCTGCAAATGTGGAGCACGGTCGTGACATTTAAACCCGTAATTGCAGTGGAAACGGAGGTGAACAGGAGGCAGTAGTGAAATGTCCAGAAGATGATGTAAGAGACGGTCGGATACTTGAAAACTACACGAGAAGCAGAGTCCTTAAAGTCAGAAACTAGAGATTCGACTCAAACAGGGCGCCACTGAATTGTGGATTCCCCCGAGATGATATAAAAATCATGCAACCAGCACACGACATCTCTCTACATGGTCATTTCGAATCCTAATGCGATACTGGTAGGAAGAATTCAAGACCAGACGAAAATCTCAGATGTGCTAACGTGAAACTTGGGTTTTCGAAAACCGTAGGTTTTGTCACTGACCTCCAGCAGGTCCTTGAATACTAACGACAATCTTGCCCTCAGAGTTAATTTGAGGTTTGAAGCTTGGAATCACTTCTTAAAAACTTGTTGTCACGAAGGTCTGACGCTCTGTGCATGGAGGCTAGGCTGGCCAATAGAGACGCCCTGCGTCAATACTGAGTGCGAAGACATGATAACGTACAAATCTGACAATCGAGTTTGAATTCTTCTCCTAGCTTCAGGGTCGTTGCACTCAGTTGGCACCACCATCGACCGGCAACCACGACAGGCGTCTTCCGCATCCATTCCCAGTGTATAATCTCAAGCTATCACTAGTGAAGACAAAGTCCACTCCCATTGCTGCTGCAGAGTCAACTCTTTCAAGTACTAGACCGTCACCACTGCACCTTCCATAACCCAAGACAAGCTTCGCCAAGCGTTCCTTCACAATTAAGAAACAGAAGGGTCCTGCACGCGCTCCCCATACAAGATCTGCAGCCAGTTTGCAGCTTCAGAGTATCAATGAGAATTCCGTGTCAACCACTACAAATCTGCTCGCCAGGCTCAAACCATAAGAATCATATGAGTAGTCCTCGACTCAACCCAGTGCTCACCTCCGCTCAGAATCCTGGGCATTCTTGAAAGACAAAGAGGGGTCGTTACGTTCACGAAGAGGACCTCAACGTCATGTCCATCGAGCTAACGAAGATTCCATAATCCCTGGCATCACGCGTCGCGCAGTAAAGGAGACATTCCTCCAAAGTCATCAGCGGAGGCTAAACCCTTGCGAATGACCGACCCACTGATTCTGGCGAGGTTCACACTATGCGGTCCTGACAAGAGTATGAATCAATCCATGCTTGACGACACCGAGCACTACTATACCACTACCCAAAAGGACCTAAATCCAACTTGAATCGTGACGATTTACTCTCTGCCTGCCCCCTGATTTCTCTCTGGGGTATCGTAGTTCTGATCGTATCTACAGAATTATCCAGCCTGGAACTCCGCGTGCTATTCCCATAAACAGAATCCTAACTGGACCAGTTGCTATTTTTATCGCATCCTTTCCTGGAACATGAAGAAAGGCTATGGTTCGCAACTAAGGTCATAGTTCTCAAGCTCTTCCATTCGATCTCCGCTGCTCGTTGGGGCACGCCACGCAGGGTCGCCTCCACCGCCTGAAACTTTGGTAAGGTGCAGCCTGATAATCCAAGCCACTTTTGGCGCTCCCAGCATGCAGGAAGTAACTCCGCGAGAGCATAAAAACACAGCGACTCGCAAATACAGCGAAACCGTTATGGAATTGCAGGTGCCGCGACCCACGAAACTGCACACAGTTCGTGTATCCCTTTTGCGCACAGATCTCTATTTCCATCATCGTTCCAGCGGACAAACGAAAATACAAACACCGAGCTCGGATGCTCCTTCTTCCAACTGTTTTAACTCATTCATGAGTCACAAACTTTTTACTTTTCAGCTTCTACTCCTGCAACACAAACCAACAAATATCAAAAACTATACTTTAGAGAATCAACGCTAGTGACAGAAAAAAAAAAAAATATATATATATATATATACATCATAATAATGTAAAACAAGTAGTTTTGTAAAGGCCAGTCACGAACTGATCTAACAAAGATGATCGGATTCAGAGCTGCCGCCTACCTCCCAGCCGATGGATGAAATAACGTTTATGAATGAATAATTTGGATGAATACGTGCGGACAGGAGTATTCAGCGCACACCATTGTACTCCACCTCGTTGCCGAATTAAACGTGGGGTGGGAACTCTTGTTCCCAATGAGTTCCCAGTTGTGAACATGTCCTGCATCATGGAAGCTCATGCTTCGATGCTGTTAGTAGAGGGCATTAAGTGAGCAAATGGGGAGAGAAAGGGCCCATACCTTTTTAGTTGCAACTATCATGTGCAGATAATGATCCAACCATTGGGAACCCTGCTTTTTATAGAGAACATTCTTTTGCAATTTTCCCCCTTTTTTTAACTCTGGTTGTGGTCCACGTCCACGTGTTCCCCCCCACCTCTGCCCATTTGCATTTGTGGCACAAACATGCTTTGCTGATTATTCTTCCTGAAAATTAGAACCAGGATTCGAATAAAATATATATATATATATATATATATGGATACCCTCATTTACTGTTTGTTTTTCCATATTCCGCTTGGCATTGGGTTGTGTACATGGACACATCAACGAGGGTTAAATCAATATGTATTTTACATGACAAAAAGACACTCTGGGCATGTAGGAACCATTTGATTGGTTTGTAGACGTAATCAACATGTTAAAATTATAACATTATAATACTAGTAGAAACCCATGCTTCTGCAACCTCTATCATATCCATCCATGTCCTTGCTCTTCCATGCTTCCTCATCTCCATGTTCTTTGCATTCCCCTTGTTCCCTTCTTTATTGTCAATCAAAAGACTTTTTTGTCTCTTTGTGTAAAACCCAAGTTGTGTTTATACAATATTATATAAATAAACATGTTTATTTATTTATGTAAATGTTTTGTAGTAAACAAAGCTGACTGATTAATTTGAGTGTATTTTCAAAATAGTCACAAGAAAATGTACATGATGCAATGATAAAAGATATAAAAGATATATACAAAAGATATATTTGATTGAAAGTCACTATTTTGCCTGTAGAGATATAATACTACTGGCTTCCATGCAAGGACTGTAACATTCACAGGATTTTAATATTATCCATTGAAAATAATCCATTTCATGATACTTCAACTTCTATTTTATTTTTCTTTATTGAGATTTTACATTCTTCAAATTAAACCAAGAATATCAGGATTCTGAGGCACTCCTTAATGTCAAAGCTCCCAGCATGCTCTTGCTCATTTTTCTAAGATATGTTTTTCCTTCACTTTCGATCTCCCTTCACAAACTCAAAAGGTACATGAGAACATCCCAGGTAGAAGATTTTTTAAGGTAGGAAGTAACACAACTTCTCTTGGTATGAAAAATAGGACACAGCCACCATCAACCCAAAAAAAGTTAATGAACTGGGATGCAATTTAGGTTTTGGACCCAGGGCACCAACAAAAAGGCTCTTTGTAGAATAAGTTGGAACCTCTTTCTCAGAAGGTCCTTTCTATGATAAATGGAGAATATCTTATTTGTACCCAATACGGAATTAGATAGAGCGACTTAGCTGAGTACTTCAAACGAGTTGGGCTGATCCTGATCAAACACGTGGCGTATGTGCATTGGCTCTGAAATTACCAGGTGTCGTATGATGTGTGGCAGATCATGGGTGGCCCACCTCGGGCTGTGTCCACGTCAGCGGTGTTCACATATGTGACGTAAGCAGGAATGGAGGGCTCAGGATGAAAGTGGCCCTTGGATTATTCTTAGGGATGTCTTTTGACCCACGGATATTGTACTATATCATGGCATTGTGTATTTATATATCTTGATTGTTTCACATCGTTCATCATATTTATAATGTTACGTGTTGTTACTATTATTGTTGTTAGTCGGAATCTGCATTTGATTTTGTTTATGAGGGAGTGTGAGTGTGGGATTGAGAAGGCCTTTTCTCGGAGCATGATTTCAAGTTGACCACTTTTGCTGGAAACGAACAGTATTTTTATTCCTAACGAGTTTTGTTCTTAGGAGGCTTATGGTTTTCAATTGTGTTGAACAACAAAATCAGAATGGTGGTCAGTATGGAGATAAATGCATGACAAGTGGCATGCTACAGAAAAAATGATAAATAGACAGAATGAACGGAATCTATTTCAATTGACTTCATGGTGTACAATCTTGTGAACATGTTTATTTGGGGAGAGGTACAAAGCGGAGTAGATTGAAAGAAAAGAAATGTAAGATGTATAATTTTTCTTATAAATTTAGAGAATTGTCAATGCTACATCCCCAATTTATATTGCTACACCCCACGTGATCTCCTTGTGGATAATTAGCTAATAATATGTCTTTTTTTCTTTTGCCTTTTTTCCTTTCTTTGCTTAAAG
The DNA here is from genome assembly GCF_059467195.1 of Physcomitrium patens. Classification (NCBI taxonomy): domain Eukaryota; kingdom Viridiplantae; phylum Streptophyta; class Bryopsida; order Funariales; family Funariaceae; genus Physcomitrium; species Physcomitrium patens. Next base: position 5,988,393 of record NC_143429.1, read on the forward strand.
AAATAAATTTGTTAATGTTCTTGTTTGATTGCCAATTGTAGATTGACCACTATTTTAAATTTCTTCCATATGGAAATTGCTAATCATCAAACTACTAAAATAAATAAAAGTAATATGCCCAACTTGATCACATCTCCTACATTTTTTTGTTTAATCTCACAATCCTCCACAACCTCAAATAACAAAAGATCTTATTGTGTAAATGATGTTGGTATACAATTTAAAGCTCCATGAAGAAGTTCTTTTGGTTGTCAAGGGATAGAATTGTTTGGAGTACAAAAGCATTGTATATCAATTGAATTAATATTTATTATGTTTTAATTTGTTCATCTAGATCCAAATTAGAATATGTATGAGGAAGAAATATGAAAATTGAATTGATTGTAGATACTTTGTTTGAAAAAAAAAAATAAAAATAAAAAGGATCAATTAACAAAGAATGTGGAGGTTTAAGGTGCCATTGAGGTGCTATTGTCACCTTCATCCTCTCCTTCTTCTTTTCATATTATCTCCAACAATATAAAGAAATAAGAGAACTTGAAGTTCAACTAAACACATAATGGAAATTTTTAGGAAATGTTTGTTGCCTAAAAGTTTACACAACTTAAAAAAATTATGATTGAGCATTCTCATTTGTTTTTTTTAACTGAGATGCAATTGAAGAAGAAAGAAGCTCTTACATTAAAGCCTTGAATTGCAAAAAAAAATATTGAATTGAGACAAGTTTGATATGAAGCAAAAACTTTTCTTTAAATAGCAAAAAGAATTTGTTGTTAAATGGCAAGGAACAAGATTGTTACTTTTGCATCAATTCCTTTAGTTGAAAGAAGTGTTAAAGAAGAGAAAGAATGAAAATGAGCTTTTAAAGGAGCAAGTGAGCCAAGAAAAAAGAAACAAAGAATAAGCTAAAGAATAGAATAGAGAACAAGCTAAAGAGAGCAAGAAGTAACCTAATAATAAGTAATATATCCATAGAATTACATAGGAACATGGATCCTCATTGTGATAGCTAATACAATTCATTCAAAAATCTCATAATTAATATTCAACAATTTACACTTTTTTATGGCAACATCATTGTTAAAAAATAATTATGGAATAACAACAAAGTCTTGTCCAAATATAAAAGAAGATACCATATTGAAAAAACCACAATTAATATATAATATTAATATACTCACTTGACCAATTATGCTTTTGAAGTTATTATAAAACGTAATAAAATATAAAAGAAGTACTTGTTGTTTAATAAAAGCCACCATATACAACCATTTGCAAACAATAGATATGTATGTATATACTATAGCATGCTACCTCAATCTTCATATATGCATGTTCATATAGAGTCTTTTTTTTGTAGGAATTAAGTCAAGTGTAGTACTAATGAAACAAGACTAGACTATCTCAAAAAAACCAAGATCCTTCTAATCTACAACAATATAAGACCTCCTTACAAAATAGGACAAAATAGACCAGAATAAAACTGAATAAAACTAAACAAAATAGGACATAAAAGACAAAAGTGAACAAACAGAAATAAAACAAAACAAATATGAACAGAAAGATACAAAACCAAAATTTAATAATAGAATGGATCTAAAGCTATACCTAACTAGATGCTCCAAAAGGATATGGCCATTCCTATTTATATCTTATCCTACTACTTTAGACTTTTTAGAATGTTCTTAGGCTGTAGGCCCAATCTAGATCACCACCTTAAACTCCTTTTCTAGAAGGTTCCATGGTGAGCTTTACCTAGATAACTGTCTTAAGCTTTCTTCTAGAAGGATCTATGGTAGGCTCCACCTAAATAACTGCCTTAAATCCTTTCTAGAATGTTCTATGATAGATCTCACCTGGTCCACTAACTTAATTTCAATTCTAAAAACTTCTATAGTTCTAATTATCTATATAAATATCTTATCTATATCTTATTATAATCAATCCCCTATACTACTATGGAACATCTTCTTTTTGCTTCCAATGGCATCTCTGAATTATCTCTTAGCAATGGGTGAGGTTTTGTACAGGTTTTCATATTGTATCGTGAATGGGATAATCTTTCTAAAGAACTTTGTACTAAAGTTGTGGATGTCCACTTCCACGACAAACATAGCAATGCTCCAAAACACTATCCACTTCATATTCTTATTACTCACCAACTACAATTGGTCATGGTGGTCGTTAGACGATGGAGAGTTGTTGGCGTAATTAAATACTGATCAATATTAAGAAAATTGCTAGAATACTATCATTATAAGTAAATTCCAAGGGTGTCAAGTATTCAACTCAATCAATATGATGAACCGCCACAAATGTATGCAGTATATCCTCTAACGTCCAATTTGTACGCTCTGTTTGCCCATTTGTTTGAGAATAGAAGGTTATAGACATGACAAGTCATGTGCCTAGTAGCTTGAACAAGGCTTGCAAAAAACTTCTTGTGAAGTATGGATCTTGATTTGAAACGATGATACGAAGTTATCTATGGTGATGAAAGACGATATCAAAGAAGACTTGTGCAAGCATTGAAGCATCAATATTCGAGTGCACCATGGCAAAGTAAAATTGCTTCAAGAGTCGATCCACAAAGATGGCAACCATAGTATGATTATGAGGCATCTGCGGCAAACATGTAATGAGATCCATGGTCACCTGCTCCCAATATATCGTGGATAGTAAAATTGGATGCAATAATCCAATAAATACTGCGTTTCATGCTTTGTTATGTTGACATGACTTGTATGAGTGTAAAAAGGCTCAAACATCACAATCCAAACCTACCCAAAACCATGTCCTTAAGATCCGTTCTAGGATCTTTTCTTGTCTCAGATGTCCAAATATTGGGATGTCATATCTTGCTTGAAATATGTACGTCTGGAGTTTAACATTATCGAGTACACAAATTTTCTTCTTGAAATAGAGCAAGCCTTCATTAAGAGTATAATCTTGATATTGTATATTATCTACTTTCAATCAATTGCTAACCATCTTAAAATAAACATCCTGTTGCATAGCTTCATTCCAATTGTCCTCTTTGATTAGATTTGAAATGATACTACTAATGGTAGCAACTTCTTCCTTGTCTTTCGATTTGTCTTTCAAGTTTAGTCTCTGTGATAAACTATCTGGCTCAATATGTTATTACTCTTTTTATACTTAAGATATCAAAAAGCTACAATTGTTAGATATTAAAAAGCTATAATTATTCTTCTCAATGATGATGCCATGATTTTATATTTTTTAGATGTAAATCATGTAATAAGGGTCAAAATTCAGTCCAAACAACCACTAACTTCTCCAATAAATAGTGTCACCACACCTTTGTGGCATGTACAATTGGTAATTGTTGCCGATCACATGCAAAATAATTTTGCTCTACCCTTTTGAATTACGTGATTCATACACCATAAGTTTAAGGCTCCTACCAAAATCTTGTTGAAGGACCATTCTAATAGCAAAGTCAAAAGTATCAATGTCAAGCGTACAAGAGAGATTAAGATCATATAATTATAATATTGGAGCAGTAATGAATGCCTCCTTCAACTTATCAAAGGCATTTTGCTACTCTAGTTTTCATTCAAATAGAGCATCCTTCTCCAATAGGTTTGTTAATGAGGCAACAATCCGAATAAATCGTCCAACAAAATGGTGATAGTATCCAACAAGGCCTAAAAATAAGAAAACTTTATAAGCATCTTTGGGACTTGGCCAATTCTCTATTACTTTTACTTTATCTTACTCCATATGCACGCCTTTGGAAGACACTACATGCCTCAAATAGGTGACTTTTGACTTCCAAAATTCACATTTTCATTGCTTATTATAAAAGTGACTATCTTATAGTTGGCGTAGTACCTCTCATAGAAGTTGCTCATGCTCTTCAGGGATTTTATTATATACAAGGATATCATCAATGAAGATGATTACGTACTTGTCCAAAAGATCTCAAAACAATCTGTTCATGTGATCCATGAAAGAGGCTGGAATATTGGGAAGGCCAAAGGATAAAATTGGCTATTTGAAATATCCATAGCACGTACAAAATATTGTATTTTTTACATCCTCTCTTGCAACATATATTTGTCAATACTTGCTCTAAAGATCAAATTTACTAAAGATAGTTGTACCTCAAAGTTGGTCAAAAAGATCATCCATGCATAGAAGTGGATATATATTTTTAAAAGTTTGCTTATTGAGACCTCAATAGTCGATGCAAAGGTGAAGTCTACCATCTTTCTTAGGTGCAAAGAATACATGTATTCATGATGGTGATGTGCTTTCTTGAATTAGGCCTTTTTTCAAGAATTTGTCCAATGTCTTTTGTACCTCTTTAAGTTCTTTTGGTACTAGCCGATAAATTAGTTGACTTGCTAGTTTGGCTCTATGCAATAATTCTATTTGAAAGGCGGTACTTCAATCAGAAGGTATGCTACTAAGTAGGTTGGTTGGAAAAATATCCTAATGTTCTTATATGAGTTGCTCCATCCATTCTATTCCTTAGATTGTCTTTCCTACCATTGCTACAAGATTTAGAACCACCATATATACTAGTTGCTCATGTTGTAGTTGCTTCTTCATAAAGGTCATCCTTACAAATAAGTCTTTGATTGCAGATTATCTTTTCTCTTCACTTGATTTAGAGGTGTGAAGAATCACCTTGCATCTTCCAACTTTAAAATAGATTGTCCTTGCTATCCAATTAACTTACTTATTTCCCATCTCTAGCCATGGCATACCAAAGATAACATCATACTTTAGCTTTGTTATCTTGAATCTCTCTCTTAAGACGTACGTGTCAGTCAATCTCAAGGTTTCTTCTTCACACATCTCACTCAATACATTCTCTTGGTCATCTATAAGATATATACTTCATCATTTGATTTTCTTAGTTTTAATTCCAAGTTGATCTGTAATTTTAGTTGAGATATAATTTTTTATAGAGCCATAATCTACAAGTGCTCCACATTGTTGTTATTTTAATAGTCTTGTTATAAGCATCAGTCAGCTCTTTTTATAGTTGTCCAAGGCTATGTCATTTGTCTTTGAGAGATAATAGCTATCCCTAGTATTGGCCCCCAATGCCTTTAATAGAGAGCCTTGTTTTCTTGCTCTGACTTATTATCGACTTGGTGAGTTTAGAAACTGTAAAGTCACCTTGTCTTGCCAATACTTGTACTTTAACATTTTGGACAACCTCCATTTTGATGGACTAACTCATAACAATAGAAATAAATTTTTTTTTGCACCAATATTTGTTGTCTTTGTTGTGTCAATGATCTTTATAAGACATCAATCTCCATTGGCATCAATTGTTGTGCTATAATATTAGATAGTGACATAGGACTTTATGCTATAGGTTGTGCTCTACAATTTTTGAAATCTATTAGCATGAAATCTCTCTGCAATCCAAATTACCTCTTTGAATGTCTGTAGATTCCTTAGTTCTACCTCTTATTAGACTCCAAGTTTCAAACTTCATAGGAATCAATCTATCATCTCTGTCTCCAAAATATTGTCAATTTGGAAATATAAAGACTTGAATCAAGAGACATAATCTTACACTGGCCTAGCTTGTGTAAGATTTGTCAAGTGATCACGTGCTATCTTCTCTGCATTGATGGGCCAAAATTGATTCTTAAACTCAATTTCAAACTCCTCCAAGTTACAAAATCCCCCTTGAGCTCCATAACTTTGAACTCGATATCATTACCAAATAGATGCCACATCTTTCAAATAGCTGGTTGTATATATAATTCTCTCAGTGGTATTTGCCTTAGATAATTGGATGTATTGTCATATATTGAAGAGCCATTGACATACATCTTCTTGTCTTAAAGTTCAAAAGTATGTACTAAGCTTATTTAATTTCAACCTAACAGATATCAATTCTCTTATCGTTGAGGCTTCTATTTGCTTTTATAAAGTAGCTATCTGGCCTAACAAGTGTTGTATTTGAGCCTCCATTTAGGATTACTCTACCATATCTTCCATATTATAATTTTTTCTCTAGATTCTATTATTCTAATGCCTTCTCACTTCCCAATTTACTTTTTAAGAGTAGCTTGTAATAGCTTTAATACAATACCTAATATGACCACAACAATTGATCTTGGACTAAATGATGACTATTGACATGCTACCAAAAGTAAACAGTCTAACATTCGCTTTGATATCAATGAAATAGGACTAAACTATTTCAAGAAAACCAAGATCCTTCTAATTTACAATAACATAAGGCCTCATTATAAAATAGAACAATATAAAATAGAACAAAACTAAATGAAATTAAACAAAATAGGATATGAAAGACAAAAGTGACAAATAAAAACAGAAGAAAACAAATCTGAACAGTAAGATGCAAAACCAAACTTTACTAAGAGAAAGGATTCAAAGCCATACTTGACTAGATGCTCCAAAAGACTATGGCCATTCCTATTTATACCTTGTCCTATCACTTTAGACTTTCTAAGATATTCTTAGGTGGTGGGCCTTATTTAGATAATTACCTTAAACTTCTTTTTTAGAAGATTCTATGGTGGGCCTTACCTAGAAAACCACCCTAAGCTTTCTTCTAAAAGGTTATATGATAGGCTCTACCTAAATAACCGCCTTAAATCCTTTCTAGAATATTCTATGGTAGATCTTACCTAGTCCACTAACCTAACCTCAATTCTAAAAACTTCCACGGTTCTAATTATCTATATAATTATCTTATCTATATCTTGTTACAGTTAACATCCATTACACATAAAAATACTAATGCACTAGCAATTTCAACATACATATATAGTAAATGTATAACTATACAATGAAAAAGATTGTAAGGCCATATTTCCATTGCTACACTTTTTAATATAATATAAGAATTTAACTATTAATTTGATTACATATGTGATACCAAAATAAATTCCTTGACACAATTTTTTTTTGCGCATCTATCTTCAATTTGCGTAACTAGCAACTATTCTTATGTCTTCTTATTGGATTACACCTATAAGACAAATATATTTTGTATGCTTTTGTTGCATGTTTTAGATGTGATATTAATATTTTTTATGTTTTTTTCTTTCTTTTATTTTTTAAAGAAAAAAAAAATATTATATTTGAGCTCTTGAGAAATTTTTTTTTTGTTAATGAAATCATGCTAAAGACCTTTGTTAATAATCACAAACTTACATTCATGTTTGCATTGCAATTCATTTTTCTTTCATTTACAAATCTATTCTATGTGTGGTATATCAACAAGAATATTTTGGCATACTATAAATGCAACTTTTTACATGATAAATAGATAATCTTCTTGCACAAAATAGAACCAAGTCATAGAGAATCATACAAAAAAAACTTTTGAAAAGAGTTAAGAAAGATTTAGGATAAAATATGAGGTTGATCAATTGAATGTTATTGCTTACATTTTTGTAACTTGGACACTTTTAAAAGATTACTTTGTTGCATATTTGTCCTCTCAACATCTCTTTTTTGAAAAAATCAATATCTCTTGCATAAAAAGTAGTCATTTGGCATTAAAATAATTATTTTAAGTATTAAAATTTGATTTTTACAACATTCATTATCATATTGCCATATATCTTGATTACCAAAAAAATTAATTAAGGACAAAGATTGGAAATAAAAAGACACAACTTTGATTAGGTATTGATGAATAATTTTATAATTTAGTGGTAAAATAGATATTATATTTTACATTATTGAAGGTTTATGCCTTGTTGCCTAAGAAAACATAAAAAGAAGAGATGATATTATATAGCATGATTTACAATTTGAGAATACATTAGATATCTAACTGTAGAGAGTTTAGCTTTAATTTATTAGCTAAGTTCTAATAAGTGATTTATTCTTAATATAAAGGCCAAATATTATATTCAAAAGATATTCTATTAATAAAACCTTTTATATTTAAGAAGACTTATGTATAAAGATTTTTAGAGCATTAAAAAATTTCCTAACATCCTTTAATATATCAAATCATAACTAATCATTTGTTGATAAGTTAGATTTTCAATAATTTCAAAGAAAATCTATAATCTCTTTTCAAAACTTATCTTTATATCAAAATTTTATCATAGCTTTATATCTAATTTTAGTATATATATATAAAGCCTTAGCTTCCAAAAATCCCTTTATTTTGCATAAATTGCTCAAACTGTAGCAAAATTCCTTTAAAATATTTTTTTCTACAATTTTTTTCTTCTCCTTGAACTTAAGAATTTCATATTTCTTGATCTAATTAATAAATTTTTCTTAAATTTCTAAAGAATATAGCATTTATCTTTGAACTTTACTACCAAAAAAAAAATAGACCATAACTTACTATTAATCGTCTAACATCTTAAAAACTCCAATAGGTGTTCTAAATCCCAATTTATAAGTACATAAGTATTATTTTTTTAACCTCTCAAAAACCCAGCATTCAAATGCCACAAAAATTTTTATATAGCTTAATAGCATCATAATACACATTTTTAAGGATTTTGAGCCAAATCTTATCAAATTGCTTGAGATATAGCTCAAAATACAACCACTAGCAAATTGAGTCACTTACTACCCTTAGATTCCAAGCATTGACTTCAACTTCTAATATCCCCTTGATCCTAACTTAGAATTCATTGAACAATATATGTAAAGTGTATTAGAGAAAGTATTCTCTTCAATCTTAGTTGCCAATCCTTCATTTCTTTTTGTATGTGTACATTATACTTCAAAGAGTGACAGTAGGTGAAAAATCAATACCTTGATTTTGAGCACCTACATCTCCTTTAAGAAAACTCCAAATTGTACAAAATTTTCACCAAAACCATATCCAAAATCCTAAACTTATTGATCCTAGCCTCCAATGTTCAAATGTCCTCAACAGAATAATCCTAATTCCTAACAAGACCTTGATCAGCCTCTTTGAAGGCCATTAGGCATAATTTTTGGCCAATAGGAATAGAGATTTTTATCATCTATCTCCATTCATCCATATGAATGGCTTTACTATTTCTTTTAATACCAAAATCCTTTTTTATCTTTTTTTTAATAATTTTTACATAATATGTGCCTTAAATATCAAATAAAAGAAACAAACAAGATTTCAAGAGTCACCAATGTCTAATAAAGCTGGTTCTAAATATATAAAACTATTATCAGTATAAAAATCAACATCAATAGTAGCTCTTTTAGATTAAATACTATAAAATAGTAATCTAACCACATTTTGTAATTAATTAAAATCTAATAATGTGGCTCTCTCTACATTGTATAGTAAATTGTACGTTAAATATATATGTGCATTATTTTCATATGGTAGCTGAATTATAATACAACAATATATTCTAGATATTTTACTACCTCATTTGAATAATAAAATATAAATCTATTTAATAATTCATATTATAAATCAAAAATTTATTTTTATAAAAATTAAATGATAAAACAAGATAGTTGAATAATTTTGATATAAATTAAATCTTCAAATATATTATAATTTTTTCGTCACAAAGCAACTAAATTTCATAATATATTTCATAAATTTATGAGCAAAAATGATTCAATAATTAGAGAGTCATTTAACACAAAATTATATTACATAATATACATCTAAATGTGATTGTTGTAAGTTTATTATGAACATAAATGAAGCATATTATAATATAATAATGAATCAACAATAATGATTTAGTTAATATACTTATTTTTAAATAACATAAAATTAAACTAATTCCAAAGTGGAACATAGGAGAATGATAAGTAGATTATTATTTTTATTCAACTATAGAGGGCTACAAACATAAAGAAGAGAAGATGCTAAAGAAAGAGAGTGAAGAAAAAGAAGAGAGAAGGAGAAATACTCAACTTAATTAAATTTTATAAAAAACCAAACATTCCATATTGACGCTTGAATTTATTAAGCATATTTTGTTAGAAGTAGTAAATAACCTGAACTAGACACAACAACCTCTATAATTAATACTGGATTTTATTCAAAAAATTAGTAGTCTTTAATAAGAAAATAGTTTTATTTGGCTTATTACCTTTGAATAATAGATGGGTAGTGGATTGAGCTTAATCATTTGTAGATAATAACCCTTAAAGTGGTATTCATTTGTGACCCTATTTTAGAATAAATCTACACAACTTATAGTAACAATTAAAAAGAACATGGAAAACTCTAAAGTTTTCTATTGTGGATAAATAATGTACATACTAAATAGAAATAGAGGCAATATCTAAAGATTAACATATATATGAAGATAATTCTTAACACTATATTCCTAATTGATATTGCTACATCCTATGTAACTTCTACACAATTTAAATTGACTACAAAATGTAGTTCTATATTTAAGGCATATTTGCTAATTCAATATTCAATTCCAAGATTGATCCAAAATTATAAAAATAAAAATAAAAATAATTATGTTTTTGAAAATCATATGTATCTATATATATATATATATATATATTATAATTTTTGTAATAAATGCAATTTGCATTTATTACAAAAATACGAATTAAAGATTTTGGACGCCAATGTACTCTTTACACCTTACCTTTAACTATTGCGATGGATAAACACTGTAAGTGTAAAACAAATATAGCGTGTAAAAAACTGAAATTACTCGACCCATGTCCACGGAGTAATCTCCGCCGCGCCGCCACGCTGGAGCGCCAGTCGGACAGGCCATCCGTGAAATGCTGAGCTGGCAGGACGGTGGTGGCATGGGGCCCACAATAGGGTCGCCCTCAAGCAATCCAGCCCGCCAAATAAGGCCCGAATGAGAATGACCTTGTCTAAGATAAGCACTAGGAAGGTTCCCAAAGCGTGCCATTTGAAACGAACTACGGGAACAGGGTCAAAGAGGGGAACGTGACGGCGCCCTTCCTTCAGTGCACCCTCTAGTCAACTGCCTCTCACGTTCCCCTCCCTCTTCGCATGTGGGAATCGGGCTGCCCGCAAAACGAAAGTAGGTTAACCAGCCCTTGGCCATTTCTTGGCGGCTCATTCTGCTGTCGGGGTCAGCCGAGGTGGAAAAGTAAATACCAAAAAGACCTTTCTAAAGTATTCGAAGCTGCCCGACTTATAGCGCAAGTGTAGGGGCAGTGATCTTTTCACCTCGTTCACTATTCATCGACGACTGTCATCCACCGAATGTTCATTCATTCTCGTTGACTTTGTCTACCTGGGGAACTGCGCTGCGCCTTCGGGGTTATCAAGGGGAGTGGGATAGGGTTGCTTATATTGGCTTGACGGTAAAAAAACGATATGGGTTTAATGCCAGAGAATCAAGTGGTCCCCTTCTTATTAGTTTATGTTTAATGCTGATCCCTCATTAATCTTTTATGCGACTTCTTTTCTTTTTTATTACTTTCTCCTCAATTATTGCCTTAAACTTTCAGGAGTTTTGAGCAGAAAGTTGTGATTAGATTGCTTTTTAGGTGATTTTGAACAGAGTTGACGTTGACTGGGTAAGCTGGTGCGTTTGTTTCAGTCGACAACTGGTGGTTTCTGCTCATGAGTTGGCTTTTGTGTGTGTGTAGAGTAGGGCCGAAGAGGCCTGGTGCACTATGATAATCACCGTAGGTGGCAGTCTGATATGGCTCATGGCAGCAAAAAGTTTGCTCTACCCAGTAGAGCGCAGCTATTTCGGGAGCAAGGTCAGCTCTGGGTATTATGTGTGGATTTTACGTGTGTATATGAAATGTGGTCGGTGTGCTTGTAGATGCGTTGGCAGCTTCAGAGGAACAGTATGTGAAACAAATTCACTGCTCCTTTTTATAAAGCAAGCAGCGTCGTAACTGCTAGATTGCTCAATTATGGAAGGGCTTCGGAATTACAGAAACTAGACCAGGTTCTAAGACTACCTCGGTGAAAGACCTGCGGGCACAGCTAAACCTGATTTGGAGTTGTTTAAACACCTGGACGTTGCATATCATTTGAAAGATGCGTGATTGCTCAAATTAAGTAACATAGTTCTATTATTGTTATTATTATTATTTCCTATTTACTCTGAGGAGATAAGATTATTCAGAAAACCATTTTTGTCCCGTGCAATTGCTGGACATTGCATTTTAAAGCAGACTCTGCACTAGACGTGCACAAGAATTGGATCATCTGGGTCCTTGACTGGAGCCAGGATCAGATGTAGCTCTAGATTTAAAGTTGATATGCAATCCCCATTGCATCCGCTTCATTGGATATGGTAATAGAATCGAATTAATCTCCCTCAGAGATAGCTGGACTTATAGTCTCAGAATTAGCCTTAGAAGTATTGTCAGGTTTTTCCATCAATTCCGGACTACGGCTTAGACTCTGGGTCTTCGATTCTTGTACAAGAAGAGGGGTTGCGTCGACTTGAGGAGGCTCTGGACTCAGGCTGCCTTGGGCAACATGGCTTTGGCTTGCACTCAAAGCACCACCTCCCACAGGACTGGCAGAAGTGCTCCGAGTTTCCTTCGGTGGAGGTGAGAGTTTCCTGCTCTTGCTATGAAGAGAGCCTTTGTGGGGATCTTTCGAAGGGTTCATGCGGTCTTTTCTAGCCGGAGAGCGGCTGCCAAAAGAATTTCACTTGCAAGTCAAGTTCTAAGACTGGGGGATGACACATGCAAAAACTTAAGAAATCAACATAATGCTTCTTTGTCCCCTCATAAATCCAGTACTGGATTTATTTATGCATGTATTCATGTCAGAAACACAGCACGAAGGTAAGAATCAGGACAAACCTGTAGCTGCGACTTCGACTCTGGGAGAAACATTTGTGAGGTTTGCCATGCCCCCGAGGAGATCGGGAGCGAGAGCGTGAAAGGCTGCATAGGTAGAGGAATCGCATTGAGATGACAGACGAAACCGTACTCAATGTAGAAACGAACAGCAAACCTTCAGTAAATTATGAGAAGGTAATCTGAACAAGAATATCATAAGATATGTAGCCAGTAATCAATGAAATTACAATCCTGCAACTTTAGACTTGGAAAAAAAGGGAAGCGAATAAAAGAAGACAAGCATGTAAACCTGCTATTTGCTAAGGCGCTGTCTCGGCAGTTACGCTCAATGTGGCCACGTTTGCCGCAACGATAGCATTTGTCCCTCCAGTCACCTGCTTTGCAATCTCTAGCCCAATGACCCTCATTTCCACAATTGTAGCAGCGCCCAGTACCAGGGGGCGGGCCTCTTCCAAGGTATTCTCTAGCCCCGCCTAGACCTCGAGGTCCCTGTTCCATCACGCGCTACAATGAAAAATCAGCAAAGGAGCGATGTTATTGATCCTATTCAACTTTGAACGAAAAATGAAATTTATAAGCGCAGTCAATAAGAGGCTACATGCTATCCAATTTTGGAGGTCAGGTCATCTTAAATCAAATAGATACAAAGCGTGGTTGTGAAAACAAGACGGACCAGAAGCAATCCTGATACTCACCCTCCTAGCAAATTCTACAATCAGTCGACTTCCATCCAAATCCTTCCCATTCGTATAGTGTCTGGCATCATCAGCATCTCGGGCATCCAGAAACTCCTGCAGTGTGCAATAGAGAAATTCAAAAGCAATGAACACAACCAAAAATGGTGACAATAGCCACTATGAGAAAGCTCATGGTCGTTTCATCAAGATATACTTGCAGCAAGAATATCTGCAGCTTGATGATAACAATGTATATGTACTATGTATGATGATGTACTAATTATCAATATCAACAACCTCTATCCCTGATTTATCCATCACCACCAATCCTGCAAACTAAATGTAGACATATTGTTTCTCCAGTGACGAATCAACGTCACTGGATCTCACAGCAAAACAAACGTATGATCTTTCTGAATGAAACTTATCTAAAGTCGTTAAGGGGGGAAAAGAAATGAAATGGAAGACTAAGAAGAAGAAGAAGAAGAAGAAGGCAGATAAATGCAAAAAAATGCAAAAAAAGAATCAACACTGACTGACCAGTGCTCAAAATCTAGTTATCACAGTGTGGTGCAGTGAAGAGATAATAAGACTATGAATGTTACGTATAACTTCCTAGAGAGGAAATGGGAGAAGCGCTCTTACAACGAAGGCGAAGTTATGCTTCATATCCACGTCTCGAACTCTGCGTCAAGGGGCGCCAAAAAGCAGCGCACCACGTCAAGAGCATTGTACGAGATAACTTTGTTCAGAGGAATCACATCCCATTTTCTTTTCACCCTCGTCACTCCATGGACACACATGTATGTATTCCTCATTCATACACACAAGGAGGATGCACGGCTTATGAAGCGCCTTTTCTGCCTCCCCTTTACCCTCGCAAGCTTAGGCCAGCAATGCATCGAAGACCTCTCACCAAAGACCTCCAGGCCACATGAGAGCCCACCAACCTTCAAGAACATCATGCAAGTAATTACAGCTTAGCCCTCCCCATCTCAGGACCAGCAGGTGGCTTGAAAAGATCCAGACATTTCTGAATAGATCTACTAGTCATGGGCAAACTGACAATGATTTAAAGGGAGTTCCTCATGTGTTTTGCAGGTTTTGAAGTAGGTCTCACGGAGACTTCACTCACGCAAAGCTGCTCAAGAATAGTAATCAAAGATCTTGGGTAATAGTCATTGCAGAAATTGGTTTTTAGGAGTGCTGCGAATTGCATACATGCTGAAGATGTTGCTCGGTAACGCGATGGTCTAAGTGTCCATGCTGGTCGCGTTAATTGTAATTTCATATTAAAAACATTCAATTCCACACAATTGGATATGCAGCAATGTGTAACGAACAAAAAGTCCGAGGGAGAGGTGTTTCTACAAAGATTATATTATTTTTTTGGAAATAAAGGGGTATTTAGATTTTATCCATTAGACCGGCGCAACTCAAGTCTTCATCAAGGACTTCCTCCAAGCATGTTCAACTCATCCATTTCTACTGCGTCCTCAATTACCCTGTAAAGCCTCAATAGAAACATGAAAACTCATCGAATAACGGGCTCAAGCATCCGCGTAGAAGCCATTTATTGCACTCATAAGCAACGAAAAAGACGAGAAAATTAAAGAAACATCTTTTATTTGAACACGTATCACATTCGCTGAACCAAGAATTAATACAAATGCTTTTGACCAAACTCGCCTCTCAAAAATGGCGGCTCTATTTTTGCTTAACGCAAATAGCTACTGAACGACAGTGGAACTAGGGCAAAATATTCTCTACTAATATCACCAACCTACAATTGCTATCCGCAACTGACTGAATGCGCAGTTCAACATTTCAAACCGACTTCAGATTTGAATAAGTTCGAGGGGCTCAGGAAGAAATTGGCAAAGCACCCTGATCAGGAGGCTACCTTTCTCAGGAGATGGGACAATTCTTGGATGGCAAATTGTTTTCTAGGTACCAGAACAGACCAGGCAATTAAATGGAATTTTAGAATACCACAAGGTGGCCTGATTGTACACGAAAGTGTAAGTCTTAGTGAGTAGATCTCTCACTTAGGACACTTACTCCGCCTATTTGGTATCAGGAGCTGAGTTGTCAATCCTTGTATCATGATCCACTCCATCAATGCATCGAGAAAAACCCCGTTTGTGTGTCAAAAAAAGAAACAAAACAAAAACAAAAACAAAAAAGAATACGTTCCAGGGGTTATACCTTCCATACTTTGTGAAAAGGTCCTCAAGATCCTGACTCCTTGTTCTGCTGGAGAGCCGGCCAATGTACAAGCGCGTACCGCCTGCATCGATAAGTCCGGCATCACCTCCCCCACCTCGATTGTACAGATTGCTACTGAGATAGGGGTCACCACTCCGATAGCCTCCACCCCTGTCAGAACGCCTCTCTCTTCTGTCGCGATCATGGTATCGAGGCATCTTGCACAGTCGATTGCACGAATAACTGAGGACTCACAACAAAATACAAACCTTTCAGGGCATCTTCCCTAATTTAAAACGGTCGAGGAAGCACACTAATTCAGTCGGTAGACTATGGTGCACGAAACACATGCATGGCATAACCCTAACATATCACAACAGACGCATTGATCTCACTTCTATTATTTCTTGGTCACAATCTAACTTCCATTCGATCAAAAAGTACAAAAAGCAAAACTCCTGGTCATTGCAACGCACAGTTTCCACTGTGACAACATGCATTTCAACATCAATCAACTACACAAACCATTGATTCAACTATTATTCATGAATCCATTATGGAATCCTTTCACACACCCACTCACTCAACTGCTCTCCATGAAATCAACAACCCCCTTAACTTCCTAAGAACTGATCTCTCGCTTTGGAGACCCAAAAAATACATTGTCAAGAACCACATGCATACAGTCAGCCTTCGATGCCGCCAAACAACGGCCCCACCAATTGGGCATTTAAAGATAACAGGAACTTGGATTGGTGCACGTACGTACCAGTGAAATTGCAGGATCGTTGGCGCTGGCTGTGGATGGTCCTAAGAAGATCGAGCAGGGCATGGAAGCTGTTTGAACAAAGCAAGGAGGGCGAGAGAGAGAGAGAGAGAGAGAGAGTCACTTGTAGAAGTCTGTCACCACCCACATCCTCGTTTATCCCGCGTGTCAACGGAATGTGTTTAAGGCGAGATGGTAGCTACCTGCTAAATTGATCAAGGAAGAAACCCTTTCATATCCCGGTGTTGTGCAGGTTATGAAAGTATGAGTCATCCTGGGTGCGTGGAGTTTGGTGGCCCGACGTTTCGAGACCTTGTTTCAATCAGCTCCACCGACAAGCTTCCCGAAGTGGGTCACACGTCACAAATTTTGCGGTGCTTTCACGCACGACCTTGTAAGGTATAGTACACGAGGAAGATGTGGTCTGTATATTGGGTATTTCTATTTTTAAAAAATATTCCACACGTTATTACGTGGTTTCAGATCATTAGGTTACATGCAGGACTACTTTGATCTGACAAGTTTCACTTTCAACAAGTTATATGGAGTTCTGCAGTAAACAAGGGTCAGCTATTGATGCATGTAGTAAAAGGAAATGAAATTAAATCTTGTCATCAGAATCTCGTGTGTTAAGATAACCCTATACCTGTTACATTGTCCTTCCAGGTGATATTTATATGAATGTTTAGGTTCCCTTCAACATCCATCTTTGCAGCGTCGCCTTCGATGACAGTGAAAGCTTTAAAGCTAAACAATTTTACACTCTTGGGATGTATCGAGGTTATCCATGCACCGTGCCTCTCAACCCCTCAGAAATCAAGTTAAATTACTTTAAAAAGAACTTGAAGATCACATGTTATAGAAGATCTGTTCACGAGATAAGAATAGTAGAGTTGGCAGAGAAGAAAAATTCAATATAAATACAAGATGTTCAAAAAGGAAGTCTAACACACTTTCCTCTTTTACCAGCTAAGTAATTACACAAGGAGGTTCCTCCCTTGCAATACCAATATACATCTGCTATACGCCGACTAAAACTATTTGACAATTACCTCTAGAACTGATTTAGATGATTGAGGCTTACTTAAGCAGTAAAATAGGCGATGCGGAAGAACCAAGGGACCATGAAGATCACAATCACGGATGCGATTAGTGAGTTTCTGATTAGCTGATTTGCCCACAAGTACCTAAACAACACAGAAAAGCACTTGCAATTACTACTAGCAATTGGGAGCAAAACACAGAGCACAAGTAACACCATATTGTTCCGGCATTGTGTTTCGCCCTCGATCACTACTAGTAAGCGGAGATGGTTTGTAGGGCAAAACACAAAGCCAGAATTTTCCTTGAGCATTGTTGTTCCGGACATTGAATATATACCCTGCCCAGAGGTGTTGTCACAGGACACACTACCCAGGGCTCCCTCATTGACGTCGTCTTAAAGGTATGCGCCACGTTAGAACCTAAAAGCAGCTAAAATTTGATAACCATGATCACGTCAACGCTGAGCAAACTGATGGCAGGCGATACATAAGTCTCTATCCAAATCGAAACATACAGCCGTGTCATCAAAATCAGGTGTTCCACAGAAAGACATTTCGATATGGAAAGACACGAAGAATAACTCAAAATGAGATGTCGCAGAATATGTGCCCCAAACTAAATGTTATACTTCAAGATGCGAAATAGCCACGGAACAGTGCAAATCACAACAAGAGAAGCCAGCAGTACGTTTCGCACCAACTGACGCCGCCAGTAATACCTAAGCCTCGACATAGTTGACACTCCGACAAATGCCATGTATGAGTTTGGTCGAGCTCCGTCAGCTTCCAGATGTGCAGCAGTGCTCTCCACAGGCTCAGGAATGTGCACGTTCTTCGCAGTTTCACCACAAATCTCGCATACTGTGTTGCCGCGGATCTTGAACCATTCTTCTGCGCAATCACGATGGCAGAGAGCGAGGTCTTGCTTGCAGGCACAACCAAGCTCAATGCTTTCACTATTTCCAGTGAGAAGCCCCAAGTGACACACCCGACACACCATCTCTCCATCAGCTGCGTCATCCTTGGAAGCATTACTAACGTGCCTTCCCTCTGATTTCGGGCCAAGTTCAATATCGTCATCAACAGAACCATACTTGGAGTTCGGATTCTTCAAATCTGATCCTTCTCCTTTAGCCCCTTCCACCAGATTTACAGTATGAAACTCCCTGTCGTTTCTATTGTGTGGAGCCTGATCAATTCCAGAATCATGAGGTGCTAGACTAGCTCCAATCCGTGGAGGATTTGCGTTGACTGTGGCTAGCTCCAATGCATTCTCTAACGCCGGATCACCGTGAAAAGATGCCCTTTCAGAGGCTTGTAACGGCAAATGCTCCACTCGACCATTCATATTGACTATAATTCGGTTTTTCCAGTTCTAGTCGATGAACACTATATAGGCCTTCGTACCTCAGAACATGTAACTTGAACGTCTGTGAACATGTTGAAATTTTGTTATTACCAGACTTAAAATCATTCTTGGCATTGCTCGATCAGCTCCTGCTAACAATCTACGAGAACGCGCAATCATCACAAGCTACGGTGTCCTTCACTAAGCATGTTGTCATAAAATGAGGAAACCAGCCGATGGTTAAAAGCCGGTTGCTATTCCAAGAAATCATGTTCTCATTGAGTCAGCATGTTACCGATCAAATCGAGATCTCTACGTTCAAAGGGGTTTCTCGAACTCAGACTACACAACTCGGAATGAACTGAGATGAACTGAGTTTTTTCTACCATTGAACTTAAGAATAACATTGATTGCTTGAGCAAGCACAAGGCCTCGCACCTTAAGCAACCCTATCCCGACTTACGTTACATTCGAGTTCTAGAGCACCAATATATTCAACCGTTACTTTGTGCGCATGATTACAAATGTAATACACAACTTTCAACTACTGGCAGTGGGTAATCTCAATTTCTACCTCCTATCAGTCAATGCGACACAGCTTATTCCATGTCAAATTGACAAATACAGGCTAGAGAGACGTAGAACACAAGATACAAAACCTGCACAGAAGAATACAAGAAAAGGTAAAAGAGTCAGGAATCCAAATCAACGCGAATCGGTTGAAAATTGAGCCGAGCAATCATGTTCTCAATCCTACCACTGTGAAGTCGAAACCAAACCCCAAAGTCCTCGGACGAGAATGCCACTCAAAACAGGCGACATGTGATGAAAAAAATCTCATTCTCTTCACAACGGGTGCGGAGCTTAGGAATAACGATTTCGCTAAGTGATCATCCCTAATACATTCTGAAAAATTAGATCAAGAAGATAGCACTCTAACAACTACCTTACAAAAACGCACAATACAGAAACCACCGACCACCGGCAGCTGCCAAATTTCCAAAATCCTCTACTCCTCGGGTAGCCTCAAGGGAAGAAACACCAAAACCTCGAGAGAGCTGATCAACTCGACTAAGATTCTACAGGTATGTCAGAAAAATGTGCAAATTCCACGACGGCCGGATAAGTAGCAGCAACCTACCGTCGGTGAATGACCCCCAACCTTGAAAGATCCGCAACGTCTTTTCATTCCAAGACCCACAATCCGTAGCCCACCACACCCAACGCCCGAAATTGTAGCTATTCAACCGGCCATTCACCCCGAAACCACGAGGTTTCCAAAAAAAAAAAAAAAAAAAAAGAAAAAATAAATAAATAAAACTCAACAATCCGAAATCGAAATGCTAACAATCCAGAGAGCAGGAGACAAATGACTCCCCCGCTCCCAGCGAAACCCACCTTTAAGGAAGCCGATGTGTCCACCACTTCCTCACAAGCACCTGGCAAGTCGCTCCACAAAAGTAGGTTTGATTTTCACAGAACCACGTTTCCTTGACCCTCAGCGAACTATCTGAATCCAAAGCTTTCCATCGCACGATGGTATCATCTCATCAACACACTCAATATGTTGTTATTCTTTACTTTTTCCTATCAATCATTCGGCACCAACCACCTCGCGAGGCTCGGTAGCCTTGTGTGTCTCGCAGCCTCGTCCTCTTCCGTCCATGCTTTGAATCTAAAAACCCATGTGGGCAACTGCGTAACAGTGGTCGCAGAAGTACACCTTTTACCGAAATCGATGCGTGCAATAGAGTATCGATGTCGGCACTCTTCATTAATCGGCTAATTTTAGCAGACCCAGCGGCAATTTTTTCTTCGTTTCCCACCGACAGAGTCGAGGACGGTAACCCGCCGGTGGGTCGGAAAGTACCTGGTGGACGGTACTGGTCCCCCGCGTTTGGGGTTCTGTTCACACCCGTGCTTGTGGTGGTGCAGTGTGAAACCTCACTTTTCTTCTTGCTCCTAACAGGTCTTGGGATCGAATCCTTTCAACGTTATTCGAAAAGCCGCTGTGAGCGCGTCCTTACTGTTGTTACATCGAGTCATGCAAGCCTTGCGGGCTTACAGCATGCACTCCACAAAAGTCCTACACCCTCCCCACGTAATAAATTAAAATAATAATAATAATTTTTTGAAAAAAACCCCATGTCACAACTTAGAATAATAGAAAAACGAAATTATTTTAACTTATTTTTGTTTGAGATTTTATAGGCTGTCTTTTCGAGTTCCTTGTTGGAATGTATGTATGTGTTCGTTTTTTTCTTCTGCAAAAGCTTTAAATATACTGGCTTATTCTTATTCTTATTTTGTTATCCTTTTTCATTAAATATAAAGAAAAAGTGTTTAAGGTTTGTGTTACATATATATGTATTATGTGCATATCATATTGGGAGGTCATAAAGGAGAATGATTGACTAGAAAGTGAATTTTAAAGAATCCAAAAATTAGCTCCAAAAATTCTATGTGAACATTAAATGATTCTATTCTATTCTAATATGATTTCATTCTATAATCATTTAATTGAGTACAAGTTATTCTTTTTTCTTTTCTCTTTTTTGTAGTTATTCAAGCAGACAAATTAAAAAATATTCTATAGCAAGAATGTTTTGCAATGTATTGTGACAAATATGATCCTTTATTCTTTAGGTCCTAACATACATGTTTCTAATTAATATTTACCTAAGTCACAATACCTATTGTATTGTATAAGATTTTACAATCCTAGGCTCCTATTTTCAAGTAACTCTTATTCTTTCTTGCTACAAATTTCCAAGTTAGCTTTGGATTACTTTTGCTCATTGTTCTCATATGTCTATATGTGAATAATTTGGAAGTAATCTTGCCACATGCTAACATTTAGATGAGATTTGGGATTTGTTGTACTTCCATCCAACCATTCTTTTATATTACTTGTTTTTTCATGCTTAGTTTTGTGACACATTAGGCTTTTATTTTGAGGTTCTTATAAAAGTAATAACTCTTTTGAGTTGGTATACCATCTTCATTTTAAAATTATCAATGTCCTTGTTGATTTGTGTTTCTTTTTTGATCTAACTTAGAATTTTCTTAAGCAGTTTTTTATTTTTATATTAACTTATTAAGCTTGCTTTTTTGTTGCACTTGAAGTTTTTTCTTTTGAAATTTTAAGTAACTTCATACTACTTGACTTAGGATGTCATACCAAATTGTGTTTGTTTTTTTTTGTTTTGTTTGTTTTGTTTTTTCTTTGTTTTTTTTGTTTTGTTTTTTTTGTTTTTTTTTTGTTTTTTTTTTGTCACACAAATAATTTTGGTCATTAAATCCACATTTAGACCTTATCTTAATTTAAATCAATTCATTTTCTTCATAATATTCTTAAGAGTATTATAGGAGTTTTATTATAATAAAATTTTATTGTTAGAATCTTCTTAATTTGATTGATAATAACAATTGCTAAATAATGCACTATGTATATATTAAAGATAATGTTTATCTTTAAAATTTAGCCATTTTCCTCTAAATTTCAAGTAATTATTATAAAACTTTAGTTCTTGAATTTATTATTATATATTTTTAAAATATTGTGTTTAATTTTATATTCCTATCATTCATTGTATTTTTTTATAATCCATACAAAATTATTTATTTATAAAATATATATATTCTTATTACATTTTTAATATTTAAAAAAAATAGAAATTAATCATTATCTTCTTGAGTCTATTAATAAACATAAGATTATATCATATTTTTTATTTGAATAATATTTTCATAAATTCTAAATAAATACATCTAAATTATACTTTGACTACATTGAACCTTCAATTCCTACTTTTTTTCATTTAAAGATGTAAAATGAAGATATAGTTTTCTTAAAAGGATTTTAGAATAATTTTTAATTTTTTAAAATATTTAATTTTTATCTTATATTAATAATTTTATATATGAAGATATTTTATTTCTAAAAGAATACATATGGTTTAATTTTAGAAATCTGTAGTATAATCTAATATTATATTTTTATTTTTAGAAGTTATAAGTTTAAAAATTATAATTCTTTTATATGATTTAAAAAATTAGATTTAAAAGGTGCAACCATTGAATTGCATATTATAATATAAGCACTTATCTAGTACTAATTCTTATATGTTACTTCTATTTATTATCCTATTAGTTCAAAATAATAATCTAATGAAGAACTAATAGAAGTTGGACTATAGTTGGATTGTTCTTTACATATATATTTTTAAACATGTAATTTTTTTATATCCAAGTTTTAAATAAGGCTCTAATTTTACTTACTTCTATTATAAATATTTAATTAGTTTTTTCCAGTTTTATTCCAAAGCCTCTAAATAGATTGTTAATGCTTTTAATATCTAAAATCTTTTTAAATAATTTTTTAAATCCTTTATAATTTATAATAAGAGCCTTTATAATACTGAGTTTTACCATCTTTAATACCACATATAAAAATCCTAATTCTTTGCTCTATATTTGCCTACACTTTATGTACATCCACAAATATGCCTTTGATTAATGTCTACCTTTGTTTTCATGTCTGTTGCAATGTACACGTTTTTATAATTTTGAATTCATGCTTCCAAGTCACTTCTATCTTTTCTTGTAACTAAGTTCTAATTTAATGCTAATTGATTTATATATATATATATATATATATATGCTTACGTACCTCTTTATAGATTATTTAAGAATAATCCTTCTATAATTCAATCTTTGGAAATAAGGGTCCTAACTTTGAGTTTGTTGTGTCTTTGTTCAATCACTTTTTATGGTAATCACCTTATTAGACTTAGGTATGTGTAGTACCAAGGCTTATACTTTAAGACTCTTACAAGAACAAAAATCTTATTGAATCATTACATGTCTATGTATGTAAAACAAAAAAGATTTTTTTTTTCATTTTATTTTATTTTTTTTTATAATAGATATTATTTTTTTTTTAGATAATGAGATTTATGAAGTTAAGGACAAGAATTATAATAGTGATTAAAGATCTAATTAGAAAAGATGATTCATCACAAATCTTTCTTAGTGTATTTTAAAGTAAATTACTTCAATTATTATTAGAATTTATAAATAACAAACAAAATAAGATTTTGATTTTTCAAATTAGGCCTTTCAACTTGAACTAAAAGATAAATCTTATATAATTTTATTATATTCAAAAGATGTAAAAGTAGCTTTGTAGTAGCTTCTTATATTATTATCATACAAATTTCATCTATTTAGTTTTTTTAAATAAATAAATAAATAAATTAGGTGAATTAAATTTGGTATTAAATATTGGTTTTATTTTTTATATTTTTTTATATAAAGTTTTCTTGTCAATCAATACTAAATCAAGGTTATTATAGCTTGAGTTTTTAATTAATAAAATATTATGTTTTTGAATATTTTATTATATTATATTTTACTTTCATGCTTATTAATAATAATAAAGAACTCTATCACTTACTTACTTGTTACAAAATGTTCCAAGATCTTGTATGTCATATACAATTAGATTGTAATATTTATACTTTTCTCTAAATACATTTGTACATATTCCACTTGATTGTTTGACTTATATTCCAATGTCATATCTATGAATATAAATATCAATATAGAAGATATTATTTCTTAATATATGTAATGGAGAAAACAAAAATAAAATATATTATTATCATTATCAAAAATGAATATTTATATTACATTTAAAATATGATACTTTACACCATATAATCATGCTTATGTGACCTTTAATATTAAGTAGATGTATTTGTAAAACTTGTAGAGTTTTTAATTATTTCTTTAGTATGTTAATATTGAATTCAATCTTAACTCACAATAATACTTATTGTACAAATTGTAAAAATGACATTGTCCCCTTGTGCAATTTAAATGGGCTCATACAAGCCAATGCACAAAGCATACCTCATTTAAATTGATGAGGTTCAGAAGTTACTCTTTGTGATTAATGGTATTCTTTGATAAAGACGTCATAAAAATAACAGGCCTCTCGTCAAATAGCACACAAAACATAAAACACACAACAAAAATTCCAAGTATCAGGGTAGAGCTATAACATCTCTAAAACAATAAGTCGAGTGATTTTTTAGTGATGGATGTAAACTTTGAAGGTTAAAAAAATGTCTTCTACTCATAAAGATGAAAAGATGAGAGGGGTTTTGAAAACTTTCAGTATCTGTTATGTCTGAACTTACACACAAGGAATCATGTGCTGTGCAAAAGTGGCATTGCCTTAAAACATTATGGATGTTGTTCTGAAGCGGTATTGTTTGGTTGTCGACCACCGTGCAGAACAAAGTAACCAACACCTGCAAGCCTAGAAAGGGATATCAAAGAGGAGTCGGCATGACCATTTGCTTTGAACCCAGTAAAACATTATGGAGCTACTAGAGCCTGCCTGTGAGCTATCGCAGCAAGTGAGGAGAAATGTGTTCTCTTTTATGTTCTATAAGCAGAACATTACAACATTTTAATTCAATACCGCTGATATAGGTAATGATTCAGAAAATTTCTCCAAGCATCATGACAATGAGTTGAACTGCTGTGGTTAAGAGCTAAGAGTAGCCAAGTTGGGATATATTGTGAAGGTTGAACCTGATTATTTGTTCACCGCTTTTTTTAAATTCAAGAGGTTGATGTTGTGAAACTTTGGTGCTCATTCTTCGGATGTTACTCTTCATTGGAATGCGACTTCCGTGAGCTGCAACAGTTAAGATTGAGCGAGACTGGGATGGAGGAAGTCGTCTCAGTTCATGCGCTGAGTTCATCTCGTCTCGCAGTACCGCTTCAACCTCTGCCCCATGGCTCTCTGACTGGCAAGGTAACAGGGAAAACTGCCGCAGCTGCTGCAAGAGTTTGTACCATCTAGGTATGTAAGTTTAACACAGTAGTGTGGTTGAATAATAACGAACAAAAGCCTCGTTACAAGGTGAAAATGCGTCACTATACACTCTGCATGTTGATGATTGAAACGCGCATGTATAACACTCCTTGTAAACTAGGAAAAAATATGGGTGCACTTCTATGGCTTCAGCTAAGGTAATCATCGCATACAATTATCATGCGAATTTCCTAGCAGACAATAGGTACCTCATGACCACACTAGAAAATGATACCGCTCATGAATCCGTCCCTAATGATATAAATACTTCACAACTCCTATGCAAATAACTTGCACATCTACTATCTTGATGTGCACGAAATAGATCGCTTACAAGCAAAAACTTCTTGCTTATCATCTCGATCTCTGCAACACGGTTGAAACAAGTCATAAACAATAGCCGTACGAACAGTTTCAGTGGTTACAGGAAAAAAATCAAAAAACAAAAAATACCCTTATTCATGATGCATTCTTACAAAGTTCCAAGATAATTGAAGCCATCTTCATGACTGAGATTACAACGTAGTTTCGGTACGTGCACATCTCAAGCATGCTCTATGCTCATCCCATCACAATGCGATTCAAGACCAAATGATGTAGAATCGAATTTAACCACGGTTCAATTCAAGCATCATCTGAAAAATATGACCATGGAAGAACATTCCAACCACTTACTTTAATCCTAGATACCATCCTATTCACCTAGTGAGGAACCTTCCTGCACAATTTGAGTAAGCGAAATAAATGTCATACCTGTGTTTCTTTCTTCAACAGTTCGACAATATGGTAATAATATAAACCTTTCCCAAATGACAGCGCAACATCAAGAGCGCTGTTTCCATCCTGTTATAGAACATATCAAACAATAAGCTCAAAATTTCCTTCGATGCTGCGAAGCTAATTTTATCAATGAAAATGAGTAACAATGATAATAAATTCACC
The DNA here is from genome assembly GCF_059467195.1 of Physcomitrium patens. NCBI lineage: Eukaryota > Viridiplantae > Streptophyta > Bryopsida > Funariales > Funariaceae > Physcomitrium > Physcomitrium patens. The sequence goes on from NC_143429.1 coordinate 6,014,995, forward strand.
TTGTTTTTTATCCTAGTGTCAGCACCCCTTGTAAGAAGAAACTTGATAATATCTAATCGCCCACTTTGGACAGCTATGTGAAGAGGTGTCCACCCTTCCTGCAGACTCAAGAAAGTGAGCAAGTCAGCTTAACCTGCTCCTCCATAATGGTGACAACAAAACCCTTTTGGGTTATGTTTCTGAGAAATAACCCACGCACTCCTAAGTGACACGTTATCCGTGCTCAAGATACTTGCTCTTAAGTCATCAAATAATCCAAAACACATGTAGCAGACTTCTTTATATCACATGCAACACAAAGGAAGAAAAGAATTCATGAACTTTGCGACTGATTCTAACAAGTAAACATACCAATGCACAAGAACTGGTCTTCGTAGATTCTAGAAAAGACAGTCACATGACGAACTGCAATACAATGAATAAGAATTTAGTTCATATTTATTGTAGGTTGTTCTCAATACCACCATATAGTGCTAGAATAGGAGCTCACATTGTCACATGCGTTGACGTCAGCATGTCGTCGCAGCACAGCTTTCATGGCATAAGTGTTGGCACAACGAATTGCATAATGCAAAACACTAGCCCCATCCTGAAATCAGAAAACCACGTTCGCAGTCAGATTCACAAATTTTCGAGATATTACTACAGATAATCATTCACCCGGATACTCTGAAGAGCAGAGACCGTGTAGTGCCAACCCCACATTTCTAAACCTTCTATTGACACACTTTGAATCTCCGCTGGTTACTAAAAATATAAACAATGCGACTTCGAGCCTGATATGTTATATTTTCTAAAGCATGCAAAAGGCAGAGCTCAGAAATTATGAGCAAATATTGCCAGAAACGCTCAGAAGCGACACAAGGAGGAAAGTTGATTACTGATGTCTACGAAATTTTATTTTCAGCATTCATTCATTTGAGGTTCTAACCTTATCGATTGCTGTAGCATCTGCACCAGATTTTAGCAGATACCGAACCATTGTATCCCGGCCACAAATGGCAGCCCAGTGCAAAGCTGTCAATCCGTCCTAAGAGACATGCAAAAGGCAATGCCTCCTTAGTAGCATCCTCTGAACCTTGCAAAAATGTATGACGTGCCAGACAAAAATATTCACTAGAAATTCAGAGGTGGCATCCAGAGAATGTCGACTTTTTAATTAACGAGCGCAAAGCTCCAGAGAACGGCAACTCCAAAGATTCGTTGGTCCACAACAGCACAACTTAAGCAGCAGAATTTCAAGAAGATTTGAATTCATTGAGCTGAGATGTGAAAATTACAACCCAAAGCACAAATGATTTCTCTTACATTCTAGAAATTTAATCATAATCAAGCTTGTGAATGGTAACTTCAGAAGACTGAATTAGTTTAAGTTTTCCAGTCTTCTGGGTCGAGCGACGACTGCAGAAACTCAAATTGATTTTGTTTACAACAAGAGAGTTGAATCAGGTATGTTTTCCAGTAAACCTACCTTGTCTCGAGTATCGACGTCAATACTGTGCTTCAACAGTAAGACTACATGTTTGATTTGTCCTGATCCAGCAAGCGTGTGTAAAGGAATCCACTTTTTCTGCAATGCATCACCAATTGTCTTAAAACATTTGTTCGAGCATGATCCTATAGTACATGCAACTCATCGGCAATCAATTCAGAGCGTCTGTAAAGGATGTCTGCCATGGTTTAAAATCAACAAATTGCATATTTTGGTCAAGCTGTTGTAAGTAAGAAAGTGTGTACTGAAGAAACAGGCTTGATTTCAAGTTATCTTAAAAGAATAGGATAAGTTGGTTCTTCAGTCTTCTGTTAAATCCTCTACTGTTCTATTTAATACATAAAAAGTTGGACGTCTACTATTCCATGCAAGTAAAATCACACAAATAACTAACGAAGAAAAAGAACCTTTAAAACACGTTATAAGCTTATTTGACATCATCCACAATTTTGTAATCCTTCAAATCATTGTACAAAAAAGCCCTGGAAGGTTAACGGCCCCTTACAGAGGTGATTTTTGACAAGTCAACAGTGGAACTTTTGGATTGATCCCATTCCTCTCCTGTTGTCAGTTTAGACGACCCCTGGATACAAACAGCAAAGCCTCAATCAATAATCTAGATTGTGACAACCCAAAATCCTAAACATTCTCGTAATAAAATGTAAAACCAGTTACTAATAAAATGTTATCGTCAAAGATGACAAAGGAATGTCTAATAATAGTAAGGAAGAGCTACAAAGATACTTAACCTCATACATAGACACGTTGCTGACTAACAAACATACGGTATAATAGTTGACAAATTCGCATAGAGCAGCAATCAAATGCGCACACCTTAGTTGCAATCAATCGACTTGCCATTTCCTGAAACAAAATCATGATTGAGACTCAAAAATGTTAACATCTCAGAACGGCTCAAATGAGTGCATGTAAGCAAAGTCCCTTGTCAGAGAATGGTTCCTTTACCCATAAAAATACACAAACACCGGAGTTAGTCCCTATACAAACATGAAAGTTTCAATGTACCAAAACTATATACAATGTACCAAGCATTGTGTATCAACACAAATAAAGTATCTAAACTTATGATCACTTCCGACTAATACACAATGACATACCTTCTTTGCCAAAGTGATAAAGCTTTCGCAAAAGGACTGCGCCAAATCTAAAGGAGTATTTCCATCCTGCTCATCCAGTATTCGAATCCGTCACTCTTTTTCTGATACGTAGTTATAGATAAATATATATTTTTGGGTTCATATTCGTAACAGTCAGTGAGGCAAAGATTCGGAACTAAGCACGATAAGGTGTTGTCAACATGTATTGCCTTATTGTAAACGTCAGTGTCGGCACCCATTGCAAAAAGAAGATGAACTATGTCCGTACGCCCGCTCTGTGCTGCTATATGAAGCGGAGTCCACCCTTCCTGCAAATCCACAAAATAAAAATAAAGAAAAAATAAAGTAATTTCAACTATGAGCCGCAAGCAATCTCATAATTTTTACAGAGAGTCAAACCTACCACATGCATGTAGACATGATACCCTCCGCATGCACATCTAAGAGTCTAAGATGAGATTTTTCTACCTGCACTAAGGTTACTGATATAATCTTACATCTACTGTAAAAATGGAGTGAATAAGAAGGATTATGGTACAGACGACCCACATTGTCACATGCATTGATGTCGGCATTGCTCCGAAGCAGGGACTTGATTGCAAAGGAGTTAGCATTACGTGCAGCATAATGCAAAACAGTAGCCCCGTCCTGCATATGCTGGACCCTGATCAGATTCGAGACAAGTCACACATTCGAATAATCTCGTAACCATTCGGACAGGTGAGAGTAACAATTGATAAGAATAAAGCAACAAGTTTCAAAGAACGCATGTATACTTCTGAACATTTCACATAATGTTTTCATAAACCAACCAACCAAAACTGGATGTTCACAAATGATGTGTTTTTCGCAAGGATTTCTGAAAAGCTACCTGTGGAATTTAATTTACAAAGTTACTAACCTTCTCTTTAGCCGTAAGGTGGGCATCAGAGTTTAGTAAATACCGAATGATGGTATCTCGTGCACCACCGCGAAGCACAGCCCAATGCATTGCCGTAAATCCGTCCTGGTACATAATAGACCACGCAGGAGCTCACACACAATTTCATGATACACTCTTGTGTATCTACTTAACTGGTTTATGTTTACAAGATCAGACAGTTAACGGACGGATAATCATGTAGTAGTCAGTTGAATTCATACCACATCTTGTGCGTTAATTTCACCTCCACGTCTCAAAAGCAAGTCCAATCTGTTCTTTTGGCCTGATGCAGCCAATGTGTGCATTGGATTCCATTTGCTCTGCAAAGCATAAAGATCAACTTTGCATCAATTCTTTGCATGTTCCGGTACAAGAAAAGAAACAACAATTTTTCATTATTTGGAATAAATCGCACTGAATGAGTCCAAGGATTTCTTGTAGGATAGCAGCTAGAGCTTCATGAAGTACTTTCGACAGGAAATGTATCAAGTTAAATTTTTTGTAGCAGAGTTACTCTAAATGGAGAATTAATGAACCAGGCAGCCCCTGCATCAACAATTGAGGATAGATACAAAACTTTTTCCTTACACACCGATACTTGACCGCTACATAAGTGAATTCCTTACCAAAGCCCTTAAAAGTGGCACATATACAAAGCAGAGTATCTGTCACCTGAAACCTTACCATGATTTTAGCATTAACTGTTTTAGTAGATATTCCTACTGGTGATTGTTGCTCAAGTCTCGAACTTGACGAGGTCTGAGCCATAGCCTCAGCAGGTGCGTTACCCAGAACCGAGCGAGGGTTTTTGGATGTTGATTGATTGACAAGCGTAGAAACTTCTGCGTCCCAATAGGTGTTCCCACCATGTCAATGTAGTCTACAGCAGTACTTGGCTTTCCAAAAAACTGAATACTTTCAATAAAATTCCATGATCAACTCCTGCAACCTCAGTTTCGGGAACGTCATTGGACTGGCATTAATCAAATAGCCTCGATCCTCACGCTGGTAGGATGTCAATAGAAATGTTCATTTAAACGTAACGAATAATTCAAATGCAACACAGCAAATGATAAAACTTGTCTCGACATGTCAGAAACGGGACCCCTATCTCGAAGGAAGTGATCAGATAAATCTCAAAACACGTTTTGAGCCATTGAAAACTACATTGAACAAAAGACTCCATTCAAAGGATTCATACGATATACTCTGCCTTATAGAACGACGCTTGGAACTCCACAGTAATTAATGCAATAAATAACTTGTCGACCATTGTCGTTGTTGTTGAGAAGTAAGGAGGCAGTAACGCGTCGAGATCAATAGGTAAGAAATAAATTGTCTGAAATAAAATAAAATAAAATAAAATAAAAAACAAGTGAAAGTAATCTCTCAGGAGACCATTTTGTGTCAAAAAAAAATGCGGCAACTTAATCATAAATGCAAAGGCTTACCAGATGCTTCATTGGACAACAAATCTCGAGATAATGAATCGTTGTCATTAGCAGGGCCCTCGTTGGTTGTATTCTCTGGAAGTACCCGAGTAAAGGACTTTTCCATATGCACCTTTCTGCCGACTACTTGGTTATCCAGAAGCATCCGATTTCGCTTCTGCCTTTCTTTAGCTTCTCTTTCGAGGCGGTCGAGGGCATCTCGTCTCCTCTGCTTCTTTGTCCTACTCAGACCCTCCTGAACTGGTTTCCACTCTTCTGGAATCAATCCCGAAGATTCTGCGACACAATTATCATTTCTAGAACCAACTTCTAGCATTGTAGGAGCTGGAGACGGATCCTCAAAAATCCCAACTTCCAAGTCGAACATGCCTTTTATGCCATTTTCAAAACCTGGCACACTAACTCGCACAAAGGTACTAGAAGCAATGAGTATCGAATTTATATTACAAGAATCTGTAAGAAAATCCATAACTAGAGTACTTATCAAGCAGTCCGGAATCACAATGAAAAAAACGCACTCACAAGCACGAGGTCCACGAATACGAGATCTCTCTGTTAATCTGTAATTCCTAATTTTAGCAATGAAACAAACAAGACTGTCCGCCATTATGCCTCAACTCACTTTATCAGCTCCAATACAATTTGAGCAGGTAAAGACGCATGGATGCAATTCAACAACAGTCCAAACTCGAGCTCCATTCTCATGTAACACATTCACAGATCCCACAAAGCGAGATGACTGCGCAATCATCCACACACAAGCAAACTCTCAAACAAAATTGGCGCAAATTGCAGAAAATCCTTCTATCAATTAATCGAGAAACCAAAAATTGAAGCAACTGAGTCAAAAATGACATATCGAAGCTCCACGAATCTGCCGGCTCACTCACCGTGCATTCGAAGACGACGAGGCGACGCTCAAAACAGATCGGTGCAGTGGTTGAGGAGGAAATCGCAACGGGAAACGAGCACCGGATTGAGGCGCAGAGGAGGAAGACGCGGTGGCAAAGGAAGAAGCAAGAAGGAGGCCGCGGCAACGGTGTGGCAGTGCGGGCGCGGCTGCCATGGCAACGTGAGGAGGAGCGGCGAGGCGGTGTCCGTGAGCGAAAACAATCGAGCTCCGCAACGCGATTAGCACTCCACCATAGCTCAATCTCTCACTCTCGCGCCCTCTCTCTCTCTCTCTCTCTCTCTCTTGCTTGCTCTTGCTGAAGCTCGGGTCCTCGTCCGCAAGACTCCGGCACCGACGAGGAGAGTTTTTCGCGAACAGACGAGGCTAGAGATCATTCTGCAGCGATAATGGCCTCAAGTGCAAAGTGTTCGTCAGGCATCCAAACTGGGCCTCTCAATTGCACTCCTCCCCTTCCGATCATTGAATAACTTGTGTCGGTGTTACTTCGGTGGATGGGGAAAAAATAATTAAACACTTTTTGTGAATTCTACTTTTTATTTCGGTTTTTTACTCCGAAAATATCTCTCCTCGTGATAACTTTTGTGTGGATTTCATGTGAACTCCAGTTGGCATTCTCGCAGGTAAAATATGAGATACAATTCGGCTTGTTTATGTCCCTTGTTTATCTCTTCATTGTTAATTACTTCTGTGGAATTGAAATCTTCTTGTGTATGGGATTGTTGATTGACTTGGTTTCAAATTGTCGGATGTCAATATACGATGAATAAATTCAGGTTATGGTTGTTTAATATGTAATGTTCGGTGGAAGCACATAAAACCAATTTCAGATATGTATATATATGTGTGTGTGTGTGTGTGTGTGTTTATGCAGTTGCCGTGATCAGTATTTAGGCCTTCTGTTTTGGTTTGCTTGTAGAGACCCTCTCCACAATTGATTACAACACATGTCACCGGGTGTAAGTATGTCTTTGTCTATTATTGCGAAGCTATTAAGAACAATGGTTTCCTTTTGCATTTCTTCTTATGCTCCATGACTGGCTTCATTCAGATCTCGAAACTCGTCAGTTTTTCTGATCTTGGTCTTATTTGTGGACCTACGCTCTTGTGTACGTCATTCTGAACACAAGGTGCTTGACAGCATCACCCATCGTGGGAGTTCCCGCAGGGTCCAGAACAAGTTGCTTGCTATTCTCTGGTAATTCTGCTTCATCCTGTTTTACAAGCTTTTTTTGGAAGGATAGTTCATCCAATATATATATGTAAAGATATGTTTTTCACATGTTTATTTCTGCTCTCATCGATTTCACCAATCGGCTTTCTAGGATCAACGATACCAGTCCTGTGGTGTGCAGAATCTCGCAGGACTTGATGTACTTGCAAGAAGTTCTTAACTCGGTATGACCGAAAGATTCAATCACATGGAGGAAGGCTGCAATGCAAAATTATGTCAGAGTTTGTCGAGTATTCTCACGAGGAGAACTTGTTTGAATATAATACAACTTCACACAAAGGGTGAGAACACTCTGACCTTTTTTACTTCATTCGTCCAGTGTAAGAGAGAGTAACATGGAGTTAAAGTCTGAGTATCCCTGAGTTGATATAGTTCCATCCTTGTGAATATGAAAAGAGAAGGTAATGTGAGCCAAAAGAGGGATTCTCCATATTCTTTTGCTGGCACAAGTTCCATTTCCTCCCTTGTGTGACTAGTGAGAGGGTGATGGAGTAAAACCACACAGGCCAATCTCATGCAAAGCATTAAACCCTAAACCTGTCGTAGGGTGATATTTGATGATCAACAGCGAGCAGGAGGGTGCATTCTCAGCTGCTGATATCAACACCGTAGAAATACTCGAAATGCTTGAAACAGTTGATGTGATGACCACCAAATTGTAGTGCAATGCTTGTGTGAAACTTACACACACACACACATGTGAATGTGGACACGGTGAACTGCGTTGGGAAATGTGTTGGGTGCAAAGCTATGAGACAAAATGTTAGAGAGGAAAAGCTGAAGTCGCCCTGTGTGGGTGCAACAGGTGTGTGTCTCACTCACTCTGTAACACTGTGTTCCTAATCCCTGTTCGCCCTAATTGCGGATCGGAGTGGGATTTGCAAATTGCAAAGTGGCTGGATTCAAGTCATGGGGAATGAATGAGAGCCTTGTTTGGTGAACCAGACTTTCACCCTCTCACTGCAACAGTTAATGCATGATCATGCTCTATTATTGGACTGACTCTGAAATGAAATGTGTGATCTGGTGTTGTTAAATGGTTTGTTGATTTCTACAATGTCAGGTCTAATAATAGCTAAAATACTGAATTAGTAGTGGCAATAACTCTCTTAAAGGGGGAAGAATAGTACATGCTTCCTTAATGGAATAGGTATCCATCTTGCACTGGATGAACAGAACATCCAAATGGCTTCATATATCAAGACATTTTGATAAAACTTTAACTGTATATAGCAACCTTGTATTATTCAAAAGTAGAAAGTTAATGGGCACCTTTGACTTACTTCACATTCTACGAATCTATGTATTATATTGCCATTAATACAAACAAATATTTGGCCCCATGTAAACAATAATTTCATCATATTAAATCTGGAATTTTTTTAGACATTTTTTTGTTGTGATAAAACCTAGCTAGTACATGACCTCAGAAAAACTCTTTTTTTAGTATTATTTTGTGAGTTGTTGCATAATCATCATCTACAGTATTTAAAAGTCCGGGTTCTTTTTTGCAAAAGTATGGCACTTCATCTTAATTACATATAATGTAGTTGGTTTGTAGGAATTAGTTTTTGTGCATACCATTTGTTAGATGTGCTGTAAAATTCTAATGTAATTTGGTGAAAGATTTCTTCTTTGTCTAAATTATAAAAAGCCTCAATATTTTGTTTATAGTGATCAAATTTAAGACTATAAGAACAAAATTTATTTGGATTTTATCCTAATTATATTAACAAATAAATTAAATCAAATCTAAAGTTGTTGTGTCTTTCTTCTTTCAAAGGATCTTTGTTTAATAACTAATCTAATGTGAAATCAAACTCTTTAGTTTGTCGAATTGTCTAAAAATCATTTTGTGTTTTGTTTTTAAAACTCTAAATTCTTAGTCGTGATTTTCTACTTCTAATAATTTAGGGCAATAAAACAATTGGGTACTTATTATTGAGCTATACACAAGATTGATGACACTTACTTGGCATTTATTTCTATTGATATATATCAATGATAGGTATATGAATTAAAAAGGTCAAAGTGTGAATCGGATATATTTGCTATCAAATCAAGTACAAAAAAGAATTGTTATATCAAAAAGTCCACTTTTACATAGTGCGATTCAACAATTTTACAAGCTTCCTTTCTCAATTGAGTAAAGTTGTCCTTTAGAAGCTTTAACTTTAGAATATAGTATAAAGAGTGGAATTGTTTATCAAGAAATCTATATTATCGTGAATGAAAAAGGATATTCTATCCTTTCTCAATCCAGATAGGATAGAAGTTGTGTTTTAATAGCTTTAACATTAGAAGATAGTACAAAGAAAGAGGAGATTGTAAAACAAATATTTTCTCCTGAACCTTTCAATTACAATCTGTTAAGAAATGAGAAACTATTTACTTTAAAAGCTGAAGTTGTAACTTAAAAAGAAAGAATATTTTCTCCCCACGATTTCCACATGGTAGCCAAGTGAGACAAGATTAATAGTGAAAAACTACAGCAAATACAATGATAAGTAACTTCAGGCAGAATGGGAGACAGCAATGATGCTCAGTCAGTGTTGTTGGGGATCAGTCAAAATGAGAACTTAGAATTGTGATTGAACTTATCACACCCACATGGCAACGAATCTATTGAATTCAATGCAGTTGGTCAGAGAGGAAGCTGAGTGGAAGTGACATCCACGTGATGAATCAGGAAGGTAAAACAACGACAGCAACTACACGACAGAGCTGGATTATTTAGATTAAAAAAAAAACACTGTTTTTGTGCAGTCAAGTTGCTTTGTATTAATAATCTGAAGCTGTGTTTTTCCCAGAGTAGGCCTGCATAAAGTGGGTGAGAAAATGCACAGTTTTTCACGCCATTACTGTACAAGTGCGGTTGAGAAACGAGATAAGGTCCACTTTACAGTGTGGTTTTGTGCTGCTAAGCTTGTTAAGCTTTGCGCGTGTCACGAGTAGAGAGTGATGCATGGGTAGTTTCAGTGGGTTGTTGCTGCGGATGCTCTTGCCGATGACGGAAGGAGTTTTGTTGTTGCAGTGTTTGGTTTGCACAGATTAGTGGAGACGAGTCAAAGCACTGAAATCGTGCACACGCATATAACATTCGTCTTTTGCGGGCACTTCTCGTTCCACTTCATTGTCTCGCTTCGAAGTTCAGCCGGTTCTTGTGAAAGTTTGCAATCCAGCTGCTGCCCAATTCGCATCCGAGGGCTGCCGGAGCAGAATCCAGACTTGGGGATTTCGGTACATAACCAGACTATGTGCTCATTGTGGAGTTCTGTGAGATGAAGAGTGCGAGAATTATTAATTCGAAGTTCACATAGGCTGTTTCACTGGCTGCCATTGTAGATTTCTCCTTCCATTTTTTCACACGATTGATGTGGTCTCGGATTGTGGTGGTGTGTGTGACGATTAATTTGCCGTATGTAGACAGTCCGCGGCGGTTTTGGCCGCTTTCTAATCGTCTTGTTTGTTCAGTTCGGGAAACCTTGGCTTGTGGGTACATGGTTGGATTGGACAAGCGCCTGGGTATTGATTCACCGGAGAATTTGGTTTTTTTTTTTTAATTTGTCACAGGCCTGCAAATCCGTAGCTCGGGTGTTTTGCATATCACTTGGATACGCTTGCTAATACGTGGATACGTTTGTAGCTCCTTAACAACAACTTGTTCAAATCTGGGCCTGGATCACAAGTTTCCACAAATTACCGAAATTAATTTGTGGAAACTTGTAAAGTTTGGGTTTCCCAAACTTTGGGACTACGTCTGGCGTGAGAACAATGGCGGTTGAGGATCACCTCACAAAGGGATACACGAAAGGTATAAACGTTCTACACTCTCATACCAATGTGTATTACTGCAACCACAATTAGCATTGTGTAATATGGATCATAAGCTGATTCATGTGTTACATGCTAAAGGTTGTATAATCCGCACTTTGCGTACACTTGTCCTGTACAGATCCAGGAGATAAGCAGAAGTCAAATATCATACCCCCTGAGATTCTCTTTGCATATCAGAAGGAGCAGGCTCGCCTTTCACCGGACGGCCAGCAATTAGCTTATTTGGGTCCCTCGCCTGATCATGTTCTGAATGTGGTGAGTGTACGATTAAGTCTGAATTTTATTGTACACTCAAATACTATATTTTGAATTCTGTTATGAATTTTGGAACAGAGTCCGATAATTTCTACTGATTTACTTGGTTTTTGTTTTTTGCACGTTTATCTCAAAGTGGGTACGCCCGCTTCATGGCACAGACGAGGAGGCCAAGATGATAACTGCAGAGACTCACCGTGGGGTAATGCAGCGAACCTCGACGTATAACTGGAAGTCGTGTATTTCAATGAGAGCTCTCATTCTGGTTTCCGTTTTACATCAATGTTTGTCAATTTATCTGTTAACATTACAAATCTCTTTGCTACAAATGACTTTCTAAGCGTCTAACTTCCCTTTTCATTTAAGGTTAGACGCTTAGAAAGTCATTTGTATCTGGGGATTCTTTAATCCTATGTAGGTGCATTGGTACATCTGGAACCCAAGTGCGGAATACATCATCTACAAAGTTGACTGTGGAGGTAATTAAATACCGGCTAGTTATTTTTGTGGAGCATGCATTTGCCAAAACAATACCCAGAAACACGAGAATGGCAGGTTGAAAAGTGGACAGCCTTCTGACTTCCAGTTGTTTAATCAGCTATCTATCTGATATCGCGAGTTTCTGAATTGTACAGGAAATGAAGACTGGGTCCATTTCTCAGTGGAGTTGGCCACGGGCACAGTACAAGCTTTGACGCCATTGATTGGCGTCCACTCAAAGATCCTTCCGAGCAGCATCAGTGGACTTCGCCCACATGAGATTCTATTTTGCATGAACATCAGAGACCCTTCCGATTTTGATGTGGTAAGTCATCTAACGTGCTCCTCCTTCGAAAATGTTCAAATTTCTAAGTAATTTACTTAATCTTGCCAATGATGAAAAGTAATTTTTTTTCCGTTTTTGATTTCCTAGTACAAAGTCAACATCAAGACAGGCGACGCAGAGCTTGACACTCAGAACCCTGGAAATATCTCCGACTGGCTATGTGACGGCAACTCTGTGGTTCGAGGTGCCTTGGAGTTCGATTTGTCTGATGGAAGCTCTACCATTCGAGTAAGAGAGTCAAAAGAGTCCGACTGGCACGATGTGTATCGCTGGACCAGCCAGGATGCTGGAAGCATGGTGATTCTCAGTCATTTAGTCTCTACCTCTGAGTTCTCAATTTAGCTTCCTGATTTCGAATTTGAGTTTGTCATACTACACTGAACAAAAGATCAATCGTTTTCGTAATATTGGATTTTGATTTTTCTTAGCTTCTTAGGCTGCAGACTTAACTACTCATCAGTTTTAACATTAGTCTTTTGGTGTATGATATTCGGTGATTTTCTGTGTGTGATGCAACCAAAATGAAACTGACATTGAAAATTGCATTCGGTGTGACTATATAGGTTGGATTTGGATCCAGCCCAAACCACATGTACATCATGTCGTCAGTTGATTCTCCGACGACACGCTTACTCTTGGTTTGTACCAGAGAATCACCTCACCATTCATTCAGTTAGAATCCTTCCTGTGGAAGCCTATGGGTCACTCGTAAATCCTGTCTTGCGTTATCCTGCTTTGTTTATAAAGAGGTAGCTTTTGTAAACCCAGAAAAATCACAAGTGTAAATGTGAACAGGGGACAGCTGGGATAGATAATAATTGGAACCCCCCACCATATAATGCAAAACTTCATACTGATTAAATAGCTCCTTTGTGATTTTTGGAACCTTTTGCCTAACCTGACAAAACTAAACAATGGAGCTGCCACACGGTAATTGCAGATCAACACAGACGATGGATCACTCATTCAAGTGATTGCTTCAGATCCTAGAAGCGATTTAATGCCCTTCAAATTTGACCCCTCAAAGGTGTTGTTCATGGACTTTCGAACGAAGGAATATTTAGCTGTTGCTTTCATCTTTTCCAAGCTTAAATGGAAGGTTCTACATTCAAGGTGATGTTTCTAACCAACCTATGAGTGCCTATCGGCGATTCCTTTAAAAAAAAAGTGGTTACAATGTTATACCAATTCGTACAGGAGGCTGGAAAATGTTAACATTTAGCTGTTTTGCTGATTTTCTCAGATTGTTTTATGTTTCTGCTCTGTAGCGTTCAAGACGATTTCGATCTACTAACAAGCTTCAGAGATGGCCAGATGACAATAGGCAGCCGGGACCGCTCAAATCAGAAGTAATTGCCTGAGCTATTGCTGATATCTCACATGCTGTAACAGTCATTTTTGTTTCAATTTGAGTTATGAATGTACCCTACAGATGTGAAAGGGTCAATTTCTAACACCGAAGAGTCTACTGAAGGAAATACATCACCTCTTTTTCTGTTTTTTATTTGTGTTTTTTCGCTTATTGAGTTCTATTGTAGTAATTACATCTCCAAACTTGTTTCTTCCATCAACCACAGATATTCAGTTTCAGAACCAGATGATGGGAATTATCTAGTAGTATTCCAATCATCCATCTCATGATTATCATAGAAGGCACTGATCAAGATATTTTCTGTGCTGGTCAGGTGGGTAGTAACCTATGAGACTGATGACTCGTCTTCAGAAACTTATTTGTATGAGCGAGAATCGAGAAAGATGTCGTTGCTGTTTCAGCATCATCCTCAACTAAACGAGTAAGCTCACCACCTTAGCCTCATGGTGGACATGAGTACGTGACTTTGAAATGCCTCACAGAGTTGTCATTTAAGTGGTACTCTCCAAGAGTACTACGTTGTTATTTCGCTTTTGTATGCAGTGTGTATTTCAAACTAGAAAGTAAAGGTAATTGAAGCAACGTGTTATTGTGTGCGTTATTTTGTGTTCTCTAGGTACAAACTGGGAAAAGTCCATTCTCATGTTATTAAATCGAGAGATGGCTTAAATATCTTGGTATATCTCACTTTGCCTGCTGATATTGAGGTAAATTCACCAGCAATCCTTTATCATAAGCATCATAATTGTCTTACTCCTTGCATTGTTGAAGTTGGGAAGATCTGTTTACGACGTTCTACCAACTCTGAAGAGACTGATCTGTTGGTCTGACATGCTCGTTTTATACATGTAAACAAATATTTAATTTTCTCTTTAAAAATTGCAGCCCAAAAATCTTCCTATGGTTGTAAGGATTCATGGCGGCCCCTGGTACCGCGATTGGTGGGGTTGGGACGCAGAAAATCAGTTCTGGGCAACCCGTGGTTATGGTATGTTTTGATTACTCCACCACAAAGTAAAAGTGCGCGTTTTCTTTCTTGTTGAAAGTGGATCCCAGTGAACGATTTAAAACTTTTGCTTAGGTGTATGTATATGTTGTATATTTTATTTGTAAATTTAAGTTTTAGCTGCTTGCTCTAGTTTTTTCAATCTTGAGTGATATCCAAAGTTTTCCTGAACATTTGTGTGTAAGGGTAGCATGCCTGCAGGTGGAGTACAGAGGGTCGGACGGATTCGGTAAAAAGTTTTTGCATGCTGGCGACAAGCAATGGGCAGCAGCCATGCAGGTCTTAAATTTAACTCTTCATGTAGACTTCTTAAAGCCTAATAAACAGTTAAATGTAACCTCATACTACATAAATCCCGCATGTGTATGTGTTTACGGAAGATTTAGAGGAGCATTTTACTTGGGAACTTATGCCCTTCAGTTGCAACAAAGACCTGAAGCATACAACTCATAGCGTGAATGCGTTTGAGAACAGGATGACGTTACCGATTCTGTGAAGTGGGCAATTGGAGAAGGCTATGCGGACAAGGATCGTGTAGGCATCACTGGAATTTCATACGGAGGTTTTAGTACCCTCGCAGGCATTACTTTCACTCCAGGTATTCAATTGTAGACTATTTTGGATGCCACCTTTTTGATTTGGAACAACGGTGAACCATATTTACACACTGCAGTGGGGTTGCTGTTAGGATTGAAAAGTACTTTTTAGTATCTTGTTCAAAATTAAACCACAGCTTGATACTGTTATGAAGTCGATTGACAAAAGAGCAGCATTGTTCACTGTAATTGTACAAGTCACGAGTTTAGTCTGTTGATTGCTTGAGAGAAGGATGACTGGTTGCCGTGGTGCAGAGCTTTACAAGTGTGCTGCCGAATTAGTTGGCCCATCGCAGCTCTTCACAGTCACGAAATACCTTGTACCTTACTGGTAAGATTTTGGCACACTCTAGGTCTAAATTAGAATCGACAGGTTAAAACTTCGTAGCTATTTTTCTGAAGGCCAGTTCCATCATCAAATTGTAAGTGAGTTTGTGGTTATGTAGGAAACCAAGACGGAAGTTATTAAATGACAGAGTGGTGGATCTGAGTAAGGATGAAGAGATGAACATGAAGCGGTCTCCCTTATTCCATGTAAGAGTTGTTGGTATCCTGATGGCTTCGGTTTTAAGATTGTTATGTCTAACAGTCTCAGAAATTATAAATTCCGACTTTATGCAACAACCCAGCTGAAGTTGTTTGTAAAGATGATGATATAGTACCAACGTGTTAAATCTTACGTTGATGTAGGTTGACAACATACAAATTCCCTTAATTATGGCGAATGGCAAAAATGATGTGGTGGTAAATACTGGTGAAAGTGAACGCATGTTCGAAGTGAGTTTTCTTTTCCTCCCCTTGCTGTTCTCCGCATTCAGTAAATTTTCCACCCAAAAACGATGTGAACAATAACCGTAGTGTGGTAGGAACAGAACGACTTTCAAGTCACTTTCGCTGAAGCTTTTCTGCATTTCAGTGGAGAACCAAACAATAAAGGGCTTAGGTTCGTGTCAATAATGGGAGTATTCCTCCATCTTTGGCTAGAATTCACACCAACTAAGAAGCGGTGCGTTTTGTATGTGGCACCAGGCTTTGAAAGCAAAGGGCAAGGCCGTGCAATACGTTGTCTATGACGACGAGGTACTCGTTTTTATTTCTTCTTGTGATTCTCCTCCTGTTTTTCCGCTCCAACTTGTGATATTTTGCGCTTGATCCACCGCGCCGATTGAAAAACATTGCCAGTAGGCGCACAAAACGTGTGGCCTGACAAAAGTTCTCTTTTGCAGGGTCACTTTTTAGAAAGACTCCAGAACAAGCTGGATTGGTATTCCAGAGTCGAGCCTCTCTTTCACAAGCATCTTGGTGGCCGAATCGGTCCCAAGCCCAACATCACACACAGCGGCGCTCGGCTCATTGCGGATCTAATTGTGGCATAGTAGATATCATTTACAGCATTTTACTTTATATGAACGGTTGAGAATAGGTGACTGATTTTTATCCTTGGTTTATTCACATCAGACGATTCGAGTCCTGATTCGTTGGAAATGTTGGAGCAATTGGTATCTCTAAAAATAAAATATAAAAATGTGTGGTTTATTGAGTAACCTATGTAAGTCTTATCAACTGGAGATGTAGTGTTAACAATTCTCTACATGTATTTTAAATCATTTGAACATGTTTGGTTGTAAGACCTCTGTGAATATTTTAAATGAGAAAAGGGCAATTGCACCAAAAATATCCATAACAGGATCTTTATTTGTTACTCACCAGAAACCAACAAATCAAAACTATCCAATGCTATAGTACTACAGAAATATATATAAAAATAAAATAAAATGAAAACAAAATAAAAACTTAGAAGAATGTGATTATAAATAAATTTATTCACTCTGATATGTTCTCATTTCATGAGGATTTTCCAAAATCTCTGTATTTATCCCTTCAATCCTACTAACCCTTCTGATGATTTTTTTTAATTAATTTATTTTTTGTTCTTCTGTAAATAGAAATAAAAATAAACATTTCCTACACTACCTTCTTCAACATTTACATTAAGCCCTACGGTACTATATTATATAATTAAGACTTCCACCCAAATGTCCTTTACTACTCTCCCACAAGTTTATCATGGACAACAAATGCTGCTCAGAATAGTGATGTGATCTCATATGGCAGAGCAGCAACCAAATATATTTTTAAAATATCTTACTTGTACTTCCTCATAAATGTTTTGTTATTACGCACCAACTCATTCTTCATATCCACCAGGCAGTAAATTAGAGTTGAAAGATATGGGCCTATGAAAACTTTACTTCTAACACAAATAGATAACATTCTGAAATAAAAATGAGTGCAGAAATTTGCAGTATAACACGCTTGTGAGCACCTTTTCAGCTATGCAGGTATTTTATTTCTATATATATATATATATATATGTAGTTTGCACTATAATTTCATGCATTCACTGACAAGGTGTATTAAATGTTGGCTGCCATGGTCCTGGTCTGTTCATCTCTGTGATAATTTGTTGGCCGAATTTGTCAGTTTGATTACAAAGTCTCAATTGAATGCTCCATTCAAAAGCGGGTGTACTTAACAATACAGATTGTAATAATGTGCACAAAGGAGATTCTAAACCCAATATTGGGTTCCAATTAAGGAAAGTGAAGAGTTGCAGGTATTCTTCAAAACACTCAATTAAGAAGTTTTTAATTTTAATTTAATGTTGATTACTGTTATTGGAATTATATCAAGTAGTTGCACTTTTGTTTATATTTTACTGTTACTACAGGGAAGAGAGTGTTTTTATTGTTGATGAGGTTTGTTTTAATCTACTTATTAGTTAGTATGTAGTTGAATTTGATTATTTTTAATCAAAATAATTTAATATATAAATGAAAAATAATAAAACTTATAATAGGACACCATTGACTTTGGTTCAAATGGAAAATAAAGAATGAAGTATTAGGCTATGCAACCAAAGTAAGTAATAAATAAAATAAAAATAAAAACTCTTTATCAATATGAAAAATGAGATTTGGTATTACAAATAAATAAATAAAAAGTAGATTGAAACTTGGGAACCTACTTTTTGATTTAATTTGCATAGCACATGGACTATACAATTTGCTTCAAGACTATGCTCATTTGGCATGAGGATTTGGCAATAAATGTCGACACATATCCAAATATATTAATATATTAATATATTAAGATATAGGAATTGCGCCCTTGGAAAATAGTAACCTACAACCAAGCAATTTTTGCAGCCTACTCCTAATTAAGTTCAAATATTTTCTTATTGTACAGTCACTTGTTAGAAGCTTGTATTGCAAAATGTTCGGATTTAATGTAATGCAAAAGAATTCAAAGGGAGAATTATGGGATATTACAAAACTGAGGAAATTAGATTGGAAAATGTTGATTGAATATGATAAGATTTCTTAGGATATAACTCAAAAAAGGATTAAGAAAAAACCATGCCTTATTGCTAATTTCTTGTGCAAATAGGATAGAACATTGATAGCAAGAAATGTACTAGGATCTAGAAAAGGTAGTGTGAATAGATGGAATAACATAACCATGTTCAAAGTCTTAATACATAGTTCTTTGGATCCATAATTATAGCAAAATAAATAAAAACGTATATTTTTCCACACTTTTGCTTGTCTGAACATTTATATAATAAAATTGTTATGTCATTAACAGAAACAATAGAAGAAGACACATAAAATGATTGGATAGAGTTACAAAAAAAGCTTTTAAAAAGAAGTTTCAACAAAGATTATATATATATATATAGGTTAAAATTAAAAATTAAAAATAATTTGAAAGAAAATAGAAAATAGATGTGTATTTTATTTGGTTTTGAAGTTTTTATTTTTTATGTATTTTATTTTTTGCAAATACATAAGATATTATTGTTCCATCTTCTCCTTATCATAATTAAGAACATTTCATACATTAGATTTCATTATTATTTTGTAGATGATAGAAGTTGTTTTTTTGTAAATATCAATGGCACAAGCTTATGCATGTGTCTATGTTCATGTATACATAGTTCAAGGTTCCCAACCTTGAAAAATCAAGAGAGGACCAAAGTTTAGAATTATATGGAAATAGATATATTTTGGAAATTATTTCAAGCTTGCACAATATAAATGCAACTATTTTATTTCAAATGGGGAAGAAAACATTGTGTAAATGAAAACTAAAAGCAATAGAAAAGTTATGTATACATACATACATACAAATACACACGCTACAAAATTTTGATCTCTTACAGAAGAAGAAGAAAATAGAAGAAGATGAATGAGAAAAAAAAAACTCTTGACATAATTTTGTTTATAATTAACATTTATGGGGTTTGACTACAAACCTGTTGATAAAACTTTTGCAACACACAAAAAACGTGGCAGATGTCTGATAAATACACACAAATCGCATATCATTACAGTTAACTTATGCACACGAGCCTGCCAGGAATCCAAATGATGTAATTTTTATTATTCGTATGATGCAGTTGAGTGGATAAATAGTAAAGATTGTTTTTGAAAAATAGAAAATAAATAATTTGGTAAGAAGTAAAAAGAGGGGCATTTTTGAAAGAGGGCGTGTGTGCCCCACACTGAGTCATAATTGATGGCCCTCATGGCTGCTCATTCTTAACGCCCACTCATGAAGCCATTTTTAATATATTAAATTAAAAATAATGGGATTCACTTTAATTCTTGTGTTTATTGAAACATTAAAAATAGTAATAAAAAATCCACCAAAGGACATGTGTAACTTTTGGGAAACAAGGTTGGTTGATGGATGTAGAAACCGGTCTTATTAAAGATGTTAAAAAGGTAGTGAATTGATAAATCATACTCATGACGACAATGTGTATTTAAAAAGTGAATATTTTAAAATAGACTAACTCTCAAAGTGAAGGGAATATTTGACTCCTACGGAGCAACATGCAAAGCTACAACACGAGCGGTTGAAAAGACCACACGATTCCATAGCAAAACCCACGTTATGAGTTGTCATTAGATTACTCTTGTCCAGAGCCCCCTAAATTCCATTAGACTCCATGACCACACCACATTCTCTCTCATTCCCCACTCATTCCAACATTAGCAACATCTCAACACCATCATCAGCTATAAAACAACGCTACCCACATACAAAATGCATTTCCTTTACTATTATTGACACAACAGACTATTATTAGCGTCCCCAGTCCAATTAGTTTGGGTTTTTATGCTTCTTCTACCCCCGGGAAGCCTTCGTAATAATAATAATATTTACATATTTATTTTTCCAGGTGGAGTTGCAAAGCGATGGCGAAGGAAGCGCGCGGGCTTCATGCCAATTTCGGCGACTGCGTGGACCAAATTGAGTCCGGCACGGTTTGTACCCACAGCTTTATATAGAAATTTGCGTCGCGATCTGTGAAGCAATGAGACATTCGTGCTCGCAAGGTTGGAGACGCGGATTTGTGAACGCAACTCTCGTGTTGCGCTTTTTTGTTTTTGTTTTGTTTTGCTTTCTGTTTCGTCTCACCGATCGCCATCAATCATTGCGCAATCTGCAACAACCCACTTTGAGAACGATTGCTGCAATAGCCCGAAGTGATGAGGTGGGTGGTGATGTTTGGACGAAACGAGGCGGCTCAAGCGGCGGGTTTGTGATTTGCGGCATTTCGAAAGTCATATGCATGCATTAGTGGAGAGTTTATTGTCGAGTTTCTTCAGGTTTTTAGCGCTGGTTATGAAGCTGAGTGAGTAGCAGGGAAAGTCTACGGGATCAAGCCATGCGTTGGCGTCTTTTGGGTTGTGTATACCGCGGATCGTACGTGGTTGAGACTCGTGACGTGAGTTTAGGTGGGGAGAGTTTGTCGTTTTGTAGCGCTGTGAATCAGTTTGCGTTGTTGCCAATAGCCCTGCCTGAATGATTGTTGCTGGCTTGCGCGTGGGTTTTCATTACTTTGGATGAAGTTAGAAGATCTTGCTTGGTGTTTTTATCTTTGTGTGTCTGTGATGGACTGACAGTGTGTGGGATGGTTGGTTGTAGAAAACAGTGTCGCTCGCGAGGAGTTTGAGTTGTGAGTGCTCGGAGATTTGGCATTGTGGGGAGGCATTTGGAGGTTGATCTGAATGCAATTGAAATCTGCTCCAGAACGTGCATTGTTCCTGCACGCCTACGTATGCATCAAAAGGTTTGTGTCTGGTCGGGCATTCTAGGCTTTCTCGCAAGTTGAGACGCTTCCTTTAACGCGTGATTTGGGAGTGTATTTCGTGGCACAATGTGATGGGCCTTGTCAAGTAATTTCAGTGCGTCTGTGGAGGACGCAGCAACAATGTTGTGGTTATCCAGTGTGATCAAACCTGTGTCTCGATTGGAAAGTGTTCTGTCTATGTTATTTCTCACATAGTTTGGAACAAATTTTGCAGGGACTTGCTATCATTGTGATTTAAATCATCACGTGGTAGAAAGCCTACGGGTAGGTTGGTGTGGGTTAAGATGTCGATCGGGGAAGCCGAGCACGCGGAGTGCCCAAGCCCTGTAACACCATACATTCCCACTTATGTTATGCTGCCGGTAGGAGCCCCGCTACCGTGCTTGCGCTTGTCTTCAAATACAACTGATCTTTCATGATTTCTCTTATTGATGATGATCACTGTATGTTGTGCATTGGCTGTGTAGCTGAGTACTATCAGCAATGAGAACAAGGTGGCTGATCCTGAGAAACTCAAGGAGGATCTCGACAAGTTGAAGCGCGCAAGTGTAGACGGCGTGATGATAGATTGTTGGTGGGGTATCGTCGAGGGGGTGACTCCTCAAGTTTATGATTGGTCCGCATACTACGATTTGTTCAGTATGGTCCGAGACTGCAAGCTTAAATTACAGGTAGCATGTAATCCATTCCTGAAGCCAACCTTCTTGCAGATTATTAAGGATTTTGTCATATTTTCTTGCTCGAATTGGCGCACAGCTGGATCTGAATTGCTCGTTATTTTGTCAAAGTGGTCGATCTTAATGTCGTTTATGAATGATCTTGAGCCTTTTATGGATAATCACCCAGTAGAGTTGTTTTGGACTCAGGCTATAATGTCCTTTCATCAATGTGGGGGTAATGTTGGAGACGACGTCTTCATCCCACTTCCAGCTTGGGTGTTAAGAGTTGGCAAAGAGAACCCAGACATATTCTTCACTAATAGAGCAGGAGTTCGGAACCCTGAATCTTTGACATTCGGTATAGACGATGAGGCTGTATTGGACAGCCGGACTGCCCTTGAGGTTGTGGCCTCTCTTACTCAGATCTCCCCCTCAATTCCAACTTTCCCTACAGTCGCCAGTGTATTCTAGATTCCGGCGGTCACCTAGTTTGTTTCAGTCTTAAAAGAAATGCATTCCAAACCTTGTGTGTTAGATTCAGCTCCTGATTTCTTCAGAGTTTCCATTTATTTTTTTTATCTATTATTTTAAGATAAACGTCTGAGCTATCATATTTTCTTTGTGCCTTAATTAGGTGTATTACGATTTTATGGAAAGCTTTAGGAAGGATATGCAAGAGTTCCTGGAAGATGGCACCATCACCGAAATTGAAGTTGGAATGGGTCCTTGCGGGGAGCTTCGGTATCCGTCCTACCCAGAAACTCAAGGCTGGAAATATCCAGGAACGGGTGAATTTCAGGTTCAGCAAATAACAGCTTATTTTATTTTATTTTTATTTTTATTTAAATGTCTATTACTCAGTTTGTGTAACTTAAAAAGTTTTCAACCATGAATGTAAGTTTAGCAACATTGTGCACATTTTACAGATGCGGTAAAACGGTCAAAGGAGATCTTGTTTAATTTTCGTTTTTTTCGGTTTATGGATTTACAGAAACCTGCGACCTTAGTATTCTAACGGCCCTTTTCGCTGTCAGTGCTGGGACAAATACCTACTGAAGAATTTAAAGAACGCTGCGAATGAGAAAGAACACCCAGAATGGGGCGTGGGGCCAGCAGACGCAGGCGATTACAACTGTACTCCGCACAACTCTGCTTTCTTTGAGGAAGGTCGCAAGTCCCCCTATGGAGAGTTTTTTCTTGATTGGTACTCCAGAGCTCTCATTGAGCATGGCGACAATCTTCTGACGGTAGCGAGGCATGCGCTGGGCAACACAAAACTTGCTGTTAAGGTGACTTTCTCTACTAACTCAGCTCGAAATGATTTTCATCAATTCCAGCACATTTGGATAATAATCCGAGGATAGTTAAGTCTTTCATTAGTGTAATTCCTGAAGGATTTAGTCGGTACGTGACCTAGCCTTGATACTTAACTTAATTGAAAGGTTTTTCACCACAATGAGATATACTGCTAAAGCAGTTTACCTTCCCCGTTTCCTGCGATGATTATTTTTCACGAATTTTTATTTCAATTTCTATTCTTCTGCCCTTGAAAGGTTTCTGGGATTCATTGGTGGTACAAAAGCGCAAGCCATGCCGCTGAACTAGCCGCTGGATATTACAATCAAGCTTCAAAATGTGGATACACCCCCATAGCCAAGATGCTTGCAACGCATGATGCCACCTTGAACTTTACTTGTGTTGAGCTGCGCACCGCCGATGAAACTGTAAAGTTCCCTGGTGCTTTGGCTGATCCTGAAGGTCTCGTATCGCAGGTTATAATACTTTCACCAATTCACCATTCTAATTATGTTTTTCCGAGCCAAAGATCAATTAGTACTTTGTGAATGCCCTCGTACACTCGAAGAGCACAAGAAAATGATTCAACATAAATCGACTCATCTTTTACCTTTCATTTCTTAATTCATTTTGTGTCTCAATCTTTTTCCTATTAGGTTTTGCGAGCTGCATGGGAGCAGGGTGTGGAGGTGGCTGCCGAGAATGCGCTATCATTCTACGAAAAGTCTGGCTATGATCAGATCCTTGTACAAGCAAAGCCTAAAGACTATACGAACCATCATCTTTCAGCGTTCACCTACTTAAGATTGACACCTGAGCTGATGGAGGAGCAAAATCTTGAGGAATTTACCCAGTTTGTCCACAAACTGCATGGTGCGCAATGCTGAACGTTGTCCTGCAAGTTGAAAAGCGCTGTTATGTCATTCAGAACGAGAATCAGCGAGAAAGTTGGGTACACTGCTTCATTCCCGAGATTTGTGAACCAAGTATGATTGCAGGTACAACAATTCCAAGCAGCCTTAACGAAATGCACTGTAGCAAATATTATAATTGGAATGTGCAATAATATTAGACACCTCATCTATATTTCGGTTTTATTCAAGAGAAGTGCTAATTCTTTAGATATTTTGACATGCATCACACATGTGAAACGAATGTCATTGCTAACATTCTGGTTAACATGTGCTTTTAATCAGCAGGACCAGTGAAGGGGAGAAAGATGAAAGAGGGATGTACAGTAGTTGCACAATCTGGTAACATTTTTCATTAGCATAGAGCTATTCCATATTTAGTCATAACAGTAACATTTGTTACCATGTAAAAGCTCATAAATAATGTAGGAAAAGTGAACTTGTCGTCATCTTCAATTTAACTGTCACATTTGACACCCAGTTTTTTTCACAAACTGATGTATTATTTTATAAATATTCTATTGTCTTCATTCCAATTGCATTTGTCAAATATATTATTCACAGACTAATGGTTAATTGATAGTAATAATCGGCTAAACAATATGAGTATTCACCTTAAATTCGTGAACACTTATATTAATGAATCTAATTCTGCTTTCTTCAAAACAGATGAAACACCCAAAGGCATGTTAATCAGAGGAATATTGCAGTCATCTCTCGGGGGAAGTATGCAGCATTCCGCAAATTCATTGCCGTTATATAAGTAAGCGTAAGGCAAGGCTGTCAAGATCTGCAATCCAAGCAGAGATGACATTGAGAAAGCATCTATACAAACGAAGGATGCTGTTCAAAGGAACAAAGCAATTGCGCTGACTGAATCAGTCATCAAAATTTTACGTCATTAGACATCTCACGGGGAAATTACCTGTAGTCGGAGCATTTCCAGGTCAGAGTAGCCACCGAGATGGGAGATGAGGCACCGCAAGACATTTCCGTGCGCCACGAGGAAAACGTTGTGGCCTTCTTTTAAGCGTGGCTCAATGGTCGAGTTGAAGAATCCCACAGACCTTACATAAGTGTCCTGCAGCCACGAATACGGCAATCTCCGTATCACTCCCTCGAGCTCAAACTATCCCGAAAAAGAAAAACAATTTCTTCATGAAATAAAGACTCGCAAAGACAGTTCCGATTAAATTCTAACGGCAAAGAAGCTGCACTACTGCATCTAAATGTGTCTTACTTGTAGGCTCTCTCCATTTGGAGGCCGCGTATCGTAGCTCCGTCGCCACCTCGTCACCGTTTCCTCACCGAACTCTGCAATAGCAGCCGCTTTGTTCAATCCCTGCAGTGTAGCACAAGACAAACAACATGAAATAACTTATGGTTTTTACACAGAATAAAACGAAGCAGAACAAACCAACTGAACTATCAGAGCATGCTGTTAGTATTGGCACAGTGCTTATGTTGTCCTCCACATGAATACAGCTCGAAGTGGCAAGCTTCGGAGTTGTGATTACTCCAAGTTACTTTGAGAGACAGAGAGACACACTGTTCCATACCCCTACATCGTAATTCTTTGTCTTCTAAGTTTGTGCTGACGTGAAGGGAGGGCGTAAGGGAGGAGCGGAGAGCCACTTCGCTACAGAATAGTGCAATTTGTACAAATACTTTTCTCGCTCACAATCGAGCAGTTCAGCCACCCCTGATACCAATTACGTACAGAATATACTGCATAGATTGCTGATTCATCGCAAAATCAGCAAAGAATATCACAAGAAGAGCTTCAGGAGTACCTGGAGATCGCCATAGCAGCGCTCATTAAGCGCAGGGTCCGCGTAGACGGGCACCATTCGGCAGGCCGCCGTTTCGAGCGCCTTCGCCGCAGCGTCGCGTAACCGAATTCGATTCGCGTCGCCCGTCTTCCCCTTACCATAAAACCCCCCCCTCACTAATACTGGCACTCGCTTGAACTTGCTCTGCGTCATTGCAATGAGAGCGGTTTGCTTAGCGCGAACGAGTCGGCTTGTGAAAATGATGTCGAAGTCAATCTCACTTACGGCTCTCCCGCCCGCCAGCGCCTCCTCCACACCCTTCTCCGTCAACGGAATGTCCACATCCCTGAAACCAAATCACAAACTCGAAATCATCAAACTGTTCTGCGTCCCGATCCTCGAATTCGAGCTCAATCTACAGTTTCAAGATACAGGCTGCGTACCCTGTGAACAGCTTCAAGTCATTCCACATGCTTTCGCCTGCCCCACAAACAATTCCCAAAAAACCTATTAATAATAAGGCACCCTGAACTTCAGACTAACGCACCGAATACGCATTTTTCCTACACAAAAAAGAAGATACAAAGATTATCAAATAAAAAATAAGTAAAAATAAAAACCCACAAAACAAAATCCACAAATTCAAAAAATCAAAATTAAAAATCCATATAAAATTCACTACCATGGCGCATGAGTACGAGTTTGCTTTGAACGGCGGGGGCAGTGGAGGAGTCCTTGCGCACAGCCACGCTCTGCTTATCGGGAGGAACGGCGACTACACTGCTACTCAAATTGGCCATCACCGCCACAGACACACAGCACGCGGCCATTCCAATCCAATCCAATCGAATTCAATCCTCGATCACTTCCTCAATCAACCCCAAACTCACTCCCTCAATTGTCCAACCCACGAGCAATCATTCATACTCTGGGAAAACTCTCGCAGCTCGGAAGTCGGGACACAATCACAGCGCTAGTGCGCGACCAGGGAGCTCCAAACCGTGGGGACACGAGACGTGGAATTGCAAGCTCAGCCTTCCCGCAAGCAGAACAACACAAAATATCAAGCGAGGGATGGTGTGGATTCAGGATTCACCGCACGAACTGGATTCGCAACCAACATCTCGCAACCCATTCCATCCACTTCCGCTCCACCATTGACGCTGTCTCCTGCGTTTGCAAAACCCGTCGCAGAAAGCTCCGGCGAGCGAGTGATCTGTGCCGACGAATTCCCCGCAGCTCTGCGGTGAGGAGGGATCCAATTTCCCATCCCCATTTCGACGGATGCTATTCGTAGAGAAATTTGCACCAATTCGTGTGAGTTGCGAGATTTTGCGTAGTCGTGGCGAAGATTAAGTTGCGGGGCTGCGCGGTATGACTTGGGTGCATTGCGAGCAGGCGGACACGTTCCACGTGGCACGTAGGTATTGGATTGGCGGAGAGAATGCGGTCCACGTGGCATGTAACTATCAGGCGAGGATCCCCATCTTGGATATGTTCCCTTGCATTTTTGAAATCCCTCATTGGTCCGTCGTCCATTCTATGGATGCCAAATTCTTGGTAAGAAATGTATTGGATATACAAGAGAGTATATTATGTGAGAACATTTGTATGGAGGTTGATATTTGAAGATATTGACTATAATAAAGATAGGTTGAATTACTACATTCCATATATTTTTGGTAGTAGGTGCCTAGATGGACATATATAAAAGCAAAAATTGAAAAATTTGTATGGACATAGTTCAACTATGCCACAATTGGCCTTAGAGATGTATGACATACATCACAACTGAATTGTGAAGCATCCTTGCAAAGAACCATCTTGTCATCATCTTTTTTGTGATAACATTTCTTCAAGCGCTTACATTTAATCTAGGTTGGCAGCAAAACTCCATCTAGTATTTGGAGTTGAGTTGAGCCATTATTTAACAAAGCTTGAATCTTATAAGATCCCATCTAACATTATCGTATTGTGACACAACTATTTGGTGAAAATATAATCAAAATTTTTTTTCTAATTAATATCTAATCACCTTGATTCAATAACAATTAAAGATATTTAAACATGGCTTTTATAAATGCTTCTTAGTTTATTTTCTTATCTTAATAGCTAGTAGATTAAAAGTTGGTTAGTAATTTTACCTTCTAGGCTATAGAAACTCTTTTATTGCCTTAGAAAGGCCATAAATTGATAAAACTAAGTTAAAAGAGGTAAATAATTAGCATGGTTGAGGATAGGGTTAAGTTGAGGATAGGGTTGGGCTAAAAAATCCCTAGGATAGTTTAGATTGATACCCGGAGGTCGACCATTTGTAAGACATGGTCGAAATCAGACCTCTAGCCACTAAAATGATCTCCTAGGGTAAAATAAGGAGACACTCAAAGTTCGGCAATTAAGATTTGGGAGCTAGATTCAAGTAGATTCTAGAGGTATAAGACTTGTTTTCAGAGGGCTTGGAATGACTTTGCAATTGTTGTTCAAAATCAAAGTTTGAATCAGTGATTTGGAATTTATGCAATATAATTAGGACTAGCAGTCTCGATTAGTTTGTGCAATTGATGTCACGTCTATGGTTCAAAATTTGATAATACTTGGTTGATTGGATGTGTTAAGTATGTGTAAATTTTTATGTGCATCTAACAATGCAATTGGGAGATATTTGGATTTTGATATAAGAAGGTATTAGAAGTTGGCAGTTTGGGGTTAAATAGGATTTCTATGATATCTGAAGATCCATAAGTTGGATCAAGGTGAAATTTGGCGTAGTGGTAGAAGACTTTAAGATCAAGCTAAATATTGATTTTGAGTTGAAGTTAAGAATTGGAGAAGGAGAAATTGCTACTAGAACATTTGCATCAACTTTCAAATTAGCTGCCAAGTAACATTAGTGTGATTTTTGGGCTTTTTTTCAAAATCTATAAGTTGGATTGGGTTGAATTTTTGTGAGCATATATACGACTTATAGTAGCATTTGTGTGCAAAATTTTGTATCGAGTAGATGATTAGATTAAAAGTTATAATTCACCAAAATTCATTGACTAGAATTACGGCTTATAAAGAGAAATTAAAATTGCCAAATTATGAAAGTAACAAGATAATTGGAGTTTATGTATGGTTGAGGTTTCTAAGAAGAGTGTTTTTGAGCTCTTTGTATTGGCTTTAAGCACTTTTGAATTAAAATTCGAAATACATCCTTCTTATATGGATAAAATCTATTAGTGTTTTTTGAATATTTATAAAATACAACTTCACCTTCCACAGCTAGGTGCTTGGTGCATTCCCAAAGAAGACAATACGTCTTAAGGCAATGTGTATAGAGCTTCTTTGGAAACTCCAAGTAACAACTATCATAGAATAATACCAAACATCATTTAATAATGACTTGTTTTAATAACTTCTTGTCATATTAGCTCTTTTAATATTTTATTTATAACTACAATCTTATAGAGGGCTCTTTTACATGCTTAATTCAATAAGGTGATTTAATGGACTCTTTTCAATATATCTTTTTATTCTTCTAAACTCTCAAATTGAGTAATTATGGATGCTTGTAATTTGAACTCTACTAGTACCACCAATTGCTAGCCAAATACTAAGAAAAAATGGTTGTGCCCCATTATTGTCTTATATGCTAAGTCATTAGCATAATTGGTAGCAAAAAGCTTGATATCTCAATTAGTTTTATAGACAATTGAAGTAATATTGAGAATCTTCTCTATCACTTGATTGAAATGTCTGGTCAAACCATTTGCTCTTGAATGATAAAACATAGTTTTTCTATGCTTCACTAGGTATATTTTTGTGAGCTCTTTAATTATCTTATTCAGTAAATATGCCCTTTTATTGCCCATTAATTTCAGCAGGGGATTAAACCTTGTAATAATTTGCTCATAGAGAAATCTAGCAATGGTGACACCATCATTTCTCAATGTTACTTTGGCTTCTACCGACTTTGTCACATAATCCGTGGCTAAGTTAATATATCTCTTCTTTCTTCTTTTAATTATTGATGTGATAATTCCTATAAAATCTACCTTTCATTTGTCAAATAGAGCTAGTAAAGAGATTGATATCAATGAATGTTGCATAGACTTTAGTAGTTGCTCCTACCATTGGCAAAGATCACAAGTTTTCACACATTTGTATATATTTTGATAAAGAATAATGTACTAATAACAAGTTGAATGGATCTTTTGTAAACTTACATTTGCAATATAGTAGTTGCTATCTTCTTTTTCATGCAAGGCACTTATTACAAACCAAGTCTCTTTTTTCTCCAAAAATGTTGGAACATCCCTATCAACTCTTTGCTTAGTTAGGATTTAGTTAGGATTTGTTTAAAATTTTATTAAGATTTATTTAGAATTTATTTAGGATTAATTCTAGAATTTAATTAGAATTTCTATAGAATTTCATTAGGATTTTTAAAGGTTTATTTAGATTAGGATTTAATTTGAATTTACTCTAGATTTTTTAGTATTTATTTAAGACTTTTATTTTTAGTATATATATATATATTTTTATTATTTCTTTTATATTTTTATTTCAATTATTTTTTGAAGGTTTATTTATAATTTAATTATAAATTTTTTATAACTATTTTTTATAATTTATTTAAAATTACTTAATAATTGATTAAAAATTGATTATGATTGCTAAGGTTTAATTAAGATTCATTTAGAGTTTTATTAGGATTATTAAATTTTTTATTGTTGAAATTTTTAATTTATTTTCTTTAGCTAAGTTGAAAAATCCAACATTTGGTGCCTACCTATATTATTGAAAGAGCTAGGTCTCTCCAATTTGAAATCTATTCCTAATTCATCAATAATCTATTTTTCTTTTCTATCTTTCTATGTTCTTATAGTAATATTTTTATTATATTTTGATACTTAATTCTTAGATTTTTTTTATAATTTTTATTCAAAATTTTAGATTTTTAAATTTAATAATTGCTAGCTCTAGTTTTTGCTCCATCAAGTTCTTTAATTAATAAATCTATAATATTTTAGAATCTTTTGACTTCATAAAAAGATGAACATAATATCAATATTTTTTTTATTCTTAATTTGATCTTGTCATTTATGAGCTTTACTTATTTGTATATACCATTCTTTTTTCTAATAATAGATCCAAATTATACCATTGGCCACTTCTTTCAAAAGTTAGCTCTTCCAAAATTATCACATTTTGTCTTTTGGAAAAATTTAGTCTTCTCAACCTTCTTTGAATGTATTTGGAGCTTGGTTGGATTAAACAGTTCCACCCTACCCTTCTTCCTATATTCCCTCCTATGTTGGTCAGACAATTCTCCTTGATAGTATTGTATTACATGTATTCTTGTTTAAAAATGCATGGGACACTTAGTTGTGGAAGGTAAGTAGAAATGCAACAACAATCCTATCAAGTTTAATACACTTTTGCTAAAATTTAAGTAATCTTTAATAAGCCTAATCAAACTTTAATCAATCAAAATAAATTTAAAAGAAATTACAAAAGAAATACAAAGAAGTTATAAATTTATTTCAAAATAATATAATTAAAAATTCATAAAGATACATAAAAATAAAAATTAAAGAAATAATAATAATCTTTAAAAAATACTATAAATAAAATTTTTAAAAGAAATAATAAAGAATCCTAAATAAATATTTAAAATAAATATCCTAAATAAATTTTAAATAAATCCTAAATAAATCCTAATTAAATTTTAATTTAATAATGATTAAAATCCTAATAGATCTTAATCGAATTCTAGATCAAATCCTAATTAATTCCTAATTGAAGCCCTAATTAAAATCCTAATGAACCTTAATCAAACCTTAAATCAAATTCTAATTAAATTCTAATTGAAATCTTAATAAATCCTTATCAAATTTTAGGTCAACTCTTAATTAATTTCTAATTAAAATTCTAATAAATATTAATTAAATCCTAGGTTAAATTCTAATTAAATCTTAATTAAAATCCTAATTGAAATCCTAATAAATCTTAACCAAATCCTAAATCAAATCCTAATAAAACTTTAATGAAATCCTAAATTCTAATCAAACTCTAAATCCTAGATCAATCTTAATTAAATCCTAAATAATTCCAAAAAAACCTTGATTAAATATTAATCAATTACTATAGCTATTTGAAATCTCAATAAATATTAATTTAAAGATAGATCTTGACTAAAATTTTATCTAAGCTTTAATTAACAAATAATTAATAAATAAATTTTTTTTGAGAAGAATTGGACTCACCAATTGCAAAAAAAGCTCCTAAAACCTTTTGGTTGTTAGCCATCTTCTTTCTTAGACTTCAATTTTGATTTTTCAACAAAGATTTTTTTTTGCTGAACTATTTAATTGCTCCAAAATTTGGATTATGTATATATATATATATTCAAATCTAAATTGCTCTCACTAATTTTTGCTTTAATGAAACTAGTAGATACTACCAAATTGCAAAATCTTTTATTGTCCCTAAATTTTAATTATTTAAGTCCATAATCCACAAAAACTTATATATTCTTCAATCTAAATACTTAGTTGATTTAAAATTTTTTATACATATTTTCAACAAACACAACAATAAACTTTCAAATTTTTACTTGTAAATATGCTACAAAATCCACAACATCTTAAAATTTGTAAATTTATTTTTATTTTTCAAAATCTAAACCCACCAAGTACATCACTAACTTTGATTAATAAAAGAAATTTAGAATCATTGTAGGTATATGGTTTTGTATTTTAGAAATTGATTTTGATTTAGGTTCATAACTAGTCTTCTCTAGATATCAATTTTTGGTAATTTGAGATAATATTTACTTAAATCTATTGTTGATTTTTTCTTAAAAATTCTAAAGTTATTAAATTATCTTATTTACTTTGATTTGATATATTTATGCTTTTATAAAGTAAATAGAATTTCTTTCTATAAAAAATAATATTAAGACTAATTTTTTTATTATCTTCCTATCATTTATTCTTATTTTTTATTACATCTTTTTACTAGGTTCTTCTATAATAATATCCATATTTTTATTTTTTACCATATAATTATGTTATTATATGACAATAGTAGTTCTATTATTGGTTTCAAAGTTTATTCAGAACCTTTCTTTTAAAACCTTCTATAAGGCCTCAACTTTAGGCCAACCTTTGAATGAAAACAAAATATTTTAGAAGATTCTTCTAGCACCTCTTTTCTTTCATAAAGCATTAAGCCATAGCCTTGATTAAAATTGACTGCTAGTACTTATTTTAGACACTTATTCTTCCTTGGTGCTTTGCAAAAATAATAGTCATTTATTGGCAATGAAGATAGTTTATAATTTGGATAGATTAAGCTAATGGTGCCAATTACATGGTTGCTCTTCTAAAAGTGTAGCTATGGATGTTGGACTATGTCCTTGAAATTCATTCCTATTTTAGAAGGTAATTCAACTTCTTTAAAGCTTTAAAAGAAAACACTTGAATTTAGGTTTTTAGAGAATCATTAGTGAAAATACTTGTTTAATTGAAGACAACTTCTACCAACAAAGTTCTTATTTAACTACCACATCTTATATAATTTTGGTAGTAGGTGCCTAGATTGACATGTATATAAGCAAAAATTTAAAAAATTGTTTAGACTTAGCTTAACTATGCTGTAATTGGCTTTAGAAATATATGACAAATACTTTATTACTTTTGAATTTTAAGTTGTTACAAACAATGTGCTACCATGGCCAGCAAATATGTCATCCATAAGCACAACATCTTCAATTTGACTTTGATTCTTCATATTGTCAAAGACCAAGATAGTTTTATTCTCCATGAAGAATGTTTTCAATATTTTGTAAGCTTCTTTCAAATATTTTTCTGATTTTTATTGGATCTTAAATTATTGTAAAATATTACAAGAAATTATATAGCAATGATGATTACTTTCAATGCACGCTACAAAATATAAAACATTATATATGTCTTATACATCAATCATTCTAGCATTTGTTATAGTAGTCTTATATATTCCATCCATTCCAATAAGTTACAATGACTTCATTTTATTTGGACATTATTGTCTCATTTGTAATAAATGTTATGTTTTACAAAATATGTTTTTGTCAAATAAATCAACTTGCAATTAAAAAATTTACTTATAAATTAGTAAAGAAATTAAAATGATATATGTACTATATTTTAATCTAGACTTATTAATCTAAGCTCATAATAAAGCATCTAAATATTATTATAGCATAGAAGAATGTGTACAAGTATAAAATATAATCAATAAAATTAATTTAATATATACTTTTTATATTTTTTAATATAAGTCTTATTAATAGAAATTTATTATGTATTTGATAAAATTCTATGTTTTGATGAAAAATATTTTTAGATGCTCTAAAAGATGGCACATTTGACACACTAATTTCAAATATTTTTTTTCTTAAATAATTTCAATCTTTTACAGGTATTTGCAAACTTTGGCCAACATTCTTTGATAAGCTTTATCAAGTCATTATAATTTAAAGGTAAGTTTGATCTTTTATTTTATTTTTTATTTTTATTTTTATTTTTTAATTTTGTCTAATTTTACTTTCATCCCACAAACATCACAAAATAGATCTTTTTTTGAAAGGATTTTAGAACATATTCTTCCAAATGAATAAAGATAAGCTTCAAAAAGACACATTGCTATGGTTTGAAAACTATTTTTTAATTCTTATAGAATCATATATTTGAGACTATTATAGATGTAATTATTCTTTGTGGCTTTTGGATTTCTTCCAACTTCAATCATAGACATTCTAAAGTCAATCACTTTTATAATAGTATGTCAAAAAATCATAATTATAATCTTTTACTCCACAATATCAAACAAAATATTCTCAAGCTTTTGATTACAATGTTTAAAATGCATATTATGTAAGTAATATATATATTTTTTAATTTGATGTATAATATTAATAAAAAATATAAATTACTTCTTTTTCTTCTTCCAACATATTGCTCAAATGTTTCATGATATATTGCAATATCAAAAGTAGCAAATATGAGGTCTTTAAATTCGTAGAAATAATGATTTAAAAATACATCACTTATTTTATTACAACAATAATTTAAATCCAAAATTAGTTCTTCAAAATTATTTCTCCAAAATTCTCTTTATTATTCAATTTGAAAATAGATTCTTTACACCAATTGATTTTTGACACTTTTCTATTAAAAAAATATGATTCATATAATATAAAAATAGCTCACTCAATAAAATTCTATTCTCTAATTTATTATTGGTGCAAGTCATTAGGTGGTCAAAAATCTTTTTAAATGTTTTTTTTTTTTTTTTTTTTTTTTTTTAATTTTTTTTAAAATTAAAAAATCAATTTTTATTCAATGATTTTTTTCTTTATTAAAACCTTAATTTTTTCAATATAAATTCTAGATTGTTCTCAAGTATTATAAAAAATATCTTATATATTTGATATTTTTTCATATTTTTTATGGTATTTGAAAATCTCGACAGGAAAAGACCATATAAATAGCTCCAAACCATGAATATATTGCTTTTATAATTCTAAAGAATATTCTATAAAAAACCAATAAAATAATATTTATATTTTATCTTGTCTCCATCTACAAAAAATTACATAATAGATTTGTTTGGTATTTCAAAAATATTTATCAAACACTCTTTTATACACATTATCCCACAAATCATACAATTTTTTCATCTTACAAATTAAATCTACATTTCGAAATCTAAATCATTAGTATTAAATAATTCTAAAACTATTATTTATTTCTTTATTCAACCTACAAATTTAGTATAAAAATTACTAATCTTAAATCATAATCCTAAATTTTAAATGACTTCTACTTCAAGAAATCTATCTAAAAATATTTTATACATAACTAAATTAATCTATCAATAAGATGCAAACATGCTTCATAAATTTATAATAATAATATAATATCATAACATAAAGTTTCTTAAATGCATCCACCTTCTTTTAATTGAATCAAAAAGCCAATTTAAGTTTTAAAAAATATCTAATCAAATTATATCTTTTGTATAACTAAGTAACTTCAACAAAATGTTTTATTAAATATTTTAATAAAAATAAATTTTAACCATCTTATGTTCTTTTCAACTTTAGTTTTCTACCAAGTATATCATAAATAGGAGTCATTTGTTTGGTTTTCTTAATTTTACATATACTCCTATATGTCTTTTATTTCAAATATAAAGTTACAAAAACCATATACTATACTTCCTAATGAAAACAACAATATCTTTACTTTTTAGACCTAATAGTATTTATCACATTAATCCATCACTAAATTCTTGTAATCTCTAATTTTCTATAAAATAATATAAAAAATATAAATAATAAATATAATAAAAATATCACTCTATAAACTAATTCAAAACTCTTTCTATGTCTATATTTGTATTCATTCTTCCAAATTGGCCGACTATTAGGTAAAAATACATTGTCTTTAAAAAAATATAAATACTTCTATACAAAAAATTCATCCACAATCAATAATATATTCCAAAATTGTTATTTTATATCTCTCAAATAGTTAATCAAATTACATTTATATATATTTTTAATAAAATATTAAAATTTTTTACTTTGATTATAAAATTGAGATCTATATTTATAAAATATAATTTATTAATTTATATTTAATTTTTTTCAATTCTTATTTATAAAATAATTTTTTTTACTTTTAATACTTACTAAATATAATATAATAGTTTTTTTTTATCTCTAATAATAAATAAAATTTTTTATAAAGAATAAATAATAAAATATACAAGAAGCCATTAAGTCCCTTAAAAACTATTCCTATGTACTTGCCTTTAGGTTGCAATCCATACAATCTATCACATCCTTAGCAAACTAATTTTTAGTTTAATCAGATTTACACAATTGCCTATTTTTTGAAGAAAGTATGGAAGGCATAGCAATCTTTGTTGAATATTCTAGTAGCAATGCTATTTGCTCCAAAGACATCAACATATAAAATCTACTTTAGCAATTGTCCCACAACTCAATATACCATGTGACTTTGTAACTCAAGCCAAGGTGTTAATTCTTACTAACAAATATATACAAATCAACTTATTTTAAATCCAAACCATCTACAAAATCTCATTGTCATCTCAATCACCACATCAATTTGGCCTTAATAATGTTATTTTGAATTACTTGTCTTCATATTATAATCTATTTAATCCACCTTTTTCTTAATATAATACTATTTAGTTCAATTGAATTTATACAACTAAATATTATCTTAAAAAATGAGGCAAGGCATAACAATCTTTGTGAAGTAATCTATTTATATTGACTCTTATACTAAAGAAAGCAATGTCACAAAGTATAGGCATGCATGTTAGAGATAAAGCACACACCTTTTAAAAATTATTAGGCAAAGCAAACAACTATATTTGAATCTATATGAGATTCTATTTACTTGGATAAGATCATGCTCTAAATGAAGATGAGATTGATCAATGCATCTCAATTATAAGATGAATAAAATATTAACAAAGACACTTATAATAAATTGATATAAAAATGCTTGTATCTTATAGATGGCTATCATTGTGTTACAATCTTACTGCTTGCTATATCCACAAAATTGCTACATATTGTCAATTATTAAAGTAGCTACATGTGCCATGGTATAAATAGTCTTGACAAAGAATAGATTCGTCATATACAAAAAATCATACCAATTGTATTCTTTATATCATAGCTCTAAAATATGGAATTGATTTTAGATGTTTGAATACAAAAAATAGATCTTTACACCTAAACGCAATTTTTATAGAAGTCTTTGTGAACAAAGCAGTGTCAACGTCAAGTATTAAAGCCAAAGGTGAAAAGTTGATCCATCAACTAATTAGCAAGGAACAAGAGTTGCAATCAATCACAAGTTAGAAAAAAAATGCAACATCTATAAGTAGATTGGAGATTATAAGGTTCATACATTAGATAGAAGAGTTTAAAAGAATGACAAAGTCTAAAAGTATCATTATGAATAAAATGTACTATTCAACTTGTTGATTAATTTTAAATACAATTTTATTTAAATAATTAAGAAAATTTGTAAGTCTTTTTTTTTATTTTTTTTTATTTTATTTTTTTATTTTTATTTATTTTACTATTGGTTTAATACATGATATATATGATTCTTTATACAAAAAATTAATATTAGAATTTTATCATGTTCATGAATTATTTTAATATTTTTTTCTATTTTAATAAATAATTTATTCTTTTAAATAAATAAATAAATTTATATTTATATTTATATATATATTTTTATATATTTTAAATTTAGAAATATTTTATGTAGATTCAATTTGATACTTTTATATCTTAAAGTAAAATAAACCATTTTATTTTATTTTATTTTATTTTTTGTATTTTTAATTTTCTCATTTATAAGTATAAAATTATTATTTAAAAATCTTCTATCATATTTTTTTCTATTTCTTAGATTTAGATAAAATTCAATGCTTACTAGTTTGTATCTATAATTTTATTTTTTTATTTGATTATTTATATATTTTAAATTTTAAATTTTTTTATAGTTATTTTATTTATTTATTAATTTTTAGAATGGTTGAAATTAAAATTTATTTCTTTGATAGATTGATATTATTAAAATACATATGTTTTATATTTTATATTTTTTTAAAGTTGGTTCTTGTAATCCTTTTAAATTGTTTTTTATCTTGTAATCCTTTTAAATTGTTTTTTTATCTTAATGATGATAATTCTTATATAAATTTGGTTACAACACACACACACACATATATAATAATTATAGAAAAATCTTATTTAAATTTTATTAATTTTTAAAAGTCTAGAAATTACAAATTTAATAAAAATTTATATTAATATTAATATTTTATCTTTTAAATGGTTAATAATAAAAAAAGCTAAATTTTTTAATTTTTTAAAGATTTCTTTTATTAAAAATAAAAAATAATACTTTAAATTCTTAATTAGTTAAGTTTTTATTAATCTTTTGATATTACAAATCTTTGGATTGTTAAATCAAGTCATGTCTTAGACCATCCTATCTACCTACTTGAGCTTCCAAAACTCTAAATTGTAAAAATAAAAATGTAGATTTATTTTAAAAGTAAAATAAAAATTAATTAATTAATTGATAATCTAAAAAAATTTAATCTTACCTTTTAGAAACCTTATAACTCCTAAAATAAAAACATGTTCAAATTTGTAATTAAACCATTAGAAATAAAAACATTTAAAAGTAGGTCAACTTAAGACTTTGTAATGAACATGCAAAATTATTTTATAATATTAATATATTTCTAAATCTAAATCTTAAATTTTTATAAATAATAATTCTAAATAATTATTTTAAATATAAATTTTAAACAATTTCTAAGCATATATTAGTTTCAACTTTAATTTTTATTCAAAAGTAAAAAATTATTTATTTAGTTATTTTAAACATCTAATATTCTTTAAGCTATAAAAAATTGAGAATTCTAAATACATCATTATAATCATAAGTATTATAATTGATAGAATTGATAAATAAAATGATTAATATAAATAAAATTTCAACAAAAAACCATCAAATAAAAGCTTTTATAATTAAAGAAACTAAAAATTAATAAAAAATTCTATTATCACTACTAAATTAGTTGATCTTAAAAATAAATATTTTCATAAATTGAAACTTAAAACAGAATGTACTTCTAATATTAAAGAAACAAAATATGTCAAGTTCTTAATATCTACCAATCTAATAACTTCTAAAATAATATATATTATACAATTGCACATTAAAAATCCAAATTACAAAAGATAACAAATTCAAATCTCACAAAAAAACTACTTATTACAAAATTAATTTTAAAGTAAAAAATTAATGTGTATAAACTTATACATCTAAAAACTTATTGAATATATTATTCATGTTTTTTTATGTAAATACCGTCATATCTTATTTTTATAAATTCTATTTTTATATTAATAAATCAATTTATATATACATAATTTTTTTTGTTTTAAATTATATATATTTAAGAAATTAAATTAATACATCTTTAATTAAAATATTTATCAAATATTTTAATAATCTTATACTATAAAAATATTTATAAGACAAAAGTAAGGTTTTATTAAGATTTTTAAAATTAGAAATTAATGTAGATTTTAATTTATAGCATTTAATTACTAATAATGACTTTATTAGAAGAAAAATAAAATAAAAATAAATTATACATGCATAAGAATATATTAATATAAAATACATATTTTTAGTATCTATAATTAATTAAATATTTAATTTTAATTTTATGAAATTAAGCATTAAAGCCGTAAAAATTCTAAAAGATAATTCAAAAAAATACTCTTAGTATCAACTAAATAGAACATATATTATGTTTTAAAATATTTTTCTTCTTCTATCCTTATGTAGAAAAATCTAAGAATGTATCTTCAACTTTTAATTGAATTATTATAAGAATAATTAATTATATAACAAGAAAATCTATCATTTTATATCTACACACTTGCACAAATATAAATATCAAGGATATGAACTGGAAGAAGATGCATAAATCTGAAAAATTTGTATTAAAAGAAAAGTGATAAAATAGCAATAAAGTAGTATGTATATTAAAAAGAAACTAGAATAGCTATTTCCAAAAGATTAGGAAACTAGAGACTCTTAAATCTAGATTAGAAGTAAGAAAAGAATTAACAAGAGTGAAGAGGGCTTCACTCTTGCCTCTATATATACTATCTAACTAGGAGCTATGTGGCAATATTCTATAGGACCTCTAATATGTGTTGACTTTACAAGACACATGTTTTAGCTTACAAGGCAAATTTTCTA
Source organism: Physcomitrium patens (assembly GCF_059467195.1). Lineage (NCBI taxonomy): Eukaryota > Viridiplantae > Streptophyta > Bryopsida > Funariales > Funariaceae > Physcomitrium > Physcomitrium patens. Next base: position 6,055,700 of record NC_143429.1, read on the forward strand.
CATGTGGGCGACATAATTAGCTTGTTTTTTAAGCTACCAACATGTGTGGCATATGGCCAACTTGTTGACTATGTCTCTAACCTAAAAAGTCAATTAAAGACACCTATAAAGTCAAAGTAGCATCTATAAAGCTTTTAAGAAGCTTGTATAGAAGATATTATGGAATTAATTAACTTTTACCTATTTTTATCTAAATCATATAAGTAATTATTGGTTTACATTTGTATGTCCATGACATTACCCCCTCTTCTAGGGATGAGTTCCATGAGGAGCGGTCTTCATATGTTGAAGAAATCCAAGATGCGACAAATTGTGTTTGCCACATAGTTTAATCTTTGTTCTCTTTGAGGATGGTTGATAGGCCCTTTCAATCATCAATAGTGTCTCATATCAAGGTGAGAAGACCACTATATTATTTGGTCGTTGTTGAGGCCTTCGTAACTTTGTTCAAATAAAACATTTAGAATACCGTCAAAAATTGTTCCTACCTTTAATAAAATCACCAAACATCAGAAGTCTCTTCCAAGGTCATGATACCAAACTTGTTGTATCTTGCTATGTGTTTGAGGAAAGACATGTTGTTCTTGAGGATCTTCATCTCGATTTTGTCATCTTGAAGATTGAGACAAACATAATGTCTCATCTTATAAGTCTGCAAATGAAAGTTATTGAGTTGAATTTGTTGGTTGTTGGTCTTCCATCTCCTTAGCGTCACAAATACATAGAAGCTATAGAAAAAGATAGAAAGTAGAATGTAATATTTCATGAACCTTTTTTCTTTCATAACAAAGACTTATTATTTTTTTATTTTGATTTAGATGAATGTCTTTGATGAATAGCTTCCATCGCCTTTGCTGTATTTATAAGATTCTTTACTAGCTCCCATATATGTTCACTAATATCATATATGCACCAATGGACAAGATATTTCAATTTATTTCGGTGCCACCTTGAGTTTAGAACTTCTTCCACTTCAAATTTTTTATTATTGTCTACTTCTATAAGAGGAGGTAGAGCTTGTCTTCTTCGTATGTTTATAGTCATGTATAGTTCAAGAAGAGATACGTAGAAGATATGATGGATCTTCATTACATTCGATAGATATAATCAACAAGAAATTGGATTGATTTGGGGACAAATAAGAAAAGGTCCAAGCTTATAGTAGTCCAACTTATCACAACGACAAGTAGTCTTGATATTACAAAGAAGCAACCATACCTTGTCACCTACATTGAATTATCATTGTTCCTTTTGATAGGCATCCGTGTTGATCTTTTGTCATTCTTGAGCTTCTTTTAATTGCACCTTCATTGTTGTATGTAGCTCTAATAAACGATTTGCCAAACCTTCTGCCACAAGATTATGAATTTTTGAAAAGTCAAAAATATCAAGTCTTAGATGGTAACCATAATTGGCAAAAAAAAGAGTTTATTGTATAAAAAATGTATCATATTATTATAAGAAAATTCTACCAATGTCAAGAGGAACCTTCAATTTTCATGTTGATAATTGATAGTATACCTTAAGTATTACTCCAAAACCTAGTTTATGTGCTCTATCTGTCTATTAATTTGAGAATAAAAGATCGAAGAAAGTTTTAAGTCTACCTTTAAAATCTTAAAAAGAGTTTTCTAAAATCTTGATACAAATTGACTCCTCCTATTTGATATAATATCTTTTGAAAATTCATGATATTAATAGATATTATCAAAGAGAAGCTTGGTATTTTCTTCACCTATAATAGATTTTGTGCATAGTACAAAATGTGCTATTTTGATAAAATGATCTACTGTCACAAATATAGAATCATATAATCTTGAGACTTGAAGATCCATAATAAAATCCTTAAAAATAGAAGACTACAATTGTTCTAGAATAGGTAATAGTTGAAGAAGTTCATAAAGTAGATACTAAGGAGTTTTTGACATTGAACAAATGTCACACGATTGAATAAAGTCTTTTACAACCTTCTACATTTGCAGCCACCAAAAATCTCTCGATATTAGCTCCAAAGTCTTATTGTATCTAAAATTTTATGCTACTGAAAAGTCGTGACATGCTTGAAAAATATGTAAATATACTTCTCCTTGTGGCACATATAAGCATCCTTCGAAATAAAGTAGGTTGTTTTTGAACTCAAACTTAAAAGTATCACGAGACTTAGAAGAAGTATTCTTGTTATCATGAATTAGAGGATTAGAAGACATACTTGATTGAATTTGTTTAAAAAAAGTTGAATCAATAGTCAATGTTGATTTCACTACTTGAAGATGAAATTATTCTAGCTTCAATAAAATTATTTTTTATTAATCAAAAGCTACATTTTCTTCTTTAAATACAAGATAAGAATGTATAGAAAGAGCATTGGACAAATCTTATTGTTTTTCTAGCCAATAAGTGATATTGAACTCAAATATTGACAAAGACATGCTCCAACAAGCTTGGCAATGATTCAAACACAAGCTGACATGAAATACTCAAGGTTCTTATGTTCCATATACACAATGACTAAACTAGAAGCACCTTCTAGACAATGATGCCATTCTTGGAAAGAATCCATAATTACAAGAAGCTCTTTATTGTGGATCTCATATTTAATCTTGGATGCTAAACATTTCTTGCAATGAAAAGCTATTAGGTGATATTTATTATTTATTCCTATTTGTGGTAATATGGCACTCAAAGCAAAGTTTGATGTATTTGTTTCCATAAAGAATGCTTTAGAGAAGTTAACACGATATAAGATTGGTGCAAAAACAAAGGCTGTCTTTAAAGCTTCAAATATTGCTTCCGCTTCTTGATTCCATTGAAGTTTTTTTTATAAGTCAAATATGTAGGCAAAGTTAAAATTTGAAAAAAATTCTTAATGAAGATCCAATAGTAATTGACAAATTCCAAAAAACATTAGACATCTTGGACCATTTTTGAGATCTTTCAATTCATAATAGTTTGAACTTTCTTAGGATCCATCATAAGTCCATCATTTAAAATAATTTAACCTAAGAATTCATACTTGAGTAGTGTAGAATTCATACTTTTCTATCTTGGCATAGAGTCTCGCATCTCTTAATTTTTGTAACAAATGACAAACATGAAGATCATGTTCTTTTATGTTCTTAGAATAGATCAAGATGTCATTAAGATAATAGACAATAAAATCGTCTAAAAATTCTAAAAAAATATCATTCATAAGATGTTGAAAAGCTGCTAGTGCTTTTGTAAGTTTAAAAGGCATGATATTATATTTACAATTTCCATACCTGCTTCAAAATGCGATCTTCCATTCATCTCTTTTTTTGATGCGTATCAGATTATATGCTTCTTGTAGATCTATTTTTGTATAGATTTTGACTTCATTCAAGTAATTAAGAAATCCAAATATTAAAAGAAGTGGATACCTGTTCTTAATGGCAATCTTATTGAATCTTTGATAATCAATATACATCTACAATGATTCATCTTAATTTTTTATAAATAGAATTAGGACTCATGCTAGAGATTTGGAATGGCATATGAAGTTCTTGGCTAAATTTTCTTAAATATACTCCTTGAGTTTGGCTAACTTATTTTGTGATAATTTATAGATTAGTCCAAATGGCGGTTGTACTCTTTCTTAAAGGTCAATTAAGTAGTCATAGGGATGATGTTCTAGAAGAGTACCTGCATTTTTTTTTTCAAATACATCTTGAAAATCCTAATATTGGTTTAGAATACCACTTGAAGTCTTTGCACTATTAGAAATGGATGTGACATAAATGACACAAGATGATCCTTCTTTTGTAGCATGTAAGAAAGCTCTTGCATCTACAAATATAGGTTTAATTATACTAGGCTTATGATTTTTTACTTGATTAACTATACTCTTGGTTATACTTTTAGAAAAGTCCAGAGTACAAGAAATCCAATCTACTTGAAGGCTATATTTTTTTAACCATGATAAACCTAAAATGGTTAGATTAGAGAGAGATCTAATGATATTAAATACCAAAAAGTTATTACAACCATTAATTATTACTTCTATGGAAAAGATTTCATGGATAACATCTCCAAAAGACAACATGTGACCATCTATGACTTCTATGTCAACAGGTTTAGTTTTTCTTATTAAAGACATGTTAAGTCTTTTAGCAAATTCTTCATTTAAGAAACACGTTGAAGCTCCTGAATCTAATAAGGCAAGGGCTTTATAATGTATATGTCCTAAAATAATATTTAATGTAAAACAAGAAGAGGGTTTTGAGGAGAGAATAAGACCTTTATTGGGTATTGTACAAGGTTCGAGCTACACAGTCCCTATTGTAATTGGACAAACTCATTTTTTAATATATTGGTTTTTTTGACATTTGTACTCCTTGTTTTATAATTGTGTTGTTTCTTTGGACAATGTTGAGTAGTATGCTTAGGTTCTCCACAATATAAGCACAATCCTTCTTGATATTGACAAGTCTTTTTTTTGTTGAATAAGACGTTTGAAACTTACTGCATCAATTTGCATATCCTCTACTTTTGAATGCATGTCTTGAAGACGCATTGGTGTTGCCATTGAATTATAGTAATGTTGAGGCCCACTTGTCTGACTCTCAGATCAAAATTTGAAAAGTCAATTGTTACACTTCATACCAAAGTCAATTGCTTGACTCAATATTTGAAGATCAAGTAAGTTGACCATCAATTTCTTTACCTCATATTATAATCTATAGAAAAATTGGCTAAGAAGTGTAGTATCATTTTACTTGATATTAGTTAAAAGTTGTCAAAATTATTAAGCATATAATATTATGGATCAATTGCCTTATTGCAAAATATGGATCTTGTTGATTACAACATGAAATGCATCATGTTCTCCATATATGGATCAAAACTCTACTATAAAAGCTTCTAAATTATTCAATATTGAATCTCGTCATTCAAAAAAGGATGAAAACCATGATAATGCTGAACTTGAAAGAAGTATACTAATGAATCTAATTTGTGATCTTGGAGTTGGATAGCTTTGGCATTGAAGTTCAATCATAAGTTATACTTGATTGAAAAAACCTTCAAAACTTAGATCTTGTACTATCAAACTTGTTAAGCAAGGCAACTCTTAGTTATCTAATATCGAAAGGATGTTCCATCATAGGAAAAGAGACATGATTGGATGTAAATATTGAAGCAGCTTCAATCATATCTATATCATCACTTCTTACTATTCTTGTTACTTTTTATAATGCTAAACTGAGTTGATGTATTGTAAGCCTTAACTCCCTCAATTGTTCTTGCATTTGTGCCATTGCACTCTTCATTTCAACAAGCTCTGCCATGATAATACTTTAAAAATAAATATCTAATATTGTTCAAGACAAGCACAAAAAAGGACTTAAGAATAAAGAAGACACTAAAAATAATATTAGTTTAGAATAAGATAATCTGCAACTTCTAATATACTTATGTCTTATCAAGAAAAAAAGATAATCCACTCTTAATCAAGAGAAGAAAAAACTCTAATATTGTGGGTGTACTCTTGTCAATTTGTCAAAGACGTGAACTGAAAGAAGATATATAAACTTGAAAAAAATTTATTAAAAGAAAAGTGACAAAATAGTAATAAATTAATATGTATATTAAAAAGAAACTAGAGACTCTTAAATCTAGATTAGAAGCAAGAAAAGAATTGATAAGAGTGAAGAGGGCTTTATCCTTACCTCTATATATACTATCTAATTAAAAGCTATGAGGGAATGTTCTATAGGACCTCTAATATGTGTTGACTTTCTAGGACACATGCCTTAGCTTACAAGGCAAGTTTTCTATGTGTGAGCAACACAGTTAGCTTGTTCTTCAAGCTACCAAGACGTATGGTATATGGCCAATTTATTGACCATGTTTTGAATCTAAAAAGTCAATTAAAGATACCTATAAAGTCAAAGAAACGTCTATAAAGCTTCTAAGAAGCTTCTATAGAAGATATTATGGAATTAACCTACTTTATCTAATTTTATCTAAATCATATAAATAATTATTGGTTTACTTGTATATGTCTGTGACAATAAATATATACAAAGTCACATACATGTATATATATTGATAGATTTAGATAAATTAAAAAAAATTTAAATAATAAAATTATATATAAAAAATCATAGTAGAACCATATATTATCTCTTATGATTTAATTTTATTGTACTTGAATAGATATTTATCTCATAGAATTGTATATATTATTCAATTTAGTAAGTTTACTTCTATTCTTATTACCTTGGTTCAATTGCTTTTTATTTTGCATTCTTCTCAGATTTAGTTCTTCTTTGAATATCTCTCTTTTATAATATAAATATTTTCTTGTTTTAAAGATATGAGTTTTTTAAAATTATTTAACAGTAATTCTAATTTTTAATCTTTTAAAATTTATAAGGTAGGCAAAGTTGAGAAGTTTTCTAACTAATTTGAAAATAATGTCAAGCTTAAATACTTTGATATATGAAAGATAATAAAATTTATGAAGTTGCCTAATTAATTTAAAAATGAAGTTAATCAAGTGCAATAAATAATTTTATAGATAGCTAAAGATATGAGGTTATCTAATCCATTTGTTAATGATGTTAAACTTAAAAATACTAATATTAAAGATTATCAAAGATATAAGGCTGCCCAACTCATTTGACAATGTTTTTAATATAAACATATGATGACAATAAATATTAAAAATAATAAAAGATGTGAAATTTCTTAATTTATTTGGTAAAACTCTTAAACTAAATCACCTCAATATATTTAAGATATTGAAAGATGAGATATTACCTAATTCATTAGATATTGAATTTAATTGTACGTGCCCAAACATATTAAGATCTTGAAAAAATAGGACTTTCTAACAATTTTAATAATTTTTTAATACCACATCAACTTTTTAAATTTATTTTTTTTAATGACATTTAATATATATATATTTTTTGGTAATTATTTTAATAAAAATATCTTTTGGAATTAAGTTTTAATAATATATTTATTTTAATTTATGATTTTGATAATTCATCTATGAAAGTATAATTTTTGAATTATAAATAATTTAAACTCTTTGACTTCTTTTAACATCTTATTCATTTTTCTTGTACCATGTCTAATATATCTTATCAAATAATAGACTCTTGATAAATAGCTTTTTCATAAATACCTTTACAAGATATGTTTAAACCAAAAAAGTTAATATTATATTAAATTCAAAAAAATTCCTAATCAGTTTAAGTCATTTCTTGATGTAAGATCAATATTATTATAATTTAACAATCAAAATCTTAAAAAACATGTATTTCTTATTTTATTAAATTTATTGTTATTTAGATCAATATAACATATTTCCTTAAATTATAAAAAAATATTATACAAATATACCAAAAGCTTAGTATTTATGAACTTATAGTCAATTTAATACATATATAAATTTTTTGCCAATATAAATTAAGTAAATAAATAAAAAACTTTGCATCAACATCTACTCCTAATATAAAAAATATTTGAATGATGCAATTGTATTAAATCTTCAACCTTCAAATTATGATTCTTTTATATTATTATTTATTTCAAACATGCTATTTGGATCATATTCAAGTATATTAATTTTTTTATTTATAAATACCATGCAATTCTTCTACATCTATTCTTATATTTCTATTCTATTTTAACAATGTTATTACTTATGTCATGCAATTGATTATGTACTCTTATAATATCACTTTTTTTTATTTTTATAAATGATTCGTTAATTAATGTAAATAATTTATATACCACATCATATTCTAATATCTTTTCTTTAATTTTGATTTATGTTTGAAATGTTTATTTTTTATTTTTAATTTTTTTTGACATGCTATAAAAATATATATCATTATAAATAAATAAAATACATTTCCAAAAATATATTCTTCTATTTAACTTTTAAGCTATCAAAAATCACTTTCAATATATTCCAAATGTCATGAATAATATTCATTTAATCTCCATCTAATTGTCTTCTTTTCTTCAACCTTTGAAAAAATCTCTTCCAAAATATCAATCCATTTCTTTCTCTTAAATTTCCAATTATAAATTTTAAGTTGAATAGTAGACTATTGCATGCTCATAAAATCTTTTTATCAACTTTAACAAGTTTATATAGCAAATTTTCTTAGTATTTATAAGAATGAGTGATAAATAACCTTCAACTTATTTCTTCATCAAGTTCTTTAATATGTACTTTTTCTATTTTGATTGCACAATATTCTATAGTTTTTCAGTATTTAATTGTTACAATTAATTTACTACCACTTATAGCAAATAAATCATCCATAGGCAAAATAACTTCAATTTGACTTTGATTGTTTACATTATTAAAGACAAAGATGACTTTATTTTTTAAACAAGAGTGTAATTTTAATATTTCTTCTATTTTTTTCAAAGCCTTTGGTTTTTCTTCAACTTTCAATTGTTTGAAAAAGTGCCAAGAGATTTTATAACAATCACTACTACTTTCAATATACTCAATAAAGCATAAAGCATCATACAAGAGTTTTTTATTATTCAATCTAGTCTATGATATTGCTATCTTACATATTCCATCCATTTCAATAAGATATAATACTTTCACTTTATTTGCATACAAGTGTGATATTTCTAATAAGCATTGCTTTCTACTAAGTACTCTATCATCAACTATATTAACTTATAATTATAAATTCATCCATGTATAAATAAAAATTAAAAACTAAAACCATATATAAAAAATTTTACACTCTAATCAAGATTTTTAAACTAATACTTCTACTAAAACATCTAACTATGACTATAGCATATAAGTGTGTATACAACTAAAAAATAAAATCAATAAAATCATCTTAATATATTTTTATATCATTTATTTATCTTAAAAGTTACCATTGCAAATAAATACATGCCTCCTTTAAAATGATACATTGTTATTTTTTGATATTTGTTCTTTAACATCTTAAGAACCATGTAAGTTATACTACTGTAAACATCACAATTCCTTATTTTCTTAGATTGCTACCAATTGCAATCTAAAATCAATCACTTTTACCATAACATGTTTAGCAATCTTATTCATGAATTTCTTTTCAACAAAATTTAATAAAATGTTGCCACAATGTATAATGTTTATGTCATGCAAGTAACATATTATTTTTGTAATTGATGCATAATATAAATAAAAAAATATGTAAGATATCTCTCTATTTATTTCTAATATCTTACTTAAATTATTTGATTGAATTCTATTTCCAAGTATGAATAATCATTATTTATTTTATATACATAATGCCACTTTTATTTGTATTGTGCTTCATGCAAAATAATATATTCTCAAGTTGATATGGTTTTGAGTTGCTAAGACACTCACTTCTTTCATGAAGGATTTATAATACATAATTTCTACCTTTTTAATGTAGCGAATCACCAAAATAACTTACTTTTAATCTAAGAACAAAAAATGTACTTATAATGAAAAAAAATACAAATTTAAGATAATTAGTGTGATAAATTCTAGTTAAATAGATAAAAAAAAATCAATATCGATTGTAGAGATTTGACTACATGTAGGAATTATAGTATTAAATTCTAGAGACAATCATATCTTCTTATTTCTTTGTATTTTTTTTGTAATAATTTTTGAGTCAAAAAAACTGGCATAAAAAAATGTAGTATTTTTGAAGAGTACTTTGAGATTAATTTTCATCTCAAATGCCAAGAAATAAGAAAAGAAAAAGAAGAAATTAATTGTATCAAATTTTTATCTTTATATTATAGTAGAAGTCATCAACAATGTATGCACTGATTTTTATAGTGAAGAAATAGATGACAATGTTCTAAATGAGTTTCAATTGTTTTAGGAATTAAAGTTGGTACAGTCAAGAAAGAGAAAATATGATAAAATTTCTTCTGGAAACTACATCCCACAATAAGATGGTACTGTAGATGTTGAGTTGTCTACATTAGGTATAGCAAAGTATTTTTGAATCAAGTGATTATAATTGAATAACTAACTTGGTTACGAAAAAAAAATAAGAAAAAAAAGAATTAGAGTAAAGGATTTGAAAACTCGAAGAGAAATTAAAAGGATGAAAAGTAGAAGTATATATTTAGATGTGGATATAAGGTACTTCAAGAAGAGACCAAAAAAGAAGAGAAGATGACTAAAGACTACACTACAATTTTACCTAACCAAAATAAGCTTGACTCACAAATAAGAAGAAATAAAGATCTAAAAGTAAGAACGAAAAGAGCCTATGGCTAGTACTCAACAATAGCTAGAAAAGGCTATAATTATCAAAGTAGTAGAGATAATGGCAAATATCTTTTATATGAGAAAGATTACAAAACTATATTCTTAGGTGCCCAAGAGAACCAAGATTAAGAAAAAAAAGAAATAAAGATTTAATTATTTTTTTTTGCCTATGGAATAATAGTAGAGCTAAAGAGATATCAAAGATGATGCTTGGGCCAAAAAAGTGAATTTGGAGGATTTTTATGAATAGACTTGATTTAAATTGTAATTGAAGTTGGTGATGGATTTTGTGGAAGGCTTTATATACAAAAAGAAAGAAATGTAAAAGTAAAATATCAAATTTAGGCTTTGATATAGAGCATTCAGGTAGAGATTGTAGCATGGACTAATCAAGAGGCACTAAGAATTGAAGGCACCTAAATGCTAAAAGAATTCAAGGCCAGCAAAGAATTGAACCTATAGTATAGAAAATTATTTGGAATAATAGCCAACCATTATATAAATGATGGAATCAATATGAAGGATTGTTTTAGAATTGTATCAAGATTGGATTAGGGCACTAACAAAAATAATGTGTGTGAATAAAAAATCCAACTATGCCAATATGAAATTGTAAGAAAATATGTATGAGGCAAAGATGTGGATCAATCATAAGTGGATACAAATAATCTTACCTAACTTTAAGAAGATGCTTATTTAGATATATATCAATAATATGAGAGAAATCAAAGAAAGAAAGTTAATTGATGCTTTGTTGAAGAACTAATTCTTGGACAATGAAAAGTATGTTGATCCAGATTTGGAATTAGATTATAGTAAAAATAAAAAAATATGAGAAGGCCGACAATGGTGAAAGATTTCTAGATATGACATTAGTTAGGGCAACAAAGGATATACTTTTGGATTTGAAAAGTGGCAAAAAAGGTGCAATGGAATTTCAGTACAAATTGGCTAGAGAGTTATAAAATTTTAGTAATAAGTAAAAATACTAATCTTTTTTTGGTAAAAGCTTGGCATGGACAAAAAAAAGAATAAAAAAAAAAGGTTAAAAGAATCTAAAATCATATAAAAATGTAATGGAAGTTTGTAAAAAAATATACAACAAGCAATCATCTAGTCTCTATGTAAGGATCTTAATATAAGTTTTTTTAAGGACTTGAGAGCAAGAAGAATTTAATAAGGAACTAGAAGCCATATTTATTGGAAAAAAATTGACATCTTTAACTTGGCATAAGGTTAAAGTAGTGAGAAACAAGGAATAGTTAGATAAGATCCTTAAAGTCTATATTTTAAATATAGATGGGAGGGTTGAGCAAGAATATAAGAGTCGAGCACTTGTACAACCAAAAGAGACAAACAATAGGCTGAGAAATATTGATAATTAATATTAAAAAGTTAGTGTCCAACCTAGAAAAAATAAGGATTATTAAAGAAAAAAAATATTAGATAGCTAGGAAAAAATATTATTATACAATCTTTTAAAAAAAAATAAGCAAAAAAAATGACTTAATAGTAAGTCATGATAAGAAGAAGTAAGAAGACTTGGAAGAATTTGCTTTCTAGAAGAATCTCAAACCTTTATTACCGATAGTAAATTAAATCCTATTAAATATCCTAGAAGGTTTGAAAACTATAAAATCTAGGAATTTAAGAGGATATTTTAGAGGATCAAAGATGCATCTAAAAGAATAATTAAGGAATTAATCTAGATAGTTCAATACATGTAAGCAGTATGTCTTATATATATATATAAATAAAAAATATTAGATAGAAATTAAATATAAATAGATTTAATATTATATTATGGCATAGCTTTTTAGAAGCTTTATAGACATGTATTCGAATTTACACATATTTGTAGTTGATTAGTAGGTTTGAAACTTAGTTAACAAGCTAGCTACATGTTGTATGTATTGGTAGCTTGTAGTATAAGCTAACAATATTGTACTCATATAAGAAACTTGTGTTGCAAGTTAAGATATATATCTTATAAACTTAACACATGTTAGAAGTTCTATAAAACATTGCTATATAGCTTTTACTTAGATAGTATATATAAAGGTAAGAGTGAAGCCTTCTTTACTCTTATCAATATCTTTTTAGTCTTTAGACTTGTTTCAAGTCTTTCCAATCTTTTTGTAATAACTATTCTAATTTAATATTATACCATCTTTGAGTGATTCTTCAATCTTATTAAGTATTATAAGACTGTATTAAACTTTTAGTTTTTTGATATTGATGTCCTTGACAATGACATGAGTATATTGATCATTTAGTTCTCTAAGATTTATATCTTTGATAATTTAACAAGAATCCTAATTCATTATTTTTATTTTATTTTAGAAGTGAATGAATTACTTTAATTCTATTTTTTTATTTTTAAAAGTTGTGAGCCATCTACCTTTAAATTAATTTTTAGCTTTTTAATGCTAATTTGTTTTATTAAAAATCATAGACTACCTCTCTTTGTAGAAATTTTTATTTGATATTCGAGCTTGTAGATTACCCTCCTATAATTTAACATATGAATTTTTTGAATTATCTATGAAAGAAAAAAGTATAGGTTCTATTCTTGGAAAAATTAAAAATAGATTTTTATTTATTATAAATTTTTATGACCTTATTAATATTTTTATGGCCAAAATTTCACATATTTTCAATGCAAATCAGAGAAGTACTATTCCTATACTTATGAAAAAAGTCAATAATGAAGTTTAAAATCTATGCCAAAGAATTGTTCAATTAAGAAAAGCAAGTAGATTAAATTTATAATTAAATATAAATATTTTTATTATTATAAATATAAGAGACACAAGGATAAATATGCTAAAGAAGTTTGATGGAATAAGATCAAAGTTTCAAGGACTTTTATAACAAAGAAATCTTTATTTAAGATTGCATCTTCTCAATATACTGATGGATTTATTTAAGTTGAATTCATAGGAGCATTTCTCTTTGGGAGTATTCTTTCTTGATTTATAGCTTTGATAGAAAAAAATTCACAACTATTGTATGATTTGAATTCATTCTTGAAAGTATTTAGGGCTACATTTGAAGAAAGTAATTACAAAAGAATAGTAAAGTTCAAGTTTATATCTCTATAATAAGAATTACATTCAGCCACTATATATGTGTTGAATTTCAAAATCTTCCTTGTAATATGGATTGGAATAACAAAGTCCTTATCAATTTTGATACAGATTGAAAGATAATGTTAAAGATTTATTATTGAAAAGACCTAAAATAGATTCATCAGAGTAATTTATTATTTAAGCCATTGCATATGATAATTGACTCTTTGAAAGATGTTAAAAAAAAAGATTTGGTTGAAGAGGTATAAGTCAAACCATGATGACAACTTCTAAGCTTTTGAAAGCTTACTCGTCTAGGCTAGAGCTTATGCAAATTAATATAATACATTTTAAACTTCTTATTGAGCAAAAAAAGACTCATTCTCATTGAAAAGATTTGTGCCTATATTATGGAGAATCCAAGCACATTGCTCAACATTGTCAAAAGCAACAATACAATCACAAAATAAGGAGTATGGTTGCAAAAAAGACAATGTGTTGAAAAACAAGTTTCTTTAGCTACAATAGGGACAATGCAATTAGAATCTTGAATAATACTTAATAAAGATTATATTTTCTCATTAGATTCTTCATCTTATTTCACAATAGAAGTTTTTTTAGGACCAAAAAATCACAAAGTATTAGCCTTATTAAGTTTAAGAGCCTTAGCTTGTTTTATTGATAAAAACTTTTTAAAAAAATAAGAAATATTTTTAATTAAGAAAATCAAACCTATACATGTAGAAATAATAGATAGTCATTTTTTGTCTTCAAAAAATGTTATATATAAAACCATTCCTTTAGATATAGTAATTAGTAGTTATAATATTTTAATAATATTTAATATAATTAGATTTCTTTCTAATTAAATTATTTTAGAATTATTATGGCTAAAAAAGTATCATCTTTAAATAGATCAAATTTCTTATTATTATATTATGTATGTTCTTGCTTGAGAATGCACCAAGCACCTAACTATAGAAAATAAGTAAAAATGCAACAACAATTCTATAAAGTCTAATAGAATCTTAAATAAACTTTAAATAAACCTTTATTATCCAAATCAAACTTTGATCAATTCAAAATAAATCTTAAAAAAGTCATAAATAAAATACAAAGAATTTTTATACTAATGTCTAAAAAAAATAAAAAGAAATATTAAAAAATATAAAAATAAACCTTTAAAGAAATAAAAATAATCTTAAAGAAATATTAAAAATAAAATATTTTAAAGAAAAAATAAAGAATCCTAAAAAAATATTAAAAATAAAATATTTAATTGAATCTTAACTAATCTCTAAGTCAAATCCTAATTGAAACCCTAATTAAATCTTAACCAAATTTTGGATCAAATTCTTATAATACCTTAATAAAATCCTAAATTCTATACAAATCTTAGAAAAATCTTAATCGATCTCTAGTCAAGTTCTAAACCAAATTCCAAAAAAATTCTAATCCTAAATAATTCCTAAACCAAATTGTAATTGCTTGTTTTACTTATTCTAAATTAATCTAATTGGAATAAACCTGTATAGGGAGATTCGAATATGGGGAATGACTAGTTGCTTAAGCGTTCATGTTAGGGTCACACAATCAATTACTTCCTGAATGTATCATCTCTATTTTCAATATCTGAACACACAAGGAAACTATAATCTCCTCCTTCACCTTATCGGTCTCTTCCTTACAGCAATTTAGTCATACCAATAACTGCTATTTCCACCAATATATTCACCCTCATAATTTTCAACTGTAATATTGCGCTCTCATAGCTTTCAGCACACAATTACCCTCATTCCAATCACTGGAATTCTTCACACAGAACTGCCATTCATATTACGATGTTTCACACAAACATAAACTCATTCTCTCTGCTAAACTACAATCAGATTTCAGCATTTAATCTTTTTTCTTCTCAAATAATACCAATCATATTTCCATTCTATAATTTACTTCACAATATTCAGAAACTTTCAATCTTCTTATTCAAAGAAAATAACAAACAAAAGAAAAGAAGTAGCACTAAGCTTACTCCGGGTCACAACTATAACAGTGATGGCCCTCGGCTCATGACTATCACAGTCTGGCACCTTAATCAACTTCTACAAATCCTATATACTTTCCCCTGATTCTCTAGATTCTAACCATAATTCTATAATTAACCACTTTTAAGAACTAAATCACTCATTTGTCCTCCTGAATTTCCTATTATATGGACTATTAATATATTTTACCAATATCTTTAAAAAATGAATTAATATCTATTCTACATAGCTCCACTCCTATCTGTGCAGCGTCCTTGCAAACACTCAATTGATACCTATCTAAAAACTACTTAACAAATCTCCACAAAATTATTAGTTTCTCTGGTCCACATAATTAATCATTTGCTGCATTATCTGTTATTGGTTCCACCGATTCCGGTTCCAACTGCAAATCTTTGTCTTCCTCCAATCCTTCCATTGGCTCCTACCTCAACTGAGTTGAAAGGTCTTCATTGTACTCGCCCAGAACACGGACTTGAGCTTACAATTTCAAGATCTGGACATCTTGAAGTTCCAATTATTATTGCTGCTGACTCATCCATTCTGAAATATCTTCAATCGACACTTGTGACCAGCTCCTCACTGTTAACTCTTAACTGAAACTATTATTCTCAAAAACACAAGAAATATAAGAAAATGGCACTCCAGTCAACCCAAAACAAGACCACAGAATGACTTTAACTGGTGCCCTACTCCTATTCTTTTACTACTTGGTAATAATGACAACATGTTATCCATACTGTCCGTGAAAGGTAATGAGAAGTAATCTTTCTTGGTGGTCGATTTAACTTTCAAAAATCTTGACATATCCAAATTTTTTCATTCTTCTTTGATACCATCACGATTGGCGACATCCATGTACTATGCGGAACATGATAAATAAAACCCACGTCGAGAAGTTTATCCAATTCCTCTTTCACTAAAAGGAAATATTTTAGGTTAAGCTAGTGTTGTCTTTGATGAACTAAAGTAACACCCTCCTCCAAAATAATCTGGTGCTTACACACGTCAACTAGAATCCCTTTCAAATCCGCATATGACTATACAAAGGTAGATTTGTGACAGACGAAAAACTGTTTGCAAGCATCTAATTCTGTACCTATAATACCGGCATATATTTTAATTAGCTGTGGCATTTCGTTGGTGCCCAGGTTAATGGATTGACACACAAGGTCTTCAACAACCTCTGATTTAATTGTCTTCTCCTGATCTGAATATCTTATATTATTCGATATATGAGAACTATCCAAATCTGGTTCTAATGTGCTGACTCTATTGACTACGGAATTGTTCATCCATTTGGTAATAGTATGATCCGAGTTAGTTGTATCCTCCTGATGCAGTAAATATTCGCCGGGACCTCCACATTGGTAGACTCATGCCTTTGCTATTGAAGTGTTTTGTCCTACCCCAAATTGCGGTGAACCTATAGCATCGACATCTTCCTCAATCGATTGACTCTCGTTGTCCAATATAAACTCTGATTCTGGCAATTGAGATTTTCCATGATATTGTATTGGATACATTTGTAGAACAATTTGGTCACGGCTTTTTCCAATTGTCAATGTGCCTCAGCCCCAATCATTCTTAGCTTTGGCTTGATAAAGGCAAGGTCTGCCTAATAAAATGAGATACGATAACATAGAACTCTATAATCGGAATACAATGTAATCAATTTTGTATGTCAATTCTGTAATTACGGTGGCAATATTTTGTAAGATTTCCATTGGCGTTACTCGACTATGATCTGCCATTCATAAGACCAATGTCGTAGATAGCAATTGTTTAGATCTAAGTCCTCCATTGTATCTGCGTTCATTAAATTTACACTGGAACCACCATTGACTTGTACCCTTGGAATTAAAACACTATCGATTGATACATTGATTGTTGGTGCTCCCAGATCTGGGTTTAAACTAACTTCATGAATTTCTTTAGTACGAGATCTTTGTCATATTAGCACTGAATTCAATGTAGATCGACATTCCAGTGCTACAGCCAAAAGTTGCTTCATTCTAATTCAAGGCTGAATAACATCCATATCCTTGAGAATGTCGTAGGGTTCCATATTGAGAGTTATTCTCAATACTCTTTTGTATTTCATTGGTTTTTATTTTACTCCATGAGGTAACATATTCTTCCGCCCTGGACTTGAAATTGGAACAGCAGCTGGGGCTTCCTTGGAATTCCTGCCCCCGAGAGGATCTTTTAACAGATAGAACGTTTCTCGGAACTGTATAGAGATCGGAACTATTTGGAACGGAACCAAAGCCTTCGTAATTGGGACCTCATTGGGTTGTGCCACCGAGTCAGGTCTCATATTGGGTACGAAGCCCGTAATACGACTTGGATTGGATGGTCCCCTAATTGGATCAAATTGGTCTTTTGCATCAGGATTACCCAAATGTTGAATTGTTCTTTTTTTCTTTTGCTGACTCCGGGTAGGAATAACTTAGACAACTTCCACTCGATTTATCGGAGAATCTTGAGGACCTCAATTTATCTCTTCAAATTTTTCTTGACTTTGGATCTGCTGATCCCAATTATTGACATTGAACGAAGCATTACATTGCTGATACGTATGCCTCGACTACTTGCAATTCCCACAAACTGGTGCATAATCGTCACTGGCTCTAGGATTGTGACATTCATTGGCATAATGACCAATCTGTCTACAACGGAAACAACGAAGTGGTCTTCTTGTACCCCTATCAGGCATATTGGGTGTCTCCACCAATATATACCTACTAGGCTTGTTCCATGTAGGGTTAGAAAATGATCCTAGTTATTCCGTTGTCGTATTACTTGCTTTCTTGCTAGAGAACGCGCGAGGCATTTGGCTGTAGAAGGTAGTATGGAGATTCGCCAATAGTCAAGTAGTCTATCAATTTTTGATTGTTGGAATATAAACGACTACAAGAATACATCGTAAATTTATACGGATGCCCTTCGACTGCTCGCCAAAGTCCTTTTTACCCCAACCGGTAGGTCTCTAGACGTTACAGAGAACCCGAAACAACCCAAACTGCTAATCTTCGATACTGCTTTATACTCACGATCTTGTATCCACTGACTGTCTCGTTAGATTAATCCAATAAATTTCATTCACTAAGCATACTCAATCCTATAGACACCCTTTTAATACTTCATCACAGACGTAACTCGATTTCACAAAACAGTCAAGAGTAATCAAACCTACTTCATTAAAAATCCCGATTCACCATTACAACACTCACTTCAGCAACGATTGCCTCAGTCTTCCCAAAATCCTATGAAGAAAAAAAACCCCAATCTCTGTCTTTTTTCCCCGTCCCGAAGCATAAAGCTAGCTCTCTGATCCTTCAAAAAATCCCCCCAAAAAACTTCTTTCTTAACCTTAATTTTGAATTTCTTCAATCTTTCGTCTTGGATCCAAAATTGGCTCTCGCCGTCAGAGCTTTCTCTTCCATTTTTACCTCTAAGAGATCCTTTTACCGAAAGGACGTTCCCGGAATGGCACAAAGGATAGAACAACTTGAAACGGAATCAGAGCCTCATAATTGAGACCACATTGAGTCGCCCGACCAATTCAGGTCTCATATTGGGTAAGAGTCTAGTAGTAAGACCTGGATGTTCCCGTAATTGGATCAAATTGGTCCTTCGCGTCAGATTGGCTAAGGCCCGTAGTAAGACCTGGATTTTCCCATAATAAGACTGCATTGGGTTGCCTGACCAATTCAGGTCTCATATTGGGTAAGAGGATCCGGATTGGATGTCTTATAATTGGATCCAATTGGCTCTTCGAACCAAGTTCACTCGTCGTTGAATTGGTCCTTTCACTTTTTTGCTGACTCTCATTATTGGAATCGAACGGAGCATTTCAGTATGCCTCGGCTGACTCTAACGGGGTGACTGACCCTGGCCTCCCAGTATTTGCACTGGAATTGGTCGTTGCCTCAAATATTCGAGATAACTAAATATTAATAAAAGTCCCCTTTCTTTATATTTTTATGGTATACTCGTATTACAACACGACAACCACTCCCTCTGAACCTGTACATCCTCCGGTATGCACCAATTTATCCAATTGCTGTTTGCTTTAGAATATATCCTCTACGTCTTTGTCCAGTTCATCTTCGTCACCTTCATTATCCAAATCACTTTCATCTTCTTGCTGCGGAATCTCTAAACCTTTATTAAGGTCTTCCATATTCATCTCCATGTGTCTTTGTTTAAATATTTTTACTCGCTTCCCTGCAATTAGTATTTTCAATTTTGTACCATCTAACTCCCGTAATGAGTAAGTCGCATTATCATGAATAGTTGTTACTACATATGGTCCAAACCAACATTTTGAAAATTTCTGCAAAATACTATGTTGATTATCTAGACTATTGTCATAAACAAGTATCCAGTCACCTTCTTCGATTACTTTAGGTTTCAATCGATGTTGCTTATCGAATCGCGCCTTGTTTTGTAACCTTGCTCTTTTTAACCTTTCCAATGCTATCTGCACATCTTCCGATCTTTGCTCCAATTGTCGAATCTTAACAGCCAGAAGTTCTTCTCTTGTCAATCCATCTTCCCATGGTAGCAAACTCCAAGTAAGTACCTTTTCTTCAATCGACATAATTGGTTTTCGACCTGTCATAAGTTCTACTGGCATATATCCTGTCACCGAACTATGTGTTGTTCGATCAGCCCATAATGCAAATGACAAAAGCCGTGGCAACTCTTTAATCTTCCCATTACAAGTTTTAACTAATGCTTTTACAATCGGTGGGTGACCACGTTTGCTTTTTGCATTCCCTTCTGGATTATAAGTAGTAGTCAGTGATAGTTTAACTCCACATCTTTCAAAGAACTTACGAGCTTCTTATGCATTTAATTCTCCACGATTTGCAGTGATTTTTCCTACGCATCCGTAGCGGCAAATGACATCTTCAAGCAAAAACCTACAAATCTCCTCTGTAGATTTTGTCCTCAATGCTCTTCCTTCTACTTGATTTGATAAATCTTCACGAGCTAAAACCAAATATCTCATCTGCCATAATCCAACTGGCATAATAACCAAATCAACAACCCATTTAAAATGAATAGCCAAAGGATATGTAGGATGAAGACCATCTCGATGTCAGATATTAGAATACGATTGACAGATTTCACATGACTCTACAAATGAGAGCACATCTCGATACATATTTTTCCACCAATATCGTTCCTTGAGTTTAGCAAAAGTAGCCCAGATTCCTCTATGCCCTACCTATAAACTATCATGAAACTCCTTTAATAATTTTAGTTTTTTTTCTTTTTTGCCTATCACTCGTTGTGGCATCTCAATTCCTTTCTTCGATCTCTTCCATAAGAATCCATCTCGAAGTAAAAATCCATATGCTTTTTTTCTTATTTGTTTGAATTTTTCTATAGACCAATTTCCCTGCTTAGTCAAGGTATTCAAGTAATGATCAATATCCAATAATTCTCCTTCATAAGATTCTTCAAGAAATAGCTTGTCTTCCCTATTGAGATTTGATATTGAATAGAATTTCAATCCGACATCATCAATGTCTTCAACCATTTCGTCCTCCCTCTCGTATCGTGCTCGAGATAGCATGTCTGCTACTAAATTGTCCTTCCTAGTAACATGCTTAAATTCTAGATTTAGTGACTTAATATAAGCAATCCATCTCAACATTGCAATATCTGACGTTGAATAGTTAATAATCATTTCAAGCAATGGCAAGCAATCTGTTTCAATTACTACTACTGCCCCAATCAAATAGTCCTTTTCAGCTTTCATAGCCGAAACAACTCCCCAAAGTTCTCTTTTGACTTGCGAATATGCACGCTGACAAATACTTAAAACTTTAGCTCCAAATCGAACTGCAAATCTACTCCCATTCGAATCATCTTGACCCACAGCCCATCCAACGGCAATTGGACTAGCGTCTACAGTAAGAATCACTGGTCTATTGTACTTATAATCAACCTTCCTCAATATTGGAGGTGACATCAATAATTTCTTCAATCTTTGCATTGCATGAATATGCCTTTCTTCCCATTCAAATCGGTAACCCTTGCGTAACAGTTCATATAATGGATCCGCTATGTGAGCAAAATGAGGGATCCAGATTCGATAAAATACACATGCACCCAAAAACCTGCGAACCTCTGTTAAAGAACCACAATCCTCTTTCATCCTTCCAATTGCATCAACTTTAGTCGGATCTGATTTTCTTCCGTAAGATCCGCATAAATGTCCAACAATTACAACCTCTCGCACTCCAAATACGGACTTCATACCCGATAATGTAAGATGAACTTCTCCAAGCCGAGTTAAAATCTTTTCACAATCTTGTATATGATCAACAACATATCTGCGACACCCCCTCGTATCTAAAGTTTCATCCTTGTCTCCTTCTCTGCACCCTTTTATAGGAACATCATCTAGAAAAGGCATAGTCTTTTCCGGAATAAAATCTCTCAATACCTTATTCATCCCATTCATCATATGCGCAACTGAGTTGGTCGCGCCTTGAGGAAGAGTGCACATTCTAACCAATCCAAGTGGTGTCCTCATCGTTGTCATATCTCTACTTCCTTCGGCAAGTTGAAATTGATCATAACCTGAATACAAGTCACCCATTGAATAGATCGCCCTTCCAGCAAACGCCTCAGCAAATTCATCCACAATAGGTCCAATTCCTGCATTCCTGACAGTTACAGCATTCACCGGTTGCATATCTTGAATAAATCGTAGTGACCCATTCTTCTTAGGTACCATAAACCATCGACTAGAATATGGCACAAACGACGGTTCCAATATTTTCATCTTTATCTTTTCTTTTAATAGTTCCACCAATTTAGATAAATGTGCCCTCGGTACTGGAATCGGTCTTAGATTCCAAGGTATATGCGGTATAGTGAAGATAACCATAGGTGTTATAATATTCGGATCCACACACCCAATTTCATGAGATTCGAAAGCAAACGATCTACCTTGTTTAGCCAACATCTTTTTGAAGCAAGTAATTTCCTCTAGCAATAAAGAACCATCAGAACCAATCTTCAATTCTTCAAAAGTCTCTTTAGTAAACTCATGTCCAATATTCATTGGATCTTTTAAACTTGCTTCTTTTGATGCTTCTCCCATTTGTTCTTTAGAATCTTCTGGCAATGGTCCAGCAACAGGCTTTACCTTCTTATCTGTCGTTTTATATCTCGTCTCTACAGTGACTTCTAATGCTTGAAAAGATTCAAGTATGGTATAAACCTCTCTTGAATGAATCTCAACAATCTTATCATTATCTCCTAATCCAATAGATGTAATCAATTCAATTGAATCTTCCAGTCCATTTTCTTCATAAACACCTAAAATCCTCTCATCATCTTGCAATGTACCTAACTTGCGTAATTCTCTTTCAATATTATATAATCTTTTTTTTTTCTTTTCTTTTAAAATCATCAACTTTTTTATACATAATATTTCCATTCTCCAATATACCAATAAAACTCGCATCAAAGGCACCTTCATCTCGCGAGAGTACCTCCTCTTTTGTACCTCCATAATCTCGCTTTACAGTAGTACCTCCCCAAAATCCTTAAATCTTTCAATAATCTTTGGCAATGGTTTCTCCCTCAACCTATCTTGATTCCGTTCATGGTTAGGAGGTACTGTTAGAAATCATACAGCTTTCCTCCCATCTTCGCTATGTACTCTTACATAAGCAAAACCATCGTCAAGTACTTTTGTTTCCATCCGTGTTGCCGTAAT
Source organism: Physcomitrium patens (assembly GCF_059467195.1). Classification (NCBI taxonomy): domain Eukaryota; kingdom Viridiplantae; phylum Streptophyta; class Bryopsida; order Funariales; family Funariaceae; genus Physcomitrium; species Physcomitrium patens. The sequence goes on from NC_143429.1 coordinate 6,078,824, forward strand.
ATAAGGTTGTCCTAAAATCAACGGATAAGATGTTGTATCTTGAACAAAGAAATGTTGCTCCATCGCAACATCCCCAATCCGAATTTTGACATCTGGACAAGCTCCATATAATTCGCCCCGTGTGTTATTAGCTGCTCGTATTGTCCATCCATCTTCCATATCAATTGGTCATTTTTGCTTCTTATAAAGATCTTTAGACATGAGATTTATTTCAAAACCATGGTCGACTAAAGCAACTATTGGTTCTTCTATATCTCCTACTTTCACCAATACCTCAGTAGTTGCCCTTGTCCATTGCTTTCGAGTATAATGGCTCAAAGCTTCCATTTTCTTATCACTATAATCTTCGAAACGTACTCGTTGATTATACCCATTCTTTTCATTTGTTGGTTGCTTGTAACCAATATCAACCTCTTCTTCATCTTTATATATTCTTGCATCAATAGCATGACTCATTCGAGTTTTGTCCATTAATTGCCTCTTTCGCTTAATACTGTCAATGATAACATCATGAAACTCCTTCTTCACAATTTCCAAGAGTTCTTTCAATGTGAATTTTATTTTAGCGTTTAATATATGTTCTTCCAATACCCCTTTCAAATTTGTTGCCGCTTCAATGTCAGAAAGTAGCTTATAAGCAATTGATTTGCCCTTATCTTTTGTCTCCTTTGTTTTTTCTCGCAATGATGCTGAAATATTCTTTACAGGTAATTCTTATGAAGTTGCCTCCCGAGTCTTGTCTCCTCGAGTTTGCCTCTTAGAAGAATTTCCTTCTCTCATATCATCAAAATTTCTTCGTCTCTTTTCTTATATCAAAGCTTCATGTTGGCTCTTAGCAATATATGCATGAACTAAAAGAGACTCAACAGGATCCTCCCAACCTGTTCTACCTCGTATTGTAGCTGTAGTCCTCAATAATTCTTCTCGAGGTAATTTCCCTTCTTGCATTGTAGAAACGACAGAAGCCCAAAACTCACTAGTTTCCATTCTTTCACCAAGGTCATCATCTACTCTAGCACCATAACTTGCACTTTCTCGTGCTGCTGTTTCATGCTCTTTTAGATAATCTTGAACCAATGCTCTCATTCCTCCCTTGCCAAAATTGGTTTGAAGAAGATCCTCCCTATCTTTTAATATTATCTTTCTATCTTTCCAGCAAATAATTCCTTGCCGTATCATATTATTAAATTTATTGCAATCTTTTCTAGTGTGTGAAGCGTCATCATACCAAATGTATCTTTGTATATATCCTTGTTTTGAAACATTCTTCGAATTATTTGTAGAAGTATTTTCTTCAAGTCTTGCCAATTTGATTTGAAGATCTCACATTCCTCGTATAATTTCTTCCATCCCCATATTTGCTTTCTTCGATAAGGATGTTGAAGGTTGAACTGTAGGCATTGTTGGTGGTGTTGTACGTACTAGAGCTTTGGGTGCTTGTACTGTTTTCGGAATATTGCTCCTATCCTTCCTCCTTTCTCTTTTTGTAAGCAATCCCACCGCATCTTCAACATTCTTTCACTTCGTTGTCAATCCTTCATCTTCTTCTTTGTCTTCAAGAAGGAGTTCTAATTTCCCTTGCAATTCTCCATCAGCAGCTTGAAGAAATAGATCAACTTTGTTCGGCTCCAATGTCAATTTTTCTACCTTCGACAATTGAGAGTACTGCCTCTCAAATTCCCTTAGTAGCTCTGTTGCTTGCAAATTCTTATTGGGTCGTTCAATCCATTCCGGAAACAACTTCTTAGTAACGTGATCAGCATCTTCCAAGAAATATTCGTCTTTCAATGCATGTGAAAAAATCTCCCATGAATTCCCATAATGATCCATAATCGATGTAATATGGTCTCTTATCTCCGATATCGTGGCAAGTCCAAATAATTCAACCATTTTCTTCTCAGAAACCCGATTTAATTCCATTTCACGAACATAACATCTCAAATACCTTGAAATATTCCTCCCATCAAATTGATCAATTTTATTGACCACTGCTTGCAATGCTTTGGTTACCTAATCTTCTTTTTGATCATTGCTTTGTTGTTGCTATATTGATAATGAGAAGGCTTGAAACATACTAGCAATAGACGGATCCATGTGCATACCTTGTCCTTTAGAAGAACCCCCACCAGAAATTCCTCCCAAAAATCCTTCAAAATTTTTATTTTTGCTTTCCATAAAATAAAAATAAAATCAAACGAAATCCAATACCTTCCACCTCAAGCTTTCACATCGGGTTCTCCACTTTTGTTGTATTACGTGCTTTCCTGCTCGAGAACGTGTCGGTGTCGTGTTGTAACACGAGTATACAATGAAAATAAAAAGAAAGGGGAATTTTATTAATATTCAGTTACCTCGAATATTGGGAGCATCAACCAACTTCAGTACAAATACTGAGTGGTCAGGTTCAGTCACTCCGTTACAGTCAGCCGGGGCATACTGAAATGCTCCGTTCGATTCCAATAACGGGAGTCAGCAGGAAGAGAAGGACCAATTCACACGACGGGTTCGAGGAGCCAATTGGATCTAATTTCGATAATCCAATCCGGGTCCTCTTATCCAATATGAGACCTGAATTGGCCGGTCAACCCAATGCAGTCTAATTACGGGAAATCCACGTCTTACTACGGGTCTTAGCCAATTTGACGCGAGGACCAATTTGACCCAATTACGGGAACATCCAGGTTACTATGGGCATCTTTCCCAATATAGGACCTGAATTGGTTGGGCGACTCAATGTGGTCCCGATTACGGGGTTCGATTCTGTTTCAGGCTGTCCTGTTCTCTGTGCCGTTTCAGGGAACGTTGTTTTTGGTAAATGGATTTCTTAAAGATAAAAACGGAGGAGAAAGCTTGAGGTGAGAGCCAATTTCGGATCCAAGCTTGAGGTGGGAGCCAATTCCGGATCTAAGACGGAAGATTGAAGAAATTCAGAGGATAAGGTTAGGGGGGATATAGTTTTGAGGGAGGAGGTTTTTTTCTTTTTTCGGGGGGGAATCGGGGGGGGAGAGCTATTTTTCGAGCTTCTGCAAGGTTATCAGTTCGGTTTTTTTCATTGGAGGGTTTTGAAGATCAAGGGAATTAGAGAGAGGAGCTTCATGCTTCGGGTCGGGGAAGGAAAGACATAGAATTTGGATTTTTCTTCTTCGTAGAGTTTTGGGAAGAGTGAGGCAATCGCTACTGAAGTCAGTGTTGTAATGGTGAATCGGGATTTTTAAATGAAGTGGGTTTGAATACTCTTGACTGTTTTGTAAAATCGAGTTATGTCTGTGATTGAAGGATTAAAGGGGTGTCTATAGGATTGAGTATGTGGAGTGAATGAAATTTATTGGGTTAATCTAACAGGACAGTCAGTGGATACAAGATCGTAAGTACAAAGGGGTATTGAAGATTAACAGTTTGGGTTGTTCGGGGTTCTCTGTAACGTCTAGAGACCTATCGGCTGGGGCAAAAAAAAAAGACTTCGACAAGCAGTCGAAGAGCATCCGTATAGATTTACGGTACATTGTTGCAGTTGTTTATATCCCAGCAGTCAAAAACTGATAGACTGCTTGACTATCAGTGAATCTCCATACTACCTTCTACAGCCAGACGCCCGGTACGTTCTCGAGTAGGAAAGCACGTAATACGACATAAGTGGTGAACCCGACGTGAAAGCTTGAGGTAGAAGGTATTAGATTTCGATTGATTTTATCTTTATTTTTATGGAAAACGAAAATAAAATTTTTGAAGGATTTTTGGGAGAAGTTTCTGGTGGGGAGTCTTCTAAAGGACAAGGTATGTACATGGATCCATCTATTGCTAGTTTGTTTCAAGCCTTCTCATTGTCAATGCAGCAACAGCAAAGCAATGATCGAAAGGAAGCTTTGGCAACCAAAGCATTGCAAGCAGTGGTTAATAAAATTGATCAATTTGATGGGAGGAATATTTCAAGGTATTTGAGATGTTATGTTCATGAAATGGAATTAAATCGGGTTTCTGAGAAGAAAATGGTTGCACTATTTGGACTTGCCACGATACCGGAGATAAGGGACCACATTACATCGATTACGGATCGTTGTGGAAATTCATGGGAGGATTTTTCACATGCATTGAAAGACGAATATTTCTTGGAAGATACTGATCGCGTTACTAAGAAGCTGTTTCTGGGATGCATTGAACGGCCTAATAAGAATTTGCAAGCAACAGAGCTACTAAAGGAATTTGAGAGGCAGTACTCTCAATTATCGAAGGTAGAAAAATTGACATTGGAGCTGAACAAAGTTGATCTATTTCTTCAAGCTGCTGATGGAGAATTGCAAGAGAAATTAGAACCCCTTCTTGAAGACAAAGAAGAAGATGAAGGATTGACAACGAAGTGGAAGAACGTTGAAGATGCGGTGGAGTTGCTTACAAAAAAAGAAAGGAGGAAGGATAGGAGCAATATTCTGAAAACAGTACAAGCACCCAAAGCTCCAGTACGTACAACACCACCGACAATGCCTACAGTTCAACCTTCGACAACCTTGTCAAAGAAAGCAGATATGGGTATGGAAGAAATTATACGAGGAATGCGAGATCTTCAAATCAAATTGGCAAGACTTGAAGAGAATACTTCTATAAACAATTCGAAGAATGTTTCAAAACAAAGATATGTACAAAGATGCATTTGGTGTGATGATGCTTCACACTCTAGAAAAGATTGCAATGAATTTAATAATATGATACGGCAGGGAATTATTTGCTGGAAAGATGGGAAGATAGCATTGAAAGATAGGGAGGATCTTCTTCAAACCAATTTTGGCAAGGGAGGAATGAGAGCATTGGTTCAAGATTACTTAAAAGAGCATGAAACAGTAGTACGAGAAAGTGCAAGTTATGGTGCTAGAGTAGATGATGAAATTGGTGGAAGTACGGGAACTAGTGAGTTTTGGGCTTCTGCCGTTTCTACAATGCAAGAACGGAAATTACCTCGAGAAGCGTTATTGAGAACTGCAGCTACAATACGAGGAAGAACAGGTTAGGAGGATCTTATTGAGTCTCTTTCAGTTCATGCATATATTGCTAAGAGCCAACATGAAGCTTTGATGGAAGAAAAAAGACGAGGAAATTTTGATGATACTAGAGAAGGAATTTCTTTTAAGAGGCAAACTCGAGGAGACAAGGCTCGGGAGGCAGCTTCATAAGAATTGCCTGTAAAGGATACCTCAGCATCATTGGGAGAAAAAACAACGGAGACAAAAGCTAAGGGCAAATCAATTGCTTATAAGCTACTTTCTGACATTGAAGCGGCAACAAATTTGAAAGGGGTGTTGGAAGAACGTATATTAAATGCTAAGGTGGAATTCACATTGAAAGAAGTCTTGGAAATTGTAAAGAAGGAGTTTCATGATGTTATCATTGACAGCATTAAGCGAAAGAGGCAATTAATGAGCGAAACTAGAATGAGTCATGCTATTGATGCAAGAATATGTAGAGATGAAGAAGAGGTTGATATTGGTTACAAGCAACCAACAAATGAAAAGAATGGGTATAATCACCGAGTATGTTTCGAAGATTCTAGTGACAAGGAAATGGAAACTTTGAGCCATTATACTCGAAAGCATTGGGCAAGGGCAACTACTGAGGTATTGGTGAAGATAGGAGATATAGAAGAACCAATAGTTGCTTTGGTGGACCATGGTTCTGAATTAAATCTCATGTCTAAAGATCTTTATAAGAAGCAAAAATGGCCAATTGATATGGAACATGGATGGGCAATACGAGCAGCTAATAACACACGAGGCGAATTATATGGAGCTTATCCAGATGTCAAAATTTGGATTGGGAATGTTGCGACGGAGCAACATTTCTTCGTTCAAGATACAACGTCTTATCCTTTGATTTTAGGACAACCTTATATCACGGCAACACGGATGGAAACCAAGGTACTTGACGATGGTTCTGCTTATGCAAGGATACGGAGCGAAGATGGGAGGAAAGCTGTACAATTTCTAACAGTACCTCCTAACCATGAACGGAATCGAGATAGGTTGAGGGAGAAACCATTGCCAAAGATTGTTGAAGGATTTAAGGATTTTGGGGAGGTACCACTGTAATGCGAGATTATGGAGGTACAAAAGAGGAGGTACTCTCGCGAGATGAAGGTGCCTTTGATGCGAGTTTTATTGGTATATTGGAGAATGGAAATATTATGTATAAGAAAGTTGATGATTTTAAAAGAAAAGAAAAAAAAAGATTATATGATATTGAAGTACAGTTATGCAAGATAGGTACATTGCAAGATGATGAGAGGATTTTGGATGTTTATGAAAAAAATGGGCTGGAAGATTCATTGGAATTGATTACATCTATTGGATTAGGGGATAATGATAAGATTGTTGAGATTCATTCGAGAGAGGTTTATACCATGCTTGAATCTTTTCAAGCACCAGAAGTCACAGTAGAGACGAGATATAAAACGGCAGATAAGAAGGTAAAGCCTGTTGCCGGACCATTACCAGAGGATTCTAAAGAACAAATGGGAGAAGCATCAAAAGAAGCAAGTTTAAGAGATCCAATGAGTACTGGACATCAGTTTACTAAAGAGACTTTTGAAGAATTGAAGATTGGTTCTGATGGTTCTTTATTGCCGGAGGAAATTACTTGCTTCAAAAAGATGTTGGCTAAATAAGGTAGATCGTTTGCCTTCAAATCTCATGAAATTGGGTGTGTGGATCCAAATATTATAACACCTATGGTTATCTTCACTGTACCGCATGTACCTTGGAATCTAAGACCGATTCCAGTACCGAGGGCACATTTACCTAAATTGGTGGAACTATTGAAAGAAAAGATAAAGATGAAAATATTAGAACCTTCATTTGCGCCGTATTCTAGTCGATGGTTTACGGTACCTAAGAAGAATGGGTCACTGCGGTTTATTCAAGATATGCAGCCGATGAATGCTGTAACTGTCAGGAATGCAAGAATTGGACCTATTGTGGATGAATTTGCTGAGGCGTTTGCTGGAAGGGCGATCTATTCAATGGGTGACTTGTATTCAGGTTATGATCAATTTCAACTTGCCGAAGGAAGTAGAGATATGACAACGATGAGGATACCGCTTGGATTGGTTAGAATGTGTACTCTTTCTCAAGGCGCGACCAACTCAGTTGCGCATATGATGAATGGGATGAATAAGGTATTGAGAGATTTTATTCCGGAAAAGACTATGCCTTTTCTAGATGATGTTCCTATAAAAGGGTGCAGAGAAGGAGACAAGGATGAAACTTTAGATACGAGGGGGTGTCGCAGATATGTTGTTGATCATATACAAGATTGTGAAAAGATTTTAACTCGGCTTGGAGAAGTTCATCTTACATTATCGGGTATGAAGTCCGTATTTGGAGTGCGAGAGGTTGTAATTGTTGGACATTTATGCGGATCTTACGAAAGAAAATCAGATCCGACTAAAGTTGATGCAATTGGAAGGATGAAAGAGGATTGTGGTTCTTTAACAGAGGTTCGCAGGTTTTTGGGTGCATGTGTATTTTATCGAATCTGGATCCCTCATTTTGCTCACATAGCAGATCCATTATATGAACTGTTACGCAAGGGTTACCGATTTGAATGGGAAGAAAGGCATATTCAGGCAATGCAAAGATTGAAGAAATTGTTGATGTCACCTCCAATATTGAGGAAGGTTGATTATAAGTGCAATAGACCAGTGATTCTTACTGTAGACGCTAGTCCAATTGCCGTTGGATGGGCTGTGGGTCAAGATGATTCGAATGGGAGTAGATTTGCAGTTCGATTTGGGGCTAAAGTTTTAAATATTCGTCAGCGTGCATATTCGCAAGTCAAAAGAGAACTTTGGGGAGTCGTTTCGGCTATGAAAGCTGAAAAGGACTATTTGATTGGGATAGTAGTAGTATTTGAAATAGATTGCTTGCCATTGCTTGGAATGATTATTAACTGTTCAACGCCAGATATTGCAATGTTGAGATGGATTGCTTATATTAAGTCACTAAATCCAGAATTTAAGCATATCACTGGAAAGGACAATTTAGTAGCAGACATGCTATCTCGAGCAAGATACGAGAGGGAGGACGAAATGGTTGAAGACATTGATGATGTCGGATTGAAATTCTATTCAATATCAAATCTCAACAGAGAAGACAAGCTATTTCTTGAAGAATCTTATGAAGGAGAATTATTGGATATTGGTCATTATTTGAATACCTTGTCTAAGCAGGGGAATTGGTCTACAGAAAAATTCAAACAAATAAGAAAAAAAACATATGGATTTTTACTTCGAGATGGATTCTTATGGAAGAGATCGAAGAAAAGAATTGGGATGCCACAACGAGTGATAGGCAATAGGGAAGAAAAACTAAAATTATTAAAGGAGTTTCATGATAGTTTATGGGTAGGGCATAGAGGAATCTGGGCTACTTTTGCTAAACTCAAGGAACGATATTGGTGGAAAAATATGTATCGAGATGTTCTTTCATTTGTAGAGTCATATGAAATCTGTCAATCGTATTCTAATATCCGACATCGAGATGGTCTTCATCCTACGTATCCTCTGGCTATTCATTTTAAATGGGTTGTTGATTTGGTTATTATGCCGGTTGGGTTATGGCAGATGAGATATTTGGTTTTAGCTCGTGAAGATTTATCAAATCAAGTAGAAGAAAGAGCATTGAGGACAAAATCTACAGAGGGGATTTGTAGGTTTTTGCTTGAAGATGTCATTTGCCGTTACGGGTGCGTAGGAAAAATCACTGCAAATCGTGGAGAATTAAATGCACAAGAAGCTCGTAAGTTCTTTGAAAAATGTGGAGTTAAACTATCACTGACTACTGCTTATAATCCGGAAGGGAATGCGAAAAGCGAACGTGGTCACCTGCCGATTGTAAAAGCATTAGTTAAAACTTGTAATGGGAAGGTTAAAGAGTGGCCACGGCTTTTGTCATTTGCATTATGGGCTGATCGAACAACACATAGTTCGGTGACAGGATATATGCCAGTAGAACTTATGACAGGTCAAAAACCAATTATGTTGATTGAAGAAAAGGTACTTACTTGGAGTATGCTACCATGGGAAGATGGATTGACAAGAGAAGAACTTCTGGCTATTAGGATTCGACAATTGGAGCAAAGAACGGAAGATGTCCAGAAAGCATTGGAAAGGTTAAAAAGAGCAAGGTTACAAAACAAGGCGCGATTCGATAAGCAACATCGATTGAGACCAAAAGCAATCGAGGAAGGTGACTGGGTACTTGTTTATGACAATAGTCTGGATAATCAACATAGTACTTTGCGGAAATTTTCAAAACGTTGGTTTGGACCATATGTTGTAACAACTGTTCATGTTAATGCGACTTACTCATTACGGGAGTTAGATGGTACAAAATTGAAAATACCAATTGCAGGGAAGCGAGTAAAAATATTTAAACGAAGACACGCAGAGATGAATATGGAAGACCTTAATGAAGGTACAAAGATTCCGCAGCAAGAAGATGAAAGTGATATGGATAATGAAGGTGACGAAGACGAACTGGACAAAGACGTAGGGGATATATTCTGAATCAAACAGCAATTGGGTAAATTGGTGCATATCGGAGGATGCACAAGTTCAGAGGGGATGGATGTCGTGTTGTAACACGAGTATACAGTGAAAATAAAAAGAAAGGGGAATTTTATTAATATTCAGTTACCTCGAATATTGGGAGCATCAACCAACTCCAGTACAAATACTGAGTGGTCAGGTTCAGTCACTCCGTTACAGTCAGCCGGGGCATACTGAAATGCTCCGTTCGATTCCAATAACGGGAGTCAGCAGGAAGAGAAGGACCAATTCACACGACGGGTTCGAGGAGCCAATTGGATCCAATTTCGATAATCCAATCCGGGTCCTCTTATCCAATATGAGACCTGAATTGGCCGGTCAATCCAATGCAGTCTAATTACGGGAAATCCACGTCTTACTACGGGTCTTAGCCAATCTGACGAGAGGACCAATTTGACCCAATTACGGAATCATCCAGGTTACTACAGGCATCTTTCCCAATATAGGACCTGAATTGGTTGGGCGACTCAATGTGGTCCCGATTACGGGGTTCGATTCTGTTTCAGGCTGTCCTGTTCTCTGTGCCATTTCAAAGAACGTTGTTTTCGGTAAATGGATTTCTTAAAGATAAAAATGGAGGAGAAAGCTTGATGTGAGAGCCAATTTCGGATCCAAGCTTGAGGTGGGAGCCAATTCCGGATCTAAGACGGAAGATTGAAGAAATTCAGAGGATAAGGTTAGGGGGGATATAGTTTTGAAGGGGGAGGTTTTTTTCTTTTTTCGGGAGGGAATCGGGGGGGGAGAGCTATTTTTTGAGCTTCTGCAAGGTTACCAGTTCGGTTTTTTTCATTGGAGGGTTTTGAAGATCAAGGGAATTAGAGAGAGGAGCTTCATGCTTCGGGTCGGGGAAGGAAAGACATAAAATTTGGATTTTTCTTCTTCGTAGAGTTTTGGGAAGAGTGAGGCAATCGCTACTGAAGTCAGTGTTGTAATGGTGAATCGGGATTTTTAAATGAAGTGGGTTTGAATACTCTTGACTGTTTTGTAAAATCGAGTTATGTCTGTGATTGAAGGATTAAAGGGGTGTCTATAGGATTGAGTATGTGGAGTGAATGAAATTTATTGGGTTAATCTAACAGGACAGTCAGTGGATACAAGATCGTAAGTACAAAGGGGTATTGAAGATTAACAGTTTGGGTTGTTCGGGGTTCTCTGTAACGTCTAGAGACCTATCGGCTGGGGCAAAAAAAAAAGACTTCGACAAGCAGTCGAAGAGCATCCGTATAGATTTACGGTACATTGTTGCAGTTGTTTATATCCCAGCAGTCAAAAACTGATAGACTGCTTGACTATCGGTGAATCTCCATACTACCTTCTACAGCCAGACGCCCGGCGCGTTCTCGAGCAAGAAAGCACGTAATACGACACCGGGCGTTTGGCTGTAGAAGGTAGTATGGAGATTTGCCAATAGTCAAGCAGTCTATCAATTTTTGATTGTTGGAATATAAACGACTGCAAGAATATACTGTAAATTTATACGGATGCCCTTCGACTGCTCGCCAAAGTCCTTTTTGCCTCAGCCAGCAGGTCTCTAGATGTTACAGAGAACCCCAAACAATCCAAACTGCTAATCTTCGATACCGCTTTATACTCACGATCTTGTATCCACTGACTGTCTCGTTAGATTAATCCAATAAATTTCATTCACTCCGCATACTCAATCCTATAGACACCCTTTTAATACTTCATTACAGACGTAACTCGATTTCACAAAACAGTCAAGAGTAATCAAACCTACTTCATTAAAAATCTCGATTCACCATTACAATACTCACTTCAGCAACCATTGTCTCAGTCTTCCCAAAACCCTATGAAGAAAAAAAAACCCCAATCTCTGTCTTTTTTCCCCACCCCAAAGTATAAAGCTAGCTCTCTGATCCTTCAAAAAATCCCCCCAAAAAACTTCTTTCTTAACCTTAATTTTGAATTTCTTCAATCTTTCGTCTTGGTTCCAAAATTGGCTCCCGCCGTCAAAGCTTGGATCCGAAATTGGCTCTCGCCATCAGAGCTTTCTCCTCCATTTTTTACCTTTAAGAGATCTTTTTACCGAAAGGACGTTCCCGGAACGACACAAAGGACGAAACAGCCTAAAACAGAATTGGAGCCCCGTAATCGGGACCACATTGAGTCGCCCGACTAATTCAGGTCTCATATTAGATAAGAGTCGAGTAGTAAGACCCGAATGTTCCCGTAATTGAATCAAATTGGTCCTTCGCATCAGATTGGCTGAGGCCCGTAGTAAGATCTGGATTTTCCCGTAATAAGACTGCATTGGGTTGCCCGACCAATTCAAGTCTCATATTGGGTAAGAAGACCCGGATTGGATGTCTTGAAATTGGATCCAATTGGCTCTTCGAACCAGGCTCACCCGTCGTTGAATTGGTCCTTTCACTTTTTTGCTGACTCTCATTATTGGAATCGAACGGAGTATTTGAATATGCCCCAGCTGACTGTAACGGGGTGACTAACCATGGCCTCCCAGTATTTGCACTGGAATTGGTCATTGCCCCGAATATTCGAGGTAACTAAATATTAATAAAAGTCCCCTTTCTTTATATTTTCACGGTATACTTGTGTTACAACACGACACCGTTGGTACTGAGGGAACTTGATTTGATTATGTCGATGGAGCATATTGCTGATACCTCTGTTATTCTTTACCATAGTTCTGGGGATTCGATGCAGATCCTTGATTAAAATGGAAACTTTGAAAATTATTGAATGGTCGATTTTGTCAATTAAATCGATTTTCATTCCATCCAAACATATTTCCCATTTGTACTTGATTGACATCCCATTGGATTGGTGGGATCATGGTTTGATTACTAAATTATTGTTGTTGTCTTTACCAATTCCAACAATTTGCTGTTAGGTGCTTTCTTTTGCAAAATGTATATTGACCCATTATTTGTGAGGGTGAGGGACATTTTGTTACAGAATGACCGTGGCCCTTACAATTACTGCACCATACATTGGTCCTAGTATTGGTAGGCTTTTGCCTCTTCTCCTTATCTTTGGCCATATTGACGGCCATTTCCTCCATTTTCTTCATCAAATTCAATAACAAGGTTTCATTGGAATCTTTTAGGACTGGCATTATTGGTATCTCTGCTGTAGTTAAATCTTATTGTTGATATAGAAAATATGGAGCATACATTGTTGTCACGTTCAGTGGTATAGCTTATAATGAGGTGACATTAACTGGCCCCTGAATATTGGTATTGGAATTGGTCCCTGTTTCTAACATCCATGGATAACTACCCACTGATTCGTTCCAAGTCGGATTTTGATATCTACCTTGAACTGGAATCATCGTGGCTCCCGTAGTTAAAAATTGATCATAATGGCATTCCTCTCAAACCTTGGTTCTATTAAGGGATGCAGCCACCATAACGGTTTGAGCTTCCTTTACAAACATTTTTAGCTTTGGTGGATGGAAACCATTGATTAATATGGATTTGATAAATACCTCTTGTATTTGGTGATTCGGCCACTTACGGAGTATATCAGCTACTCGGCCATAGTACGATTCCACCGCCTCCCCTAGGATCATTTTGTTGTTCATTAATCTCTCTCGAAGGCGGTCCTCAAAACCAATTGGCCAAAAATGAGATAAAAATATATTCTTCAATGCTTCCCAATTCAAAAATTGACCCACTGATTGGCAGTTGTACTATTCAAACACCGTGTCTTTTAAGGTCGCTGGCAGCCATCACAATCAAATATCTTCAGTTCTGCCATTATTAATTACATATGCTATAAGAAACTGAGACAAATGTTGATCGGGATCTGCACCCAAAAATCCCTGAAAAGTAGGTAGTGGTGCAACACTAGTCGTACGATTGCCTACTGCACCCATTTGTACTGCAATCAGAACGGTTGGTCGTCCTGATGCCATTGAATTTCTTGTTCCGCTAAACTCCATTTTAAAATAATCTCTACTTTTTCTTATTCTAATTTCCGAGCTCTCAATGCTCCTCGATTTACTGTTATTTTTTGCAATTAGTTTTATTGGTTGAATTGCAGATAAAAACATCGGATTTTAAAATACAATATAGTTATCTTTATTGGCGAACAATTTGTGTTAATCTGAAGAGCCACTATTGCTCGTTTCAGTGATACCCCCTACTGAAAAAATACCTAATGGAGTACCAAATTCTTCTACGCCTCCTTTTCTTTTAGTTAATGGCCTCAAGATTTCCACTAAAATGTTTACAAAATTTTCCACTAAAATGTTAATAAAATTTTCCACGAGTGTTCTTGGTAGTTTTCCTAATGGTACATACGATTGCAGAATTAATAGTCTGTCCGGTTCTTGATATGTTCGGATGTACCGACAAGCTTGCAACTATGGTTTAATCCAATTTTATCGATGCTTCCTTTTAAGACTACATTCTTGCTCCTCTCTAAGCAAGTTCCTTCTTTACGTTCTTCCCTATCTTTCTCTCAATTGATTTATTTTCTTCGATGCAATGCTCTCGTTCTTATTAACTATAATCTTGCTTCAAACACTACTGAAATCGTCTTCCATTGCCAGTTTTCTCATACATTTGGTAATTAATTCCTAACATTCAAAGCTATTATCACTCCCCAGCAGTGGTGCCAAAATGTGATTGCTCGTTTTACTTATTCCGGAAGAAACCTCCCAGCATAAATCCGTATAGGGGGATTCGAACACGGAGAATGACTAGTTGCTTAAGCGTTCATGTTAGGATCACACAATCAATTACCTCCTCAATGTATCGTCTCTACTTCCAATATTTGAACATGCAAGGAAACTATAATCTCTTCCTTCACCTTATCGGTCTCTTCTTTATAGCAATTTAGTCATACCAATAACTGCTATTTCCACCAGTATATTCACCCTCACAATTTCCAACTGTAATACTGCGCTCTCATAGCTTTCAGCACACAATTACCCTCATTTCAATCACTGGAATTCTTCACACAGAACTGCCATTCATATTATGGTGTTTCATACAAACATAGACTCATTCTCTCTACTGAACTACAATCAGATTTCAGCATTCAATCTTTTTTCTTCTCAAATAATACCAATCACATTTCCATTCCATAATTTACTTCACAATATTCAGAAACTCTCAATCTTCTTATTCAAAGAAAATAACAAACAAAAGAAAAGAGGTAGCACTAAGCTTACTCCGGCTCACAACTATCACAGCGATGGTCCTCGGCTCATGACTATCACAGTCTGGTACCTTAATTAACTTCTACAACTCCTATATACTTTCCCCTGATTCTCTAGATTCTAACCATAATTCTGTAATTAACCACTTTTAAGAACTAAATCACTCATCCGTCCTCCCGAATTTTCTATTATATAGACTATTAATATATTTTACTAATATCTTTAAAAAATGAATTAATATCTATTCTACACAAATCCTAAGCCTTAACCAAATTGTAGATAAATCCTAAACTAAACCATATAGCAAAATGAAACCTCAATAAGTAATAATCAAATCATTTATATTAACTCAAAATTTGTACACTACTTAATATCTTATTTAGAAATAAGCACAAGAAAGATGAAATCAATTGCACTTATGAATTGAAAGAAATGTAAGATAATCCAATCAAGTGTTAGACAACCTCATATTCCAATACCAATATTTCCTTCTTGAATCATTGATTTGCTTTCAAATTTCACCTAAATGTTAGAAATTGAGTCTAGTATGTATAAAAAAATATTTTACTTCAATTCAATTAAAAAATTTCTTAAGATCTTAGAAACATTCACTAATCCTTAAACTCTAATTTGTGAGACCTCAATCTACAAAAACCTTGACATACTTTGATCTAATCTTTTAATTGAATTCAAAATTTTTATACATATTTATAACTAGTATATCAACATATTACCAAAAATTCACTTATATATATACCAAAAAATTCAAAAAATCCTCAAACTTATTAGCATATTTTTATTTCTTAAAATTTAAATCAATTGAGAATATTATTAATTTTAAAAATCCCTCAAAAACTAAATATTGATTCAATTGACATAAAAATAGCATCCAAAAATATTTCTTCAAGTTTACTGTTAAATTCCACTTTTTGATCTACTTAAGAGCTTCAAAATTGCTATATGGACATAGTTTTATGTCACGTGGTTTGATTATGATCCAAGTTGACAACCAATCTTCTTTGAGTATAAATTTTTAATAATTTAAAGTAAGTTTTGCTTTATCCTATTTTTAATTCTCTTTTTAATATACCTATATTAATTTATTATCTCATTTACTTTAATTTTATTATTTATATCTCTACAAAATAAATAGAAGTCTCTTCTATAAAAAATAGCATTAAGAAAAAATATTTTATTAAATTTCTATCTTTTATCCTTATTTTTTTATAACATCTTTTTGCTAGACTCTTTTATGATAACATCCATATTTTTATTTTTTACTATATACTTATGTTACAACATGACATCCACCTCTTTTAAACTTGTGCATCCTCTAATATGCACCAAATAATCCAAAACTTATTTGATTCATATTATGTTCTCCATGTCTTCATTGAAATCTTCTTCATTATTTTTGTTATGCAAGTCAAAATCATCTTCTTATCTTGAAAGATTTATATCTTCAACAAGACTTTTTATATTTAATTCCATTTAACTTTGTTTGAATATCTTCACTCGCTTTTTTATAATTGGTATTTTTAATCTTATTCCATCTAATTCTAATGATAGATAAGTTGCATTATCATGTATAGTTGTCATTATATTTGATCCAAACCATTCTTTAGAAAACTTCTTTAAAATACTATGTTGATTGTCTAAGCTACTATCATAGACCAAAATCCAATCACTTTCTTCAATTGCTTTAGGCATTAATTAATGTTTCTTATCAAATTATGCCTTATTTTTTAATTTTTTTCTTTTTAACCTTTCTAATGTTGTTTGTACAAATTCTGGTTTTTGCTCAAGTTGTTGAACTTTAATAGCTAAAAGTTTCTCTCTTATCAATTAATCTTCTCATAGTAGTATATTTTAAGTAAATAATTTCTCTTCAATTTCTGTAAGAGGTTTTTGACCTATCATGAGCTCAATAGGTGTATATTCCATTATTGAACCATGAATTATTTGATCAGCCTACAATGCAATTGGAAAAAATTGAGGCTATTCTTTAACCTTCTTATTATAAGCTTTAATTAATGCTTTTATAATTGATGGATGATTATGTTTACTTTTTGTATTTCCTTCAAGTTTATAAGTAGTAATCAATGATAATTTAATTCTACATCTTTCAAAGGAATCACAAGCTTCTTGTGCATTTAATTCTCTACAATTTTCAGTGATTTTTCTTACACATTCATAGCAATAAATAATATTTCAAAGTAAAAATCTACAAATTCTTTCTATAGACTTTGTTCTCAATGTTCTACCTTCTACTTAGTTTGATAAATTTTCACAAGTCAAGTCCAAATATCTCATTTGTCATAATCTAATTGGCATAATAATCAAATCAAAAACTCATTTGAAATAAATAGCCAAAGGATATGTTAGATGTAAACCATTTCAATGTTATATATTAATATACGCTTGACAAGTTTCACATGATTCTACAAATATAAGTACATCTTGATACATATTTTTCAACAAATATTATTTTTTGAGTTTAGCAAAAGTAGCCCTAATTTTCCTATGGCTTGTCTATAAACTATTGTGAAATCTTTTTAGTAGTTTTTGTTGTTCTTCCTTATTTCTTATTACTTGTGGCATCTCAATTTCTTTCTTTGGTCACTTCCATAAAAACCTTTTTTGAAGCAAAAATCTATATATATTTTTTCTTATTTGTCTAAATTTTTTCATAGACCAATTTTTTTGTTTAGTCAAGTTATTCAAATAATAACCAATATCTAATGATTCTCCTTTGTAAAGCTCTTCAAAAAAAATCTTGTCTTTCTTGCTAAGATTTGATACTAAATAGAATTTTGATCCTATATCATCAATGTCTTCAACTATCTCATCTTTTTTTTCATATCTAGCTCAAGACAACATATCTACTACCAAATTGTCCTTTCAATAAGATACTTAAATTCTAAATTTAATGATTTTATATTAACAATCCATCTTAATATTGTAATATTTAATATTAAATTATTATTAATAATTTTAAGCAATAGCAAGCAATCTATTTCAATTACTACTACTAGATCAATCAAATAATTTTTTTTAGCTTTCATAGCCAAAACAAATTTTTATAGTTTTCTTTTGACTTGCAAATATGCACATTGATAAGTACTTAAAACTTTAGTTTTGAATCAAACTACAAATATATTTCCACTTAAATTGTCTTGATCTATAGTCCATCTAATATCAATTGGAGTAGTATCTATAGTTAGTATTATTTATCTATTACACTCTTAATCAATTCTTTTTAAAATTAGAGGTACCAATAATAAGACTTTTAGTTTTTGTATTACTTCAGTATGTTTTTTTTTTTTTTTTTTTATTTATTTATTTTATTTAAATCAAAAATCTTTATGTAGTAATTTATACAATGGATCTACTATATGAGCATAATGAAAAATCCATATATGATAAACTATACAAGCTCCTAAAAACCTACTTACTCTTGTTAAAAAGTCTTATATCTTTTATTCTTTTAATTTGCTTAAATCCAATTTTTTCTCATAAAATCTAAAAAGTATCTAACAATGATAATTTCTTATATTTAAAATATAGATTTTGCTTCCAAAAGTGTAGGATGAACTTTTTAAGTCAAGTTAAAATCTTTTTATAATCTTGTATATGATCAATAATATAATTATAATATCCCCTTTCATCTAAAGTCTCATCTTTTTTTCCTTCTTTACATCCTTTAATAAGAACATCATCTAAAAAAGATATAGTTTTTTTAAGAATAAAATCTCTTAATACCTTATTCATTCCATTCATCATATGTGCAATTGATTTAATAGTACCTTATAGAAGAGTAGACATTTTAAGTACTCCAAGTCATAATTTCATTGTTATTAAATTTTTACTTCTATATACAAGTTGAAATTGATCATATCCCAAATATAAATCATTCATTGAAAAAATTATCCTTCCTATAGATGCTTCTGTAAATTCATCTACTAAAGATCTTATACCTATATTTCTAATAGTTATTGCAATCACTGGCTATATATGTTAAATGAAATATAATTATCTATTTTTCTTAGGTATAGTAAAGCAACAACTAAAATATAGAACAAAAGAAGGCCTCCAAATCTTCTTTTGCATCTTTGCCTTTAATAATTCCACAGGTTTAGATAAATGTGTCTTTGGCACAAGCATTGGTTTTAAAGTTTAAGGCACATGTGATATTGTGAAGATAAGAATAAGAGTAGTAATATTAAGATTTATATACTCTATTTCATGAGGTCCATAAGCAAAAGATTTACCTTGCTTTGCAAGCATCTTTTTAAAATTTTCAATTTTTATTTGTAATAAGGAATCATCACATCCAACCTTCAATTTTTCATAAGTCTCTTTTGTAAATTGATGTCTAATATTCTTAAGATCCCTTAAACTTTCTTTCTTTAATACTATTTTTATTTATTCTATAGAAAATTTTGATAAAGATCTAACAATCAATTTTATATTCCTGTCTATAATTTTATATTTTATCTCTATAATAATTAAAATTATTTGAAAAGATTCAAGTATAGAATAAACCTCTTTTGAATGAATTTCCACAACCTTATCATTATTTTTTAATGCATTATATGCAATTAAATCTAAAGAATTTTTTAGTTTATTTTTTTATATATACTTAAAATACTTTCATCATCTTCTAATGTCCTTAATCTACATAATTATTTTTTAATATTATATATTCTTTTTCTTTATTTTCTTTTTAAATCCTCAATTTTTTTATACATAATACTTATATATTCAAAAATGCCAATAAAACTTTCATCAAAGGCACTTATATCTTATAAGAATTAATCTTCTTTTATATCTTTATAATTATGATTTATAGTAGTATTTTTCCAAAATCCTTAAACCCTTTAAAAATTCTTAATAACAGTTTCTCTCTTAACTTATTTCAATTTTGTTCATGATTAGGTGGCATAATTAGAAATTATATTACTTTCTTTCCATCTTCACTATGTATATATGTATAGACTAAACCATCTATATAACCATAATATATGGTTGTTATAAAATCATTGAATACGATGTTGAATCTGAAACAAAAAAAATTTTGCTCTATTGGAACATCTCCCATTCAGATTTTAATATCTAGATAAGTTCTATGTAATTCATGCTATGTATTATTAGCTATTCATATTTTCCATCCATGCTCCATATCAATTGGCCATCTCCACTTCTTATAAAGATCTTTAGACATAAGATTTACCTTGGCATTGTGGTCAATTAAAAAAACAATTAATTCTTTTATATCTCTCACCTTCATCAATACTTCTATAGTTGCCCTTACTCAATGCTTTTGAATATAATAGGTTAAAGCTTCTATTTCCTTGTCACTATAATCCTCAAAATATACTTGTTGATTATAAACATTTCTTTCATTTGATAATTGCTTGTAACAATTATCAACCTCCTCTTCATCCTTGTATATCCTTTCATCAATAGCATGACTCATTTCACCTTTATTTATTAATTTTTTTTAATACTAGAAATAATAGTATCATGAAACTCTTTCTTTGTAATTTTTAAAATTTCTTTCAATATAAATTCTACTTTAGCATTTAATACATGTTTTTCTAATACTTCCTTTAAATTTGTTATTGCTTCAATATCAGAGAGTAATTTATAAGCTGTTGAATTAACTTTATCTTTTATCTCCTTTATTTTTTCTTCCAATATTATTGAAGTATCATTTGTAGGTAATTTTTAAGAAGTTGTTTTATGAGCTTTATTTTCTTAAGTTTGCTTCTTGGAAGAATTTCCTTCTCTTATATCATCAAAATTGCCTCTTCTCTTTTCTTCTATTAAGGCTTCATTTTGGCTCCTAGCAATATATGCATAAACTGAAAGAATGTCTACAGGATCTTTACAATCTATTGCACCTTATATTATAGCTTTAGTTTTCAATAACACTTTTTAAAGTATCTTTTTTTTACATTGTAGAAATAGAAAAAGTCCAAAATCTACTTATTTGTATACTTTCCTCAAAATTATCATCTATCTTAGCACCATAACTTGCACTTTCTCATGTTGCTACTCCATGTGCTACTAAATAGTTTTGAATCAATGCTCTCATACTTCCCTTACTAAAATTGGTTTGAAGGAGCTCCGTTCTATCCTTTAATGTCACCTTTTCTATCTTTCCAAAAAATAATTCTTTGTTGTTCCATGTTATTAAATTTATTCCAATCGTTCTTAATATGAAAAACATTGTCATACCAAATACATATTTTTTTATATCTTTATTTAGAAATATCTTTAAAATTGATTATAAAAGTATTTTATTCAAATCTTGTTAATTTGATATGAAGAACTTACGTACTATGTATAATTTCTTCAACTGTCATATCTTCTTTTTTTGATGTAAATACTAGAGATTAAATAATAAGTACTGTTTGTTGTATTATATATACTTGAATTTTAAGTGCTTGTATTGCTCTTAGAATATTAATCCTATTCTTCTTTCTCTCTCATTTTGTAAGCAAACCCATAGTAACTTCAACATTTTCCTACTTTGTTGTCAATCCTTCATTTTCTTCTTTGTTTTCAAGAAGTTATTCCAATTTTTCTTATAATTCTCCATTGGCTACTTGAAAAAATAATTCAACCTTCTTTGGCTCCAATATCAACTTCTGCACCTTCAATAATTAAAATATTACCTTTCAAATTCCTTTAATAGCTCTATTTCTTATAAATTCTTGTTAGGCTGTTCAATCCATTCTAGAAATAATTTCTTAGTAATACAATTAATTTTCTCTAAGAAATATTTATCTTTTAATATATATAAAAATATCTCCCATAAATTCTTATAAACTTCATAATTGATATAACATGTTTTCATATCTTTGGTACCATGGCAAGTCCAAATCATTCAATCATCTTCTTTTCAAAGACCTAATTTAATTCTAATTCTTACACACAACATCTTAGATACTTTGATGTGTCTCTTCGATAAAATTAGTCAATTTTATTAATCATTTCTTGTAATGCTTTGGTTTCCAAAGTTTCCTTATAATCATTACTTTGTTGTTGTTACATAAATAATATAAAAGCTTAGAATATACTTATAATAGTTAGATTCATACATATACCTTATCTTTTAATAGAAATTCTATTAGTAGCTCCACTTGAAATTCTTCCCATAGCTCTTTCAAAACTCTTATTCTTGTTATCTATTAAATAAATAAAAATAAAAAATAAGCAACTTGAATACATCATACCTTAAGCTTTCATGTCATATTCACTACTTATATTGAATTACTTTTGTTCTTGCTTTAAAATGCACCATATATCTAGCTGTAGAAAAAAAATAAAAATGCAACAACAATCTTATCAAGTCTAATAGAATCTTAAATAAAATTTAAATAAATCTTAATAATCCTTATTAAACTTTGATCAATTTAAAATAAATTTAAAAATAGACATAAACAAAATACAAAGAGGTCCTAAATTAATCTCTGAGAAAAAAAATCTTAAAGAATATAAAGATGAACCTTTAAAGAAATAAAAATAATCTGAAAAAAATGTAAGAAGTAGAAACTTTTAAAGAAATAATAAAAAAATATTTAAAAAATAAATAAAAATAAAATCCCTAATTAAATATTAATCAAGTCCTAGATCAAATTCTAATTAAAATCCAAATTGAACCTTATAATTGTCATTTTACTTATTCTTCTAATATCTTTCTAGAATAAATCTATGAAGGAGAGTTCAAACATGAAGAAAGACTATCCACATGAGTTTACACATTAGGATCATATAATTAAGTATCTTTTGATTTGCTAAAAATATCTAAAAATACTACAATACCTTTTACATTCTATCAATTCCTCTTCTAACAAATAAAATATTATAATTGATAATTCCATCTTATGCATTCACTATCTCTTCTCCTCTCCAAACTTATAACAATAATATGTAATACTACGCTATCTTAAAAGATTGTATAAAACATTCTATAATCCAATCACTAAAATTCTCCAAAACTAACTATCATTTCTAATAATTTGCTTCAAACAATTCTAGACTCCATAGACTTCTTCTTGTAGAACACTCTCAATTTTCCATAATTAATATATTATGTTTCTCTGATTTATATCCATACTTCACAAATATCTTCAATTCTTGACTTTCTAATTTTTTACTTATAATTCAGAATAGATAAATTTAATTTCTCATTTGATATCATATAAATCAAATCTTTCTTTCATTACAAAATTTTACTTCATATTATTCAAAATCTATTCATTATCCTTCTTCTATAAAGAAAATAAAAATAAGAGGTAGCACTACGCTTACTCTAGCTCATGACTATTATAGTCTGGCCCTTTCTACTTCTTCTTCAATGATTTATACTCATTCCAAAACAAAGATTTCAATCAATATTTCTTACTTAATCACTTTTCTTAACTAAATCATCCATATTACCTCCTAAATTGATTGTCCTATGGATGATTAATTAATTTTATCAATATCTAATCAATGTCCTATAAAAACCAATTTCTATCCATTTTACATAGCTCTACTCCTAATTATGCAGCATTCTTGCAAACACAAAATTGATAAAAAAATCTATTTCAATGAACCCTTATAAATTTTTTATCCTTTTATATCAAGGACAAAGACTCGATGAGGGAAAATATACACCAAAAGGCTATCTCGATATAATAAGTCAAAATATAAACAAGTAGGTATATTAAAAGGAAACTGGAATGGCTATTGCCACAAGACAAGAAACTAAAGACTCTTGAACTTGGACTAGAAGCAAGAAAGGAGTTGACAAGAGTGAAGAAGCCTTCACTCTTGTCTCTATATATACTATCTAACTAGGGGCTATGTGGCGACGTTCTATAGGACCTCCAATATGTATTGACTTTGTAGAACACATGCCTTGACTTACAAGGCAAGTTTTTCTACGTGTGGGCCACATAGTTAGCTTGATCTTCAAGCTAACAACATGTTTGGCATATGGCCAACTTTTTGACCACGTTTCTAATCCAAAAAGTCAATTAAAGACACCTATGAAGTCAAAGCAGCATCTAGGAAGTTTCTAGGAAGCTTCTATATTAAATATCATAGAATTAACTTACTTTTATCTACTTTTACTTACTTCTATCTATTTCTATATGTAATTATTAGCTTATATGATTATGGCGGTGACATTATCCCCCTTTCTAGAGACGAGTTCCACGAGGAGCGGTCATCATATGTTGAGGAAATCTATGATGCGACGAATTGTATTCGCCACATACTCTGATCTCTGTTCTCTTCGAAGATGATTGATAGGGCCTCTCAACCATCGGTAGTGTCCCATACCAGGGCGGGAAGACCACCCAGTTATTTGATCATTGTTGAGGCCTTCGTAACTTCCTTCGAATAGAATATTCAGAACACCATCAGGAGTTGTTCCTACCTCTAGCAAAATCACCAAACATCGAGAGTCCCTTCCCAAATCGTGATACCAAACGCGTTGTATCTCACCATCTGTTCGAGGAAGAACATGTCGTTCTTGAAGATCTTCATCTCGATTGCATCGTCTTGAAGGTTGTGACAATCGTAATGTCTCGTCCGACAGGTCAGCAAACGAAGGTTCTTGAGTTGAATCCGCTGGTTGTTGGCTCTCCATCTAATTAGCGTCACAAATGCAAAGAAGTTACAAACAAGGATAGGAAATTGAATGTTATCTTGCCTCAATCTTGTCTCTTTTATAAGAGAGATTTTCATCTTGGTTTTGATGGATGTCGTTGATGAAAAACTTTGACTTTAGCTGATGCATTTGTTAGATTCTTGGATGGCTCCCATGTGCATTCACTAATATCATATCCGTGCCAATGAACAAGATATTCCAGCTTATTTTGGCGCCGCCTTGAGTCTAATATCTCTTCCACCTCAAATTCTTCATTATTATCTACTTCTATAGGAGGCGGTGGCATTTGTCTTCTTCCTTGTATATCCACTGTCTTATATGGTTCAAGAAGAGACACGTGGAATACAGGATGGATCTTCATTGACTCCGGTAGATGTAACCGATATGCAACTAGGTTGATCTGTTCAGAAACAGAAAAGGGACCAAGCCTACGATAGTCCAACTTGTCACAAGGTCGAGTAGTCTTGATATTGCGACGAAGTAGCCATACCTTATCACCCACGTTGATTTGTGGTTGCTCCTTACGATATAGATCTGCGTTTATCTTTTGTCGTTCTTGAGCTTCCTTCAATTGCGTCTTCATTATTGCATGTAACTCTGACAACCGATTTGTCATATCTTCTGCTGCAGGATTATCAACTTTTGAAAAATCAAAAGTATCAAGTCGTGGATGATAGCCATAATTGGCAAAGAAAGGTGTTTGTTGCGTGGACGAATGTACCGTATTATTATAAGCAAACTCTGCCAATGGCAGAAGGGTTGTCCAATCATCTTGTTGGTAGTTGATAGTACACCTTAAATATTGCTCTAAGACTTGGTTTACGCGCTCTGTTTGTCCATCAGTTTGAGGATGGAAAGCCGAAGATAGCTTTATGTCCACTTTTAAAATCTTGAAAAGGGTCTTCCAAAATCTTGACACAAATTGAGTTCCCCTATCTGATATGATATCTTTAGGTAATCCATGATAGCGAAAGATATTATCAATGAAAAGCTTAGCTGTTTCTTCACCTGTGATAGATTTTGTACATGGCACAAAATGTGCCATCTTGGTGAAACGATCTACTATCACAAATATAGAATCATAAGATCTTGAGCTTGGAAGACCTGTGATGAAATCCATAGAAACAGAAGACCATGGTTGTTCTGGTATAGGTAATGGCTGAAGAAGTCCGTAAGGTCGATGACGAGGAATTTTTGATCTTGAACAAATATCACATGATTGTACAAAGTCTTTGACTGACTTCCACATTTGTGGCCACCAAAAATCTCTTGATATGAGTTCCAAAGTCTTATTATATCCAAAGTGCCCTGCTGTTGGAAAGTCATGACGTGCTTGAAGAACACGTAAATGTGCTTCTCCTTCTGGAACATATAGGCGTCCTTCAAAATATAATAGATTATTCTTGAACTCGAACTTAGAAGGATCATGAGACTTGGAAGAATTATTCTCGATATCATAAACAAGAGGGTGTGAGGACATACTGGACTGGATTTGCTTGAGAAAAGTTGAATCAACAGTCAATGTTGATTTCATTGCTCAGAGATGAAATTGCTCCGGTTTCAAGAGGACCGTTCTTTGTTGCTCAAAAGCTGCATCTCCTTCTTTTGGTGCAAAATAAGAACATCTAGATAGGGCATTGGACAAACCTTGTTATTTTCCTGGCCGATAAGTGATAATGAACTCGAATCTTGACAAAGACATACTCCAACGAGCTTGACGACGATTCAACACGCGTGCTGACATGAAATACTCGAGGTTCTTGTGATCTGTATACACAGTGACTGGACTAGAAGCGCCTTCTAGATAATGACGCCATTCTTGAAAGGAATCCACGATCGCAAGAAGTTCTTTATCGTGGATCTCATAATTGATCTCGGCTGCTGAGAATTTTCTTGAATGAAAAGCTATCGGATGAAGTTTGTCATCTGTTCCCATTTGTGATAAAACTGCACCCAAGGCAAAATCTGATGCATCTGTTTCCATAAAAAATGCCTTGGAAAAGTCAACACGATATAAGACTGGTGCAGAGACAAACGATGTCTTCAAGGCTTCAAATGCTGCTTCCGCTTCTTGATTCCATTGGAATTTATCTTTACTAGTCAAGCGTGTAAGTGGAGCTGCAACTCGTGAGAAATCTTTGATGAAGATCCGATAGTAATTGGCAAATCCCAAGAAACATTGGACATCTCTTACTGTCCTTGGAATCTTCCAATCCATGATTGTTTGGACTTTCTTAGAATCCATCATGAGACCATCATTTGAAATGATGTATCCTAAAAAGTCAACTTGAGTAGTGTGAAATACACACTTTTCCATCTTGGCGTACAATCCTGCATCTCTAAGTTTTTGTAATACTTGACGAACATGTATTTCATGTTCTTCGACGTTCTTAGAATAGATCAGGATATCGTCTAGATAGCAGACGATAAAATTGTCTAAGAATTCATGAAATACATCATTCATGAGATGTTGAAAAGCAGTTGGTGCATTCGTGAGTCCAAAGGGCATGACATTATATTCGAAATGTCCATACCTGGTTCGAAACGCAGTCTTCCATTCATCTCTTTCTTTGATCCGTACTAGATTATATGCTCCTCTTAGATCTATTTTTGTATAGATCTTAGCTTGATTTAACTGGTCAAGGAGTCCTGATATCAAAAGTAATGGATACCTGTTTTTGATTGTGATCTTGTTGAGTCCTCGATAATCAACACACATTCGTAAAGATCCATCTTTTTTCTTTACGAATAGAATTGGAGCTCCTGCTGGAGATTTTGAATGGCGTATGAAATTCTTCGCTAAATTCTCGTCAATTTATGTCTTGAGTTCAGCCATCTCATCTTGCGATAAACTGTAAATTGGTCCAAATGGTGGCTGAGTTCCTTCCTTGAGGTCGATTGAACAATCATATGGGCGATGCTCAGGAAGAATATCTGCATTCTTTTTCTCAAAAACGTCTTGATACTCCTGATATTGACTTGGAATGCCAATTGAAGTCTTTACGTTTTCAGAAATAGGTGCAGCATAAATAGCAAAAGTTGATCCTTCTTTTGCTGCGTGTATAAATGCTTTTGCACCTATCAGTATGGGTTTTACTATACTAGACTTATAATTTTTTACTTGGTTGGTAGAACTATTAATAACGCTTTGGGAAAAGTCAAGTTTACGCGAATTCCAATCTATTCGAGGGTTATATTTTTCTAGCCAGGATAAACCTAAAATAATTGGATTGGATGGAAATTTAATTATGTTAAAAGCTATGTAGCTATCATGACCGTCTATTGTTACTTTTATAGGATGAGTTTCATGAGTGACATCTCCAAAAGACAAGGGACGACCATCTATGACTTCTACATGTACTGGTTTAGGTTTCTGTACAAAGGGTATTTTACGACTTTTAACAAATTGTTCATCTAAAAAACATGCTGAGGCTCCCGAATCTAATAAAGCAGAGGCTTTGTAATTCTTAGGTCCTAAATATAAGTCTATTATAAAACAAGGAGAGGGTTCTGAGGAGAGGATAGGACCTTCATTAGGAATTGTACAAGGTTCCAGCTGCACGGTCCCTATTGTAGCTGGACGAATCCGTTTTCCGACATGTTGTCTTCTTTGACCGTCGTACCCCTCATTTTATAGTTGCGTCGTTTCTTTGGACAATGTTGAGCAGTGTGCTTAGGTTCTCCACAATATAAACATAATCCTTCTTGACGACGACGAATCTTTTCTTGCTCAGTTAGGGGTTTAAAACGTACCGCGTCAATTTGCATGTCTTCTACTTCTGAATGTACGTTTGGCAAAGATGTTGATGTTGCCATTGAGTAATAACGTTGAGGTTCCCGTGAATGATTCTCGGATCAAAATTCGAAAAGTCGATTATCACATTTTATCGCAAAATCGATTGCTTGACTCAAAGTTCGAGGATCAGGTAAGTTGAGCATCAATTTCTTTATTTCGTATTGTAATCCATAAAGAAATTGACTGATGAGTGCAGCATCATCCCACTTGATGTCAATTGCAAGTTGTCGAAATTGTAAAGCATATACTGTTATTGAGCGATTTTCTTGTCGCAAAATTCGGATCTTATTTGTTGCAACACGAGTTGCATCGTGTTTACCATACATAGATCGAAACTCCGCCAAAAAAGCTTCTAAATTGTCCAATATTGGATTTTGTTGTTCAAGAAAAGACAAAAACCACGATAATGCAGAACCAGAAAGTAGAGTGCCAATAAACCTGACTTGTGATCCTGGAGTTGGATAGCTTTGCGGTTGAAGTTCAATTGCCAATTGTACTTGATTGATGAACCCTCGAAACTTTGATCTCGTACCATCAAATTTCTCAAGTAAGGCAATTCTTGGTTCTCTAGTGCTTATAGGGTGTTGTACAATTGGAGAAGGAACGTGATTTGTTGTAGATGTTGAAGCAGCTCCAATCATCTCTATATCTCCACTTTCTGCTATTCTTGTTCTTTCCTGTGTTGGTGAATTGAGTTGATGCATCGCAAGCATTAACTCCCTCATTTGCTCTTGCATTTGTGCCATTGCACTCTTCATTTCAACAAGCTTTGCCATAATGACACTAAGAAGAAAAATTTGTTTGATATTGCTCAAGACAAAAGAAAAGAAAGACTTGATAACAAAGAAGATACTAAGAACAATATCAGTTTAGAAGTGGGTAATCCGCAAACTTCTAATACGCTTATGTCTTGTCAAGAAAAAGGGGTAATCCACTCTTACTCAAGAAAAAACAAAGCTCTGATATTGTAAGTGTACTCTTGTCAATCTGTCAAGGACAAAGACTCGATGAGGGAAAATATACACCAAAAGGCTATCTCGATATAATAAGTCAAAATATAAACAAGTAGGTATATTAAAAGGAAATTGGAATGGCTATTGCCACAAGACAAGAAACTAAAGACTCTTGAACCTGGACTAGAAGCAAGAAAGGAGTTGACAAGAGTGAAGAAGCCTTCACTCTTATCTCTATATATACTATCTAACTAGGGGCTATGTGGCGACGTTCTATAGGACCTCCAATATGTGTTGACTTTGTAGGACACATGCCTTGACTTACAAGGCAAGTTTTTCTACGTGTGGGCCACATAGTTAGCTTGATCTTCAAGCTAACAACATGTGTGGCACATGGCCAACTTGTTGACCACGTTTCTAATCCAAAAAGTCAATTAAAGACACCTATGAAGTCAAAGCAGCATCTAAGAAGTTTCTAGGAAGCTTCTATATTAAATATTATAGAATTAACTTACTTTTATCTACTTTTACTTACTTCTACCTATTTCTATATGTAATTATTAGCTTATATGATTATGGCCGTGACATTTTAGCTCGCTAGATTGATTAATCCTAACATTCTCCATAGGTAGTTTTATTGATTTTGGTTCCAATAATAAGTCATCATCCTTCTCTGATACTTCCATTAGCTCTCTCCTTAATTGGACTGATAAATCATCATTATATGCTCCCAATTTATGAACTTGAGCCTCTAATTGCAAAATCTTGATATCTTTCACTTCCAAATGGTGCTCATATTGCCTCATCTTCTCCTCTAATTCATCAATTATTGAAACTAGTAGAACAAACATCTATGACTGACGAATACTGGTTAAATCACCTTCTAATTTTGTCACTATTGCTTTCAAGGTTCTAATTTTTATCCATAACTTTTTTATTTTAATTTAATATTAGTTATTCAATTTTCTTTTTTCTTATTCTAATAATGTTGCCTTTTCAAATTTTGCTTTCAACTATCACTTCACCTCTTCCCGTTTCAAACTCCATGTTATGCGATTCTGTAATAGTTCTTGTCTTTGGCCTTCCATGAGATGTTGAATGTGTTTTTTTTTTTTTTATCCAAGCTTCTTATTTTATCCCTAATTTACGCTCCAATAGAAACTTCAATTCTACATTTTTCTCAATAATTCGATTCTGTTCTTTGATTTGGTGGCTTTGCTTTAATATTTCTTTCTTGCTTGCATCCAATTGTTGCCTTAAATTTCTCTTTCCATCCAATTTATTCATTGTGAATTGTAATTAAAAAATCTGAGCCAGTATAACTTCCTTGAGATTCACTCCTTCCAATATTTTATCTTATAGAAATACTAACTAGTTGATATCCATCAAAATTAGAACTTTAGTCTCTACCTTGATCACCAAATGAATTGGAATCCAGTCTAGTGTAATCATTAGTATAGCCTCATGTTCCAACGAGTTACTTGATTCTCTAATTTTGTGTACCACTACCTTTGGACTAACTATTAGTGCCATTAAACTCTAAAGACATCATTGAAGCACTAGAGAGGATATGTATTTTTTCTTTTATTGATAATATTTGACTCAACGTATATGCAATCATGAAGTGCACATAATTGGAATAGAGCAAAGATGCAAATTTTTCCATCTTCTACTTGGCTTCTATCTCTACATGGATTCTAGTTGTTATAAAAGCTACTCAATTAAACACCATACTTTCAAGCATTTCTATTGCAGCAAACAATAACTATTTGGATATGTATGTGATATGTCAATTTAAGCCTAATCACTTCTAAACAAAATGCATCCACTCCATAAGATCTAATGTAAGTACCTCTGCCATTTGCCAACCTTGACTCTTCTCAAAGAATGACATTCTACTTTTCAAATAGCTTCCTGGTCTAAAATCATTAGATACTTCAACATCCATTGCAAGTTCATTAATTGAGAGGTGCAGTATCTTTTGTAAGGTAGTCTCATTGATTCCAATAATGCTCTCTTTGACAAAACTTGACTCATCCTCTGGGTCATAATTTGTTGTATACTCCTCCACCAATTCAACATCAATTGGCAGTAAATTATCTAACCTTTGCAAAAACTAATATAACTGCATATTTTTAAAATCTTTTTGCCTTTTAGAGGACTAACACATTTTCAACTTTATTGGTTCCATATTGATAAGAACCACTAGAGATGGTGATCCCAAATTGCTCTTAACTCTCATATTTTGGCAACTTTCCTCTTTGTCCGTAGCTCTCTTTATTCTTTCTATCTACATGATGGAATACTTGCTTTTCACTCCTTGCTTGCACTAACCCTATTTTCTTGCTTATTGAAGTAAATCCTACTATAATAGTTACAATTCAAACAATAATGTTTGAATTACTGAAGAAAATGTCCACTAAGTGCCCCACTCCTAATCTTTTATTTGGGATCTAAATCAACAATCTCTAATCTAATTTATCTTAATCTCATTTCTGATATTTTTGACTAATCGATATTAAGACCCAAAACCAACCATCAGCTATTTTTAGTCTCTATCATATACCTATGATTATAAGCAATCTATCATTAATAGTTAAGCTTTCTTCCTTCCAATTTTTGAAATCCATCCCTGATTAATATATAATAAAATTATAATTGGTTTTTATTGATATGTGTGGTAAATTGGTTATCCATAAAATCTTCCAATTGAATTGAACCATTAGAAAAATCTTCCATTACATGATACGGTCTATACCAACAAAGTTGAAATTATCTTGAAAAATTGTAAAATCAACTATCATAAAGAAGCACTAGATTATTGAGCAAAAAATATTTAAGACGTAATTAACTATCATAATAATTTTTATAGCGATGCTATGTAGCTTCCATAGTTAAAAGAACCATAGTCCTAACTTTATCTAATTTTTTCAATTGTGCAAATTGATATTGGAAGGATTTCTTGTCATCAAGATATTCATTCAATGCAATTTTTAAACTTTGAACTTCCAATTTAATTGGTAATATTACTTCTTGTCGATACACCAATTGGAATGGTATAGAATTTATAGTCACTTTATATGCAATACGATATGCCTATGAAGCTATAAATAATTTTATTTTCCAATCCGTTCTCCTACAAGACATGATCTTAATTAAAACTTTACATAGAATACCGTTGGTCTTTTTAGTCTGCCCATTGGCCCAAGATTAATATGGGATTTTTTTTTATATTTGATGGCCACCAATATTCAGCCATTAAAGCTTTACGAGTAGTACTATCACCACCAAAATATCCACCACAACTATCCAAATGGCAACCTTGTAATATGGTATGCACTTCATTTTGAAAGATACAATGGCATAAAATTCCATCTCACCTTTGCTTATACAAGGCGTCACCAACCATCATATATGGTGCACTTTTTAAAATCAAGAATTTTTTAAGTTTCTCACTATATGTAGATAAAAATATTTGAAATGTCAAATATTGAATTAATTCACTATATTCAGGTGTAATCATATCAACGGCAAATAATTTTGCATCAAGGAGGATATCATTGATAGGTTCATTATTCAATATATTAGATAAACGGGACATGTGGTTTGCATTGGTATGTTTCTTTTTTCATTAGATATTAATAGTAAACTTAATTTTTTGAAGTAGTAACATCCATCAAGCAATGCATCCACTCAATTGAGATTTATTAATCATATACTTAAGAGCATTGTGATCGATATGAAACATGAATGCATAACCAAGCAAATAATGCCAAAATATTTGAACATTATAAATTATTTCCAAAGCTTCTCGTTTAGTCGTAGTATAATTTTGTTTAGCTACAACCAATTATCGAGTAGCATAATATATTAGATGATCCAAATTCTTTTCATCTTTCTAACTTAACACAGATCCAATAGCAATATTGGATGCATCAATGTAAACATGAAATAATTTTGTCCAATAAAGTGTAATCAATACTAATGCATATATCAATTTTTGTTTCAATTCTTCGAAAGTAATTGTACAATCCTCAGTTCAAATTAAACTAGATCCATTCGATGATGATTTCTTTAAGAAATTAGTTAAAGGCTGACATATGATTGCAAATGAATAAATAAATCATCGATAATAACTAATATAGCTGATAAAACCACAAACAGTTGACATTATTTCTACCTTTGGTAAAGCCAATATACAAGTAATTTTATTTGGATTATTAGCACTACCAGCTAGTGAGATGATGTGTTCTAATAATTTATTAGATGGTACTCTAAATTGATATTTCTCCAAATTCAAAGAAATTCCATAATAGCCACAACGATCCAAATACTTACTAAGACATTCTAAATGATTGGCCTTTGTACTAAATGTACAAAAATCATCTAAAAATATCTCTATCAAATATCATAAATGATCTTGATAAGCTTGCATCATTATTCTTTGAAACGTGGTTGAGGCATTATATAATCCAAATGGCATAACTTTATAAGCAAAGGTTTCTTAGTTTGTAGTGAAAGTAGTCTTTAAGTGGTCCTCTTTTATAATTTTAACTTGATTGTAACCCAAAAATCCATCCAAAAAGAATAACATTCATGCTCAGCTACCACATTCAAGATACTATCCATAAAAGATAAAAAAAAATAATCCTTCTTAGTAGCTGCATTTAATTTATAAAAATCTTGACAGATTTGGATCTTCCTATTGTTCTTTGGTACCATCATAATTGGTAAAATCCATTTACTTTATAGAACTAGATAAATAAAACTCATATCAAGAAGTTTGTCTAATTCTTTTTTTTTACCATAAGAAAATATTTTGGATTGAATCGATATTGTCTTTGATGAATTGATGTAGCATTCTCCTCCAAAATAATTTGATGCTCACAAACTTTAGTATGAATGCCTTTTAAACCACATATGACCAGACAAAAGAAGATTTATAACTTAGGAAGAAAGCCTTCTAATATTTCAACTCAATATCCTTAATTTTGTTGTATACTTTGATAATCTTCAGTGTTTCATTGATGCCTAAATTGATGGATTGGTACATAGGTTCCTCGACAATATTTGGTTTGATTTTTTCCTCACTCATAATATTTCATATAATTTGGTGGATAGAAACTACCCAATTATGGTTCTAATGTATTGACTTCATTAATCATGGAATTATTTATTCAATTGACAATAGCATGATCAGAGTTTGTTTTATCCTCCAGATATAATAAATATTTTTCAAGTCTTCCACATTGATATAACATGCCTTGCATCTACATGTAAATTGAATCATCACCAACTTGCATTCTATTAGTAACTTCATCATACTCCACATCAAATTGACCCTCATCGTCAGATGTTGCATCTAAATCTAGAATTTGAGATTCTCTATAATATTGAATTAGATACATGTCACGAACATACTCATGTAAGCTAGTAATTACATAAACAAATAGGTGGAAGAAAATAAAAGTAGGTAAAAGTAAGTTA
Organism: Physcomitrium patens; assembly: GCF_059467195.1. Classification (NCBI taxonomy): domain Eukaryota; kingdom Viridiplantae; phylum Streptophyta; class Bryopsida; order Funariales; family Funariaceae; genus Physcomitrium; species Physcomitrium patens. The sequence goes on from NC_143429.1 coordinate 6,113,471, forward strand.
ATTCTATAGCATTTAATATGAAAGCTTCCTAGAAGCTTCATAAATACTGTTTTGACTTCATAGGTGTCTTTAATTGACTTTTTGGATCAGAAACGTGGTCAACAAGTTGGCCATGTGCCACACATGTTGTTAACTTGAAGACCAAGCTAAGTATGTGCCTCACATTTAGAAAAACTTGCCTTATAAATCAAGGCATGTATCCTACAAAGTCAATACATATTGGAGGTCTTATAGAACATCGCCATGTAGCCTCTAGTTAGATAGTGTATATAGAGACAAGAGTGAAGCCCTCTTCACTCTTATCAACTCTTTTCTTGCTTCCAGTCTAGTTTCAAGAGTCTCTAGTTTTCGTATCTTTTGGCAATAGTCATTCCAATTTCTCTTTTAATATACATACTTATTTATTTCTATTTTATTACCTTTCTTTGAGTGAAGGCTCACTTATCTGAATTTTTTTTTCATCGAGTTCTTGTCCTTGACAGATTGACAAGAGTACACCTACAATATCAGAGCTTTGTCTAATCTTAATTAAGAGTGGATTATCCCTTTTTTTTGATAAGATATAAGCATATTAGAAGTTACGGATTATCCTATTCTAAACTGATATTGTCCTTAATATTTTCTTTATTTTCAAGTCCTCTCTTCTATTTGTCTTGAGTGATATTAGACATCTTCTCTCTTCTAAGTGTTATTATGATAGAACTTGTTGAAATGAAGAGTGCAATGGCACAAATGCAAGAGCAATTGAAGGAGTTAATGCTTGCAATGCATCAATTCAATTTACCACCACAAGGAGCAACAAGATTGACAAGAAGTGAAGATATAGAAATGGTTGGAGCTCCTTCAACATCTGCACCAAACTATGTCCTTTTTCCTATGGTGGAACACCCTTCAAATGTTAGAGAACTAAGAATTGCCCTACCTGAGAAGTTTGATGGCACCAGATCCAAATTTTGAGGATTTATCAATTAAGTAGAACTTGTGATTGAACTTCAATCCCAAAGTTATCCAACTCTAGGATCGTAAGTTAGATTTATGGGTACGCTTCTTTCAAGTTCAACACTATCGTGGTTTTCATCTTTTCTTGAACGACGAGATCCAATATTAGATAATCTAGAGGCTTTTCTGGCGGAGTTTTGATCCATGTATGGAGAGCATGATGCAATTCATATTGCAACCAATAAGATCCGTATTTTACGACAAGGTAATCGATTAGTAACGTTATATACTTTATAATTTTGACAACTTACAACTGATATCAAGTGGGATGTTGCTACACTTATTAGCCAATTTCTCTATGGATTACAATATGAGGTAAAAAAAATTAATGCTCAACTTACCTGATCCTCAAACATTGAGTCAAGCAATTGACTTTACTGTGAAGTTTGACAATCGCCTTTTTGAATTCCGATCTGAGAACCGTACAAGTGGACCTCAACATTACTATAATTCAATGGCAACACCAATACCTCTTCAATACATACATTCGGAAGTAGAGGATATGCAAATTGATGCAGTATATTTCAAACCGCTTAATGAGCAAGAAAAGACTCGTCGTCGTCAAGAAGGATTATGTTTATATTGTGGAGAATCAAAGCACACTGCTCAACATAGTCCAAAGAAACAATGCAATCACAAAATGAAGAGTATGGCTGTGAAAGAAGATAATATGTCAAAAAACGAGTTTGTCCAACTACAATAGGGACCATGCGACAGGAAACTTGCACAATATCTAGTAAAGGTCCTATTCTCTCCTCAGAGCCCCCTCCTTGTTTTACATTAAATATTATTTTAGGACCTAAACATTACAAAGTCTCTGCCTTGTTAGATTCACGAGCCTCAGCGTATTCTTTAGATGAAGAATTTACTAAAAGACATAGTATATCTTTAGTAAAGAAAACTAAACTTGTTCATGTAGAAGTCATAGATGGTCGTCTATTGTCTTCTAGAGATATTACTCACGAAATCCTTCCTATAGAAGTAATAATCAATGGTCATAATAGTTTTGTAGTATTTAATATCATTAGATCTCCCTCTAATCCTATCATTTTAGATTTATCGTGGTTAGAAAAATACAACCCTGAAATAGATTGGATTTCCCGAACTCTTACTTTTTCTAAAAGTATAACTAACAATGTAGTTAATCAAGTAGAGAGTCATAAGTCTAATTCAATTAAACTTGTATTTATAGGTGCAAAAGCTTTCTTGCATGCTGCTATAAAAGAATCACCATATATTGTTTATGCCACACCTGTTCATACTGGTAGAAAGACTTCAAGTGGCATTCCAAGCCAATATCAAGAATTTCAAGATGTATTCGAAAAAAAGAATGCGGATACACTCCCAGAACATCGTCCCTATGATTGCTCAATTGACCTTCAAGAAGGAGCACAATCACCATTCGGACCAATCTATAGTTTATCACAAAATGATTTGACTGAACTCAAGGAATATATTAAAGAAAATCTAGCCAAGAATTTCATACACCATTCTAAATCTCCGGCACGAGCTCCAATTCTATTTGTGAAGAAAAAAGATGGATCATTGCAAATGTGTGTTGATTATCAAAGACTCAACAAGATTACTATCAAGAACAGGTATCTACTACCTTTAATATCGAGACTTCTTGATCAGCTGAATCAAGCTAAGATCTATACAAAAATAGATCTTCGGGGAGCACACAATCTAGTATGCATCAAAGAAGGAGATGAATGAAAGACTACGTTTTGAACTAGGTATGGATATTTTGAATACAACGTCATGCCTTTTGGACTTATAAATGTACTAGCAGCTTTTCAATATCTAATGAATGATATTTTTTGAGAGTTTTTGGACGATTTTGTGGTCTGTTATCTAGACAACATCTTGATCTATTCTAAGAATCTAGAAAAACATGAACTTTATGTTCGTCGTGTGTTACAAAAATTAAGAGATGCAGGACTCTATGCCAAGATAGAAAAGTGTATATTCCACACTACTCAAGTCAATTTCTTAGGTTACATCATTTCAAATGATGGACTTATGATGGATCCTAAGAAAATCCAAACTATTATAGATTGGAAGATCCCCAAAACGGTAAGAGATGTCCAATGTTTTTTGGGATTTGCCAACTACTATCAGATCTTCATCAAAGTCTTCTCTCGAGTTGTAGCTCCACTTACACGTTTGACTTATAAAGACAAACTCCAATGGAATCAAGAAGCCGGAGTTGCTTTTGAATCTTTGAAGACAACGTTTGTTTCTGCACCAATCTTGTATCATGTTGATTTTTCCAAAGCATTATTTATGGAAACAAATGCATCACACTTTGCTCTGGATGCAGTTTTATCACAAATGGGAATAGATGACAAACTTCATCCAGTAGCCTTTCATTCAAGAAAATTCTTAGCAGCAGAAATCAATTATGAGATCTACGACAAAGAACTTCTTGCAATTGTGGATTCTTTTCAAGAATGGCATCATTATGTAGAAGGCACTTTTAGTCCAATCACCATATATATGGATCACAAGAACCTCGAATATTTTATGTCAACACGTGTATTAAATCGTTATCAAGCTCGTTGGAGCATGTCTTTATCAAGATTTGAGTTCATCATCACTTATCGGCCAGGAAAACAACAAGGTTTGTCCGATGCCTTGTCTAAACATTCTTATTTTGTACCAAAAGAAGGAGATACAGCTTTTGAGCAACAAAAAATGGTTCTCTTGAAGCCAGAGCAATTTCATCTTCGAGCAATAAAATCAACATTGACTGTTGATTTAACTTTTCTTAAGCAAGTCCAATTAAGTATGTCTTCAGACCCTCTTGTTCATGATATCAAGAATAATTCTTCTAAATCTCATGATCCCTCTAAATTTGAATTCAAGAACAACCTACTCTATTTCGAAGGATGCCTATATGTTCCAGAAGGAGAAGCACGTTTACGTATTCTTCAAGCTCATCACGACTTTCCAGTAGTAGGATATTTTGGATATAGTAAGACTTTAAAGCTGATATCTAGGGATTTTTGGTGGCCTCAAATGTGAAAGGCAGTCAAAGATTTTTTACAATCATGTGATGTTTGCTCAAGATCAAAAACTCCTCGTCATTGACCTTTTGGACTTCTTCAGCCATTACCCATTCCAGAACAACCATGGTCTTCTGTTTCTATGGACTTCATCACGGATCTTCCAATCTCAAATTCTTACGACTCTATATTCATGATAGTAGATCGTTTTATCAAAATGGCACATTTTTTACCATGTATAAAATCTATCACAGGTGAAGAAACAGCTAAGTTCTTTCTTGACAATATCTATCGCTATCATGGATTACCCAAGGATAGTATATCAGATAGAGGAACTCAATTTGTATCAAGATTTTGGCGGACTCTTTTTAAGATTCTTAAAGTAGATATAAAACTATCTTGGATATTCCATCCTCAAATTGATGGACAAACGGAGCATGTTAATCAAATTTTGGAGCAATATTTAAGATGTATTATTAATTATCAACAAGATGATTAGACAACTCTTTTATCATTGGGAGAGTTTGCTTACAATAACACGATACATTCTTCTACTAAACAAACACTTTTCTTTACTAATTATGGTTATCATCTATGACTTGATACTTTTGACTTTTCAAAAGTTGATAATCCTACTGTGAAAGATTTGGCGATTCATTTATCAGAGCTACATGCAATGATGAAGGCGTAATTAAAAGAGGCTCAAAAATAATAAAAGGTCAATGCGGATGTCTATCAAAAGGAACAACCACCATTCTTCTTGGGTGATAAGGTATGGCTACTTCATTGTAATATCAAGACCACTCATCTTTGCGACAAGTTGGATTATGGAAGACTTAGACCATTTTCTATTTCTGCACAAATCAATCTAGTTGCACATCGTTTACATCTACCGAAGTCAATAAAAATCCATCCAGTATTTCATGTATCTCTTTTTGAACCATACAAGATAGTGGACATACCAAGAAGATGACAAGCTCCACCTCCTCCTATAGAAGTGGACAATAATGAAGAGTTTGAAGTAGAAGAAGTCTTAGATTCCAGGCAGCGCCAAAATAAATTAGAATATCTTGTCCATTAGCACAGATATGATATTAGTGAACGCACATGGGACCAATAAAGAATCTTGCAAATGCAGCGAAGGCAATGGAGACTTTTCATCGATGACATCCATCAAAATCAAGATAAAAATCTTCTTTATAAAAGAAATAAGATCTAGGCAAGATAACATTCTACTTTCAATCCATGTTTGTAGCTTCTTTATAGTTGTGATGCTCAAGAGATGGAGAACCAACAACCAGTGGATTTGACTTAAGAGCCTTCATTTGCTGACCTGCCGGATAAGATATTACGATTGTCACAACCTTCAAGATGACGCAATCAAAAAAAAGATCTTCAAGAACGACATGTTCTTCCTTGAATAGATGGCGAGATATAACCCGTTTGGTATCACGATTTAGGAAGGGGCTTTTGATGTTTGGTGATTTTGCTAGAGGTAGGAACAACTCTTGATGGTGTTCCAAATGTTCTATTTGAAGGAAGTTATGAAGGCCTCAACAATGATCAAATAACTAGGTGGTCTTTTTGTCCTGGTATGGGACACTACCGATGGTTGAGAGGCCCTATCAATCATCTTCGAAGAGAACAAAGATCAGAATATGTGGCGAATACAATTCGTCGCATCATAGATTTCTTCAATATATGATGATCGCTCCTTGTGGAACTCGTCCCTAGAAAGGGGGGGTAATGTCACAGACATACTCATGTAAGCTAGTAATTACATATACAAATAGGTGGAAGTAAGTAAAAGTAGGTAAAAGTAAGTTAATTCTATAGCATTTAATATGGAAGCTTCCTAGAAGCTTCATAGACACTGCTTTGACTTCATAGGTGTCTTTAATTGACTTTTTGGATTAGAAACGTGGTCAACAAGTTGGCCATGTGCCACACATGTTGTTAGCTTGAAGATCAAGCTAACTATGTAGCCCACATGTAGAAAAACTTGCCTTGTAAGTCAAGGCATGTGTCCTACAAAGTCAACAGATATTGGAGGTCTTATAGAATGTCGCCATGTAGCCCCTAGTTAGATAGTATATATAGAGACAAGAGTGAAGCCCCCTTCACTCTTGTCAACTCTTTTCTTGCTTCTAGTCTAGTTTCAAGGGTCTCTAATTTTCTTGTCTTTTGGCAATAGCCATTCTAGTTTCTCTTTCAATATACATACTTATTTATTTATATTTTGTTACTTTTCTTTGAGTGAAGGCTCACTTGTCTGAATTATTTTTTCATCGAGGTCTTATCTTTGACAATACATTTGTAATACAATCTTATCTATATCCTTCTTAATAGTCAACATTCCACAATTTCAATCATTTTTAGCTTTGGTTTAATATAGCAATGGCTGATCTAATAAAATTGGATAAGATAATAAGGAACTCTATAATTGAAAAATAATATAATCAATCTTATATATGATTCTAACAATTACAATGTCAATATTGCATAAGATACCCATTGATTTCACCTGACTATGATCTGCGATTCTCAATGTTACTAATGTCGTAGATAATAATTATTTTAAATCCAAATCTCTTATTGTATCAGTGTTCATTAGATTCACACTAGAGCCACCATCTACTTGAACTCTGAAAATCAAAATACCATCAATGGATACATTAGTAGTTGATACTCTCGAATCAAGATTTAAACTAACTTCATGAATTTTCTATTATGGGACCTACATCTTATTATTGAGAAATTCAATATAGAACGACATTCTGATGTTACTGTTAAAAGTTGCTTTATTGTAATAAAAGACTGAATTGCATCCAAATCTTTCAAAATATTATGCGATTCCATATTAGTAGTGATTTCCAAGGCCCTCTTCTTTTTTATGGATTTTAACTTAATTCCTTGACATAATATATCTTTCTTTACAAAATTTGGAAGTAGATTAGCTAAATGAATTTTTTTATAATATCCGTCTATGAGAAGATCTTTTAATGTATAAGACAGCTCTTGAAACTTCTCAGATAATAGTATTGGTTTAGGTTGAACTAATACCTCAATTTTAGAAACATCATTGGATTGTATAGACGGACTAGGTCCCATCATGGATAATATTTCTGGTACATGTATTAGATTTGAAGTTCTTATAATTAGATTGAAGTAGTCTTTTACAACTAGTGCATCCAATTGTTGAATTGGATTTTTTTTTTTTTTTTTTTTTTTTTTTTTTTTTTTTTTTTTTTACTAGTCCTTCATAAGCACTATATGAACACATTTATTCAATTTATAAGAAAATCTTGTGGGCCTTAATTATTATTTTTTATCTTATTATACAGCTGGATCTATTAATCTTAATTATTAAAATTAAATGGAGCGTTGCACTCCTGATATGTATGTCCCGATTACTTACAATTTCCACATATTAGAGAATATTCATCACTGGCTCTTAAATTGGGATATTTACTAGCATAAAGTCATATCTATTTGCAATGATAACATCAAAGTGATCTTCTTTTAGTTCCATTAGGAATATTGGATATTTCTACTAGTATATATCGATTGGGCCAGTTCCAAGTTGGATGGATAAATAATCTTGATTGTCTAGTTAGTACTGTAGAATCTGAAATTGGTTTCTGAATGAATGGATATTAAAAATATTCTTATTGATTTTGCTCAATACCTTGAAAATTGGGTCGACATTATTGATTATACAGAGAATTTTAAAAATTAAAAAAATTCCTATTTTGTTTATTTGAACAATTCATGCTCCAGCCAAACCTATTTTCTATTTGAACTTGATTAACATTCCACAAAGTCATTTGAGTCATGATCTGATTATTGAATTGTTATTGCTTTTGTAAATTCCAAAAATTCGTGGTGGCATGCTTACCTCTACAAAATGTACATTGCACGGTCATTTGAGGTAGTAGAAAACATTCCATTACCAAATGGCCTTGTCATTTACAATTACTGCACCAAAGATTGGAATACATATTGGTCGGTTTATACCTCTTTTCTTCATCTTTTGTCAGATTAACAATCAATTCCTCCATCTTCTTTGTCAAAGTTAACAACAAAATTTCATTTGGATCCTTTGATATTATTTCATTAGATAATTCTTTAGTAAGTTCTAATTTTTGATATGAAAAGTATGAAGGATACAAAACTACTATTGTTGGTGGTCCAGCCTATAATAGGACAACATTAAGTATTTTCTATGGATTAGCACTAAGATTTGCTCCATAATCAATCATTCTTGGATAACTATCCATTGCTTCATTCTAAGCTAGCATTTGATAACTTCCTTGACATAGAATCAGTATAGCTCCTATAGTTAGGAATTGATCTCAATGAGATTCTTTTCATACCTTAGCTCGATCAAATAAGGAAGCAACAATGGTCGGTTGATCTTCCTTAATAAACATCTTCAATTCTGGTAGGTATAGCCCATTAACCAATATAGACAAAACAAATGAATCTGACATTTGGTTATTTGGCCATTTACAAAGGATATCTACTTCTCGGCCATAATATGACTGCACTGCTTCTCTTGATACTATTCTACTATTCATTGACCTCTTCTTGAGATATTTTTCAAATCTAATTGGTCAAAAATAGGTTAAGAAGGTATTTTTTAATGCCTTCCAATCAAAAAACTGGTCCATAGGCTGGCAATTATACCATTCAAATATTGTGTCTTTTAAGGTCACTAGTAGCCATCTCAATCAAATATCTTTAGTTCTACCATTATTGGCTATATATAGTCAAAAATTGAGATAAATATTGATCTCAATTTGCATTTAGCAAACCTCTAAAAGTAGGTAATGGAGCTACACTAGTTGTGCAATCATCTATTGCACCCATTTGGACCACAATTAGAATTTTTGGACTCTCGACCACCATTGAAGATAACAATATTCTACTTAATTCTTTATTAAAATAAATACTACCTTCTCTAATTATCTTTTTTGGACTTTTGAACCTCTTTTATTTACTATTATTATCCACAAATAATCTTATTCATTGAATTGAAGGTAAAAATAATGGATCTTGAAACATACTAAATTTACCCTCATTGGTAAGCAATTTATGCCATTCTAAAGAACCAATCTTATCAAAATTGACTGTATCCATTATTGAAAAAGTACCCAATAGAGTACCCAATTCTTTTGTGCTTCCTTTACTTTCAATTAATGGATTCAAGAGATATATTAGACTGTTGACAAAATTTTCTATAAGTGTCATTGGCGATTTTCTTAATGACATATATGTATGAAATATTATAGGTCTGTCAAGTTTTGGGTATGCTCAGATATGTCGATCAGTATGCAACCATGATTTAATCCAACCCTGTCAATGCTTCCCTTTTAAGTTATATTCATACTTGTCTCGCAACAAATTTCTTACTTGCACTCTCTCTTGTCTTTCTTTTTACTAGCGTATTTTTTTAGTGCAATGTTTTCATTCTTATTAACCATAATCTTTCATCATATAATACTAAAATTGCTTTCTATCTCTAATCTAACTACACATTTGGCTTCACTTATGAACCAGCATCAATTTTATAACTTCTTCATGCAATATCCAAAACCACTTCTTCAACAGTTAATTCCTAACACTCAATACATGATTTCTAATACTCAATTCGTAATACTCAATTACTATTGTTTATCCCAATTGCAATGCCAAAGTATAATTATTATTTTACTTATTCTTCTAATAACTTTATAGAATAAACCTTTAAAGGAGAGTCTAAACATGAAAAAAGACTATCCACATGAGTTTACATATTAGGATCATATAATTAACTGTCTTTTGATTTACTAAAAATATCCAAAAATACTACAATGCCTTTTACATTCTATCAATTCTTCTTTTAATAAATAAAATATTACAATTGATAATTCCATCTTATGCATTCATTGTCTCTTCTCCTCTCCAAACTTATAACAATAATATATAATATTACACTATCTTAAAAGATTGTATAAAACATTCCATAATCCAATCACTAAAATTCTCCAAAACTAACTGTCATTCCCAATAATTTGCTTTAAACAATTTTAGACTCCATAGACTTCTTCTTCTAGAATACTTTCAACTTTCTATAATTAATATATTATATTTCTCCGATTTATATGCATACTTCATAAACATCTTCAATTCTTGACTTTCTAATTTTTCACTTATAATTCAACATATAATAAATTCAATTTCTCATTTGATATCATATAAATCAAATCTTTCTTTCATTACAAAATTTCACTTCATATTATTCAAAATCTATTCATTATCCTTCTTCTATAAAGAAAATAAAAATAAGTAGTACCAAGCTCACCCCGGCTCATGACTATCATAGTCTGGCCTTTTATATTTCTTCTTCAACTAATTTATACTTATTTCTAAATAAAGATTCTAACCAATATTTCTTACTTGATTACTTTTTTTGACTAAATCATCCATCCTACCTCCTAAATTGACTACCTTATGGATGATTAATCAATTTTATCAATATCTAACCAATGTCCTTCAAAAACCAATTTGTATCTATTCCACAAACCTTAACCAAATCCTATGTCAAACTCTAATGAAATCCTAATAAAATCCTAAATCTTACATAAATCTTTGAAAAATCTTGATCAATCTCTAGTCAAGTTTTAAATTAAATCTCCAAAAAAATCCTTATCTTATCCAAATCCTAGACCAAATCCTAAATCCTAACCAAATCATAGACAAATTCTAAACTAAATCCTATAGCAAAATAGAACCTCAACAACTAATGATAAAATTATTAATATCAATTTAAAATTTATTTAATTTTTAATATCTTTGTTAAAAATAAGTACAAAAAAAATAAAATTGATTGCACTTACCAATTGAGAGAGAAATGTAAGATAATCCAATCAAGTATTCAGTGGCCTCCTACTCCAATTTGAATGTTGAACTTCCAATAACAATACCTCCTTAAATCATTGATCTGTTTTTAAATTTTAATTAAATATTGAAAATTAAATTTAGTATCTATAAAAAAATACTCTACTTTAATCTAATTGAAAAATTTCTTAAAAATCTTACAAATACTCACTAATCCTCAAATTCCAATTTTTAAAACCTTGATCGACAAAAACCTTCACACACTTTGATTTAACTATTTGATTGACTTCAAAATGTGCACACATATTTATAACTAATATACCAACAAATTTCTAAAAATTCACTTATATATACACTACAAAATTTAAGTTATCATCAAATGTATAAATATGTTTTTATTTCTCAAAATCTAAACCAATTAAGAATATTATTAACTTTGAAAATCCCTCAAAAACTCAATATTGAATCAATTGATATAAAAATAGCATCCAAAAATCTTTTTTTAAGTTTATACTTAAGATAATTTTTTTAAGAAATATAAATATTTTTCTAAAATATCATTCCTATAATTATTCTATTGCTCTTCAAGAAGGAACTCAACCACTATTTAGACCAATCTATAGCCTATAATAAAACAAGTTGGCTGCACTTAAAAAATACATTAATGAAAATTTGGCTAAGAACTTCATACGCTATTTTGAATCTCTAACCAAAGCTCCTATCTTATACGTGTGTCAAGGACAATAACTCGATGAAAAAATAATCCAGACAAGTGAGCCTTTACTCAAAGAAAAGTAACAAAATATAAATAAATAAGTATGTATATTGAAAGAGAAACTAGAATGGCTATTGCCAAAAGACAAGAAAACTAGAGACCCTTGAAACTAGACTAGAAGCAAGAAAAGAGTTGACAAGAGTGAAGGGGGCTTCACTCTTGTCTCTCTATATATACTATCTAACTAGGGGCTACATGGCGACATTCTATAAGACCTCCAATATCTGTTGACTTTGTAGGACACATGCCTTGACTTACAAGGCAAGTTTTTCTACATGTGGGCTACATAGTTAGCTTGATCTTCAAGCTAACAACATGTGTGGCACATGGCCAACTTGTTGATCACGTTTCTAATCCAAAAAGTCAATTAAAGATACCTATGAAGTCAAAGCAGTGTCTATGAAGCTTCTAGGAAGCTTCCATATTAAATGCTATAGAATTACCTTACTTTTACCTACTTTTACTTACTTCCACCTATTTGTATATGTAATTACTAGCTTACATGAGTATGTCTGTGACATTACCCCCCCCTTTCTAGGGACGAGTTCCACGAAGAGCGATCATCATATATTGAAGAAATCTATGATGCGACGAATTGTATTTGCCACATATTCTGATCTTTGTTCTCTTCGAAGATGATTGATAGGGCCTCTCAACCATCGGTAGTGTCCCATACCAGGACAAAAAGACCACCTAGTTATTTGATCATTGTTGAGGCCTTCATAACTTCCTTCAAATAGAACATTTGGAACACCATCAAGAGTTGTTCCTACCTCTAGCAAAATCACCAAACATCAAAAGCCCCTTCCTAAATCGTGATACCAAACGGGTTGTATCTCGCCATCTATTCAAGGAAGAACATGTCGTTCTTGAAGATCTTTTTTTCGATTGCATCATCTTGAAGGTTGTGACAATCGTAATATCTTATCCGGTAGGTCAGCAAATGAAGGCTCTTGAGTCAAATCCACTGGTTGTTGGTTCTCCATCTCTTGAGCATCACAACTATAAAGAAGCTACAAACATGGATTGAAAGTAGAATGTTATCTTGCCTAGATCTTATTTCTTTTATAAAGAAGATTTTTATCTTGATTTTGATGGATGTCATCGATGAAAAGTCTCCATTGCCTTCGCTGCATTTGCAAGATTCTTTATTGGTCCCATGTGTATTCACTAATATCATATTTGTGCCAATGGACAAGATATTCTAATTTATTTTGGCGCCGCCTGGAATCTAAGACTTCTTCTACTTCAAACTCTTCATTATTACCCACTTCTATAGGAGGAGGTGGAGCTTGTCATCTTCTTGGTATGTCCACTATCTTGTATGGTTCAAAAAGAGATACATGAAATACTGGATGGATTTTTATTGACTTCGGTAGATGTAAACGATGTGCAACTAGATTGATTTGTGCAGAAATAGAAAATGGTCTAAGTCTTCCATAATCCAACTTGTCACAAAGATGAGTGGTCTTGATATTACAATGAAGTAGCCATACCTTATCACCCAAGAAGAATGGTGGTTGTTCCTTTTGATAGACATCCGCATTGACCTTTTATTATTTTTGAGCCTCTTTTAATTACGCCTTCATCATTGCATGTAGCTCTGATAAATGAATCGCCAAATCTTTCACAGTAGGATTATCAACTTTTGAAAAGTCAAAAGTATCAAGTCATAGATGATAACCATAATTAGTAAAGAAAAGTGTTTGTTTAGTAGAAGAATGTATCGTGTTATTGTAAGCAAACTCTCCCAATGATAAAAGAGTTGTCTAATCATCTTGTTGATAATTAATAATACATCTTAAATATTGCTCCAAAATTTGATTAACATGCTCCGTTTGTCCATCAATTTGAGGATGGAATATCCAAGATAGTTTTATATCTACTTTAAGAATCTTAAAAAGAGTCCGCCAAAATCTTGATACAAATTGAGTTCCTCTATCTGATATACTATCCTTGGGTAATCCATGATAGCGATAGATATTGTCAAGAAAGAACTTAGCTGTTTCTTCACCTGTGATAGATTTTATACATGGTAAAAAATGTGCCATTTTGATAAAACGATCTACTATCATGAATATAGAGTCGTAAGAATTTGAGATTGGAAGATCCGTGATGAAGTCCATAGAAACAGAAGACCATGGTTGTTCTGGAATGGGTAATGGCTGAAGAAGTCCAAAAGGTCAATGACGAGGAGTTTTTGATCTTGAGCAAACATCACATGATTGTAAAAAATCTTTGACTGCCTTTCACATTTGAGGCCACCAAAAATCCCTAGATATCAGCTTTAAAGTCTTACTATATCCAAAATATCCTACTACTGGAAAGTCGTGATGAGCTTGAAGAATACGTAAACGTGCTTCTCCTTCTGGAACATATAGGCATCCTTCGAAATAGAGTAGGTTGTTCTTGAATTCAAATTTAGAGGGATCATGAGATTTAGAAGAATTATTCTTGATATCATGAACAAGAAGGTCTGAAGACATACTTAATTGGACTTGCTTAAGAAAAGTTAAATCAACAGTCAATGTTGATTTTATTGCTCGAAGATGAAATTGCTCTGGCTTCAAGAGAACCATTTTTTGTTGCTCAAAAGCTATATCTCCTTCTTTTGGTACAAAATAAGAATGTTTAGACAAGGCATCGGACAAACCTTGTTGTTTTCCTGGCCGATAAGTGATGATGAACTCAAATCTTGATAAAGACATGCTCCAACGAGCTTGATAACGATTTAATACACGTGTTGACATAAAATATTCGAGGTTCTTGTGATCCATATATATGGTGATTGGACTAAAAGCGCCTTCTACATAATGATGCCATTCTTGAAAAGAATCCACAATTTCAAGAAGTTCTTTGTCGTAGATCTCATAATTGATTTCTGCTGCTAAGAATTTTCTTGAATGAAAGGCTACTGGATGAAGTTTGTCATCTATTCCCATTTGTGATAAAACTGCATCCAGAGCAAAGTGTGATGCATTTGTTTCCATAAATAATGCTTTGGAAAAATCAACATGATACAAGATTGGTGCAGAAACAAACGTTGTCTTCAAAGATTCAAAAGCAACTCCGGCTTCTTGATTCCATTGGAGTTTGTCTTTATAAGTCAAACGTGTAAGTGGAGCTACAACTCGAGAGAAGACTTTGATGAAGATCTGATAGTAGTTGGCAAATCCCAAAAAACATTGGACATCTCTTACCGTTTTGGGGATCTTCCAATCTATAATAGTTTGGATTTTCTTAGGATCCATCATAAGTCCATCATTTGAAATGATGTAACCTAAGAAATTGACTTGAGTAGTGTGGAATATACACTTTTCTATCTTGGCATAGAGTCCTGCATCTCTTAATTTTTGTAACACACGACGAACATAAAGTTCATGTTTTTCTAGATTCTTAGAATAGATCAAGATGTTGTCTAGATAACAGACCACAAAATCGTCCAAAAACTCTCAAAAAATATCATTCATTAGATATTGAAAAGCTGCTAGTACATTTATAAGTCCAAAAGGCATGACGTTGTATTCAAAATATCCATACCTAGTTCAAAACGTAGTCTTTCATTCATCTCCTTCTTTGATGCATACTAGATTGTGTGCTCCCCGAAGATCTATTTTTGTATAGATCTTAGCTTGATTCAGCTGATCAAGAAGTCTCGATATTAAAGGTAGTAGATACCTGTTCTTGATAGTAATCTTGTTGAGTCTTTGATAATCAACACACATTTGCAATGATCCATCTTTTTTCTTCACAAATAGAATTGGAGCTCGTGCCGGAGATTTAGAATGGTGTATGAAATTCTTGGCTAGATTTTCTTTAATATATTCCTTGAGTTCAGTCAAATCATTTTGTGATAAACTATAGATTGGTCCGAATGGTGATTGTGCTCCTTCTTGAAGGTCAATTGAGCAATCATAGGGACGATGTTCTGGGAGTGTATCCGCATTCTTTTTTTCGAATACATCTTGAAATTCTTGATATTGGCTTGGAATGCCACTTGAAGTCTTTCTACCAGTATGAACAGGTGTGGCATAAACAATATATGGTGATTCTTTTATAGCAGCATGCAAGAAAGCTTTTGCACCTATAAATACAAGTTTAATTGAATTAGACTTATGACTCTCTACTTGATTAACTACATTGTTAGTTATACTTTTAGAAAAAGTAAGAGTTCGGGAAATCCAATCTATTTCAGGGTTGTATTTTTCTAACCACGATAAATCTAAAATGATAGGATTAGAGGGAGATCTAATGATATTAAATACTACAAAACTATTATGACCATTGATTATTACTTCTATAGGAAGGATTTCGTGAGTAATATCTCTAGAAGACAATAGATGACCATCTATAACTTCTACATGAACAGGTTTAGTTTTCTTTACTAAAGATATACTATGTCTTTTAGTAAATTCTTTTAGTAAATTCAGTGAATTCTTCTTGCTCAGTAAGAGGTTTGAAACGTACTACATCAATTTACATATCCTCTACTTCCGAATGTATGTGTTGAAGAGGTATTGGTGTTGCCATTGAATTATAGTAACATTGAGGTCTACTTGTACGATTCTCAAATCAAAATTCAAAAAGGCGATTGTCACACTTCACAGTAAAGTCAATTGCTTGACTCAATGTTTGAGGATCACGTAAGTTGAGCATTAATTTTTTTACCTCATATTGTAATCCATAGAGAAATTGGCTAATAAGTGTAGCATCATCCCACTTGATATCAGTTGCAAGTTGTCAAAATTGTGAAGCATACAATGTTACTGATCGATTGTCTTGTCGTAAAATACGGAACTTATTGGTTGCAATATGAATTGCATCATGTTCTCCATACATGGATCGAAACTCCGCTAGAAAAGCCTCTAAATTATTCAATATTGGATCTCGTCGTTCAAGAAAAGATGAAAACCACGATAGTGCTTAACTTGAAAGAAGCGTACTAATGAATCTAACTTCCGATCCTAGAATTGGGTAGCTTTGGGATTGAAGTTCAATTACAAGTTGCACTTGATTGATAAATCCTCGAAACTTGGATCTGGTGCCATCAAACTTCTCGGGTAGGGCAATTCTTAGTTCTCTAATATTTGAAGGGCGTTCCACTATAGGAGAAAGGACATGGTTTGGTGCAAATGTTGAAGCAGCTCCAACCATTTCTATATCTTCACTTCTTGTCAATGTTGTTGCTCCTTGTGGTGGTAAATTGAATTGATGCATCGCAAGCATTAACTCCCTCAATTGCTCTTGCATTTGTGCCATTGCATTCTTTATTTCAACAAGTTCTATCATGATAACACTTAGAAAAGAGAAGATGTCTAATATCGCTCAAGACAAATAGAAGAGAGGACTTGAGAACAAAGAAAATACTAAGGACAATATCAGTTTAGAAGATGATAATCCGCAACTTCTAATATGCTTATATCTTATTAAGAAAAAGGGGTAATCTACTTTTAATCAAGATTAGACAAAGCTCTGATATTGTAGGTGTACTCTTGTCAATCTGTCAAGGACAAGAACTCAATGAAAAAACAATCCAGAAAAGTGAGCCTTCACTTAAAGAAAGGTAACAAAATATAAATAAATATGTATATTGAAGAGAAACTAGAATGGCTATTGCCAAAAGACAAGAAAACTAGAGACCCTTGAAACTAGACTAAAAGCAAGAAAGGAGTTGACAAGAGTGAAGAAGGCTCTACTCTTATCTCTATATATACTATCTAACTAGGGGCTATGTGGCGATGTTCTATAGGACCTCCAATATGTGTTGACTTTGTAGGACACATGCCTTGACTTATAAGGCAAGTTTTTCTACGTGTGGGCCACATAGTTAGCTTGATCTTCAAGCTAACAACATGTGTGGCACATGGCCAACTTGTTGACCACGTTTCTGATCCAAAAAGTCAATTAAAGATACCTATGAAGTCAAAACAGCATATATGAAGCTTCTAGGAAGCTTTCATATTAAATACTATAGAATTAACTTACTTTTAATTATTTTTACTTACTTCTACCTATTTGTATATGTAATTACTAGCTTATATGAGTATGTCCATGACAATGTGAAGAAAAAGATGGATCTCTACGGAGGTAAGTAGACTTTGAAAGACTCAACAGGATCACCATCAAAAATAAGTATTCTTTTTCTTTGATTTCAAGACTTCTTAATCAATTGAATGAAGCAAAGATCTATACAAAAATAATTCTATGAGGAGTATATAATCTAATATATATTAAAAAAGAAGATGAATGAAAAATTGAGTTTTGAACTAGATATGGATATTTTGAATATAATGTCATGTCTTTTGGACTTTTAAATACACTAGTTGCTTTTCAATATCTAATCAATGATGTTTCTTATATTTTTTTTTAATCATTTTGTCATTTATTATTTAGATGACATCTTAATCTACTCTAAGAATATAAAAGAGTATAAAGTTCATATTTATCATATATTAAAAAAATTAAAAGATGCAAGATTATATGTCAAGATAGAAAAGTATCTATTTTATACTATTTAAGTTGACTTTCTAGAATACATTGTGAATTCTCAATTATGCTCTAAAATTTAAATTTTTATTATTTTCCTATTTTATGATAATTGAGCATATTAAATTAGGATTTATATAAGTAGAATTTAATTTCATAGAATTTTTAGAATTACAACCTTTGATGGTATAAATTATACCTTAATTCCTTGAATTAATTAAATAGGACCAAACTGATAAGAGTTAGAAAATTAGAAAAGTAATTTAGTTAGTTTTATTAATTTAGATGTTGTTAGTCACTACTATGAAAGTTGACTAAAAGCCTATGAGTGAACCTATAATCATTTCAAATGATTTAGAATGAGTTAGAATTATAATTTTTTAAAATATTTAGTGAAGTTTAGCAATGATAGTTTTGAGCTTTCCTCCAAATTTGACAACTTAAAGAAGCATGGTCGTTCTTCTAATTAATAGAAGCCTTTTTAATGCAATGGTGGTACCAGATCCACCCTATAGAGTGAAGAAAACAAAATCAGCACCCTCTCCTTCAAAATACAAGTGAAGCAATGAAATTCTCATTTTGAAGAATTTTACAAAAATTGCCAAGATCCTTATAAGTAAAAACTTCCATAAAAATTGAAATTAAGCATGAATTGAGGCATGTGAGTAGTCGATTTCAGCATAAAAAGCTGTTTTGAAGACAATGGTGAAGTTAGATTTATCAAAAAATTCTTTCTTGACTACTTACAAGAGCCATCAACCTTGGTAACGAGAGTGACTCTTGGATGAATGAGGGCCGTAGTTCTACATTAGGGATCTTAGAGATCAAGGGTGGAGATGTGGCCGCCCTTCTAAAATCTACCACTCAATTTTATAAGAGTGGCTTGGTCTCCCCCAAGCCCTCTCTCTCTCTTCTTTTCGTGAAGGGCAAAGCCATGTCAAATTTTGGCCCTAAACCCTAATCTTAATTTTTTTTTTTTTTTTTATTTTTAATCTCATTGTACACTTGTGGTTGTGTATGCATGAACTTGGAGTAGTGAATGATGGACATTGGGTTTTAAGACATAATTCATTGTGGTAGATAGTTCCATTGGCCTTCCAAATACTCTAAAGGTTCAAGAGCTTCGGATTTTCCTCAGTCAGTCATTATATTTTTTTAGTTTTGATGTAAGTTTTTTTTTGGTTGTACCTTTTGTTGTTAGCTTTCTAACAAGATAAAGATTTCTTGATTTGGAGTAAGGATAGAGTTTTAGTAGAATTTTGAGTGTATGGGGGTCGGATGCCTTGGCAACTTAGATTAATCATTTTTAGAAAGGTATTTATCAAAGCTTCCTAATTGAATTATTGTGAAATTTTGAAAATAAGTGAATCTTCAAGATGAGCTTCTAATGGTATAAATTTTACTACATTTAAAGTTAAATTGAATTTTTGGTTAATTTTCAAGTAGAGGGAGGTTGCCTGCTATAGTAGTCTTGGTCAATCAACTTTGAAGGAGCATTTCTTGCGGCTTAGATACTAGATTGAATTTAAACTTATTAGATCAGGAGTTTCTTTGAGTTAAATTTTCAATAAACTATAAATCATTCAATTTGGAATTAATCACGAATTTTAAAAAATTTTGGAGTAGAAAGGAGTTTGCTACCCTCATTTCCTCAGCGTTGTCAAGGTACCTTTGCTTTTATTTCTCTTTAGCCCTACTTTTACTATTACCTTTACAATAATTTTTAACTCCCAAATTTCAACTTTAAGATTTTAATTTTTAAATTTTAACCTTTAATCTTCTCTCTTTTACTTTTAACTTTTATTTTTTACTTTATTTTTAACTTTTACTTTTACTTTTAACTTATAAATTTTATTTTTAACTTTTAAATTTTAACTTTCAACTTTTACTTTTAACTCAAACTTTAAGATCTTTTTACTTTTACTATGAATTAATGGTAATAATATAATCAATTACTTTTATTATCAATTATTTAAGAGATAGTAATTTATAAGTTTTAATTAATTAATTATTTATCTATTTTGATTAATTAAACTTTTGTAATCACATAAAAATTAGTAATTACGGATTATATAAATGAATTTGAAGAATCCATCAAAATTTACGTAAGGATTATACAAATGGCCTTAAAGATCATAATAATCTCATTAAATTTTATTTTATTTTATTTTGGTAACCATTGTTTGAAAGGCTTAAAGTTAATTAAATTATTAATAAAAATATTTAAATCAATTTAATAATTACACAATTGGAAGCTCTCCTATTCCACCTCTTGAATTAATTGTGTGGCATTCATTTCATCGAGTGGTGAAATTTGGGCTAACATATATCATTTCAAATAATGGTCTTATGATGGATCCTAAGAAGGTTCTCACTACTATAGATTGAAAGATCCCAAAAATAGTTAGAGATGTGTAATATTTTTTGAAATTTTTTAATTATTACAGAATTTTTATTAAGAATTTTTTTCAAGTTGCAGCTCTTCTTACATGTCTAACATGTAAAGATAAACTTGAGTGGAATAAAGATGCTGAAGCATCTTTTAAAGGCTCGAAAACAATATTTATTTCTACACCAATCTTGTATTGCATTAATTTCTTTAGGGCATTTTTTAAGAAAATTGACTCATTAAACTTTGCAAGAGTTGCAATTTTATCACAAATGAAAATAGATAATAAGCTCTACTTAGTAGCTTTTTATTCTAAGAAATTTTCAATAGCCAAGATTAATTACAAGATCTACAACAAAGAACTTCTTACAATCATGGATTCATTTCAAGAATAGTGTTATTATCTGAAAAGACGCTTGAGATTAATCATCTTGTATATGGATTGTAAAAATCTCAAGTATTTTATGTTGATACATATTTTGAATTAATGCCAAGCTTGTTGGAGTATGTCTTTGTCTTTATCAAGGTTTGATTTTAAAATTAATAATTGATCCAAAAAAAATAATAAGGTTTATTAGACATTCTTTCTAAATATTTTTATCTTGCATCAAAAGAATTATTATTATGGACTTTTTTAGCCATTACTTATTAATGAAAAACCATAGTCTTTTGTTTCTATGGATTTTATTATAAATCTTTTATTCTTAAGTTCATATGATTCTATATTTATGATAGTAGATTTTTTTATTAAGATGGCTCATTTTGTATTATATACAAAATCTATTGTATGTAAAAAAATAGCTTATCTTTTTTTTGATAATATTTATTATTAATATGGATTGACCTAAGATATTATATCAAATAGAGAGACTCAATTTATATCAAATTTTTAAAGAATCTTTTTTAAGATTTTAAAGGTGGATATAAAGCTAGCTTTGGATTTTCAACTTCAAATTGATGGACAAATGGAGCACATGAACTAAGTTTAAAGCAATATTTAAGATATTCTATCAACTATCAATAAGATGGTTGAATAAATCTTTTATCATTGATAGAATTTTTTTATTATAATATAATACATTCTTCTATATAAAAAAAATCTTTCTTTGCTAATTATGATTATCATCTATAATTTGATTCTTTTGAATTTTTTAAAATTGATAATCATACAATGAAAGATTTGATAAATTATTTATTTGATTTACATGTAACAATGATGAAAAAGTTAAAAGAAGCTCAAGAATGATAGAAGACCAATGTAGATGCTTATTGCAAGGAGCAACCTTAATTTTATATTTGTGACAAGGTATAGTTATTTTGTCACAATATCAAGACGAGCCACCTTCATGATAAGTTATATCATCACAGACTTGGACTATTTTCTATTTGTGAATAAGTCAATCTAGTTGCTTATTGATTACATCTATTGGAATCTATGAAGATCCATCCTATATTCTATATCTCTCTTCTTAAGCTATATAAGACAACGAATATCTTGGAAAGAAGACAAATTCCACCTCTTCTTATAGAAGTGGATAATAATCAAAAGTTTAAGGTGGAAGAAGTCTTACATTTAAGGCAATGTCAAAATAAATTAGAATATCTTATTCATTGATATAGATATGATATTAGTGAATACACTTGAAAACTTATTGAAAATCTTAAAATGCAACAAAGAAGGTAGATATTTTTTATTGATAATATCTATCAAAATTGAGATGAAGAATAGTAAGATCTATAAAAGATGATGATTGTTCTTTGTATAACTTGTTCTTAGAATGGGAAGTAATGTCACAAACATATATATTTACTTAGATAAAAAAAATTAGATAGAAAATAAATATAGTTAGATTTAGTATCATCTTATGGCAAAGTTTTTTAGAAGCTTCATAGATATATATATTTGACTTTATACATATTTGTAGTTGATTAGTAGGTTAAAACTTAGTTAACAAACTAACTACGTGTTATACATATTGGTAGCTTAGAATACAAGCTAACAAAGTGGCACTCATATAAAAAACTTGCATTGCAAGTTAAGACATGTGTCTTATAAAGTCAACATATATATGGAAGCAAAAATGAAGCCTTCTTCATTCTTTTTAATGCCTTTCTAATCTTTAATCTTATTTTAAGAATTTCTATTCTTTTTATCTTTTATAATAGTTATTTTAGTTTAATATTATATCATCTTTGAATGATTCTTTAATATTTTTAAATGACATAAGAGTGTATTGATCTTTTTGTTTTCTGAGATTCATGTCCTTAATATTAATGCAAGAGTGTATTGATCTTTTAGTTTGTTAAGATTCATGTCCTTGATACAATTCTAGAGAAAGTAGCTCAAGTAAAGCATTTGTATCAAAAAAATAAGATAGTTGACTTAGCTAGGAGGATATAATTCAAAATCAATAAAAATTAAAAGACTAAATAAAGATATTAGAAGCTTGACTACAAACCTAATTATAAGATCATGAAAAAAAAAAAAAAAAAAAAAAAAAAAAAAAAAAAAACTAAATCAAGACCCAGGACTAAACCAAGATATAAGATGAACATGAATGGATAGAAAAGATCCCAAATCAAACAAAGTAAGGATTAAATAAGAATTAAATTCTTGGAATTATAAGCTTGGACTAATACTAGACGCAATGCCATTGATCAATTAGTATTAAAAAATTATTATTTGAGACAAAAATAGAAATCAACACTTTGGCTATTAGTCAAGGCAATTGCTAGATAAAATTGCTACCTATAAGAAAGACTAGAAGAGACATTTTCAATGCTTATTTTGATTTGTGAAAGATTATTCTTTATTTATTTATTAGATTGATGATAAATAAGAGAAAGTAAACTTGATAGAATAGTTGAAAGGCCACAACTCTCTATTCCAACTATTAGAATAATTAGGAGCTAAAAATTATTCTTAAAATAGACTTAATTCAATTAGTAATAATTTATATTTTATTTTGAAATTTTTAAGATTTTTAATTTTTTTAAAATTTTTTCGTATTATTTATTGAAACCTCTAAATCATCCTAAAATATTTGAAGAAAAATGTGAGTTAAAAGGGAAATAATATTAATTGAAGATTTGGCAAACCAGTAACTTTAGGTAATAGAAATATCATATTTAAGATAGATCTTGATTAGTTATTACTTTTAATATAATAACAATATTTTATTGATTAAATGAACATTTTAATAGATGAAGATATAATAGATGAAGATTAAAATGGATGAAGATCTAAGATGGATAAAAATTATATTGAATAAAGATCTAGCTATAGCAAAGATTAGGATTTGGAAGATGGCTAGGATTTTAGAAGAGGATTTTTAGGGACTAAAAAAAGGGACAGAGTGTAATTATTTTGGAAAATATTGTATACTAACTAAATGATTTATGAATGAAATAGGAAAAACTTATACTTGTACTTATGAACATTTTTTGTGATTTGAATAGGAATAGAAATCCATTAGATATGTAGGTATTTTAGATTAAGTGTTTGTGTATATAAATTTGTATCAAAAAAATAGAAGAGTCAATCTTAATTTTTTATCTAAGATGTTAAAGATTTTGAAACAAAGATAGAGATTGGTGCAAGAAATAATGCCCCGAGACAATAGTCAATGTTTTTTAAAAGAAAGAAAAAAGAAGTAATTGTTACTTTCTTTCATGAAGATGGAAAAAACTATATTTTTATAACTAATCTATGGTATTTAAAGACACTTAGTTAAATCAACTTCTATTCTTTTTTCACTTGTATATATATATATATATATATATATATATATGAAATCTTCATTCTCAATGCATCTTCCATCTAAATGTTACTACATTACATTGATTAATTTTTTTAAAAGTATTTAGTCATTTTTTTTTTCTTAGAATTATTATGTCATAAAAAGATGCTCAATTACTAATGCTTAAGTTTAATTGAAGTACAATTGTGGTTGCTAGTATACATATAAGAAAAAAATAAAAATAAAAATACCAATACATATGCCTTTGTAATTGTTTATTTGATTTGTATATAAAGAAGTTTGATGTATTTGGTCATTAACATCTTATTGTTTGAAATTCTACTCACAATCATTGACCTTCCAACATATCTACACATGCCATTGTAAGATGTTTGTTCTCTAAAATATAATAAATTATACAATAGATTCTTCTTTAAAAGACTAAACTTGCAATAATTTTAATTATTATGCATTAGCAAAAGTCTAGTATCATGGTATTGCCTTTAAATCTTTTTTACAAATATATAGCTATGTATTATTAGTTGTTATAAGGATATATACTTATTGCATCTTTACTAGATGAAATGAAAGAGTTGGATTTTTATATGATTATTGTTGTATTAAAAGAAATAATATTTCAATTCTTTTTTATTCATCTCTTTTTAATAAAACTTATACAAAAATATCTTTATATTATCTTGATAGATTGCATATACATGGCTAATAAATTTTGAATGCTATTCCTTTGTGATGTGGGTGTGATTTCCTCCATTTCTCTTTTTCATAATATTTTGTGTTTTTGAAGGATAAAAAAGATGCAGACTATGTCTTGGCATTAGAGAAGATTAAATCATTCTTTAATAATAAAATAGCACTACTTATATTAATAGTTGACAAAGAACTAAAAATCATATTTTCATACGATTTTTTTTCAATATCAACAAACCTTCTTTATGTCTAATATATTAATAAAAATATTCTTATAAATTGTAAGTAAGAATTTTCTATAGATGAATGGAAAACCTTTATGGAGTATTGAAATCAAGTTATAGATAGTCATATAATTAATTTTTTAAATTCAACTAAAAAATTTTTAACAAAATTATATTAAATATCTCATTGTCATTAATTATATACTAATAACTTAGTTGACTTGGAAGGAGAGATTTACTAATGTGTGGTCCTCTTAATACTTGTATTTTTGAAATATGAATATGTTAAGGATAGAATGGAGTCATGTTGCTCTAAAAAAGTAGCTTTAATTTATCACAATATACTTTCATGATATTTTACATAAGATTATAATATATGTGGAGCATAAAAAATAAAGATTTTATCAAAAATTGGAGATAACAAAGTCTAAACTTAAATTTATTTAAGTAAAAAATTTTGTAACCAAGAGGTCCAAAAAATTACTTGTTTTATATTGCTAAAAGTATATGCATTGGTAGAAGCACTAGATTAATAAGACAAGTATATGAAATATTTTACTACCAAATTTTGGTATTCTATACAAATACCTACTACATGAACAACTTGCAACCAATGGTGTTCTATAAAAAAAAAATTCTATCCAAAAAGGCATCTTAATCCTCTTCTTCTATTTTTACTACCTTCTAGCTATATCATCTAGGAAAATATTCTAAAAATTGAGATACTTCTTAATTAATTAGATAAAATATACCTTAAATTGGATCTAAATCAAAAAATAAAGATATAGTCAACTTTCATGGAATTGACATCTTAGCAGTATTGTGCTCTAAACAAGCCTAATTATCAATGTTCTTGTGGATGTCATCTTAATGCATTGAATTATGATCTATTGCAATCTTTTATATTTTTAAGTCATTTATATATCTATTTTATATATCTATTCTTAAATATATCTATTTTTAAGTTATTGATTATTTATTTTGGAGATTTATTGTTTCACTTGTACCTTCTTTTCTTTTTGTTCTTTATATGTATTAGATATATTTGTTAATTTATACCTACAGGAGAAGAATCTTATAACTAGCTAAATACTCGTGTGTTTTATAAAGATTGTTTGTAAAGTTGGTTGTGAATTATTTTACATAGATAATGTGGTGAAATTACCAATAAAGTGTGGTTTTATTACCATAGTAATTAGATACACAATAGTCGCACAATCCATTAATACATTGAGTAGGGTCATGTTGGCCACAAAGAGTGGTGAGCAAGAAAGTTTGAGCATTAGTTGTAAAAGTGTAGTGGTACAAAGCAAGGATCTAGTAATATAGTGTATAATAGTGACTATAAAAGCCTTTAATTAGGAGTTAGCAACAAAGATTGTATTAGGAGTGGTATTTGAGTATTTTAGTGAGGTGCATGATTAGATTATGAAGATTACTACATTGCTACAATTGAAATTTTTTGCTTGCTAATATTTTTTTTTTTTATTATATATAAAATTGATATTAAGAATCAAATCAAGTACATCTTTTAGTTCTTTGCATAGAGCTTAATCATAGTGTTATAAATATGTAAGCTAGAATAATGATCCTCCTTCTAGAATAAATTGAACTAACTTTTGGTTTTTTAACTGAATTTCTTCTACTATATAAATTAATCATAAGAACCATTGTTGTATTAATTATGTATCTACTAGCTTCCATTAATTTATCAAGAAAAAACTCTACTTCTCACAATTTACCTAAGAGTGTAAATTCTTAAATATCATGAATTCTTATAGAATAAGTACTGATACCCAAGTGGGGTGTTGCATCAATAATATAAAATTGTTGTTTTAGCAACTTTCTAAATATAATATAACTAATAATGTAAAGAAATCAAAAAATTATTTTATTACATTAATATAATTATAATTTAAAGTTGTGATTCTTCTTAGGAATATTTTTAGTATTTTTTAGTTATGTAATTTTTTTAATACAAATAAATAATTTAATTGTAAGTCAATACTTGTTCTTATCTAATCATTTATTAACATAAGAAAAAAATTATCATAATAATTTTACTTAAAAAATATATATATATTATATTGAAGTAATAAATATCATATTTTTTACAACAAAATATATATATATATATATAGATAGATATAAGGTGTTATTCTACCTTTTTTTCAATATGATGTATCTTTAAGTTTAACATCAAACTCTTGTATAATTTTTATTCTTCCCAAATGTCACACTACGAGGTATAAACTTGACATATTGGCTACTCTGAATACTTATCTAAAGTTTTCTCCACAAACAAATAGAATCTACTCACACCTAACTAACCCTTTAATACAATCATCATAATTTAATCTATCAATAGTATTACTTTATAATAATTTTTACTGTTAATGTTTTTACTTTATTTATTTAACTGATAATGCCTACAAGCAATAACATCATTGCCTCAAATTCTAAAATTCATTAACCTGCTCATTTTCAACATCTTCTGAAAAGAAGCATTTATCCCAAAATACTGTTGAGATGCTTTAGGTACTTCTTTTCTAAGGGATTGTTGTCATGCCTGAGCACAGAGATTTCAAGAAGTCAGGTGGGCATGGATCATCAAGTGGGCGGAATTCCCTAATCCACAGCTTAAACAACTTTTTTCTATAAGTTACTTATGCTTACATCTAACATTTTTAATTTTAATTTTAGAGGAAATTCAAATAGTCAATGTATATTGAAGGCTAGTACTTTTAGAGCATCTGTATCTGTCATGTTTTCTGCTTACACAATAGGGAATTGGATAGTAATAAATGTTGGTCTATCCATCATCCAACTTGGACCATAACTCTAATTTCTATACTTTTTGTCATGAATAATACACATCAAGTGTAATGACAAAATTTCTCAATGAAAGCTCATCGTCACTACAGGCAAACAAATCAACACACAAATGGATACCAAAATTAGACAGTAAAAATAAACAAAATAAATTCCAAGTTTAAAAAACAATGCCACAAAACGGTAAATAAGGAAGTGGACTTCAAGACAAGTCCTGTAGGGCCTAAATTTGCAAACACACACTTTATCCCAAATCCAATCATATTAGTGAATCAACTCATTACTATTATTAATGCAAGTGGAAACAAACTAACAAATAAACTAACCAACTAACTAACAAAAAACAAAGAGTAAGCTTGTTTGAAGTTGGGAACTCTAGTGAACGTGACCCACAAAGCATTTGTGGTATGAAGAGTGTTTTACTTTCTCAAAGCGCTTCCCAAATGATTAAAGACAAAAGGCCGTTCCCTAATAATTGCCAAATTCTCCAGGGGCAACATCAAAAGTAGGCTGAGATCGATGAATGAAAATGAGATAGATGAATGCAGGAATGAGTGGATGAATGAATCGAGGGTGACCCTGTCAACGGGGCCCCGAGGAGCAAATAGCCAAAGGACAGAAGAGCACCGGAGCGTGCGCTCTGGGTCGCACTCCCCGAGGAGCCAATCTTGTGGTCCTTCCTTGACCAGGCTTGTGGTAGATCACTACTGGGGAGTGCGTCGTCTCCCCTGGTGAGCGAGCGAGCGAGCGAGCAGAGTGCAATTTATCTTTGCCACTTTCGCACGCCGCATCTGCTGCTGCGCATAACCAGAGCCATCATCATTCTGCTGACTGATTGACTGACTGACTGACTGAATGACTTCGCATTTCTTGACTCTCGTCACCTTATTGCTTATTGCTTTTTGATTTTTTTGTTTTGCTTCGCTTCAGTCCACGTGAAAAAACGAGTGCTCGATGGATTTTTGAGGTGAACAGAATCGGCTGCGGGGATTGTGATCGAGGAGCTTACCTTGGTGTTTGGAGCGGGGGGGAAGTGGAATGACGATTCTGGTTGTATTGCGTGTAGCTTGATATCTGTAGCATTTGTTTTTGTTTGAGAGTTGGGAAATTTCGGTGGGCGGTGGTGGTGGTGGAGGAGAGGAAACGATCTTTCGTTCGGGGTGGACATCTTGGGTTGGACAAGAGGTGGCGGCGTTGCCTGCTGGGCGAGCTCTCCACGGAGGAAGCTTTTGTTGCCACCATTGCGGTCTGGTGGCGTTGCACAAGAAAAAAGGCACGGATTGCTTTTCTTGTTGTTGTTAGTTTTGTGCTACTCGTTGCTTCTCTTCTTTTCGTTTCTTCTCGGCCCGAGTGCAACCATACGGCATTTTTGTCTGTTTGGAGCAAGTAGTGTTTATTATCTGTATCGGGTGGTTATCTTGATTAGCGACTCGAGATGCAATGCGCATGTTTCTGCTTGAAGCGGTAGCGTAGCTGTTTACGCTTAGCTAGCTGGAACCAGCGTGGAATGTCTAAGATAACCTCAGGGCCTGTTACGTGGTTAATTTTGGATTGTTCGATCATAGCCCACCTAGTTCTCGTTGGTTTCTTCACCTAGGCCGATGCTCTCTGTCTAATTTACCAGTCTTTGTGAGGACTGTGAAAGCCGTTCGATTGAAGAGCAGAAGTTGTGAAGTCGCTGTAAGTTCGAAGCTTTGCTAGCTATTATCTGCTCACAGGTGGGCGACTATTGGCCTTGTCAATCTTTGTGTGTACCATGGCTGGCGAAGAATTATTTCCACTGGGTTGATAAATTAGAAGGCACGGCTTAAGACTAAGCAGCGGACTGACTGAGGAAGATTCTAAAAGAATTTGCGGAATTGATAAAACTACTCGTTCACTGGAGGAATTGATGCAAAAGAGTAATTCCATGCAGGGAGGTTTGCAAAGCGCTTCTCCCGAGACTTCGTCTTCGGCTTCGGTTTCCTCGTTGGGATGGCCGTTCGGTCTTCCCACGTGTATGGACATCCACACGCCTGGTCCCGAAGATCAGCTTGCGCCTTGTCAAACCCCTATTGCATTCCATCAGCAATTCATGAACCTTCAGACCACCTTCTTGCTCCCTTTCTTCTCCGATGTGGATGCGTCGTCAAACTCCGACACAGACTCACGACTTTCCGAAGCAGCCTCCTCGTTTTTTAAAGATTCGCGGAGGATCACCCTCGGCAGCCTTATCAGCTTACCCATGGACACGTCGTTCCGCACCATGTACCCAGACACACATTACCATGTCTTTACGGACAGGAGACGGAACCACTTGCCGTCTTGTGGGATCCTCGAGCTACTTGGATGCTGCCGAAATGCGGAATCCTCCAGGTTGCACGAGTTTGATTTCTCCGAACTGGAGGGAGAAGTAGCTGACTCACACTCTGTGGCAGCCGTTTCTACGTCTCTGGCGGCTTACCTTCAGCTAGCGGCCTCAAATTCTCCCGACGCAGCTCGTACCAGCGCCCCGTTCGAGGATGCCCTATCGACTGGTAGCCGCAGCCCGGACTGGAACGATCAATTCATCTCCTGCCACAGCATCCTTTCCGACGGCGAATGGACCGGCAAGGATATGGGTGAGCGCATCGCAAATCCAGTGTCAAGTACCTCTGCGAAGCCATCGCCAAGACAGACTCGTAAGTCGACTCCTCATTCCCCTAGAATGCAACGAAGCTCAAGCATGAAGTCGTTTTTCTCTTCCATTTGCTGCCGAATAGACACCGCAAAAGCACCGTGATGTATCATTTCTATTTCCTCACCATTCTCTTACATTCTTCTTCCTACTATCGTGGAAGGTTCAAATTCGAGCCCTGAGATCTGTGCATATTTCGCTTTAAGCAGTTGTAATTGGTGTCGAAGTGATTAGGTTCAGACATTGCAATTATATACAGTTACTTGTATAAACGACTTCAAGAGATCATTAAGTGTTTATCGATAGTACTTTGATCAGAGGTGCTTCGGAATTGTCTACTGGCTCACTGTGTGCAAGCTATGACGATTTATTTATTTTACTTTTATTTTTTTGAGAATGTGACTAGGAATAATATTCCTGTCCTAGAGGTTTTGCAAAGCTGTTGACGCTGAATCCGACGCACGATAGTTTATTGTCAGCCAGTATTATTATTGGTCCTGAAATGCATGGTGATAATATACTCTACAATTCCAGCATTCATTATCAGCAGCAGCAAACATGAAGCAAAAAGCTTCCAATGAAGGCTGTAGTTATGAATCCATGTGAAGTTAATCTCTCATTGTAGAGGTTGCATTGAAAAGCACATATCCTCATTTGCAGTCGTTAACCGCTTACATCTACTCGAGATTCTGAGATTCCCACACGTTTGCTTCCAATGGCTGTGTGCTGTCCTTCTGATCCAAGATCCACAAACTTGTGCTTCCTTCCACTGAAACATTCTTGCAAATAGATGCTGTTCTGTAATGGACCACAACAGAACAGCTTTGTAGACCATCAAGCCCCTGCAAATTTCTATGAACAGCTACTTGAAGAATTTGAAGGTTAACCTAAAACCAAATGACGATGACAACACTGTATTCTAATGCTCCATCAGTAGTCAAATGCAGTGGAGTAACCTAACACTGGAAATAACGGGAAAAACACTGATCGTAAGAAATCCTGGGTTCGATCCATTTGCTAACGTGCAATGGAAGTATTGATTAATGGCGAAATGGAAGGTTATTTTGTCATCTCGCAATGTTGAAAATTCCGCAATCAGACTACACAGCTTGACTGCTAGAATCTTGTGTTCAAATTTTTAAAGCGATGTGATCATGGTTCCCCCGAATCAACTTCGACACAACCGTTGTGGTCTGCAAGATACTGCTTCCACAGGCAAGGTGGTTTATTCTGGGCAGGACTTGGGCTTGTTCTTCAACAGTGCTCACGACTTGACCGAGGAGAAACACCCCTTTGGGCTAAAATCTGGGGATGAATATAAAGCATAGATATAACCCCACGGAGCCTTTCTTTTCTTTTTTGGAAAACCGCATTTCGGTTTAGAATTTCTAGTCTCAAGCGTTGACTTTAGGTACCAGGAAATAAAAACTCGTGCTCTTTAGTGCCGATTTTTCTAGTCCGCCTTCAACTGACATGAGCTCAAAAGCCTCCCTTCGAATCACTCCATGATGAACCAATGATTGGGTAGAACTGGCAGTTACCGTCAGATCAGTCATGCTGAATGGCAGCCCAGAAAGCCTAATTTCCGGGTTCAGAAATGGAGCTGCGGTCAAAAACCCATGTAATTTCTATTGACCGAGCTATGACCAAGTAAGTTATCGTCAGTTCAAACCTGGAGCTCTGTCTTGCTGGGTTGATCACGATAGTTGCGGCGGTAGACAAGCAGCTGGGTCACAAAACAGCATTCATGTTCCAATTTAACGCAGTAGTGTTCTCATACTTCGTGCTCTCGTCATGCTGGTAAAGGGCATCTGGTGATAGGATATCCTTTCTGTCCTCCAGAGCACAACTTGGATGCACTTCAGATTCTGTAGCTGGTCTGTTAATAAGGTCAATAATTCAGACTCATCAGACGACTGGAGACCTATTGTAGACCTTATAGATCGAGAGTAGAGTCCCCTGAGCCTGTTTTCCGGTCACGTCTCTAACTTCCTTCTATAAATCGCGCTACGGTCACCCAATAATGGAGAATAGAGTTGCTCAAAGCACGGTAACTGTGAGCACTGGCAATCATAGGCTTCACGAAGGGAGGAAGCTAGGGATCTGCACGATCACATTCAACGACAGACTAAGTCAGGTCTGCAGATTCAGCGAACGCTTTTCTCTCTCGCGTGGTGATCTGTTTCCCTGTAGAAGTCCAATCAGCAAGCGCATAGCGTGAAGGCCATAGATATATGTTGTGGAAATAATGCAAACACGCACACCTGGCATGCTCGTACCTCTTCTCAAAATGCTATTGCGTAACAGGCGGGTCTAATTCGCATTCGACCATGAGGCAGAGGTTAACGACGACGATATCAATGCTATTTACAAACAAGGAGATGCAAGCATGTTATGAAACTGCTGATTTAGGGTTTCATTTTAGGGTTTCGGGCTCCATAATGGACCATTTCGGCCACATTCTGTGTCAACGAAACGGAATTGTGTGCTTGGGTTCCTGAGGCCAAATGGGCTGTCTGTGGCGCATGTTAGTACGTGCTCTTACCCTTCGGATTTTCCCATAACCTTTGCATTAATGTTCTTGGTAAAATTGATAAAGGAAACTCTGATTTTCAATTGTTCATCGGAGATATAATCGTTTCCATTTTAGTACTTAGCTTACTCCTCACCTATTGTTTATTGAACAGGTTGTTCCTTGAGTCAAATTAGAGATTCAAATTCTTAGTTAAGAACTATCTAAAAAGGTCTAAAAATCCAAAGAAAAAAATAGTGATGTCTTAGTCTCTTAATAGACTTTGGCCATCTTCACAACCGCAACTCCAACTCCTATTAAGGCAGCCACTATACC
Organism: Physcomitrium patens; assembly: GCF_059467195.1. NCBI lineage: Eukaryota > Viridiplantae > Streptophyta > Bryopsida > Funariales > Funariaceae > Physcomitrium > Physcomitrium patens. The sequence continues at coordinate 6,147,018 of NC_143429.1, forward strand.
AACTTTGGTGTGTATGATGGTTCATAGCACAAACAATACAAAATCAAATAATAATAATAATAGCAATCTATACTATGGCCAACGATTACATTTTAAAAGAAACTTTGTTTTCAAAATAGCCAAGAGGGAGGATACTATTCCACCCATCCATCGCCTTGTAGTCCATATTATTGGCAATCTCAACAACTTTAGTTCAAGCCTCTCAAAAAATTGACAAGTGTCAACCTTGTAGTTAAAATTTGTGGCATGATGGAGAAGCTTAAAGTTCTAGAATCTTCGATCTATGTGCATCAATATAGTCAACATATTAATGGACATGTTAATACACTTAAAAAATACTTTAGTGCCAAATTATCTTTTCTAGATCACATTAATAGTGATCTTTCAAATGAGAACATTATTTTTTTTTAAATCATTGATGCTTGCTTTGTAAAAGTCCAAATAGGATTTTACTATTGCTTGTCTCTCAATTTGATGTATCGCCACTTACTAGAGGACCATCTCAGCAACTTATATCTAATGCTTTAATTTTGTCACTCTACTTGGATCCAACAACCCCCACTATCCTATCAAGACTACATTTCTATCCAACTCACTAAGTTCTTTGTTGGCACCATTGAATAAGACAATCAATTTCTTTCCTTCAAATAAATAACTACCAATTTGTGAAGGATTTGTGCCATGCTTGAAGAATATCATGTAATTTTAGCAAATGATATTTGCAATCTTGTATCTTTTCTTGTTGGAATTTGTTCCATCATGGTCTAATAGATTTACAAGCTCAAATTATTTCACTATAGTGAACCAATCCAATATAAAATCCATATTATTGCAAGGAAATTTCAACAAGTCCATTGAATTAACTTCCAAGAAAATTTCAATTCTATTATTTATTGGAAATCCATCCAACTCATTGCTATACACTACAATTCATACATCTGCCACATGGATGTATCTACGACCTTTATCAACAAACATTTATAAGAATTAATTTTTATAGAATAATTCTTTGATTATATATATCTATATATTAAATACTTAGTATGTTGATTGAAGAAATCACTTTATAATTTGTGCTAAAGCCTTCAAATATAATACACAAAAATCAACTTCAAATTCTATAGTGTCGTATTATATGTTGTTTTATTTATGAATGCACTGAGCACCTGCTTGTAGAAGGTGAAGTTGTATTTTACAAGTATCTAAGAAATCCTAATAGATTTCACTCATATAAAAAGAATGCTTAACCTTAATAGATTTCAATTCAAAAGAGTTTAAAGTCAATACAAAGTGCTCAAAAACACTCTTCTTGATAACCTCAACCATATACAAACTCTAATTGCCTTATTACTTTTATAATTGGGCAATTTTGATTTTTCTTTGCAATCCTTAATCTTAATCAGTGGGCTTCAATAAGCTGTAACTCCTAATCTGACCATCCACTTGATATAAAATTTTGCATACAAATGCCACTATAAGTCTTTTATATTCTTAAAAAAATCAGCCCAATATAATTTACAAATTGTAAGAAGATATCTAAAAAATCACACTAATGTCATTCAACTACCAACTCAAAAGTTGATACAGATGTTCTATTAGCAATTTCTCCTTCTCCAACCATTAACTTTAGCTCAAAATTGGTTTCTAACTTGATCTTCAAGTCTTCTAATACTATGCCAAATTTCACCTTATTCCAACTAGTAGAACTTTAGATATCATAGAAATCCAACTTGACCTCAAACTACCAACTTTTGATATCCTTTTCTATCAAAAATCTTCTACATATCTCTCAATCACATTGTTAGATTAATAAAAAAAATTATGTATACTTAGTATATCAAATTAACTAAGAATTTTTAATTTTTAAATTGTAGATGTGATACCAATTGCATAAATTAATTAAGAGTGCTAGCTCTAATTGTATTGCATAAATTCAAAATCACCAATACAAATCTTGACTTTGAAGAACAATTGCAAAGTCATTCCAATTCTTATGAAAATAAGCCTTAAACTTTGTAATTAGCTTAAAGCTAGCTCTCTAATTCCAATTGCTAATCTCCAAATGTCTCCATACTTTCTCTTAGGCAGCCACTTTAGTAGCTAGAAGTCTGATTTAGATCCTATCCCACAAAAAATCAATCCTTGGATATCAATCTAACCTATCCTAAGGATTTTTTTAGCTCAATCTTATCTTCAATTCAATCCAAGTGTCAATCATATTAGTTATTTATTTCTTCTATTATATTTTTATATCAATTTATGGCCTTTTTAAGGTAGTAAAAGAATTTCTATAGCCTAGAAGATAAAATTATTAACCAACCTTTAATCTACTAGCTATTAAGACAAAAAAATAAACTAAGAGGCTTTTATAAAAGCCATGTCTAAATTTCTGAAAATATTATTGAATAAAGATGATTAGATATTAATTAGAATTTTATTTTTGATTATATTTTCATTATATAATCATGTTATAACATAAAAATGGTTGGAGCCTTTATAAAACCACTTCTCGCTCAAATGTGTACTTTTAGCAATATTTTAATACTCTCATTATTTTCATCTTATATGTGGATGACTTCTACATCATTGATACCATTCTTTGCTGTATTCACTTTTTTAAAAAATAATTATAAGCTTTTTATAAAATGAAAAACTCCGATCTTTGGCCAAAGTTTTTGGATGTTTAGTTCAAACAAACTCCATGTAGTGTAATCCTCTACCAAATTTATTATGTTACCAAGCTATTCAAGGAACACACTATCAATATTGTCTTAACTTATATCATACTAGTTGAAATAACTAAGACTTGTAAAAAAAACTCACTTTCAATTCATTAATTTTTAGCTCTTCCAATGCCTTATTGATGAATTCAACTACCTCTTGAAAACTCGTTGGAACATTGATTTTGCAATATTCTTGTTCAATTCATTCATGCACCACTTCTAATAAGCTTATTTCTAAGTTACTCATGATATTCTTTGTTACTTACTCTGTTATTTCTTACTTGGCTTTTGGTACTGAAAGGAAGAAGATTTCTCACTGTTAGATTATTTCAATGCCAACTATGCAAATGACCTAGATGATTGCACATTGATTGGAGCCTTCCTATTTCTCATTAGCAATTCTTTCATTTTATGGTGTAGCAAGAAGCAATTTGATTACAAAGATTGATTTATGAACTTAGTTTTAGCAATGGCATATCTCCAACCATTTAGTGTGACAACCAAAGTTTTATTAAAATATCAAAAAACCTAGTTTTTTATAATCAAATAAAATATTTTAAATTTTATTTATATTTTAGATGACAAAAAATAGAGTATGACATAATTTAAATATACTTCAAAATAATTACTAATCAAATAACAAATATACAAATTTGTGCCTACCTTCATTACTATTCATCCATAAGTTTTTAAAATAAAGTTGACTTTGCAAGACTATAGCCAAAGCAACAATACTCATCAAAGATAGATCTTGTACTTAACAAATTCCATCCATTGCTACCAAATAAGAAGGTATTGCAAGCAAAAGAGGATGTTTGTAGATACTCTTATCTATAGGATTTTTTCATAATCTTTGCATTATTATTCTCAATAATAGAAATATTGATCTTTGATTATTCATTGGAAATACAATTATTTTCATTCTAATACTTAGGTTACTCTTCATCTATTGTTTATTAAATAAATTATTCCCTCTAATCAAACGTGTATTTTATTCCACTAGTATAATGTTCTATAGCTTCTACAATGTATGTCATAGCTTTTTTTTTCATTCTAGTGAGATTATGTCATGGTTTGGTAACTATATTGGAAAGCATGTTGTAGGAGCTTTCTTGTTGTATAACTATTTTATGATTTTGTGATTGTACTTTATAGAATATTAAAAAATTATTTTTAAAATTTGTTTTATTTTTTATTTTTTATTTTTATTTTCTATCTTAGAGTAGTATTGAACTTTGATTTAGGTGCATGGATTTTCAAATTCAAATGAAAATCAAATAGAACTTATAGATCATTTTTGATTTTTTGATTTTTTTCTTCTTAAATCTATTAGTGATAAAATCATTTTAAAATTTATTTTTAAAATTTCATAAAATCATTAAAATATTATTAAAAACGTAGTACATTTTTATAGAAATTTAATAATATTTTGCATTATTAAGCTCAAAACCGATCATATTATATTAGAACTATTTTGGTAAAAATAAAAATTTGAGAGTAGATTGAATATCTTTTATTTTTAATAGATTCTTGATTTATCTTATATAAATATCATAATTAGTTTTAAGGTATACATCTACAAACATCAATATATATATATATATATATATATATATATATATATATATATTAAAAATATTAAAATAGTCTACAAAAAAATAAAAAAATGTAATTTCTATTATTTGATAAAAAAATTCAAAATATCAAATCAACATAGACATAAATGTGAAGTATTTTTAAAAATGATGAAGTTTTTTTTACATAAAAATTATTTTTATGATTGTATCATTGACCTTCAAAAAAACTATTCTAGTATTTCTACTATTTTATAACTTGATTTGGAATGATTTGGTTATTGTTTAGAAATGACAAATAAAAAAGTGCAATAAGTAGAATAATAGAAGAAAATTTATGATCTTCAAATTTTACAAACTATTATAAAAAATTTATCATGAATTTCTTTCAAAGTTTTAGTTCCACTTAATTTTATTACTTTGTAGGATTAAATTTTAATGGAACAAAGATATAGAAGCTATATGCTTAAACCCAAGGAGTATATTTATCAGGACTTCTCTAATATCATTAAACTTCTTAAAATAATTTTTAACAAGGAAAATATACATCAAATAGTTTATTGAAAAAAACAATACTAAAATTGGGATTTGATAATATATTTTATATAAGAATTTTTTATTTGAGAAAGATTTTAATAAGCATGATTTAATATTAATTATTTTTTAAAAAATCATAAAATAATTTATTCATTATTAAAAAATTATGTAGTAGAAAGTTTGTGGATCCAATTAAAATCAATAATGGTATCAAAAAATCTTAGATGTTTACTTCACATGCATATATAAATATAACTAAGTTTATTAAATAACTTTATATTTTTATATTTGTATTGACTTTTAAAAGTTATTTTAGAAAGCAATAATATATTCTGGATCTTTTTTATCAACAAATAAAATTTTAAATAAAAAATATATATTGCAACTTACAAAATAATTTATTATTTTTATTGATTTTTCAAATCAAATAAATTATATCTTTAAGTTTTAAAATCAAAAATCCTAATTAGCTTAATGTTTCTTTATTAACTTGGTTTGAGCATGTTAATATAAATTGGATTTAAGATTAACTAAAATAAATTGTCAATTTATTAAAAAAAAATAGTACTTAAAAATAAATAATTATAAATATTTAAAACACATTTCTATGTTCCAAAATCCAACTATATTTATGTACAATTTAATCTTATTATAGTATATAGAATTGGAGATTTTGAATTAATAAGAAGATCCATCCAAAATCAATCAATTTTTAATAAACTACATCTAATGTAGAGCAATTATAAGATATTTTTTATTAATATAAAATATTGAAAGAATAATTAAAAAATAAATTAAATTATAATTCATTTTTATTAATAAATAAGTATGAAAGACGAAAGTTATCTTACTCCACATATTTTCTTACTTATGCACATTCATATCTTATTTGTAAGTGTATTACTATCTATTGTGATTCATTTATTATAACAAACCAAAAAAATATATATTATAATTTATTTTAGTTAATCTTAAATATATAAATATATATATATATATATATATCATAATTTATATATATATATATATATATATATTTATCATAATTTATATGCATATATATATATATATATATATATATTTATTTATTTATCATAATTTATATGCATACATATATATATTTATTTATTTATCATAATTTATTTATATATACGATTCTATCTTCTATGATGAAAATTCAATGCACTTAAAAATAGATATTTAAAAAAATATTATGTCTATTATTTTTGAATTGCTTAGGAAAATTCTTCTCTTATTTTTTTGTATTAATTAGTACAATCGCTTCTTATTATTCACTCCTCTAAAAACTAACCATTCTTTCAAAATCTCTCTTTAGTGCTACATATGTTGTATATTCTATATCTATTTAATAAAAAATCTTAAAAAATATTTTTTAAAGATGATAATTATTATAATTCAATTTCAACCTTAATTTAGAATCATAACATATCCTCTCTTTACTACAATCTATTAGATTAAATTAACCAAATTGATTTGTATGTAATTTGTAAATTCTAAACCATTTCATTTGACAATAATGTCAAATTTAAGTAGTCATTCATATCAAAGATAATCAATAATATAATATTGCCTAATTTACTTAGCTATAATATAAAGCTTTAGTAATTACTATTATGAAAGGAAGTCAAATTCGTAAAGTTGTCCAATTTATTAGGCAATGATTTTAACCTTAAGTACCTCCTCACATTAAAGGTAGTCAAAGATCTGAAGTTGAATAATTCATTTGGCCAAAATATCAAGTTTAAACATCCTTTCATATTTAAAATAATCAAAGATATCAAGTTTCTAAATTTTTTAAGCATTACTATCAAGCTTGAGCACCACAAACATATGATTACTAACAATGTGAGGTTGCTCAATTCTTTTGGCAATGATGTCTATTCCAAAGAATTACTAATATCAAAGAAAATAAAAGATGTGAGTTTGCTCAATTTAGTTAATAGTGATATCAATTTAAATCACCATGACATATTAAAAATAGTTAAAGATGTGAAGTAGTTTGATTCATTTAAAAATGTTGTTAATCTAAATCACTGCAATATTTTAACAATAGTCAAAGATGTGAGCTTGCTTAATTTATTTTGTAATGATCTTAAGCTAAAGCATTTCAACATATTTAAGGTATTTAAAAATATAAAGTTATCCAATTGATTGGATATTGAAGTTAGTTATATAAATCCATTTATATTAAAATCTTATAAGAAGATAAGACTTTTTATAGATTTTGGTAATTTTCTAATATTACATCAATATTTTAAATTATTTTTTTAATTTTATTTAGTAATTATTTTAATTTAGAATAATTTTCTAAATTAATTTTTAAGAATTTATTAATTCTAATTAATAATTTGAGTAATAATTCTATAAAAGTATAATTCTTCAATTATAAAAAAATTCAAATTCTTAAACTTCTTTTAAACACCTTAGTCATTTTTGCATGAGGTATATCTTATCTATTACTTCTTCTTGAATAATAGATTCTTAACAAATAACTTTTTGATCAATATCTTTATGAGATATATTCAAAATAAAATATTTTAGGTAGATTAAATCTTATATTAACTTATATAAAAAATGTCTTTAATCTACTTAAGCTATTTTTTGATATAAAATAACTATTAATATAACTTAACTATTGAAGTCTTAAAAAATATGCACTCTTTATTTTACTAAAATTATTATTATTAGAATCATTGCAACCTGCTCCTTCTAAATATAAAATAGCATCATTCAAATATACCAAAAGCTTATTTGGTTTTTTTGTATTCCTTGAAAATGATCCAAAAAATTTTATTTTATATATTTGATGTGTTTCACATTAAGTAGATTTAATTATTAAGTTAGTTACAAATGAATTTTTGGATGGTACGTTCTATTGTATGACACATATTTTGTTTTATTCATTTGCAATCTTAATAGAAATTGATTATTGTAATAAGTACAAAATACTCCAAAAACACAATGCATTGGCCAAAATTTGGTTCTATAATTAGATGGATGCTGAAGCATTGTCACCTATTACTTAACTCTATTGCACAAAAAGCACCAACAAGGGCTCCTTTGGCTCTTTAGTAGATTATAACTATAGTTATTGTTCTACTCTCTATTATTTCCAATATCACAATTAAAATCCTTTAATCATAGGACATGGTATTGTTGCAACAAAGTAAAGAGCTAAAAAATTCTAAATCTAATAACCTATTTATGATTGGAATTCTTTATAAAATGAAGGATCACTTATATACTAATTTGGAACCAATTGAATTTCTTAATGAAGATGCATTTAAGTTCAAGTATGATTCAATTACTAAGCACATCTATAATCAAAGTTAGTGGACTTCTAATCTCTTTATTGTCTTGTCAACTCTTAATCAATCCATGGTGGTGTTTAATATCACCAAATTTGTAATCTATATATTTTATGGAATATTATAAGTTTGCAATGAATAAAATAGTAATAACAAAGCCTCTAACGAAACCTCACTTATAATGCCAAAATAACTTCTGGCACTTCAAATACGCCAATTCATTAATCATGTGCATAATCTATATTGTATACATCTTGCATGTTTTTAGGCACCAAGCAACATTGAGCAAGTAGAGGACGACCACCACATGTTGTTGTATACAAATAAAAAAGACATGCATTGATGCACACCATCAATGTACACAACTATACAACAACATTCAATGATTGGAGTTGTTTTAAGGGTTGGTTTTCTCATCTTTGCTAGTATTCTAATAGATTGGTGTTTGTCTTTGACAACACTATAAGTATTGAGTCCAATTTTTCTATGCCAATATAGAAAAAAAAAGTAATAATTGCCAATCTCTAAGCAATTTTTTTTTAAGATCTTCTAAAGAAAATAATATACTTATTTGGCCTTAATTTGAGAAGAATCTTAGAAATCAAAATAAGGATTCCAAATAAAATAAAATAAAAAAATATCAAGATTATTAAAGCACATGGTTTGGACAAAGTTTATCTATTTATTTATTTGTTTTTAAGGAGCTTTGCTTCAAAAATCTACAAAATGAATATTATTTCTTGACCATGCTTGTTGATTGTTGAGCAAAACCACCACAAGGGGGCATTGTATTTCTCCTATTCTTCCTCCTTCTTTCTCCCATAATTCTTATAAGTATCTAATTTGGCACACACAAATATGAGATCTACAAATAAATTGGGTGATATGCTACAATTAATTTAAGTGTAGTACATGTGGCATATTCTATATTTTAGAAGGCCAAATAAAAAGGCATGTGATATAAGGATCACCTTATATTTTAAATTAATGAAGCTTCTAAGAATCACCTTTGATTGCTTTGAATTGCTAATATTTAAGTAATTGATGTCAATATATAGAATATATTACTTACAATTATCATCTTTTTATAATTTTAAAAAACTAAAAATCTCCAATTTTGATAATTTACTTAGTTCTAAAGGCATGCCAACTAAGTATAGAACATGTAAGCTTTTTCCATTAGGATTTGGATAATCTAATTTGGTCTATTGAAGTTGATAGCTCAAACCACTTAAAGCCACAAAATCCAACCAAATTGACAACATGGCTTGATTTCAATGGATAAAATACAAAATTGATATACCAACTTAATCTATGTTTTGTCAAAAGTACTTCTTGCCTAAATATATGCTTGTAAATCATAAGTTCAATAGTTCTATATCAAATGTTCTATCCATCATAAATTTTAATAATCTCACAACAAAAGAATGTTCAACAAAATTAAGAATAGAAATAAGAAATCAGTACTAACATTAAACAAACATGTGAAATTATGTGAAATAGAATAGAAATGTACGTGAGTGTTGATCAGATTTACAATACAATTGATGTGAAAAACATATCATATTATAAAATCTTTTCTAACTAACTGTGGGGATGTTAACAAATTCCTCTATCATAAGCAAACACCAACACATAGTACCATAACCCTAATGCAAATCCCGGAGAAGGAGGAGGTTGTTGATTTCATTGCAAAAGTCTCCAAATGCGACCAAAACAAGCGGAGAGCAGTGGCAAGACGCGAGCTTTGACGAGAAGTTGTGGTGGGGCTGGCAAGTTTTGCTGTGCTCTGCTGCCGGAAAGGACGAATGGGGAGCGAGGGAGCAGGCAGGAAAACGGAAAGGAAGAGGGCAGAGGAATAAGAAGCAGACGAAGAAGGGAATGCAATTTTTGCCTGTTCAGCAACGGTTTGATCTCCGTCTTCCTTCCTCACCCACAGAAAGCTTTTGCACTTTTCGAACTGTATGGGTTTGATTTTTGGTCTACAGCTTGTCTCTCGTTGCTTGGGGCGGCGGCGCCATGGTTGTTTGTTTGATGTGGGGGTAGTCACACAATTCCTTTTTTCTTATTTTTTTTCTTATTTTTCTTACTTTTGTATTAATTCGATTGCAGGACATTGAGTATAGCAGATGCTGTATTGAGTCGTTGCAACTTTGAGGTGCACAAGTGCGAGTCGTCACTCTGTTTGAAGCCTCTCTGTTTAGTTTGATGAATGGGTGCGGAGTAGCTGGCGACGGTGCGTGTCGGAGCATGCTATCGTCAACGAAGATGATGCACATTGTGGGAAAAGAAGAACGAGCTGTTAGAGTCATTTGGAGTAGCTACAGTAAGGTTTGAGAGTCATGTGGTCTCATCGGACAAGTTGTTAGTGTGGAGATTGGATCCTAAGAAAACTCTCTGCTTTTGGGTCGTGCGCATCATGTTTCTATGAGGAATGCGCTTTGAACGAATCGTCGCAAAACGTTTTGAAATAGCTCGCATGATTCGCGAGTTCATCGCCTGTTTGCCATCTTAATTTGAAGTGATGGATCCTCGAGGCGTGTAATCGGAACCCGCTGCAGAGTTAATGAGCTTTGTTTGATACCAATCATACATCAACTTTGGAGGATTTGCATTCCACGATTATTCTATCAAAATGTTGCAACGATCCTCGTAGGAATCATCCCGACCTGAAGCAGTGGGATTCATCGTGAAGCTTAATATGAATGGCCTGCATTTTCTGGTTACTGTTGCGTGACATTACGTTGTGGAGGAGTTGACGAAATAGAAATCGGGACACATGGTCGTTATTGAAACATTACTCAGTTGGGGATCTCAAACAACTTGTCAAAACTTTCAGCTACCTTCATGGTTTTATGGGTGACCAGCGAGTGGTGCGAGACAGAAGTGTGTGTAAAAGATGGATAAATGGGAATGGTGAAATTTTCTGCTATGGAGGAGAGCTGATCAGCCAGCACAAGCCAATGTTCGGTAGAATACGCTTTCATGGGATATTAGAAGAGTATTGCAACTGCAGCGTCTAACAACTCGATGTTAAAGGTACACTATGGACCATCATGTATCGAATGAAGATGTACCGGATGTTGAACTTCGATCATCTGCGGTGGTAGATGCTAGAGGATCAGAGACAAGTTATGACTTCCATGCAGCCAAACAACTGCCCTTCAGTATCGTGTATTGCTCCGGTCAGGTAAACCTCAGATTTTTTTCAACTTGCACTATGTTGATCTTCACACACGTTTACATTCTTTTTGTTTTCTCTTTTTTATTGTGAGTGTGTGAGTGTGTGAGTTTGAAGTTAATTTATTACAGAATCGATACAGATATCTACAAGACAAGGATGATTGCCTCCCATTGATTGAAGGAATTCCACATCAGGTTTTACAAAATTAGGCTTTACGTGCAGGATATGGATTACCCAGCCGCTGAACTAAACAATGGTGTATTGAGTCGAGGATGGCAAAGCACCAGGCATGTAGCTTAACCATCGTCTCAAACTCCATGGCTTAACCATAGGCTCACTTAGTGACCTCGACAAGCATTATCTGAAATTTCCTCCCTACTATGAAAAAGAACTCTTGGTTAGTTACCGTTGATCTCAACGTCTTCCATCCTACTGCCAGATTTTGTCACTACCCTCAAGAGATTGTGCTGGAGCTCCAATGGCCATCTCGTATCATCAACATGCAACTACTTTCTCATGAGTTCAAGGTCTTCTCGTCTTTTCCAAACTCATGCTCTTTGATATGAAAAATGTACGCAAGTATGTGCTTTAATCTCTTGCTTGTCCTGCATAGAGATCGCTATCATAAACTTTAAACAGCCATAATCCAATTTTGACAGATTCCCACCAAGGTTGAGGTGTTTGTGGGTTTAATTGTGCCGTACGTGTATGAGGCTGTTGGCCAGATGAAGCGACTCGGGTAATCTTCACATTCCTCTATTACGTAGTATTCTCTTCAAGAAGCGATTCAAAGTATGTCCATGGCTGCAGGTGATAGCATTAAACAATGGAAGCTCCACTTTATGAAATGCGACAGTGGCTTTTGTCTCAGGGATAGGATTTCTCGATAGAAAATTCGCAGTGAAATTGCCGTTGAATGAGAACCTTGGAAGGAAATTTACAACTCGGCCCCAAGACTTTCTGCTTCTGTTTCTTTTTTCTTTCTTTCTCGCATTGTGTTTCTTTAACAAGCAGTGACGCATTGTGTGATAGGTACTGTCCAGCTTTCACATCTTATTTCAAATGAAATATGCAGATACTTGGCGTTGGATTGTAACGAACGAAGCGGACACCAGGCAAGGGAACTCAAGGGTGTGTACATCGATTCTCCAGCCACAGTTGTGCGGTTGGTGTTTCACAATTGCCACGTCAACAATTTCAACGTCTATAATCAGGTCTGGCATTGTTATTAGATTGTGAAGGACACCCAGATTGTGCAACGGAAGATGTCAGATAAATTACTCTACGTTGATTGTATCCTTTTCTGATATCAGGTCAATAAAGTTGACATGTAAACATATCTATGCCTGCATTTTACGAGCTCCACCTTGATGGGAAACTGATTGGCAGGTGGGTTTAATGGCGCTGATACTAACAGGCGAACCTCTAGATGAGCAACAATGGACACTACTAACTCAACCTGGATTTGAAGACCTTCTCCAAACTCCCAGGTAGCAATCACAGCTTTTCCTTCAATAGCACATTTCCGATTCATTAACTTTAATGCAAGTTGGAAGGAAATTAGCTAAGCTCTCTAGACAGTCGACATGATGATGATGTGAACTCGGTAGTTTATATGATGGTCAGTGATTGTGGAGCAGCATCGTGGGTCCAGGAGACGGGGGGTTTGGAATTCGAAAGTACCAGAGATGATGATGCAACGTCGCAGGAGCCCTGAAAGAAGGGGTGACACTGATTCTTCCACTGCAAGCCGCATCCTTCAAGTATGTTCCTCATATTTATGTTCTATAGTCACCACAGTCGCTTTCCTCAGAAAAGACAACGTCCGGAGCTGATACAGGATTCTCCTTTTGCTTACACAGTTTGCTCTTTGCTTGAAATTCACATATGCGTTGGGGGCAACTGGTATTTTCGCAGTTGCAAGAGGAGAAGAACAGTGCGGTGCTGAGTGAGGACTATGATGAGGCTAAGCGGCTAAAGGTAACGCCGCTGCACTCCAGCTACCGTAATCGTGCTGGGAAATAGGTCTTAACTCAATCGTCAAAAGATATCTTCAAGCAGCGCATTGCTATAAAAGGAACAATATTTTTGACATAATCTTTTAAGGACACAGATGTCATATATTTGAAATCTGCAGGGTCTAATTGATAGGCTCAAAATCATTGGTGAGGAGATCAAACAGTTGGAAAATAAAAAGCAACTGGCTGTTGAGGATGAAGACTACGACACTGCAAAAACCTGCAAGGTTGTCTGTCTCGTAAACCTCAAACTCTTGCTTCCTTAAATTAGTACTGAAGAGATAAGGAATTGCGTGAATAAGACAGATATATCAGGACAGATCTGGAGCAACCTTACTCCCTGTTTCTTGCCTTGATCGCGTATTCAACAATGACAGGAAGAGATAGAGAAACTCCATGTACAAGAGCTTTTACCTGACCGTCAACTTGCTCAGAAGGTTGATGTAGTTTCTGACTGGTAAACTGACTTTTAACTTAAAAACTCCAATTATATAATGTCTTTTGGCATTATGTTCTTATTCTTAGATTCCTTCTGTTCTTGAACCGCTCTTGTAGTAATTTTCAATACAGCCTACCGCAGTGGATTGCAACATATTTAGTGACTTGTCAAACGCTTAAACATGAATCTTGAAGGGACTGAAAGAAAAAACTAATGCGAGTTAGGCTTCGCTCAATAATCAGGGTTGTGTTCTCTTAACAGCGGTATAAGCTCAGAAGAGAGCGTGGATGAGGTACATGCAGCTGAGGGCTGCTCGTCAGAAGAGGCTGGGCATGAGGTATTCTGGGCCACTTTTATTTTTATTTTTATCTTTTTCTTTCTGCATCCGAACGAGGTAATCTCTGTAAATGACGTTTTGTAATCTAGCCAGGGCTACGAGGTTAGAGAATCAGCAGGTTTAACTTGCCATTTCAAAATCCGACCTGAATATCTAATAATTTTTCATGTTGGGTCGTCGGTGTAAATGTGTGAAGGACTCTGCTGGGACCTCTTGCGGCGATTCTGATAAGAAAGAATTTGGAACTCAAACACTGCACCCAGCCCAAAATACGGTGGTGAAGAAATTAGATAAAGAGATCTCCTGCAGGACTCCCGACCTCAGACCTCCTCCTAATTACCGTGAGTTATATCTATTCGCTGAACCTGTATAACTGTCATGGATGAAATACGAAGACATGTCTAAGATCTTAGTGATTAAAAATTTGCCGAAACCTATAAATTCAGAAACAGTCAGCCTGATGTGGCCGAGCACAGAGGATTCCGCACCGATCTTTGACTCGTAAGGCAAACCTCAGGAGCTTGAAAGAAACAGGCCACCATCCTTCTTTGAATCAAACATGGAGAACCTTGCATGCAAAGCGTTTTCTTTTTTAAGATCCCCCCCCCCCCCCCTCCCCCAAGATGATGACATCTATGTGCTGTAAGCTTTTTTCCATACACCGAACAATGTCTTGGCAACTCCAGTTAATTTTCCCATTAGCCTTGGCTCTTCTTGGTTGCTCTCGTTAGCTTTCCAAACCCAGTTAGCGAGCCCAACTCAGTTCCAAGGGTCACCTGAATGTAAAATGAATACATCATTTGACCATCGAGTCTTGGTTGTGAGTAGGTCCTGGAGCCCATGGTAAGAAAAATGAGAAGAAGCCTGGACTACTCTCAGTCGTGTTCCCATGGTGGCGACCTAAAATTGCTCCCAAATCTCCTCCAGAAATGCTCTCACAAATGAATGGGAAGCATGGTCAGCCCCCACTGCAAAAGCCAGCTTTGTTGGCATCCATCTGGAATTTTTCTATCATCTATATGCCACACTCGTTTCCTTGTTAGTGTTAATACATCCAATTTCCCAAGTTGCCATGGTGTAATTTAAATCTATGAGCCCTTACTGCACAATTCCTCGTTCTCAACTTGGAAATCATGGATTGAATCATCGTCGTCGTTGCCGTGAGTGTGTGAGTGTGTGTGTGTGTGTGTTTGTGCAGAATCACTTCTTCCTGCAATCACTAGTTCGAACATGCTCTCCGACGCAACCAGAGATGATACCTACGTGCATGTTCTTCCAACCGTTTCTTACAAGCATGGATCATCTGCTTTGCTTCCCGTCCTAGCAGTTCCGATGTGCCACTCCAAGGGAGCCCACCCTAGCTTTACACAACTCAACAACCCATCAACGGTGATTTCCATGGCCTTGAACAACTACCCTAGTAAGCAACCACTACTAGCTCAACCACCACTACCACCTTCAGGTAAACATCCTCGAGCTTTTTTGAAAGCCCTGTCCACTTTTTATAATCACAATGGAGAGCCAGCAAACAATACATCGTTAGGGAGTGCTCCGTTGTATCAAAACCCTGCATCTCCGTTTTCAACGTCGACCTTCAAAAACATGTTGACACCCATGATGCAAGCTTCATTGTGTAAACAAGCAATTAATCCGGTTAAAGATGAGAATGGTGAACACAAGGCTCCGAATCTATGTGAGATTCCCAATGCTTATGTAGACAACCAGCAATCGTCTGAGATACAAGGCAGGGTCATTGGAAGCCTTGAAGATCATTCAAGAGTTCAAAGTTATGGTCAGCAAAATCTGAACGTGTGTTTCGGAGCACTGGTCAAGGAATACAACGATTCTAGAAACATGGCGGAGCAAATGTCGAAGCTTCAGCAAAAAAATCAACAAGTTTTGAACACTCGGTTTGGAGCTTTGGTGCGAGAATTCAATGAAGCGAAAAAAATTGTTGCCAATGGGAAAAAACAGAATCACGTGGACAATAGTGATCAACAGATAGTGAAGAAACTAAATCATGGTGGAGAAATGAACAATGAATGCGAAGGTGGACAAATATACAGCAGTAAAAATAATCACTTTTATCATGGAAATTGTGAGGAAATCGATGAACAAATGCCTACTGCATTTGTTAATGGGAATCGTCAACTACCCATTCCTCTGAACAGTAAAGATATGCTGAGAAGACAAATCAGTGTTTACGATCAAGTGCAAGATTTCCAAAATGATAACCAAGTATCCAAAATTTACAGTAATTTCCGAAATGAGATCAAATGTGTTAAAAATGAGGAGCACATTTCAAGCATGCAAAGGAAAAACTGTGATCAGGAAAAGACCTTTGAAGTTGATGATTATGTGATGGAAAGCCAAGATAATGAACCAGAAGAAATGTCTCAAAATAACGAAAGAATGTTTCGAATACAAACGAGTGACCCGAATCAGATAGATAGTTTTCAATCCGTTGAACAAATGCCTCAAGTGGGTGGCGATTTAAATGATGAAACCCAATCCCTACAATCGAATGATGATGAAAAATTGAATATGATTGGTGATTTGGGTGGATTGAATGATTTAATTACATCAACTTTAGAAGAACCAACCGATCAAAAGAAGAGTGTTGTACTTTCCAAGATGGAAAAAAATCATCAAAAAAAAGTTAAGCTTGATGCTTATGATGATGAGCAAAATAGCAAAAATGGCTCTCAACAAAAAAAAACTTTACAAATCAAAAACCAAAACACATATCAACAATTGTTAAAAGATCAAGAAGATGAAGTCCTATTTGAAGCGAAAAAGAAATTGATCAAATTTCAAAAAGATGAGAACAAACAAGAAAAAAATGATACATCAATAAATCTTCAAACAAAAAAATATACTACGCGGAAACAAAATCAAGGAGACCAAGTTTTGTCTCCAAAGAAACCTCATATGACCATTGGAGAAAGGATTGCACAAGCGGCCAAGCAAGCATTGGATGATCTAGTTCCCGAGCCTTTAAATGAGTCCCAATTGTCGGAATCCGCACCTCTTTTAAAAATGATTGACATGTATTATGTTCAATGCTTTTATAGTAAAGAGTGGAAATTACGCGACAAAGCTTTTCAATACATGATTCAAAAAATTAAGAATGAACAAATTAATGGAGATTCACTTGATGTTTTTAGGTAAAAATCAACTAAAATTATTATATTTGGTTGAATTTATAATTTATTTTTGGTATTTTTATTATAAATATCATTACTTAATTTATTTTTTAAAATATTATTTATAATAATATAAAATAATTAATCTTACAATTTTAATGACCAATCTATTGATAAATGTTGAATAGTTTTAATAAATCACTTAGCAAAAAATGTACAAGTGTTCTTTGAAATAAATATTAAGTAAAAAATTTAATATACGTATATTGGATAGGGTTTTGAGCAAAGTCATATTGAAAGGCTTAAATGACAAAGTATCAAATATTTTCAACATTGCATTACAGGTTTGTGTGACTACATTTTATTCATTAATAGAATAGAACAAAATTTCCTACAACATATATTGAACACTATTGACTCAAAACATAACAAAAAAGAATGTATACCTTTATTGCATTTTTAATATTATAATCCAATTGATTGAAAAATTAACCTTTACTTTTTTGGAGAGGTTGTAGATGGCAAGGGTATTTATTTTAAGGTATGCGAGTGGAATTCCAGGATCGGACCTTAAAAATTGTGCAAATGATTTTACAAACCTTCTTCTAGAAAAATTGGGTGATTCCAACCCTCGCACCAAAGATGCGGCCACGGAAGCATTAATGTTCTTGGCCACCAAAAAAGAAATTGGACTCCCTTTCATTGCCATCTCCCTTCTTAAACCCCCCAAAAATCAGGTCTTTTTTCTTTTTTTCTTTTTTTTAGTTTTGTTTAACTTGGATCAAAACAAAAATTAAAAAGTAATCCTTTAAAAATCATATTAAATAATATATATAAATATATATATATATATATATATATTGATCTTTTTTAAAAAAATGAATAAATGTAGACAATATGGAGGCCAATTCTTGGACGTTTGCAATTAATTTTGATGGCAATTCCAATATTTGGGTTGCATCCTCCAAACAAGCTTGGATTGCAAACGGAGCCTTTGATGTCATTTATTCATCAAGCTTTCAAAAATGCCAATGGAGATGTCCGGAACACAGCCGTCAAAGTAACCACAGAAGTTTATAAGCACATGGGATCTCCCATAGAAAAATATCTCAAAAATGTGAAGCCGGTGGTCCGCGAGGTTTGCTTCCATTCCAATTATTTGTTTACTTATGTGTTATGATATGTAAATAAATAAATAAAATCAATGAATATGCTTAATGTACACCATTCAACCAAAACCAAAAAGACAAAGTGTTCAAAAATAAATAATGAAATAATCACAAGTTATTTTTACATAATTTCTTCAAATTTATTTATTTTTTATTATAATCTGAAAGTTACTTAATTTTATAATATAGAGTTTTTGTGCATATTTGGATACAATTATACTATAGATATCTTGTGAGAATTTTTTTGTTAAAATGTGTATTGTAAGTTTTTATAATCAACTGCAAACCAAATTACATTTCCATTGTTGTATTTGCAAATAGGTTTTAACTAAAAACTTTGAAAAAATTGCTCAAGAAGCACAAAATAAGGAAGAAAACGTCTTCAAAGATGAAACCCTTTTAAATGTGCGGACTCCTCCAATATGTTGTAACCCAAAAATGATGGAAATGAATCATGATGATAAATGTGTAGGTTATTCTAAAAAAAGCAAAAAAATCATTAGAAAAACAACCACAAATTCACCAAATATAAACGAGAATAAAATTGAAATACATGCAATTGGAGAAGATACAACATCATCAATCTATGAAGATGCTTCTATGGATTCTATTTCTCGTGGGAAAGATCATTGTAAGAAAAGTGTCCAAAAAAAATCCAAAAGGTTAAAACATTTTGCAAAATCAAATGAAGAAATAAAAATAAATAAATAAAATGTCTTTTAATTGACGGTTTTGGAATTAAAATGAATTTGCACACCTTGAATTCAAATGCTATAATGAAAACTTCATTGTATCACAAGTAGACCTTTAATTTTTTGTTTTAATGTCATTTATCTTTGACATCATTTTCATTTGTATATGCAACATTTACTGCAATTTGATTTTTTGTTTACATATAATTTGGTATTTAAAGAGCAAGTATTGATTTCACACATTGAAAATGATTCTGATTGTTGCAGAGAAGTTTGATTAGTGTTTTAAAAGACTGCTAATTCACAAGTTTAAAAGAAGGTGTGGAGATTTGTAATAAGAATCACAAAGAATTGAAATGATAGCTTGAAAAAACTTTATGTAAGATTCTGATGATTTTTTTAATTAATAAAATTATGTAGGTAAATTATTGAACTAACATTTACTCATACAAATAAAAACATGATTAAATAGTATTCTTAAAGTAGAAACTATTAATAAATATGTTCTTATTTTTTGTGGGTGAAAGTCATTTTCGGCATTTAAAATAGGTTTCCAAAAGATTGAAAGATTTTAACCAAGAATTGAGTTGGACAATACATACTTTTGAAAGTATGCACAACATGGGTATTTAAAATTCATACTCACAATTATAATAAGTTTGATTAGTACTATTTTGAATTAAATTTCATCTATTTATATTATTTAATATTATTTTTTATATATTTTACTTGCCTGAAATTTGGCTTCTTTTCCAAATTTTGTCAAAAATAATTTGTGTAATAATTCATAATTATCTCAGTGCATTTGTTGCAAATGCATTTTTACCTCAATTATTATGAAATCCTATTTCATTCCAAAAGTAATAAACAATAATAACTAACATGTTACCATTAAAAAAAAACTTATAAAATTTGCAGGTTGTATATTCAAATTCGACATATGGTTTCATGTTAACTGATCAACAAAATTGGATTAAAAATTTAACCAGAGGTTAAATTTCAAATCCAATTAAACTTCATTATTTTTTTCGTGTGATAAAAACCATTTATTTATACCAATGTTTCTCTTTCTTTTTCATTCTTTCTCGACTGCAAAAATATCAAAAGCCTATGAATTAATCATATTTCTTCCACAAAAATTGAACAATTAGAGATCAAACTATGATATAAAAAGTATACAACGCAAGGATCAAATATGAAATGCATGTTTAATCTACTAGAAATAAATAAGATGTCAAAGTTTGATCAAGTTTCTAAAAATTGAAATCACCAAATAGGATATTTTAAAAAATTAAAAAAATCGGCCAAATTCCCTGAAATAAGGCGTTTATTTTCTTAAATTTAATATCAAAAGTTATGAAATATATGTAAATAAGTTTACTATATATTTAGTCAAAGTGATGAGTAAATTTTATATATTTAAGTGATTATTCAAATGAATTTTTTTGAGTGAAATTCTGATTAGAGATAAAATATATAACACATGTGTGTGTACGTGTGTGTGAAAAATATATATATATATATATATATATATATATATATATCAATTTTTTTTTTAAAAATAAGCTATATTTTATATTATCTTTTTTTTAATTATGATACAAAAACATCAAATTTGAATAATCAATCCTTTATAAAAATCAATCTTGTTATTTCATAATTTTAAAACCCTAATTTTAAAAAATAAATTAAATTTGTTTATTTTTTCTGCTATTCATTTTTGGAAGCAATTTTAGACTCTTACTACAAGGAAACCTGAATCTTTTCTGTATAATATGTTTTATATTATCAAGCCATACTTTTCTCATGAAATATAAAAACCTTAATTTCTTTACTATAAATTTTGTGTTGATAATGATTGTATTATAATATTTACATACTTTATCATGAATTTAAACATGTTCAAATCTTTAACAAGAGAATACTTCAGATTTTGGTGGTAGTCTTCTGATAATGATGGCTTGGTGAAAATTCAAGTTCTAAATATATATATATATATATATTTTATAGACATAAAAATATTTTTCAACTTGTAATGTATGTATGTATATATATATATATATATTTATATATTTATATTTCAAAAAATGCACTCTAATAATTTTTAAAATTAAATATTTTTATTAATAAGAATGACCACAATTATAGAACATTTAGCCAAAATTCACAATCATTTTGTCCAATATAGCTGGGCAAGTTAAATTGCTGTATGATTTTAATTTCTTCTATAAGACAATCTAATCTCCTTAGAAAACTTATATTTCATACAATGAAGACCATGTCTTTAAAAGAATAGAAATCTAAAGGCACTTCTCCCTCTTAAAGTCTTTTTTCATTCAAGTAAATCCAAAAATAAAACAAAAAAGACAAAACAAATTAATCCTTTTTACAATATGCACACAAAATTATTTACAAGCAAATGAAAGATGGTATTTGGTTCATCAAAACAATAAAGTCTCAAACATAAGTTTGTTGGTATTGGATCAATTTACAGTAAATTTTGGATAACTTTCTATGCTAGAGAAAGAAAAAGAAAATAACTATGAAATGTATATCTAATGCTTCTATTTTTTCTTATAACTATTATTTGATAAGTTTTACATGTTGAGGACTCTAAACTTAATCTACAAAACATTCAATAATTGTAAACACATTGGACCTTGTCATTTTGGTACCTTTTTTCAAAAAAGTATAAACCCATATTTATTCGTTTCATGAATTATATTACTAATATTTTATTTTAAGACAAATATTTTTAATCTTTGGGGGCTTCTATCAAAAATCTGGTGCATGTTGCAATGTAATTGCTTAAAATTGTCAATTTTCAATCATGGCATTCTTCCAATGTGTATTGAATGATACTTCCAACACTTTAAATACCATAATTAGATATTGAAGTATTATAATTTTTTATTAAATAATTGTGGTCAATTGAGAGTTGTACTAGTCACAAATTTTATCAGTTTTAAGTGATAAATATACACACACGCATACACATAAGTTTTTGCAATTTTTTATAGAATTAACAAACTAAAGCTGTGTTGGCATACCAAAGGATTAGTACAAAGGATATAATAATCAGTTTCAATTAAATGCTTGCAAATAGAATTCTGAATTCGGATAGAACGAAATTCATTTGAAACAAGAAAAACTGATTTTGTATATGTACATAAATGTTTATACATATATGTTAATTAATAAAAAAATTAAATTTCAAATAAATGGGTTGACATTATTATGATTTCAAATTGTTGCAACCATAAAAAATTACAACGCCTACAACTAGTCTCATATTAAGTCACAAACACTTGCACATTATGAATGGTTTCAGATCCACTTACACATTGTGAATGGTTTTAGTAAATAGTTGAAAATTTAAATCTAAATAATGAGAGAAAGCCCATTCATGACTTATTAGAAATTTGTCCTAGTGTTTGAACATTTAATACTATGTGATGTATCATATGTTATATGCAGAATTTAAAATATCCCTTAGAAAGTTTTTAAAAAAATTATTTGCTTTATTAATATCCATTATTTTCCTAGTTTTTTTTTGCAAGTCTTGTGTTGAAGCATCTAATGAGTTTACGATGATATAAAATACAATAACAAATTCCAATGCAAACAATGTAATATCAAATCATTCAAACATTTTCCATGAAGACTGTAAACATGTTAAAAAGAAATAATGAAAAAGAAACACATACAGCCAAAAACAATGTTTTTAAAACCGTTTTTCAATTGCAAGTAGGAAAAAATAAATACATAAATAAAAAAAATAAAAAACGAACCAAAAAATTAACAATTCAAAACACTTGCAACTGGAAACATGCAACAGAAACAAAACACTAAATTGCAGTTTCACAAATCTCATGGTTTTGGATGGTGGATAATTTTATTTTTATTTTTTACTTTAAGAACAATGATTCTGTTATACAACAGTGTGTGAAAATTATGATTTAAGTAGTATCTGTTTTTACAGTAATTTCTCAAGAAAAAAGAAAAAAGCAACAAGAAAAAAATAATAACAAACAGGGTCAATAGATAAATTTATTCCTACGATTTAATTTGAAAATAGTTCAAAAAAAATATTATCTAAAATTTAATTTCAACATAATTTCTTTTAGAAAAAAAAATGAAGTGAAGAAAAAAAAAATGAATCAATGTAACTTTTAGAAGTTACATCGAAACAGAAGATAAAAAAATATAAAAACAAAATCTTTGAAAAGATATAATTAAATGATATTTTTAAATAAGAATTAAATAATTAAATAAGCTTCTTGTATGGTGCACATTTTCTTTTACTTTTTTAGTTCGCCTATAAAGTTGAAGATTCAAATATTTCAAGTACATCTTTCATAATTTCAATCGGTTTTTGCAAGGTTCTTTTTTCAATTGAATTTCTTCTACTCAAAATATAGAAGCTAACAGCTTGAGTTTGACAAAAGCAATACTCACCCATCTGATAGTTGTTTATTTTTAACGTTCAATCTATCAAAAAGAGGCATTAGTTTAATTCTTAACAATGAAAAAATATGAAAGTATTATAACTAACTAGAGACAATTTTTATGAAATATTTTGAAGTACAATAAAACATATATCTGAACAATGTAAAACCATACTTTAACGTACCATCATAAATATAATAATATTTGCATAATTTAACAAATTTAATGATTAATTATTTCCTCCACTCAAAGTTTTGCAATGCACAAGAATTTGTTCAAAACGAACTTACATTATTTTTGTTTGTACGAGTCAGCTTCTTTTAACAAGTAGATCTTGTATACATAACAGCTACAACAACTGCAAAAGTAACGTAAACGTATGGAAATTGAATTTTATCCATTTGATTTTAAAAAATCAACTCTGTACAAATTTTTTCTCAATTGGCTGTTTAAGAAGAAAATGTTGTTGACCAAGCTTTCCACTTTCTTATATTATAACTTAAAATTGATTATTATGCGTGAAAATAAATTTACAAACATGATTTGTGTATTGGGTATAACTTTTTTAAAAACAAAGATACAAGATTTCAGTAGAGTATGATAAAAATGTTTTGCTGTAAAGATTGGATTGTAAGTCATAAAATTACATAAGGTATTTTAAAGTTACCTATAATAATCAGAGTCAAAGATTGAAAAGACATATTTATGAAAAGGTATGTCTGTAAAATTGCTTGATTTAGTATTTAAAAATTAATGCTCCCAGAACATATATATATATATATATATATATATACATACATACATGATAATTTAAGTGTATGTGGTTTTTATTTTTATTTTTATTTTTTTCTTTAAGGAATGAGATTTGTAGAATAATTAAGATTTAATCTTCTGACTGAAAAATTAAAATTCTCTATTACAGTTGCTTGAATTGTAATGGGTAATTTAATAGTGCATTGAGTCTTTGAATAAATCCAAATGCTGTAGCAAAGGTTCAGACTTAATAATTGATCAAGTTAAAACATCTAAATGTTTTCATAAAAACAAATCCATAATATTATCATCAGTTTAAAAAAAAAAATGGAATTCTTTATCATTTTATATACCATAACATCATTCAAATATACACATTTCTAGGTTTCAATGTGTAAAAAAATAATATCGAGTATAAAAATAATCGTTTTATTATCATAATAAACCTGGTTTGATTGTATGCTACATCTGATTCTTTTAAGGTATTCTAAAATTCATATAATAATGTTAAATAAACATTTCCACACACCATTTGAATAAATAATGTCAACAAGCCAATATTATTCAAATACAAAGTTTTTTCTCAATACTAAATTTACAAGCATTGAGAGGAAACTCACTTATTTCTTGCATTTCTTTGTGTTCCTTAAAATTTAGTCTAAACAAAATTTTATATAAAATGGACTATGTTAGAGTACAACAAAAACAAAAGAATAAAATTCCAAATTTGGAAATCCTAAACCTAAACTTGGTGGTATTTTCCATTGTATCTCCTTTGACGCACATGAGTTGTTTTTATACTAAAGGATTGCATTTTATTTCAAAAATTTAAGCATTCATATGAAACAGGCATGGTAAGTAAGAAAGAAAAGGGGAAGGAAAGAACAATAGATAGACAATTAAATAAAGAGATGAAAAAACAAATGAACCACAAATATTGTAAGTAATATTGGAACAAGCAATGCATGGTTAAGTGCATTTGATTACAATGTGCATAATAATAAAGCCAATGGTTAAAATTGTATATTCCAATCTCTTTGCATGAGGCAATAGATAGAAGTTTGTTACAAGGTGGGTACATTGTTCTAGAGAATGCAAGAGAAGAAGAGCAATTGCTTTTTTGATCATTTGACTACTTAAAACCATTGCAAATGTTGTTAATTGTTCAAAATAAGATAAAGAAATAAATGTTTGGAAATTTGGAATATATGTTGAATTTGAGCAATTTGTGCTTTACCCACCAATCTCTCCCACTTCAACACATTTCATGGCAAATACAACTTATGAAGCCCAATTACTAGAAGCAATTATGGTTGCCTTTTGCAATTCATGTATTCAATATAATGAAGAATATTACCATTAAATTCCATAGTAACTAGAATATTAGTGTTTCTTTTGGATCTATATAGATTTTATTGTTGGTTTTAATGAAATTTGTACACATAATGTTGAGCTGCTTTATTTCTTGTTGTGATGCTCAAAAAATTGCTTAAAATGAAATAATTGAATATTTTATAGGGATTTTTTAAAATTTAATGTATTCTCTAGATACTTTTATTTAATCTATGCAAAGTCTTCATGTGATAAATGATAAACAGAAAAAAAAAAAAAAAAAAAAAAAATCCTTATGTTTTTTTGTAGTTGGAATAATTGTGACTTATCAACTATGTGAAAATTTTGTGAATTTTTTTCAATCATGTGAAAATTTTGGTATTTGAAAAATTTATAAACATATCTTTGTTTGGTAATAATTTCTTCTGTGAGAGCCGACACATTTATTCCTAAAAATGTTATAATTATTTTAATATACTCACACTTCGAATGCCTCCTATGTGTCCTACAAACAGAAGATTCTTTTCTACTTCATATCCTAAATTATAATCAGATTCAATATGATGTGGAGGTGAAATACTTTTTTCGAAATGTACTTTTGACTTTATATTTACTTTTCAATAAAATACGATTGAATCTAAACAAGACACAAGTATCAGTTAAAAGTTCTGAACAATAATTTTCAGTATTTAAACTCAAATTCGAACCAATTAGTTAAATTGGTTAATTATAAGATGAATGCTTGGTTTTGGTGTTTTGACATACAACTTTAAAAAGTGTAATGTTAAATTACGAATTTTTTGATTTAATACCTTGATAAATTTTCATTTCAAACCATTCATTGTACATCAATTAGGTCGATTTTTTCAGATATTATATATTAATTTGAGTTATAACATCCTCCATGATTTTACACAATGCAAGTGAATATTGCACTATCCACGACTTAACATAGCTAATATATTCTTTCTAAATTATTGCCAAAAGAAAATACAAAAATAAGGATGTATTATCTAGTTCTTCAAGCACAAAAGCACATAAATCATCTCATTCGGTTGCTTGAAGTGCAAGGTCACCAACAATTCCAAGCAGTTGCACGAGCAAAACATTTTAAAAAGTAGGTGATCATACACTATATTCAATATAATTGCTTGGTGTAAAATATATCCTAGAAAAAAAAAAAAAAAAAAAAAAAAAAAACCTAATCGTATAAATATATACACAAAGATTAGTTTCAATATAAAAAATGAAATCTAATCATCCCTACACTGATAAACCCTACTCCTCCCTCGCCCTACAATCCAGCAGCTACGAATACCCTAAAACTCGCACCTTTAACACCGACAGCTCAACGCAACACGGCGAAGAAAAACGCCGTTCCGAGGATTCATACACGCGCACTCAGTCATCGACATCCACCGACACCACCATAGGTGATTCGACAAGACTGAGAAGCACACGATACAACGGGAAGAAGCACAAAAGGGAGAAAAAAGAAAAGAAAAAAACAGTAGTGTCAATCAGCAGCCCACATGGGGAGTGTCGGATGCCAAGTCGACGAATTCTCAAGATTCATTGCAACGCCATTCTTGTGTACAAAGGGAGGGAAGGATCGATGCAGGGCAAAGCTAAGCATGGATCAAGGAGTGAGCGCCGGAGCAAGCATGGGTTTGTTGAATGCATCACCCAGCTTACCTTTAAATTCAGGTCGGTCTAATGGGATGGGAGCAAGCTCAGGTGTGGCAAGAGCAGCGACAAGAGGGGCAGTCTCGCCGAAGAAAGCAGCTCGCAGAAAGGCCACCACCATGCCCCCGGAGAACCGTCGCATGGGCTTGCGGGTCGGTCCGTTTTTGCACAAGCAGTAGGAGAACATGCCCGTGGGACCGCTGCAATCATCGTTGAGAAAATCCATGTGGCCTTGCTTGGATGCCACGAAGTGGAAGGCCGGCGCCGCACTGTCGTAGTAGAAGGCCTCGTGGCTCACACCTGCTGGGGCGCATGCTGGGAACAAAAAGTTTTTGCGGAGTGGGCCGAGGCCTGTTCCGATGATGAGCGTTGGGACGCCGAGGTTTAGGGAGCCCTCGGAGAATTGGAGAATTGGGGGGTTGGTCTGCTGTCCGATGCCCATGCCGTCCACTGGGTCGAGCCCCACCACGGCTGAGTATTGCAAAATGCTGTTCCGAACGCCGAGTGCAAGCCCGAACACCACTTTCGCCCCTCGGCTGTGCCCCACAAGTGCCACTTTGCTGAAATCCGGCCGGTGCTTTGATAGAGTCTCGGGCAATGCTGCCACCAATCCTGTTGGCATCCAGTTCAATATTTGCACCGCGTCCTCGATTTCAGTTGTTGCGTCTGACCCCGAGATCTTGTACATCTGCCAGTATGCCCAAGGTACACATCAGACCACAAAGAATTCGCACCAGCCGTGGCTGGTTTACTTGCAGAGTAGAAGAAGTTGGGAGAGGGGTGTTGTGTGCATTGATAAATGAGTGCTCACCTGAGGTGCAACGACTATGAATCCATAGGATGCGATGTGGGAGATGATTTGGCTGTAAAACATGTTCTGTAAAGTAAATCCATGGTGGAATTGGATCACTGGGTACACTCCTTCTTCCTTCGGCAACGCTACTACCAGCGGCTTTGGAGAGAGATTCTCCCTGTCCACAGCAGCTCGGCTCTTCTTCAGACAAGTTGAAGAGGAACTTGCATCATCGACATGCACGATTTCTATTTTGAATGGTCCGTCTTCATAAATGCCGCCGTGTACATTTGGAATGGGGTCTTCCATGTTTCTTATGCGAGCCATCTACAAGAACACAACAAAAACTGAGAATCAGTGTTCAATTTATGGTACCCAGCTAAGCGTTGTAACACCTCTAAAACTTGTCAGAGGTTGTCGTAGAGTATGCGTATATGAGAGTGCCTGAAAAGGCAACCAATAGCCTCGAAGGAGCGTTTTCGAATAAGTACATTATGCGATTTTCTACAAACCAAAGAAAGCATACGAAGACACGAATTGAGAACTCTTCTACACGGATGCCCTGCGTTTCAAGCCTTCGTACAAACTTACAGATAATGCAGGTGATAGTGGAGCTAATCTGCGCTTCTGCTTTCTTTCTTTCGTTCATTCTGTGTGTGTCAGTGTTTGTGTGTGTTTCTTTTCTCTTTTAAATCCCCGGCATTCCACTCAACATCATAGCCAAGTCAATTTCTCTAGTTGAAATCTCTTTCAAATGCTAAAACCGCAAACCCTGGTAGCAGCCCAGCGATCAAGTTCAGCCCGTAGCTGGATTCTGGCATCGTTTCCTCTTCAGAGTCACTATATTCATGCACCATTGAAAGCAGAAAGCCTTACAAACATACATTGAAGCAAGAAGTTCCATAACACAGTTTTAGTCGTCGACACATCCAGATCCGCGTGCAAGATTTTAGACCTTCACATTCAAGTACCAAAATCGCTGACGACGACACAGCAGCGAACTCCCCTCAAGCCCATAATCGCATTAAAAAATAAAAAATAAAAAATAAAACCACCGATTCTCCACAATCACAGAATTTTAGCGGCGAAGACATTCCGCGACTCCATTTTCAGATAAACCTTGAAGAACCCTAACTGCCATGCAAAAGCCCCACAAACCCACAAAGCTTGCATACGAAGCCCCCAAGAACTCCCACAAGTAGAATTCCCAGCGCCAGCAGTCTGGAGTAGCGAAACCAAACCACGTGAAATCGGTGGAAACTTGGCCATGCAACAACAAATTCGTCTACTCACACATCCCATTTGCACAAGCGGGTTAATCACAGACCTGCACAATTCCACTCACAGATACCAGCAGCAGCGGCAGCAGCTAGAAGCGCAACCCCGACAACGTAGCAATGCAATAGCTACAGTCCTCCAAGGCATACGAAATTCGCGCACTGCATCTGATCGCGGAGCCAGCTGCAGCTACAGTGAAGGGAATTGTTCTCGTGAACGAATGCTACACGGCAAAGAGCAAAGGGGTGGGTGGGGACAAAATTCATGAGAGGCTGACCCGCTTATCCTTCGGGTGGTGGCACAAGCGCAAAAAGATCGTGTTACTGGTGTCCGTCTCCTGCCCTCTCCCTTTCCATGTTATCCGATCCCCTCTCCCTTGCAAAAAACACAATACCCCCAATAAACAACTTCATCTTCTCGGAATCAGTCTCCGCCGCTTTTCATTCGAACCTTGTAATGACCCGGCGCTTTTCCACGTCATGGGATGAAAACAAAATAAAATTCCACACCCAACAAACTCAATTGCATGTTTCCACGGCTTTCGCCACCTCCTCTGACGTATGCTTCGGTCAAGACCACGTGGTATCACTGCTACCGCCTCGATCTCTCTCTCTCTCTCTCTCTCTCTTTTTTTCCTTTTTTTCCTTTTTTTGTGCATGTATCCCCTGTTTACACAAGTGAAGAAGCGAGAGAGACGACCCCGGATTCTCTTCGGAAAAGCCTAGCGAACCGAGGCACACTGAGCACGCGCCACGCACGAGATTCTTCGAGATAGTTTCGGAGATAATATTGAGACCATGGTGCAGTGTATCTCGCCCTCGAGGTACTGGCATTGTACCTGGCAGCGACGCCGGGTCCTGGTGGTGATTGTACTACTACGTCTTGGTTCTCAATGCCAGGAATGGCCACAAACTGCGCGATCGCTGCTCATCTTCAGTCTGAGCCGTCGTCTCCTCCCAGTGCTTCGATCGTCACGCGTCCAATGGACACCACAACTCGCAAATAATCGGATACAGTAAAGCCTGGCGGGGTGTTGGAAGTCGTTATGGTCTCTGTGGACAGCCTCCGACGAACATCGACTGGGCTTGTGTTGGTCTTGGGCTATTTTGGGGCGCTGTCGACGCGAAGAGCCCCGCTGTTCCACAGCACGCATTACAAATCTGACTTGCGCCACATCTCCGTTTCGTTTTCGTTTTTGTTATTGTTTGTTTGTTTATTCTTCTGGCAATGGAGCGGGGAAGGCAGGGCGGCATTCTGAACTCAAGCTAACCCTCTCAACACACACACACATACACGTCACACCATCGCGCCTTGACTTCATCACCGCACTTGCGAAACCAACTCATCTTGAGTCGAAACTGCAGTCGTAGTGTCACCATCACTTCTATCACCCGTACACAGAGCGATGATCTGAGAAAAATGTCGTAGTGAATCAATCGACATTCGCGAGAAAAGGTTTTTACTGGAAGGGTGTGGAGGAAGATTCGACACACACACGGGGTAGGATAATATAATTGCAACCATTCAAAAAAAAAAAAAAAAGAAAAAAAAAATCCGCGTTGATTGCACAGGGAAGTGGTGCGCTAATCGGGCTCATAATCTGGATTTGTGTCGATTCACTACCTCAACACTTTGACCTAGTAAAGCCTTTACTTCAAGTTAACACATAACCCGTAAAATTTCAGGTCGTTAAAGTGGGTTTTCCTTGTATTTGTATTGACCAGCATGGTTGATTTCATCGTCGAGGAGCTTGATTTTTTATCGGCTGCCCAAAGATTGAACCTGGTTTTAACCTGTTTCGGCATTTAGGTCGTTTGGACTAACTTTACACCCAATGCCGGTTCTCACCGCTCGTTATGACGAAGCATATTACACGCCGGACAAGGTCTCATGTTATACAGTGCACCAAACGGCTTGCTCTCGTGTTAAGGTGAGCAGGTAAACTCGGGGAATGATTCTCGGGTGCAGTTCGTGGTCATTTCGGGAGATCCAGAGTCATTCGGGAACTGTTGATGGTGAGGATGTCGGTTTGAGTGATGGTGACAATGATGGTAAGGTTTTAGGGTAAAGTGTTGGCCCTGAATGACGAGGTAAGTATTGTTACGACTATGAGGGGAATACGAGGAGGAGGACGGAGGCGACGGAGGACAGTGGGATTGGGGGTATGGATGTCGGAGAACAAAGCGGAGATGGGATTCCGGCTGCTGCATTGACTTGATTCGTGTTCGCTACAGAAGCAATGTTGATTGAGGCCGTTCTGTGATGGTGCTGGAGGGTGTTGGGCCCGTGTAGGGTTGTGAGATCATCCATAGAGGTGCTGAGGTTTGCGATTGACTGGGCATGACGAACGTGAGGTGGGTTCCTGTACCGGCCGGAT
The DNA here is from genome assembly GCF_059467195.1 of Physcomitrium patens. Lineage (NCBI taxonomy): Eukaryota > Viridiplantae > Streptophyta > Bryopsida > Funariales > Funariaceae > Physcomitrium > Physcomitrium patens. The sequence continues at coordinate 6,178,834 of NC_143429.1, forward strand.
TCTCTAGCGAAGAGCTGTGTTTTCTGGGGAGATGTTAACCTTGGAATGAGGAGGTTCCGGTCTGTGTGAGTTCTGGGGATTGACTGGCTGTGACTATGGTGCGACTGCGAAGGTTATGTGAGCGAGAGCGTGTGTGGGATGATGCTCTGTCGCCAGCTTAATGATATCTCGTTTTCCTTGGAATGGCGGAGGTGAGTGGATGTGTGGGAGGCGTGTTAGTTCGTTAGCTGAGTGGGAAGTGAGGGAACAAGGAAACAACTGTTCCGTGGCCAAGGTCGTCTTCGATGTTGTGCATTCCTCGTCTTCCTGGTAGAAAAGTGTTAGGGTGCTCCACCTCGTTCCTCATGCTCCCAATCTCTTTTCGTTTGTGTTGGGACATCGCTGAGTTCTATCCTCTTCACAGTTTTAGAGCTCTAGCTTGAGTGGTTCTCTTTAAATTCCCCCACCATTCCTTTCGAAGTAGAAATTGTGTATTATTTGTTATGGGGTTGTGAATTTTGTTGCTGGATTCTGTATGCTACGCCCGCGACTGCTGTCTTCTTCTTCTTCTTCTTCTTCTTCTGTTGACCTTTACGGTACACACTTCACTATCCTTAAAGTATACCACGGAAAGCGAATGGACATACCAATGATTTGACTTTCCATGGTGCTGGTAGCGACTAAAGAGAAAGAAGGTTTCGAACTTTCCACTTTCGAGATCATCCAATTGGATCGATTACTGACTTGTTTTAATGGCCTATGATCAACTTATCCTTGACTTGCCACGGAGAACGACCGTGTTCAGATTCGATTCCGGCGTAGTTGTAAAGTCTTGTTTCGATTCCCTGATGCGGGTTTCTGTGCAGAAGGATTTTCAAACATCACTAGGTAGCTCAGTCCCTAGAAGTTTTGCAATCTAATCATCTGCTGTCTCTAGCTGCTTCCGATCATCTTCCTTTCCCCGACGTGTGCGTACTATCGAGCATGCTGATTTTTGTTATCCTCTGATTTGTTTATCCTCTTGCTGGTAGTAGGCATTTGCATTAACCATGAAATGCAACTATTAGTAGATATTTTGCGAACAATTATGCGGTTTACATTGTACCACGTCACTTTCATGTGCTTGCTTCGGATTTGATTAGGGTTAAATCGTTTGAATATGTACCGAAACGTTCTAACTACTGACCAATTTTAGCGGTCTGCTACAGTATCTTGTAACAATTTTTCGTAAGCTCTGTTGCTGGTTGATAAGAAACAAAAATTTTGTAGGAGTTAAAGCATTTCTTTCAGTTTATTCTTACTCCTAAGGTTCTACGCGTCTAGTGCAGGTATTCGTATGGCGATGAGCGATTGATGTTTAAAGACGGGAATTTCGTTGAAGATGAAGATGAAGAGTAGGTGTTAAGATTACTTTGGAAAATTGTTAATGATTCTCAGCTGGCAGGGATACAGTATTTCAAATCAGTTGGAAAGGATGCAGATGTTGTGGAGTTTTCCATCATTAAAACATAGGCGTTCGTTATGGTGATGTTTGAAACAGGTTTGGTTCACATGATATGATTACGGTCAAAAGTAGCAGCCTTCTTGAATTAAGAAACAAGGATTCTTTCTCATGAGTTGCGCTTACTATCTAGTTGTTCATCGACACGAACTATTCCGCGTGGTGTAACACCTGGTGGGGAGCACAAGCATTTTATTTAAGACGTTCTAGGGAGGTTTTATTTAGCAATCAGCGCGGAGATTCACAATGGCTGAAAGTTCTTCGCATTCTTTAGTGCAGAAGATACTTGAGACTTGCACTGTGATAACTTCAATTGGAAATTTCAAGTGCCATAAAAAAGAGTGCTCCACACTCACCAGGCGAGTGAAATTGCTTGTCCCACTATTTGAGGAAGTTAGGGACTTGAAATTAACTTTATCGGAAGAAGACTTGGTATGCTTTAACGCCTTGGAGGCATCTCTCAACGCTGCCAAGGTCTTGCTGCTCTTGTGCAACAAAGGAAGTAAACTGTACCTGGTGAGGTTCGCCCCTTATTGTTTAATTGTAATTATGTGTAAAAGGTTCTCGAAGAAAATTCATTTGTAGTGTTCTCCTCCATCAACGTCTTCTTTTGGCTTGTGGACTATCTTCTGTCTGAGCTCTATTCTTAACAATGTTTTCTTAATCTGTCATTTTCTGCAAGATTTTCAGTGTGCTTTTTTTTTAAAAAAAAGTTCTATACGTGATAGCAATATTGTACACAGAGTCTGATTACATTCTTCTTTTACAGATCTTGGAGCAAAAAAATGTGGCAAAGCAATTTTTAATGCTAAACACAGCATTGGGACAGGCGTTAGACAAGCCGATCTCTATTGAAATTTCAGACGAAGTGCGAGAGCAGGTAACTTCTAATAGCTAGTTAATTGTGCGCAATTTGGCTGTCCATTTTTTTTTATTATTTTGTTGAAGCTCCCAATCCCTTGTTATTTGGAGTGTACATTCTGATGGTTGTCAAGTTCCTTGTGCATGTCATTCTAATCCTTGCAGCTTTCTAGGTTGACCTGGTGCACAATCAATTTCAAAGATCGAAGGGTCTAGAAGATCCTTTTGATGCACAGTTGAATGCTGAATTGCTTTCAGTATTGGATGAGACAAATGAATGCTCGAAAGATCAATTGAGGAGGCTGGCTGATTTGTTCAAGTTTGATACTGCGAGAGCATTGATAAAAGATCTACAAGCTCTACATGGTATGAGAACGGAAAAGGAAGCGGCTACAGATGGCATTCTGGTTAATGAGTCAAGATTTGAGAAACTCTTTAGACTTCTGAATGATTTAAAAAACCTCTTTCCACCAGAAGACCTAGAACAAGATGATCCTGAATTGAACAAGCTTCAAGTAGCACAGAGGGTTGGCGTGGAGAAGACCAGTGTGCAACCTGCTGCTTCCGACTTAGGACCAGACAAAGGGGTACTAAACATTCCAGACGACTTCAAGTGTCCCATCTCTTTGGATCTGATGAAAGACCCTGTCATTATTGCGACTGGACAGGTAAGTGAAGCCCCTATACCTACAGTTCTTTTTTTTGTGCTCCCATCATTTTCCATATTCTGAGAGACATCTAAACGTCTGTAGTTACAGTTGTAAAGAAATTATCCAAAGATGATTCGTAATCTATCCTCAGCCAACAACTTCAACGACTATTTTTCCCAGTACTTTTTTAAGTCATTGGGATTCCTTTCTGTCAGTGTTAGTGTTAATCGAAGCCTCAGTACCACCGTGAGTCTTCTATAGAAGAGATGATTCGGTTATGTCAATTTTTCCATTTCGGACATTCAAATCAACTCATTTCAGATGTTATCAGTGCCCTATGCTTCTAGGGGTCTTAAGCTTATTCATGGTCTCTGTGGTATTTGCAGACATATGAGCGTTTGTGCATTCAGAAATGGCTAGAAAGTGGGAAGAAGACTTGCCCAAAAACAGGCGTGTCATTAACTCACACCCATTTGACGCCCAATCACGTCCTTCGCAGTGTCATAGCTGAATGGTGTACAGTGCACGGCGTAGAAATGCCCAAAAAGCGGTCGAAGAGCAATCAGTGCTCAGCGGAGGACAAAGCTGCCATTGATGAGCTCATCACGAAGTTATCTTGTTCGATACCTGATGTACAAAGGGATGCTGCTTGTGAACTCCGTCTGCGGGCGAAGAAAAACGTTGATCACCGTATCTGCATTGCCGAACAAGGGGCTATACCACCCCTGGTAGGATTATTACGGTCACCTGACCAGAAGACCCAGGAACATGCTGTGACAGCATTGTTGAATTTGTCAATCAATGAGAACAACAAAGGACTGATTGCGTCGGCAGGTAGTAGGATACTCGCAAGTTTTTCTCTGTTTTTATGTATTAATATCGTTTTGTCACTTGCTATACAGTGCGTGTTCTCAACTGTAGGATTGGCTTACAGGTGCAATTGAGCTCATCGTCGAGGTTTTGAAGGGTGGTTGCATGGATGCCCGGGAAAATGCTGCAGCTACGCTTTTTAGTCTCTCTCTGGTTGACGATAACAAGATCATCATTGGGAACTCTGGTGCCATTCCTGCTCTGGTTGCTTTGCTTCATGACGGAACCGCACGAGGCAAGAAGGACGCTGCAACTGCGCTCTTCAACCTCACCATTTTTCAAGGGAACAGAGCGCGTGCAGTGCAGGCTGGACTGGTCTCCCCCCTCATGAAATTTCTGACAGAGCAACCGGTCATCATGCTTGATGAAGCTGTGGCTATCTTGGCCATCCTAGCCTCGAATCACGAGGGCCGTCTCGCCATTAGTGCAGTCGGACCCCCTCCCACATGGCTGAGGGTTATTATGGCTGAGTCACCACGGAACAAGGAGAATGCAGCTTCAATCTTACTGCAATTGTGTTCTCACGACCCTGACTACGCAAAACAAACGAGGGAGACGAATGCTATTGAGCTTTTGACTGTTTTAGCCACTTCACGAGATTCCACGAACCGTGCCAAACGAAAGGCGACTGGACTTCTAGATCTTCTGAACAAGCCACAACCGGAAACTATCACCCAAAGGGTTCAAGGTTTACATATAGAGTAGTGGTAAGAATACTCACCGAGCATCGAGTTCGATATTTTGCTGTAGTCAGCTGCTAGTTTTGTGGTTAGCAATATGCTTAATCCCTTAGAATTAATCAGGAAACACTGTCCATATGATCAGTAAGTTTTGCGTGCCCATCATCAACGGTCGTTGTGTATGAGTTAGAAGAGGACATAGTGCTATTGTAACCTGGTCACTTGGGCTGGGCACCTGATCCTCACCTATGGATTTAGATGACGAAATGAAAGGAGCACGTTGTGTGTTGAATTGCGTTTCAAAAGCTCTCCAAGTCTTGTTCGTCCTGTTTTGTTCTCCAAGTTTGAGTGTCTTCAGGTTACGAGTCACTGATGAGCTATGTGGGCTCCCTTGCTTCCACTGGGTTCATCTAATCAGGATACACAGTCTAATGTGATACAGTTATGACGCTGGCAAAGAAATGCTTTAGTTTGCTTTTCAGTTCGATTGGAGACTGGAAGAGTTGTTCTTTGTCATCCCTTTCGGCGAGTTCTCCCATCTTCAGAAAATCCTGATCAGAAACTGTTAATCTAGTGAATTAGTGATGGTTCTGTGCATCACAACTGCTTTGTTTTCTTATGATAAAGAAGAGAAGGTGTTGATTAAGCGACCAGCGTTGCTTTTGAATCCATTGGAAGTGTTAGATGGGCAGTTCTTGTAGGTCAAGGTTGAAACCGACAAAAGCTTCTTTGCAGGAAAACAATTAATCTCAGACAATCAGTGTTATGAAAAGCCTGATTGATGTCTTCCAATGAATGGTTAATGATCATTGAATGCACTGCTTGCAAAAATTGAATCAGTTGACTATTGGGACCATGCTTTATTTAATTTTTCATGTTTTTTAAAAAGTTAATGAAAAATTCTAGCTGATTCTAGATGAACGGTTCCGAAGCACATGCATCCCTCTGTGTAACATTGCAGATTAAAGGATATCAGCACAGTATCAACTTTTTTTTTCTTTACTTTAAAAATTATGTAGGCCTATTGAAACCTTTAATGGAAGGAAGTATGAGTTCATACAAGAAGCAAACAATAAAGAAATTAAAAATCATCACAATTGTGTTCTCATAACGGTCAAAAATGTGTTCCTATTCTGCCAACTACTGTCAGCTTCTGTTTATGAAAATATGTTTTTATAGGAATAGAATATTACATGGGGTGCTATCAAAGTTTACACAAAATTTATACTAATTCATGATAGATGTCAACCAAGCAAGGAATTTCACAAATCTGCATAAGTTTTAATTGTCTATAATAACATGGTATTTTGTAAGTTAATTATAAATTACAATATAGCACTATCATACTATTTTTATGAATAAATCCCTTTTTTCCATTTTAGGCTTAACCTATGAAATTTGAAGATAATTTTTTCAAAGCACAAATCAGCTACATACATTTATTTGATACTCACTTCAAATTTCTATCTTTTGATGTTTTGTAGTTATAAACTTTTTAATCTATCAAAATCTTAGTTGATTTAAAATAAACAAGTTTTGCAGTTATCATTATTTTATCATCCAGCTAGTTTTTAATTTGATGCAGATTTTAGCTTTATTTTTATTTATTTATTTCCATTTAATTATGGGTTTTTGAAAATTTCTAGATTTTGAAAATAATATTTTTAGTATCTGAGCAAAAAAATAAACAAATATTCAAAAGACAAAAAATGATAAATTAATTAAATTAAAAACAAAAGCTCTTTGTGCATGTCTTTCAAAAAATACATAATAATAATAAAAATAATAATAATATGTATATTTGTGTATTTTTATTTATGAATAAAACAAATAAACAAGTATTATTCTCTTCATTTGATTGAATCTGTTTAAAAATATATATGATTAAAGTAAAAATCTAAGTTTTTATAAAAAAAATTAGATGGAATATATATATATATATATATATATATATATATATTAAAAAAATAATATTTTTTTTATATTACAAGATCTAAAAGTATTATCCAAAAGTAATATTAAATAATCATGATAAGATTTTTAAAAAAAAAAAAAAAAAAAAAAAAAAAATTCTAAGAAATTATAGTTTTTTTTTTTTTTTTTTTTTTTTCAATAATGCTATTATTACTAAGGTGCACTTCTTAAATTATAAGGAGGAACGATTGGAGTTGAAACATTGTTGTTATTTACATCCATAAAGTTATAACCTAGAAAAATGACAATATTCACATGAAGGCCAATTGACTTTTGATCAGCAATAAACAATGTCAATAGAAAAACTTTTCATAATTTGCCACTACTTTTCAAAATAACAATCATAAAGAGAACACACATACATTAAAATATAAAAAATAAAATACATATGAATAATCAGAAATACAAAAAAACCAGAACCACAAAAAAATAGAAAAATAAACATTAAAAAATTAAAATACATTAACTATTTGGTTTTAGTTGATAAAATGGTTTTTACTTTTTTACTATAAAATAAGAATATTCTATAAAAAAAAATCAATAATCATGCAGTTTTATTTTACAAAGATGAATTCTTTGCAAATTTAACTATCAAAATTTATATAAAATATTTTAAAATGAATAACCATATCTGTATTTATTATTATTATTATTATTATATATGAATAAATATGTGTTTTTATCATAAAATAAATTATTAATAATATATTTTTAATATCTCTTTTTAAAATATAATATAATTTGTAATTGATTTTTTTTATTAAATTTATTTTATGAATATTGTAGCATATTTTATCATTATTATTGAATTTATTCTAAGCAATTTCTTAGGTTCTTTGAAATAATAGATTTCAAAAGAAAATATATATTTTTTTAATAATACAAGCAAAAACTATTTAAATTACTACTTAAATTATTTTAAAAAAGTATTTTATCTTAAATTATAAAGTATTCCACTTTGGAAGTGAATTTTGATTGTCAAAACCATATCTACAAAACATACAAAGTCATCTATATGGAATCCTCAACTTCTAATATCAAATGAAAATTTCTACAAATAGGAGTAGTCCACTTTCTTTAAAAAAACAATCAATGTTAGAAAACTAAAATATTAGTTTAAAAGTGCATATTCTGTAACCTTCAAAATACAATAATAGAAGTGATATTACACATTCACTTTTAAAACAAAACAAGAAAAATGAGTTAGAACTCTTATCAAACTGTCAACGATATGAATCATAAAGAACCAAAAGATTAATATATTCTTGTTTTACTAAAAAAGAATAAATAATTATTGAAAGTTGATATAGTATTAAACTAAAATAGCAATTATCAAAGAGAAGAAGATTAGAGATTCTTGAAACAAGACTAAGGACTATAAAAGCATTAACAAGAATAAAGAAAGCTTCACTCTTGTCTCCACATATTGTCAAGGATATGAACTAGAAGATGATGTATAAACCAATGAAATCCATGTCAAAGAAAAAGTGACTAAATAGAAATAAGGAAGTACATATATTAAAAAGAAACTGGAATGGCTTATTGCCAAAAGACAAGAATACTTGAGACTCTTGAAACTAGACTAAAAGCAAGAAATGAGTTGACAAGAGTGAAGAGGCCTTCACTCTTGTCTCTATATATATTATTTAACTAGGAGCTACGTGGCAATATTCTATAGGACCTCCAATATGTGTTGATTTTGTAGGACACATGCCTTGACTTACAAGGCAAGTTTTTCTATATGTTTGCCACATAATTAGCTTGTTCTTCAAGTTACCAACATATGTAGCACATAATTAATAAGCTTCTTATATATATATATATATATAGATGATTGCTGACTTATATGTATATCTCCGCGATATTACTCCTCCTTCTAGGGACGAGTTCTACAAAGAGTGGTCATCATATGTTGAGAAAATCTATAATGTGACAAATTATATTTGCTACATACTCAGATCTTTGTTCTCTTGGAAGATGGTTGATAGGGCCTTTCAACCATCAATAGTATCTCATACTAAGGCAGGAAGACCACCCTGTTATTTAGACATTGTTGAAGCCTTCATAACTTCCTTCAATTAAAACATTTGGAATAATATCAAGAGTTGTTCCTACTTCAAATAAAATAATCAAACATTGAGAGTCTCTTCCAAGGTTGTGATGCCAAATGTGTTGTATCTCGCCATCTATTCAAGGAAAAACATATCGTTCTTGAGGATCTTCATCTTGATTGCATCATCTTGAAGGTTGTGACAATCTTAATGTCTCATTTGACAAATCAGTAAACGAAGGCTCTTCAATTGAATACGCTAGTTGTTGGTTTTCCATCTCCTCAACATCACAAATACAAAGAAGCTACAAACAAGAATTGAAAGTAGAATGTTATCTTGCCTAGATCTTATTTTTTTATAGGGAAGGTCTTTACTTTGATTTTGATGGATGTTGTCAATAAAAAGCCTCCACCTTTTTTGCTGCATTTACAAGATTCTTTGATGGCTCCCATGTGTATTCATTAATATTGTATCTATGCTAATGAACAAGATATTCTAACTTATTTTGGTGTCACCTTGAGTCTAAGACTTCTTCCACTTCAAATTCTTCATTATTGTCGACTTCTATAGGAGAAGGTGGCACTTATCTTTTTCTTGCTATGTCCACTATCTTGTATAGTTCAAGAAGAGATATGTAGAATATTAGATGGATTTTCATTGACTTTGGTAGGTATAAACGATATGCAACTAGATTGATTTGTGCAGAAATAAGAAATTGTCCAAGCCTACAATAGTCCAACTTGTCACAAGGATGAGTAGTCTTGATATTATGACAATGTAACCATATCTTGTCACCCACGTGGAATGGTAATTGTTCCTTTCGATAGACATCTACATTGATCTTTTGTTATTCTTGAGCTTCTTTTAAGTGTGCCTTCATTGTTGCATGTAGCTCTGACAAATAATTTGCAAAATCTTCTGCCATAAGGTTATCAACTTCTGAAAAGTCAAAAGTATCAAGTCATGGATGATAATCATAATTAGCAAAAAAAGTGTTTGTTTTGTAAAAAAATATACTATGTTATTATAAACAAACTTTGCCAATGACAAAAGAGTTCTCTAATCATCTTGTTGGTAGTTGATGGTACATCTTAAATACTGCTCCAAAACTTAATTAACATGCTCTATTTGTCCATTAGTTTTAGGATGGAATGCCAAAGATAATTTTATATCCACTTTTAGGATCTTCAAAAGAGTTCGCCAAAATCTTAATACAAACTGAGTTCCCTTTATTGAAAAAAAAGAAGTCTAAAAGCTACAAACACTTAGCATCAGCAAGGATTGTACTCTAAGAGAAGTGTGGAGAAAGATATCTCTTACTTCCAACACTCTTTACTTATAGGTGGAGTTTACATCTCAAGTACATAGATCTCATCTAGAGTCACGTTCATTCTTTCAATCTAAATCTAGATCTAGATTCATGTTAACCTAGCCGCCACCTTAAAATCCTAGCCACCACCATAATAACTTCTTTTAATCTTTTGCTACCTTTTGACTATTAACAACTTACTATGCTTAATCTTTATCTTGTAGTAACTAAGTAAGAACTTGTTGATCTTCAATACTCTTATTTTGCTAATTTTCAAAAGGCTTTTAATCCTAATCTTTAAATGAAGTCATGATGTCTATTCTTTACTAACGCCTTTGTAACTACAACAACAAGCATGTCATTTGTAGCACAATAATTCATATGTATTATTCCATCTTCAATCTTCTTTCATATGAAATGATGTTGAACATCAATGTATTTGGTCCTTGAGTGGTGTTTTAGATTCTTGGCAAATGCAAGACATCCTTGATTGTCATACTTAATTAAAGTTACTTCTAATTGTACTAGACCAATGTCTTCTAAGAGTTGCCTTATCTAACATGCCTCTATTGTACAATGACTTGCTGCCATGTACTCTGCGTCCATCATTGATCTTGCAATGGTAGGTTGTCTCTTGCAATTCCATGAAATGGCTCCTACTCCAATGAAGAAGACATATCTTATTGTAGATCTTCTATCATTTGCATCTTCAGCCCAATCCGCATCACAGTAACCTTGTAAATCAATGTTTTTACCACCAAGGTTTAATTTGAAGTCTTTGGTACCTTTTAAGTACCTCAATATCCTCTTTACTGTTTTCCAATACATTGGTCCAGCCTTAGACTTGTGTTGGCTTACAACACTTATCGCATATACAAGATCCACTCTTATGGCTACTATTGCATATATGAGTGAGCCTATTGCTACTTTGTATGAAACACTTTGCATCTCACCTTCAACTTATGCAAACTCCTCATCCGTGAGTTTCATCAACTTCAAATTTACCTCCAAGGATGTTCCAATGGGCTTGCACTCCTCCATGTTGAATTGTTTCAACACTTCTTCAATGTACTTGGTTTGGCTCATTGTAATGGTCTTGTTACCACGATCTCTTACAAATTCCACTCCCAAGCAATAATGCAACTCTTTCAAATCACTCATCTTATATTCCTTCTCTAATTTGGCCTTCATCTAATCCATCTTTTTCATATTATTAGCCAAGATAATCAAATCATCAACATAAAGGATTACAATGAGCAATAACTCTCTAGATTGCATCATATATAATGAATGATCAACCTCACTCCTCACAAATCCTTCATTGACAAAGAAAGTGTTAATTCATTGGTACCATGTCCTTGGTGATTGTTTCAATCCATACAAGGATTTTTTCAATTTGTATATAAGATGTTCTTTGCCTTGTTACACAAATCCTTGAGGTTAGTCCATGTAGATGTCTTCTTGAAAATTTTCATTCAAAAAAGCCGTATTCACATTGATTTGGTGTATTTCCAAATCCATTATTGTCCCAATTGCTACAATGGTCCTAATAGTGGTGAATTTGACAACAGATGCATAAGTCTCATTGAAGTCAATTCCAGCAACTCGTGAGTATCCTTTGGCAATTAATCTTACCTTGTGCCTCACCACCACACCTATTGCATCTTGTTTAGTCTTAAACACCCACATACAACCAATACTAGATCGATTTGCTGAAAGAGGTGCCAATTTCCATGTACCATTGTATATAAGAGATTGGTATTCTTCTTTCATAGCCTTCTCCCACTTGATTGCATCTTCATACTTCATAGTATTACACAAAGATAATGGATCAACAAGAAGAGCAACATTTTCATGTTCTTTACTTACTTGAGAGAAGATGTGATCCTTCTACCATTGGCCACATTGCCTTCTTTCTCTCAAAGAATATCTCTTTTCACTTATAGAAGAACATTCACCTTGTTGTACTCTATCAATCTTCTTCTCTCTTAAACCTTGTCATTTCTCACTCAATGGTTGGCACTCTTCATCATTATCATCATCTCAATCTTCAACATCTTCATTTTTTTCATTGCTGGTTCTATCAATTGTAGGAGCCTTCATCTTTTCAACCTTCTTTGGCTTTTCATCTTCATCATCTTCATTGTCTTCATCTTCTTGTTTCTTTACTGAATTCAAAGATGTGTCCACAAATATACCATTACTCCCACTTGAACACATCTCCAAGTGCTTATAAGCACTCTTGTGTTCCAAAAATTCAATATTACAACTTTTGATGATCTTCTTAGTTTCCATGCAGATTAGCCTATATGCCTTAGTACCTTCACAATAACTAAGAAACATACACTTTGTATCTTTTGCATCAAGTTTGGACCTCATACAATTTGGTATTTTTACATATACAATGCAACCAAAGGTCATTATATGAAAAATGCAAGGTTGTCTTCCACTCCAAGCTTCTTGTCGTGTCATTGATGCAAGAGTACTTGTTGGACACCTATTCCTTGTATATAGTGCATTCACCATAGCTTCCACCCAAAACTCATAGCAAAGGTTTTGAGCATGAAGCATGCTCCTTGCCATATCTACAATGGTTCGATTTGCTCTTTCAGTAACACCATTTTGTTGTAGACTGTATGGAGTTGTGGTTTGTCCAGCAATTTCTTCATTCTTCAAATAAACATCAAATTGCTTAGACATGTACTCACCTCCATTGTCCGTATGTAGCACCTTGATCTTGCATTCACTTTGTTTCTCAATAAGTGCTTTAAATTCCTTAAACCTCCAAAAGCATTCACTCTTGAGTTTAAGAATGTACATCCAAATCTTTCTTGAATAATTATCAATGAAAGTGAGAAAATACCTTGATCCTCCAATACTTGTGTTCTTCATAAGTCTACATACATCCAAATAGACAATCTCCAGCAACTTGGTAGCACGTGTTGGTACACTCCTTGGAAATGAGGCCTTTTGTTATTTGCCTTGTATGCATCCTTCATATGCAAGTTGTTTTGCATTTTGGCTTGTATTGCCAAGATCTAAGCTACTTACCATAGTCTTCAGCTTTCTCATGCTCTTTACATTCAAATGGCTAAGGCGATGATGCCATATTTTCAACTTGTCTTGGTTTGATGTAAATTCAACAAATACGGCTACTTCCACTCCATTCACCTTTTTACAAATGAGGTAGTACAAATTTCCCTCTTTTAAGTCTTTGAAGACCTTGTCTTTACTCAATGTTCTTATAAAACATCCATTCATGTCAAATTAAACTTTAAAACCTTCTATTACAAGTTTATTCACCGAAAGTAGGTTTTGCTTCATCTTAGGTACATGAAGGATGTTTTTGAGTCTGATCCTATTGGTTTGTCCATTCACAACCACCTCTACCATAATAGAGCCAATTCCAATGGCTTCTTATGTACCACTATCCGTCAATACCATGTTTGATGCTGGAACAACCTCATAAGTGTCAAATGAAGACTTATAAGGTATCATATGCTTGGAACAACCTGAATCTATAATCCATCTTGACATGGCAGCCATAGAAGTCCCATTTGTTGCCGTGAATGCATAATCTTGTCCTCCAAATTCATCTTGCACACTATTTGCATTCTCCTTCTCTATCTTTTTACCTTTGTAGCAATTTCGAGCAAAATGGCCGACTTTGCTACAAAAGAAGCAAGATTTGACATTACCTCGTTGATTTGGATAGTTGTTTTTGCCTTGACGTGAGTAGAGTACTGATTCTTTACTTTGGGGCTCCTTTTCTTTCTTCTTGGTTACTTCATGGCTAAGTCTTGCCGTCACATAGTGCATTGTAAGCTCTATTAGCTTAATAGACTCCAATGCCACAATAAAGTAGTTGTAGGATTTGGGAAGGCTCATTAGCAAGATCATGACAATATCACTTTCTTCTAAAGGTTTGTTAATAATTTCTAGTTGGTTTGCAAGAGTCTTTACCTTATTGACATGAACCATGAGATCTTCACTTTCTTCTACCTTGCAAGTGAAGAACTTCCTCCTTGTATAGATGATGTTGGATAAGTTCTTGCTCTCATAGATGTTGTAAAGAATCTTCCATGCTTCTATTGGTCCTTTGCAAGAGATAATGTGGGAGAAGTTGGCTTCATCCACATTAGTTGCAATCAATCCAAATGCCTTCTTTTTACGACGTTTGAATTTCTTCTTCTCCTTCATATCAGCATCTTTGCTTGGAGCCTCTTCACTTTCATCTACAATATCCCAAAGATCGAAAGATGCCAAAAAAAGCTCCATTTTTACCTTCCAATGGTAGAAATTCTCACCTCTAAACTTCTCAATAACTCTCAATCCTTTACCTTTACTTGAAGCCATGTCTAAGAAAGAGTTGTATCAAAAAAGATTGTAAGAAGAATTCCTAATGCTCACAAAATCAGCAAGAAGGTTTTGCTGCCTTAGAATCACAGAATCCTTCTTTGTGAATAAAATAATGTTTTTATTCTCAAAAACACTCTCAACTTCACTTCTAAGACTTTTCACAAGTCTGATGACCTATCTAAGTGTCTCAAATCTGATTTACGACTCTAATATCTCTCTTATTCTCACAAATCACCTCTATACACCATAAGAGACCTTTTAAGCACAATGAGCAACTTTAGGATATGAAATTATAAAGTTAAATTACAAAGGATCTATCTCAACGATAGCCCAATGCAAACTTTGTCCTTAGGTGGAAAAAAAAAACACCAACACCCAAATGCTCTTTACCACAAGTAAGAGCAAACCAAGATTTAGTTCTAGATCTAAATCTGAAAGTTAGGTTCTTCTAAAGCCTAATATCAGCAACAACAACTTGATCTACTCCATACTTACAAAACCACTTCAAAGAACTTCAAAAAACACTCAAGCAAATGTGAGTGGGCCCATAACCTATTCAAAAAAAGAAGTCTAAAAGCTACAAACACTTAGCATCAGCAAGGATTGTACTCTAAGAGAAGTGTGGAGAAAGATATCTCTTACTTCCAACACTCTTTACTTATAGGTAGAGTTTACATCTCAAGTACATAGATCTCATCCAAAGTCAAGTTCATCCTTTCAATTTAAATCTAGATCTAGATTTATCTTAATCTAGCCGCCACCTTAAAATCCTAACCATCACTATAATAACTTCTTTTAATCCTTTGCTATCTTTTGACTATTAGCAACTTACTATGCTTAATCTTTATATGGTGGTAAAAAAGTAAGAACTTACTGATCTTCAACACTCCTATCTGATATGATATCCTTCGATAATCCATGATAACAATAGATGTTGTCAAAAAAGAGTTTAGCTATTTCTTCACTTGTGATAGTTTTTGTACATGCTATAAAATATACCATCTTGATAAAATGATCTACTATCACAAATATAGAGTCATAAGAACTTGAGATTGGAAGATTCATGGTAAAATCCATAGAAACAGAAGACCGTGGTTGTTCTAGAATGGGTAATGGTTGAAAAAGTCCATAACGTCGATAAAAGGGAGTTTTTGATCTTAAACAAATGTTGCACGATTAAACAAAGAATTTTACACCCTTCCACATTTGTGGCCACCAAAAATCTTTGAATATAAGCTCTAAAGTCTTATTATATCAAAAATGTCATGTTGCTGGAAAGTCGTGACATACTTGAAGAATACGTAATTGTGCTTCTCCTTTTAGAACATATTATTAATCTTCAAAATAGAGTAGGTTATTTTTGAACTCAAACTTAGAAGTATCTTAAAACTTAAAAGAAGAATTCTTGATATTGTGAATAAGAAGATGAAAAGACATACTTGATTGAATTTGTATCACAAGGGTGGAATCAACAATCAATATTGATTTCATTACTCGAAGATGAAAATGCTCTGGTTTCAAGAAAATTATTCTTTATTAATCAAAAGATGCATTTCCTTCTTTTGGTACAAGATAAGAACGTCTAGAAAGGGTGTCAGACAAATCTTTTTATTTCTCAGGTCAATATGTCAACTTGAAATTAAATCTTAATGAAAACATGCTCCAACAAGATTGGCTGCAGTTCAAAACATGTGCTGACATGAAGTACTCTAGATTCTTATAGTCTGTATACATAGTGTTTGGATTAGAAGCACCTTCTAGATAATGATGCCATTCTTCAAATGAATCTATGATTATAAGAAGCTCTTTGTTGTAGATTTCATAGTTAATCTCGACTATTAAAAAAAATTTGGAATGAAAAGCTACTGAATGAAGTTTATTATCTGTTCCCATTTGTGATAATACAACATCTAAAGCAAAGTCTAATGCATCTATTTCCATAAAAAAATACCTTAAAAAAGTCAACGCAATACAAGATTGGTGCAAAAATAAAAGCTAACTTCAAAGCTTCAAAAGATGCTTCAGCTTCTTTGTTCCACTGAAATTTGTCTTTACCAGTCAAACATATAGGTGGGGCTACAATTCAAGAAAAGTCTTTGATGAAAATATGATAATAGTTCATAAATTCCAAAAAGCATTGGATATCTCTTATCATTTTTAGAATCTTCCAATTCATAATAGTTTGAACTTTCTTAGGATCCATCACAAGTCCATCATTTGAAATGATGTATCCTAAGAAGTCAACTTGAGTAGTGTGGAATACACACTTTTCTATCTTGGCATAGAATCCTACATCTCTTAATTTTTGTAATACATGATGAACATGAAGTTTATGTTCATCTCTATTCTTAGAATAGATCAAGATATACTCTAGATACCAGACAAAAAAATCGTCCAAAAATTCTCATAAAACATCATTCATTGGATGTTGAAAAGCTATCGGTGCATTCGTAAGTCCAAAAGGTATTGTGAGTGTAAATTTCATCCCTCTATCCAAATTATAAGATGACTTCAATTAAGAGTTGCTTGTAATGGATAGTGTGGGGTAGAAGATGCAATTAACAAGAACAAAAGAAGAAAATAACACAAACAAGTGAAAGAAATGTATACAAGCAAATACACACTCAAAAACTTAGTCACAATCTGTTCATTGTGTTTTCACCCAGTAAAAAGTAGAATTAAAAAGCAAAAAATATATTTTTAAATAGGTAATTTTTATCTTTTTAATGGTATAAAAAACATATAAATCCGAATTATTATGAGTAAGTTATAAAGATTTGAAATAACAAATAAATAAACAAAAGGTTAAGTGAAAATATTTTATTTCAAGGATAATTTGCTTATAGAACAAGGGTTCGAGCCTCACCAAGGCTCACATGTAGTGTATAAGGTTTTTTAAGAGAGGCCACAAGGCCTTAGTCTTATCCTCCTAACTACCTTCAAGGTGCTACAACCCATATGGGACTTGTGCACCTCCCTTCCTACAAGAACTACACTAGCTGCTGGTCCTTCTATTTTCTACTAGAAGAACCAACATTTTTGCAATTTTGACCACACCATCATATTTAAAAACACCTTACTAGCCTAAGAACCTGGTATGGCCTTCAAATCTTACTCCATTTCTTCATAATAGCTTCCCCGATGGTAAAAGTCATTTTTACCAAAGTCTTGAAAATTACTCTAAAAATTCCTTAAAATTTCTAAATAAATTCTAAAAAATCTTATAATGTTTTTATAATGCTAATATCCATTTAAGGCTATAATTTCCTATCTTTATGATTTTTTATAATAATAAAATCAATTTAAATCTACTATAAATCCTATTTTTTTTTATACCAATAACTAAAATGACATGAGGTTCTTTCTCATGCTTCTTCTAACTACTAACATTTATAGTTTTATAAGTAGTAAATATAGATAGAAGAATAATATAAATATTGATCTTAATAAATAATTCTTACTATTCAACAATGAATAAAAATACTAAATCAATATAGATAATTGCCTCCAAGACTTCCTAAGACTCCATTTCTACCACTAACATTCTAATTTTCTATTTCTCTAAAGATTTATATACTACTTATTATATATTATGATTTAAAGCATTCTAAATGCATATTTTTATCCTAAAATAATAAGTGATTCAATTTGATGACTCACAAGTATGATGTTGTATTCAAAATGTCCATACTTAATTCAGAACATTATCTTCCATTCATCTCCTTCTTTAATACGAACTAAATTGTATGCTCTCTGTAGATCTATTTTTGTGTAGATCTTAGCTTAATTTAGTTGATCAAGAAGTCTAGATATCATTAATAGAAGGTACCTATTCTTGTTGGTGATCTTGTTGAGTCCTCGATAATCAACACACATCCACAATGATCCATCTTTCTTCTTCACAAATAAGATTGTAGCTCCTATTAGCGATTTGGAATAGCGTATGAAATTTTTAGCCAAATTCTCTTTATTATATTTCTTTAATTCAACCAATTCATTTTGTGTTAAACTCTAGATTGCTCCAAATGGCGGTTGTGCTTCTTCTTAAAGGTCAATTAAGCAGTCATAGGGACGATGTTCTAAAAGAGTATCCACATTCTTTTTCTCAAATATATCTTGAAACTCTTGATATTGGCTTGGAATACTACTCAAAGTCTTTGAATTATTAGAAATAGATGTGGCATAAATGACACAAGATGATCCTTTTTTTGCAACATGTAAGAAAGTTCTCATATCTATAAATACAAGTTTTATTGTACTAGATTTATGACTTTCTACTTGATTAATTTCACTCTTAGTTATACTTTTAGAGAAGTCAAGAGTACGAGAAATCTAATCTTTTCTATCCAAGGATTATACTTTTCTATCCACGATAAACCTAAAATGACTAGATTAAGAGAGATCTAATTATATTAAAGATTATGCAACTACTATGACCATTTATTGCTACATCTATAGAAAGTGTTTTATAAATAACATCTCCAGAAGATAACGGATGACTATCTATGAATTCTACATAAATATGTTTAGTTTTTTGTACTAACAATATTTTATGACTTTTAACAAATTCTACATCTAAAAAACAAGCTGAGGCTCCTAAATCTATCAAGGTAGAGGCTTTATCATTATTATGTTCTAAATACACATCTATTATAAAATAAAGACAAGATTCTAAGGAGAGGATAGGACCTTCATTAGAAATTATATAAGATTTTAGCCGCATCGTCTCTATTATAGTAGGACAAATTTATTTTTTAATACATTATCTTTTTTGATAGCAATATTCGTCATTTTGTGGTTTTGTCGCGTCTATGGACAATGTTGAGCACTGTATTTAGGTTCTCTATAATATAAGTACAATCTTTTTTAATAGCAATGAGTCTTTTCTTGCTTGATAAGAGGTTTAAAACACACTGCATCAATTTGTATATTCTCTACTTTTGAATGTATGTGTTGAAGAGGTGTTGGTGTTGCTATCAAATTATAATAACATTGAGGCCCACTTGTACGACTCTCAGATCGAAGTTCAAAAAGTCAATTATTGCACTTCACAGCAAAGTCAATTGCTTGACTCAATGTGTGAGGATTAGATAAGTTGAACATCAATTTCTCTACTTCATATTACAATCCATAGAAAGATTGGCTAATAAATGCAATATCATCCCATTTAATATCAATTACAAGTTGTCAAAACTCTGAAGCATATAATGTTACAAATCAATTTTTCTATTACAAAATATGGAACTTATTGGTTGCAACACGAGTTGCATCATGTTTTCCATACATGGACTAAAATTTTACCAAAAATACCTCATAATTATCCAATATTGGATCTTATCATTCAAGAAAAGATGAAAAATTAAAATAGTGCTAAACTTGAAAGAAGTGTACCAATTAATCTAACTTGTGATCCTAAAAATGGATAGCTTTGATGTTGAAGTTTAATCACAAGTTGTACTTGATTGATACATCCTTGAAATTTGAATCTTATATCATCAAACTTCTCGAGCAGGACAACTCCTAGTTCTCTAACACTTGAAGGATGTTCCACTGTGGGTAGAAGGATATGATTTGGTGCAAATGTTGAAGCAGCTTTAATCATCTCTATATCTTCACTTCCTACCATTCTTGTTGATCTTTAAGATTGTAAGTTAAGTTGATGCATTGCAAGCATCAACTCCCTCAATTGTACTTGCATTTGTGCTATTGCACTCTTCATTTCAACAAGCTCTGCTATAATTACACTCAAAAAAATATCTAATATTACTCAAGATAATTAAAAGAAATGAGTTGAGGACAAAGAAAATACTAAGAACAATATCAATTTAGAAGAGAGTAATCCATAATTTTTAATATGCTTATATCTTATTATGAAAAAAGGAGTAATCTACTCTTAATTAAGACAAGACAAAGCTCTGATATTGTAAGTATACTCTTGTCAATCTATCAAGGACATGAATTGGAAGATGATGTATAAACCAATGAAATCCGTTGTCGTAATATATAAAGTTTTGTTTGAGAATGCTCCAGGTATCTGGCTATGGAAGGTAGAATAGAAATTGTAACAACAAAATCTTAATTCTAATAGAATACTAATAATGTTAAACAAGCTTTAATCAAATTCAAAGAAACTTCAAAGAAATTTCAAAGAAATAATAAAAAATCTTAAAGAAATATTAAAATGATCACAAATATATCTCAAATACATGTCAATTCAATTTTAATTTAATCCTAGTTAAAATCTTATTAGACTTCATTCAAACTTTAGGCCAAAACTAACTAAATCTTAAATCCTAACAAACCATAATAAAATCCTAAATCCTAAACTAAACCATAAATCTTAAATCAAACCCTAATCCTAAATCAAATCCTAACCAAACTCTAAACCCTAAACCAAATCCTAATCAAATCCTAATAATTTTTACAATAGATTTAAACCTCAATAACTAATGAATGAACCGTTGAACTTGACTCAAATTTTGCAAACTTCTTAAAAACTAAGTTGAAAATAATCACAAAATTTTTGAAAAGGATCGAAATTACCAAACAGACGATAATCTCAAAAACGTGCTTGGATATTGGTCGACCTCCTTCTCCAAACTTGTTTCCAATCTTCGAGAGCCAATATCTCTTCTTTTCACCATTCGATTGATTTCAAAATTCTCATATACATAGAAAAATAAGTGTAATATCCTCTCACATAAATTTCACTCCAATCCAACTAGTAGATTGCAAGAAATCTCAAAAATCCTTACTAGACCTAAAATTCTAATTTCTAAGATCTTGACTCACTTAAACCTCAATAATCCTCAATTTGACCGTTAGATCAAGTTCAAATTTACAACACATATTGAACACAACTATAACCATTAATCCACAAAATTTCACCTCTAAATCTATTGCAAAACTCTTGAAATCATCCAAAACATAAACCCTATTTTATTTCACAAAACCCAAGTCATCCAAAACAAACCTTGACTTTGCAAAGCTCTTACAAAGTCAATACAGATCCAAACCACCCAAAATCAATGCTCATAGAAACTCTATCCAATCTTCTATCAAATTCTTTTCTTTGATCTGCCAAAGAGTCCTAGAATCGTCGTCAAGACTCAGTTTTGTGCCTCAAGGTCTGATTTCAATCCTAGTTCCTACCTAGTCCTCTCCAGGTATCAACATCTAGTTTTTAAAAGCTTTTAAAAAGCTTTCTTAGAAGATATTACAAAATTAACTTGTTTTTACATACTTCTATCTACTTCTACCTATTTATATAGGTAATTACTGGCTTACATGTGTAAGTCCATGACACATATACTATCTAACTATGAACTACATAGCAATGTTCTATAGTATCTCCAATATGTGTACAACTTGTGAGACATGTATCTAACTTACAAAACAAGTTTCTTATATGTACTCTATATGATAAGCTTTTACCACAAGTTATTAATACATATGACATATGGTTAATTTATTGGCCAAGTTTTTAACCTATCAATCAACTACAAACATGTATATAGTCAAATATGTGTTTATAAAGCTTTTAAGTAGCTTTGCTATAAGATATTATCAAATCTATTTATATTTATCATCTATGAAAAATCTCTTATCTATATATATATATATATATATATATATCTGTGGCATTTATAAAATTTCAAAATCCTCTAATGGATCTTATTTGAGAGTAACAAATATTATCAAATTGTTAAAGATATGTAAAATGGGTGCAAATCAAACTCTTGCCTTTGCCTCATTTAACTTGTCCAAGTTGTATACTATTCTTTTTAGAATAAAAAAAAAAAACTTAGAAAGAGATTTTTTGATTTAGATTAGTCCCTGTAGCCATTTTTTTCTTTAAGATTGCATCCATCTTGATGTACCATATATAATAGTCAACAAATCCTTCTAGCTTGTTAGATTCTCCAACTTCACAAATATTCTTGCTAATATAATTTGATATTTTGTATAATTGTAGCTTTAGATGAAAGACGTGATCTCCCAATGACTTTTCTTCTATGTCTATAACTAATATCAATTCATATGATGTAGTTTCTTCAAGTTTTTTTTTTTTTTTTTTTTTCTATTTTTCTTTCTCTCTAAGTCTCTTTTGTTTGACATTTGTCTATTTAATTTTTTTTTAAAAAAAGAAAGATTATATTGCATAAAACTTAAAAGACTACACTATATTAATCTTGGATCTTGGAGTAAAGCTCCATAAGTCCTTTTCTCTACCCAAAAGCCTTTAGGCTTGGACACCATGTTGTGTATGGATCATTCAAATATCCATGATCTAGTGTAAACAAAAGATGAGGCCATTTTTGATGTAGCAAGTATAAATACTTTCAAATGTATATGTAGATCTGAGGGATAAATGTAATTCATCAAGTCAACATATTTTGTCAACAATATAAGAATGGAGTTTGACCTAATATAACAATAGTTCCACAAATGCAAAGCAATGCAATACAAAAAGGCACTCACTCACATAACTACTGAAGGGAATGGGCCAAAATAATAATAATATCCAATTCCTACTCCTCCTCCTCTTCACTCCCCCCACTCCCCAAGTCTCACCTCCTTTCATCACACACCTCCACTGCTACGTTGAGCCTCACGACGTTGAGACTGGGGAGGAGGGGCCCATCGCCGACGTTGAGCGTCACGACGCCGCCAACGGGCAGAAAGAACTGCGATCCGCCATCGCTCTAGCTCGCATTCCGATGTTCCGGCTCCACGTGTCTGATCAGGTTCGCCAGGCAACCCGGTCGCGGCAGTGGCACAATCGCAAGCACACCAATCATTGCAAAGCATGCAAGGAAGGAAGCAGTGGGATGGAGGAAGAGATGGCCACAATCGCAATCAAATCAAAGCCACTTAGTTACTCCCCTAACCTCTTGATCTCTCTCGCTCGCTCGCTCTCCCCCGTCTCTCCGTCTGTCTCCAACTCTCTCTCTCTCGGTGCATCATCCATCGGGGCGTGTGAACACGCGTTCTTCTTCTTCTTCTTCGTTAGGTTTCTCTTTTATTGTCCCCCACCAGGTGCAAGCTGGCACCGGGAATCATCGCATCCTCGTCTCCGCGCCCTCTTTCTCGAACGCACGCACGCACTCCTCGCTTTCCTTGCACCAGGATCTGTCCCTCTACCCCCTCCCCTCCCCTCCCTCGCGGTTTTACTTGGCAGGGTTTTTCTCCTTCGATCCCCTATACAATCTTTGCACACTCCTCGGATGAGAGAACTCGGATCGCTGACACTGAACTGAAGTCGTTGCTATTGGGTTGCTGGTAGGATTTGAGATTGAAGCTGGGGACAGGCAGGGGAAGGAAAGAGTAAGAGGAAGGATTTTTTTGTGGGTTAGCTACCACGGGGGACCGCTTCAGGTGTTCGGGGTAGAACCAGGGGTACACCATGCCAGAACGAGGAGGGGCGACGAAGAATTTGTACTGTATTGGTACCTTGGACACGAAGGGCCCCGAGATTCACTTCCTCGCGGAATGCCTTTCATCAGCTCTCGCGCGCTTCCAGCTTGATAATGTAAGCTATGTTATTGGGTGGGTTTGTGTTCGATGAGAGATCTGAGAATTGGGTGATCGGATTCTGAGAATGGGTCGTCTTTGTTTCTTTTCTAATTCGCAAGTCAAACCCTGCTTGCTGGATTCTATGCTGAGGTCTCAGCGATTCGGTGAGGCATTGGTTAGAGAATCGTTAGGTTGCGTTGATTGAGCTTCTGATGTTGAATGAAGTTGCTCTGCTTTGAAACATTCAAAGTCTTGTGCTCCTTCATTCAGTTGGGTGTTGTGGAGCACGCCAGTTCCGATGCATCGGTAAATTTGCAAAGAATCGACAGAAGCTTGTTAGTTGGCTTAACTGTTAACGCTAAGGAATGTTAATGGCAATAGTGGCTTGCGAATGGTTTTGACTGCAATACATTTTGGGACTATTTTAGATGTACATGGTTGAATGCATCCTACTATTACAATCCATTCCCTGGCGTGTGTGTGTGTGTTTCTGTGTGCAGATTGAAGTTGTGGTGGTGGATGTTTCAACCACTCTGAAAACTCCAAGCAGCACTGATCACTCCAACATAAGCAATGAGGAAGTGCTTTCGAACCATCCAGATGGCCACGAGCTGACGATTTCATCTCTTGGAAGGGAGCGGAACGAAGCGCTTGCCACTTTGAGCTTAGCCCTTGTGCACCTTCTTAAAAAGTCACACTCACATGGGAAGCTTGCCGGCGCCATTGGTGTCGGGGGCTCTGGTGGAACTGCGCTTATCGCTCCTGCTCTTCGGGCTCTTCCTTTAGGAGTACCTAAAGTCCTGATCTCTACAGTGGCTAGTGGAAATACTGCTGCTTATGTGAAAACTACCGATCTTGTCCTTTTTCCTTCAGTTGTCGATATTGCAGGTTCTGCTCATCCTTACCCTGTATCACTTTCATCCGTATTTAGTATTTGCTTACACTTTGTTATTAGAAGCATCTAAAAATCAGTTGACTGCCACATAGCACAAGCCGATTTGGATTATGATTTCTCCAGGCTCAGAATCCAGATTATTTTGTCTCGACCAGATCATTAGGCTGACACTGTAACAGTTTATTTTAAGTCAGCTCAGAATGTATCAGTGATCGCTACATCAGTACTGATTTTGTTAAATTGACAATGTGGTCGTTCCTGGTGTGCAATCTTGTGGTTCATGAGGGATTGAACGCATGTTGTTAACCCATGCTGTTAATGCAGGACTCAATACATTGAGCCGTCTTGTGCTGGCGAATGCTGCGGGTGCAGCAGCTGGTATGGTCGCTACTTGTGAGCATGCCATTGGTCAGAAAGGAACTGTTTCTACAAAGCCGACTGTCGCTATTACTATGTTCGGAGTGACTACTCCATGCGCTGATGCTGTCAGGGCCAAGCTTGATCAGCATGGGTATGAAACACTGGTATTTCATGCCACCGGTACAGGGGGACGAGCCATGGAGAATTTGGTTGCCCAGGGTCTTGTCCAGGTATAAGTGTTTAGTGCGCGAGTTTGTATGTTTTAAGTCTAGTTAAGTACGTCACGCAGCGTGTTTCTCCGCGTAGTAGCTTTTTTTCTTTCCTTTTTTTTTTTTTTTTTTTTTTTTTTTTTTTTCTCTTTTTTTCCCTTTTGCTATATCTCGGCAAGATGAAGTACACACTACATGTACCCGAGCTTACGTATCTCATGTACGTCTATCATTGTCCTGTTGTGTAGGGCGTGATTGATGTGACAACTACAGAGGTTGCGGATTACATTGTAGGAGGAATCATGGCTTGTGGTCCAAACCGATTTCAAGCTATATTGCAGCAACGGATTCCTCTAGTGCTCTCTGTTGGTGCCTTGGACATGGTCAACTTCGGTAGCAAATCTTCTGTGCCTGAGCAATTCTCCAAGCGACAATTTCACGTCCACAATGAGCAGGTAAAGCTGAAATTTGATGCTTTCAGTACTTTCGGCTGGTTACATAGAAATCCGCTGAAGTTGCTCTATACAGGGATTTGACCTAGATTGCATGTGCTTGCTTTGGTAGCTGACGGGATCCCTGGTGTGGTCAGAGATAGCCTGCAGAGGTTCTCCTGGATCAATCTCTAAAGCATTACTTGCTCCGAGAGTAGTTTATTTGCTTGAAGGGTCAGTTAAATTTACGATTCAGGTGTTGTGGTTTTAGATTACCGTGATGCGGACAACCATTGAAGAGAATCGGGAAGCTGCAAAATTTATAGCAGAAAAGTTGAATCACTCTGCCGCACCCCTGCGAGTGTTATTGCCAGAGAAGGGCGTGTCAGCCCTGGATGCGGAGGGGCAAGCATTTTATAATCCTGAAGCAACAGGTGCATTGTTGGAGGAACTGGAGAAGTCTATTGAACAGACTCCAGAAAGAAAAGTAAGTTTTTCTCAGCTTGTCAAACTTGAGTGAGAAACATAAGGTCCAGTCTAGTCCCAAGTTGGCAGGTTACTATTGCCATACAATTTACGGATATCAATGTCCGTTCGGAATGAAAGTTCTCTAGTGGTGGTTGAAGCCTAGTGATGGTTTCAAATGAGAGCTTTTTTACAGTCACATGTGCTGTTTTAGGTTGTCTTAGATCTACTGTTTTTCAGATTCAACCCTTAGGGGGGAGTCGTCCTTGACCTCATGTCTCACTCCAAGATCGTTCCGTAACATTCACACTCACCTCTATTGTGAATTTCAGGTGAAAAGGCTGCCATATCATATCAACGATCACGAATTTTCCGATGCACTTGTAGCTGCCTTTCTGGAACTGCACCATGCCAGTGGTGCGTCCCAGCAAAGGGAAGTCTCACCCTCTCCGTCTTTGCATATCCAAACCATAAAGCCAAAACTCATCAGGAGCCCAACTGATTTTTCACGAGCTAAACCAGGTCTTCTATTCTTCGATATTTACCTTAATGCTTTATATAATGCTCCTAAATGGCATGATAGTGGTTTTCTTTGTCTATCTTACGTACTGACGAAGGATCCTAAGCGATGGTTGAGGTCATGCTGTTACTTTATTTACTCCATGGTGAGGTTTGAAATTGTAGAAAAACCTATTTGAGTGAAAGTATCTGCGTGGATGTTCAAATAGAAGCAGTTCTATTTATGTTCAGTTTAATCTTGCACATGGCCTTATTGTAGAGTATTGCAATGTTGTGTTGCATTTTCATGCTCATTAGTTTTCTCTTTTCTCTTCAGAAACGTTAAGGAATAGGGCTAACATACTGCAAAAGCTGAAGAATCAAATTTCTCGAGGAATACCTATCATAGGTGCTGGGGCTGGTACTGGAATTTCTGCAAAGTTTGAAGAGGAAGGAGGTGCAGATCTTATAGTTATTTATAATTCTGGACGTTTTCGGATGGCTGGTCGCGGATCTTTGGCTGGCCTCATGCCCTACAAGGATGCGAATGCTGTGGTGCTTGAAATGGCATCGGAGGTCTTACCTGTACGTTTGTTCATACCTCATCCTTTCTGTGAGCAATTCCAACGATGTATGTGACCTTGACTTTAATATTACTATATTTATCTTGAAATTGCGTATCAAGATCTCTGCCGACATAGATGTTAAAAGTTACCATTGATGTGAAGGTGGTGAAAAGAGTCCCAGTACTGGCAGGAGTGTGTGCATCAGACCCTTTCCGGCGGATGGATCGATTTTTGGTTGAGCTGGAGCGATTGGGCTTTGACGGTATTCAAAACTTTCCCACAGTTGGCCTTATTGATGGCAATTTCCGGCAAAATCTGGAGGAAACGGGCATGGGCTATGGGTAAATCGGTCGGACCATTTTATTTATTTGCAATGATACAATTGAACGCACCGTGAAGGCTGTAAGCTTAGAATTGTGAAGGCTTTCCCTAACGATGCTTTACCTCAAGGTCCTCTACTTTCATTCTATGTATCCTAACTTTAAAGGCGTCGTTCCGCTTCATCTCCTTGTGATAGTGATTGCATATTCTTTGAATTGGATATTATAGTTACATGTTAGGAAGTTGATTCAGCCCTGGAAACGGATGGGTGTCTGCAGTGTTGAAGTCACGTTGATTCGACAAGCGCATGAGATGGGTTTCTTGACTACCCCGTATGCTTTTAACTCACAAGAATCGCACGCCATGGCGATGGCCGGAGCTGACATCGTAGTAGCACACATGGGTCTCACCACAGCTGGTTCCATCGGGGCGAAGACGGCAGTTTCATTGGAAGATAGTGTGAGACGCGTACAGTCAATCGCCGACGCAGCTTATGAAGTCAATCCAGAGATCATTGTACTCTGCCATGGTGGTGAGTGTTTTCTTTCGCCTACCCATTTATTGGGAACTCATCCCACAAATATTTACTGTGATTTTCAAAAGCAAGGGCTTGATATTAATCTACTTCACGAGAAGAATTCTGACATAATTTTTTATCCTGTATGAGACCCTTATCACTGCACAACAAAATGACCATGAATAATGTTGCAGGGCCTATATCTGGACCAAAGGAAGCAGAGTATGTATTGCAAAGAACAAAGAATGTTCATGGGTTTTATGGAGCATCAAGCATGGAGCGTTTGCCAGTTGAAGAAGCAATTGCCGGCACGATGCAGCAATACAAGGCGATCCAAATCTCAGGATGAGCTTCATGCACCCACATAACCTCTGTAACTGGCGAGATCGTCAATTATCCCTGCTTTGAGATAGCCTACAGAGTGCAGTGATACATTGCATTCATTGCCACAGATGTTCTAGTAAATCCAGGTTCTATGTGAAGTGCGTCTTTTTATCAGTTATTCGTCCCTTCTAACCTCTGTCCTCACCGCTTCTGAATACCCAATGCTTTCTCATAACTTCTTTGTCTGGTAGCACGACGAAGTCTTGATGCTTTTATTCTTTTCCTAGAGTTCAAGCACTATCAGGATTTGAACGTGCCGTTGGGCGGTCTGCATATGTAGTTCACTACGCTGCAATCAGCGAAACTGTACACTCTATCGGATGTTACTGGGATACCACAAACTTAGTGAGTACTAGAGAGGCTTTCTTCTATGATCTATGTGGAACTCTTATGTTCATAGTTACGATGAAAAAAATCTGAACGCCAGCCGGGCACATCTTTACACAACACGATTCTGCTCACATGATCTCAGATCGGAATTCTACACAGCACTGCCCAATACATGTAAACGATTTGCAGTGTGCAATTGGGCAGCGTTGTGTAGGATTCAGATCATTTTGGACCATTTGCACTATGCAATTTCCATAAGTACGAGATTCGGGAAATTTCAACGTTGACGGATGATTTGATCATGTAGCAGACCTTTTCCTCATGTAAGAGGAGTGCTTGAAGCATAATCTTCTCATCTTTTCCAAAGCAATATTCATCTGTTGGCCATAGCTTTGCAAATTTGGAGACAAATGTGGGTTAAAACAATTGAAATAATCACTGTATGGACCAACACGAAGGACTAGTGACGCAGCATTGCGGAGATGCATCTTAAATTGCAATTGTCCAAATCGAATTTAGGAGTGTTTGATTTTCATATTCATCCATAGCAGCCAGGTTCGTCCTCTAATTTGGACTGCAGAGGGTGGAAAGCGTGAGAGCCTCATTTCCTTCTCCGTTACTCGTCTTCGACGCTGCCCACCATCTTGGCCCAGTCTTTGCCAATGTAGTTCTCATTTTTAGATCCTACATTCTATTTGTAATTAGCAATGAAAGCCCATTCAAAACTGGACTTTTGTTTGCTTAAGACAATTGGTTTTGCTAGTATTATTCTATATTGCATAATTTTTGGATACCAAAATTTCTTAGATGAAAGTCTCTAATCATAAAATCAAGTTGTAATGCCTTCATTACTTCCTTTAGAATAATGATTCTTATTTTGTGTACATCTTTGGATTTGCAAAATATAAGCTTGTTTTTATTCCTTTTAAGTTTTGTATTGTGTCTTACCAATGTTGTTATTTTTTTTGCTTTAAAAGATCCAATCTAAATTAATGTGAAAAAAAAAACTAATATTAATAAAATGTTACTTATAATAAAAAAACATTTTTTAAAATTAATTTAGTTAAACATCAAAACCCTAACTTATATTTCATTCTATTTGTTCAAAATTTGTCCACATTACTAGTGTGTATTGGTATTTCAAAAGAATTTTAAAGTAAATTATTGAATTTATTTAAAGATGCCTAAGCTCAACCAAATTATTTTTTTTCCTTTTATGGTCTTAGTGTATTTTTTTATAATCAACATATGGCTGATTTAGGCCATTTTTTATAAGTCTTAATGCTTAGAAAAAAATAAAATAAAATAAAAAATAAAAAATACTAACCATTTTAATCACTTATTTTTATACTTAATGTCAAATCATTTTTTTATTACCTCAAAAAAATTTAATTTAAATTTCTTTAAAATAAATTATTATTGATTGAAATTTTTCTATTGCATCTTAGATATGCAAATATAAAACTTTACTTATAATAATAATAAATAGTATAGTGCCAACAATAAAAAATTTCTAATCTTTTTGTTAATTATAAATTTCTAAATATTTATTTAAATTTATACAAGTTCTTTCTTTATTAGATTATTTAATTTTTAAAATAATTTTATGATTATATCTTAAAATTTTAATTTTAGAAAACAAAAAGATCATTGAAACTTCATCATATGATTTTGGAAAATCTAAATTTGATAACATAAGGGATTGTTTTAAGCATTTAGCTTAATAGAAGATTTCTTGGATTATCAAAATGTTATCAAACATAGATTTTAGAAACAAGAAAATAATTTGATCAATTTCAAAATTTTCTATTAATAAGATTTGTTTTGAAGATTTTATATTTTTATATAAATATGAATAGAAGATATATTAAATTTTTTTTAATTCTTTTGAATATTAAATGTAAGATCCTTGACAAGTTTATAGACTGAAGATAAATAATTCTAAATTCTTTTGTATAATTAATGTAAAAATATCTTAAATGTATCTATCTTCAATTAGTTTTTTATAGATTATAGCTACATAAATAATGCCACATCATTCTAAACTTGACAATTTAAAATTTTCTTAATTAAAAAAGAATTTTGCTTCCATGAAACTTGTAAAGTTATAAAAATTTCCTAAAACCTCTTATTTTATCATTTCAAAAGTATCTTAAGTTTTTATCCAATATTGATAAGTATTTTATTAGGAGTTAATTTTGAAATATTCTTTAAGAAGTGATTTTATATATTATAAGCATCCTACTAAAATATAAAGATTTGTTATATAGAGATCTATCATAGTCAAATTTTTTAGTATTATATTTTTAAATTTTGACTGTGATTTGTATTTCTCTTTACACTTTTTTAAATCATATAAATTTTAAAATCCAAGAATTTTATATGATTTTTTTTAAAAAATAATCTATTATACTTGTCTTTTTGAAAGTACTTTCATGTTTTTTAGTTAATAATTATTATAAATAATTTTAGGGTAAAAATATCTCTACATTTATGTTAAACTTAGATATTAAATTGATTAAATAGCCAATTGATTCATAGAACTATGTTAATCAATAATATATGTCACTACAAAAATAAAATAAAAGCTTATTGTTTAGTAGAATTAGAGTCCAAGTTTTAGTTTTGAAAATAGATAATATTAATCATGGATTTTATCCTGAAAAAATAATAATTTTATTAATAGAAATAGTTAAATTAGTAATATGTTTTACCTAAAAAAAGAGGATTAAAACTTAATATACAAAAAACTTAAAAGTCTAAATTTTGGTACTTTTCACATAAACATGTTCAAATTTTGATAGATTTGAAGCTTCCTTCTTAACTTAGGTCTACTTAAGGAAGGATAAGTTTTTATCTTAAATCAATACCAAGTAATAATTCTTTTTATTAAAAATTTATTTATTAATATTATTTCAAAAAGAGTCTTTTTTAGGTGTAATATAGCAAGTTTTAGACAAAATTCTTATTGGAGAGAGTTTTGTACCTACTTGTTGGATTAAACTATATATAACTTGGTTTTATGATAGATGACAAGGATTAGACCTTGATAAAAAAAACTAGAAAAAAGACAAAGTATTGTATTGGATAAAATAATTTAGATTCAATATTAATTTAAAGTGAATTATTATATCAACTATAATAGTAGTAAAAAAAACCATTAATTTAATATTGAGCACTTAATACAATTTGATTTCTTTTTTTTTCTCTCTTTTCATATACATATACTTATAATTTTTAGTCTTTGTAGTTACTCATATTCTTTTAATTAATTTCTAGTAGCTTATTATATTTCTATGAATGTTTGGTTTAATCTTTTCTATTCCAAATTTTAAAACAATTGATTCTTACTTAGCTTGGATATTTTCAACTTGGCTATTAGTGTCAAAACCCTATTGATTTGGGTCATTTGTAGATTAGACATCTTTAACTCACTTTCTAATTTTTGGACTCTATTGATTCAAATCTCTCTATTGAATCAATTATTTTAAAATATCTTTAATTAATTATTTCAATTCACATTGCATCTATCTTATTTGAAGTATAACTTTTAATATTTCTTATATCACTATCTAGAAGATTGATGATAGACTTCAATGTTTTTTATTAGAAATTGGGATCTTAAAAATATTTAGACTTGATTTGGATTTGTATCTATTAGAATGCAACATTTAGATAATGTAGTTGCACTTTCTTCCAAATGGTCAAAAGGATTCACTGTTTTATATGTTGAATTCTTAATTGTAGTATTTTTATTTTTAAGAGATGGAACATAAGGTCTTAATGATTTGGCATGGATCAAATTTTATTTAAAAAATATGTCAATGCCTAATTGAAGTTATAGATGACATTTCAAATTATATTAGATGTTTGATCTTTTTTGCAATTGCTGAAGTAGTTTATATGCTAGAATTGATTTGAGCAAATTCAAAAATTCTTCTTTAATTATAGTAATATAAAAATATTGGATATTTAAAAATATGAATGTAGTAGCTAGGATTTAAGCCAATTTTTTTCTTCATTGTTAATTTGCACTATATCTAAGATGTGGTGTTCAACTATTATTTGGAATTTATTGGTTGGCAAAGCCAATTTGCAATATGTCTTTTGAAGTAGCAATATGCACTTCAAAGGATGTACGTTATAATAAGAGATCATTTGAAGTATATTTCTAAGATTGAATATGCAAATCTTAAATGATGTTGTGTTAGCTTTAATTTAATTATATTAAATTTAAGCCTTATTAATAGTAGCTTAATTTTAGGCAAGCATAGTGTGTTTTTTTATCAACTCAACTTCTAATGTCTTAATGCATTTATAAACCATTGGAAGTGTAGCCATCAAGTTTGCTATATGTTTTTGACAATCTTTATCAATAATTGTTTGTTTGTAGTTTTGCTACCAAATTTTCTTTTACAAACATCAAAAATTTGGCATGGTTGTAGATAAGGCTATAAATTATGGTGAAGGTATTTTCTACTTAAGAATCTAAGATCTTAATATGTTTTTAGAGACCAATGATGACTTTAAATCAGGGTGGTATTGTTTAAAAAAGAGACAAAATTATAATTTGATCTAATATTATGTATAAATTTATTTTTCAATAATTTATGCTTTTAAAGGATTTATATAGAGCTTTAAAAATTGGCTGAAGATGTAGCAACACTTGAATAATTTTTTATTAGAACAATATCTTTTATATATGCTTTGTGTTTGGTAGCTAGAAAAATCTTTAGTTGAGGTTGTTTTTGGCTTAAGGGCAAGTGTCTCTTGATTAGTAGTTAAGTATATTTGTTAAATATGTAAGATTATTGTAAATACCAAACAATACATATTGAAAAATATATCTTGTAAATTTGGTTAAATTGAATTAGGATTGAGCTAAGATGTTATTATAGTTGCTTAAGTTGAATAAAGACTAAGAATTAGTATTGTTAAAGTTGGTTGAGCTAAATCAAGATTAAAAAATGGTAATTTTAGAATTGATTGAATTAGAGTAGGATTAAGAATTGATATGATTGGAGTTGGTTAAGCTAGATTAAAATTAAAACTTGATGTTGCCAAAGAATTAGATGTGTTATTAGAAAAGTGATAGAAAAAATTGAGCAATTTGTTTGTTTTGTCTATAGGAAGATCTATAGCCATTGAACTTGGTAGGTGAATCAAATTTTGTAAAATCTATTGTAAGTTACATTCAATTGGTTTAAATTGTTATTATAGTGTTAATAGGACTTATCTTATAGCATCTTTGCATAATACTTTGATAGATAATTTTTCAAAGTTTGCAATCTTTGTGTGTAATCTAAGTGATTTATTTTAGTTATATTGGTAATGTGGTGATTGGATGTTTTAAAGATGAATCATTGTCAATAAAGATATCAAAGACTTTCAAAGAATTTTAAAAAAAAAATTGGTCCAAAAAAATAAAAAAAACTCTTGCCATGTTGATGAAATTCAATGTATTTGTAAAAAACAAAAATTACCTAGTTTGAATTTTTTTGCTTACGTTTTCTATTAGAATTTTTATCATTATCTTATAATATAATCTAGCTATCCAAAGCATTCAACATTCTAAGTACAAAAATTATTTTTTTTGCCTTGATCATTCAAAGTAAAATGTAAGAATTTGTAAATAAAATGTTTCATTGTAATATTTGTATTTAATAGTTTTGCAAATACATAGGTGATAGATAACTTCTACAACATATAAAATTCTCTTCTAAATTTCTTAAATAAGTACTAAGTCTAATTAATAATATTTAATTGAATAGTCTTAATGAAAGAAAAAAATATATATCTTGTCATTGTTAAAGTAATGAAGGCTTTTTTGAAGCCAAATGTTTAGACAAAGACCTATTTTAAAAACTTGTCTTTATGTAGGCAATGTTTAATTGAGCAATTATTGTCCTATGTTACTACTTCCATACGTTTATCAAATAGCTTGTATCTTATAGTGTCTTTGGTACTATATAAACTTATGGTTAAAAGAAGAAATATAGTGAAGATAATTTTTTATATAATGGATATTATTTCATTGAGAATATACCTTAAAATGTAATCATCTTAGACAATAGTAGTATTGATAGATTCTTTTATTAGATGCATGTGAGGTACCATGACTCTTCTCTATTTGATCTTAAACAAGCTTGTGAAATCTAATTTTTTGATGCAAGTAGCATCTATTGAGCTTCTTTCTCTTTTTTTTTTTTTTATCTATGTAAGCAATAAGATGGTTGAATTGGAACGCTTTGATTACATCCCAATGTGTAATGTCTTTTATACACTTTGAATAGTATTGGTCTTCTCAAACTCTTGGATATTTTTTGCTACATGCTTTACTTAGAATAGGTGATAAATTAGGATGGAAAAAGTAAAGAAGTTTAAAAAATTTATAGTATATAAAAGCAAAATGTGCCTTGAGATTGGCAATATTGCTTCTTATAGTGAGTGAGGTTGAATGGAATAGATAAAGGTAGTTGTTAAATTTTTACTTTTAAGGTAAAGAAAAGAAAAAAAAAAAAAAACAAAACAAAAAAAAACAAACAGCAATTAAATATTGTTTGATTTTTGTTGTCCAAAGGCAGCATCGATGAAAAGTGGTGTAGCTTTTTGGATGTAATGACAATAAAAATCATTATAATAGGTGCAAAAAAAACTTTTAATAATTGTATTATTAATTTTGGATGTCATAAGAAAGCTATCAAGAGAATGATATGACTTGAACTTATTGATGTTAATAACAATAGAATTCAAGTCAAATTATTTGATGCTTATCAATAAGATGTTGTTATTAGGTAGCATATACTAAGGAGAATGTTAAATAGATCTATGCTTTTACTTAATAGACTCACCTTTCATGAAAAATATGGTAATTATGATGAATGTGGTTGGTTTTTATTGGTTGTAAATTTAATAATAGAAAAGTAAATCTAAAAATTATAATTTTTTTTACATGATGGTTAGAATAAGTGGATTGATTTAATAAAAACTTAAGTCTATTTAACATTCTTCTATATTAAATGTTATACAATCTCAAGGTGGTTCTAATTGCCATGTGTATTTAGTATGTATATAAGACATGGATGGCTAATCACCTCTTTATTTATAATAATTTTTTCTAAATTTTTATTTTTGTTGTACTAACTTCTCTTCTTCTTCTCTAAACGCTTTTTATACCAAGCGTTTTTTTCCTTTTTGAAGAAAAAAATTTAGGACTTAGTAATAAACTTTGGTAATTAAATTAAAAATATTAAAAATTATGATTAGGATTTTTAGGATCATGGATTTAGAGTGAAATCTAGGATTAACATTTGGATTGAAAGAATTCTAAATAAATTATGACAATAAGATTGTTTAAGATTGGTAATTACATACTAAATAAAAGCTTGGTATTATAATTAGACACAAGTTTGCATTAACAATGGTTCAGTGAAATATGTTATTTCTTATTAACATATTATAAATAATAAATAAATAAATAAAATAAAGCATTATGATTATTTGGTATGAATTTTTTACTGCTACATAGAATTGTCTACAAATTTGAGGATTTAAAAGAATTAACCAAAAGCAAAAGGTGATACAATTTACTAGCAAATAATGTGTTCTTGATAATTAATATATATTCCAATCACACATTCCCACTAAAGTGAAAAAAATTAATACTTTTTAAGTAAGAATTTCTTAGACTTTTAAATCTGTGCAATTTTCGGTCATTATTATTTATACTTCATAACAGTCATTCTCTTGTAATGCCTCAGTGCTACAGAGGGTTTTCCATCAAGGTAGAAGATTTTGCAGACGTCCCAAAATTGCGCAAGTTGTGAGGTGAAAATTTTAATATGGTTCAGCAGCGTTACAAAGACACGCCCTCTCACCTCAACCTTCCTACAAGTAGTTCTCCTCAAATGCTGGCAATGAAGCAGTAGCTCCTTGAAATCAAATCCCTGAAGCAGACATCAGAAGAATCTTCAGTGAGGCTAACAGGAAAGTAACTGAAAGCAAATAATGGCTGGGGAAACTCAGTCCTCCATCCATACTGGAGAAATGAACTTCCAAAAGTATCGAGTAAACGAACTTCAGGGCTGCGTACAGTCAATCGTCTGATCGTTACATAGGAAAATTCTTCGAACTGCAGGCAAAGAAATGGTTTTCAAGGTCCTCGTTTTGCAGATCTTTGTTATAACCGCACGAGGTCTAGCACTGGTTCTCGTCCACGCTCTCAAATGAGGTATGCCGCAAACAGTCGTCAATAAGTTTCGGATCTCACCTACTCTCATGTATGCCTGAGAGGATTAGTTCAGGGTTCTGTGCCCCTCAACCTCCTTCACTTCTCAGAAACTTTCGGAAAGTCGCTATGTATAGATCAGATGCTAGAAAAGACCCTGTCCGCACAGCAAAGTTTTAAATGGGACTCCAGTAAAGTATGGTCAGCTACCATTTATTTACTAAGTGAGATGTATAACTTATCTGAAACGCAAGTTCTTTTTTCACACCTGTTGCTTTTCTCTTTTCTTCAGTTCTCAGTACCAAACTTACTGCATATTAACTATTTGTTCAGTCGCAGAGGTACCAACGTATTGATTTGCAAGTTCCGACTCATACCTGTCTCGGTGTTTGCAGCTGTGAGTTCTCATTTCGGGAGTCTTCGTTCGTGGCATTCATTTGGACAGCCAGCACTTCTCACAGCTTCTTGAACGAGGAGGAGGCGTTTTCATTAAGACTAGATTAAGTATCAATGTGAGGGACAGCAGGATGCTTTTTCGGCGTCAATGTAGAGCTTCATCATAACAAAATAGACTGTATGTGAATTTTCTTTGCCGAAGCAAGCTTGTTGTAAAGTTGAAGACTGACCGCAGCTGATGTGCCTGGTCAGGTAACACTAGAAAGTAAAGTTTTGGGTAAGGTTAGTAACTAAGTAAGAAATTTCCAGAAAATGACGAAGCACGCGCTGAACACTCAAGGTCAAGGCCTCGATAGGCTTTTCATAAACTCTGATATAAACTTGGTGCACGTTACACAAAATTTGGGAACATCGTCTGTGCACAATGGTGCTCAGGCAATGTTGCTGATAATGGTGAAGACCAGACGTCCGGAATAAAGCGATTGCGGCTTTGTGCATATCCCACTAAGGGTGTAGCTATGGAGATAAATTCATGTCTGATGATGTTGGCATCTGTGTCTCATGTAGGCCAAAAGCTAAACAAATTGCTAGGTATTGGCAGCTAAGGTTATTTGTAAAGCCTGAGGCAGATTTATTCAACCCCCGATTTGATATTTAGGAAGATTTAATCTGCTACATTTTTGGGGTGGTATCCTCAAAAGGTAACGGTACTTGCTTGGTGGCTCGATATTTACCCACATTGTTTAGATGTTCGTTTTCTAACCTACACACATGCACGTATATCCCTTGGTAAGCGCAGCAATTGTGGAATAAGTGGTAGGAAATTATAATGTTGCACGATATCGGGTCACGAAGAACTGTACATACTGTAATGTTTGTTTGTTTGTTTGCATGATTGGAAGGAAGAAAAAACCTGAAAAGAACAAAGAGGATTAAGTGTGGAAGCATGGAGCACCTGTAAAAATTCCAGTGACCGCGACGAAAGATCTCGAGGGCAGCAAATATGAAGTCCATGACGCAGCTGTCTAGCGATCCAAATGTCAGATGTGTCATTGACTGTATCCAAGCCAGCCTCAGCAAAATGTTGAGTACCTGCAGATACAGTGACCAGCACATACATAAGCATAATTACAAGACAATGCTTGAATCAGGCAGTTAACCACTAATCGTTATGCTTCAGAGTGTACAAAATATGGAGACAAACGGCTTTCTAACTTCTTTTGTTCCTCTCTCAATGTTGCCCTTTAAGGCATGAAAGAGAGTAGTATATACTAAATTTTCTAAGGACGAGGAAGCTTGATACCATAGATGCAAAGTACATCCACTTGCGCTCTAGAAGGAGCTCATCCCTCAACCACTTGTTCTTCGAGTCTCGACGAAGCAGGCCCCAATCAACTACTGTATCCCAATACACTTGATAAACTGTTGCAATTGTGGAGGCAATGAAGAACATGGTAAGCCATCCTGTCCCAGAGTTCTTGGAGTAAGTTATTTTCAACGCCACTGCAGCCATGGCTGACAAGTACTTCCCAGCATTGGCCATATGGATAGATTCATAATTCTCCTCAGCCCAGCGCCTGAAACACTGCTTCAAAGAGATAGTTTAACCTTCAATGTAAGATAGAGAGAGATCATACATTGTAGAAGATTGAACTATCTAAAAGGACGAAAGCATGCCACGGGTGTAGGGACTCAGTGTTGTCAGCAAGATGTGCACAAGTTACTTAGAAAATAATGAAGTACCTAAACATGGTTGTATGTAGAATTCTTGTATGCTATGTTCGTAGTTATTTCTTAACTCTGCAGACTGGGGATTTCAGCCGTACTACATAAGAATTAAGGAATTTTCAATTTCCAGTAGGATGATTATACCTGCCAAAATCGCCACCAATAAGGTAATAATGCTAAGACATATGTCCAATGTTCAAACCGTTTGCTGTTATTGCACGAATTGCTATCCCTACTTAGAAAATATCCGCCAGAGTAGTAACATAGTACGAACTCCAGATTTCTCAACGTTGACACCTGCCATGCCCTGGGGTTAGTCCAGGAACTTCAACATCACCATGTTACTGAGTTATGTGCATTATGCTTTGGATGCCTGAATAGAGATCTTTAATAAACCATGGAGTGCGCGGGTCAAGCTGAAACGAAAATAGATTGACGTTAACGGATGAATCTGGGAGTCCAACCTGACTTGTCAACTGGTCTGCAACGAAAAATTCGGCCAGGGCAACCTGCAAGGAACGATCAGAGCACCGGTTCAATGATTAACATATCAGTGTAAGTGACTCCCTGAGACAATCCCAAGACACCGTTGTGGTCTCTATGATAAACATTCAGCCGCGTCATATTAAAAAATACTAAAAATGTACGACTACTTTTTAAAGCAAAAAGTATTCAACTTGATTCCGAGGCACATGGATACAAGATAGGCCAAGGAATGAGTACCTTGTAAAGGGGTGCACAGACGATGTGTAGCATCACGTTCAAAAAGAAGAACCGGCTAGAGCGGTAACAAAAATTAAGAGGATTGAACAGTAGCGCAAGAAATATCTGCCTCAGGTCCACCCAAAAATTAAGATTGGATAGATTTGATACATTTGAGAATGAAAATTCCTCTCTTAAGAACCAACTCCAGTCACAGGAGCTCATTCCAAATCAAGCATGTAGAGAACCAATAACTTACCAGCAGTACACCAACAGGAATGAGATCAATATAAGGAGATGCTTGTCCTGGAATGAGCGTAGAATGAATACTCAGGTGAATCACCATGGCTCCAATCAGTAAAGTGGTCAACGCTGTACACACGAGAAGAACTTCCCTGTACCTTAGCTCAGAACCAGGTGAAAACTCGAAGATGAAGGCATAATTGATACGGGCACGCCTCCATAAAAATATGTTCCAACCATACATATACATGTGGAGTAGGACAAGCGCTAGTATGCTGTTTATCACCATGTACAACATCCACAAATTCCATTGTTATGAGGAGTGGAGGACACAATCTCCAGGATAATTTCAACAAAGAGCTTGAAGTTACCCATAACAGGAACTCATAATAGAATAGCTTTGATACTTCTATAAGTTTAAAATACTCAGATTATCAAAGCAAATCAAAAGACAGTTCATAAACTTTAAAGCTGGATACTGTGATCCAGATGTTGAGCAACACCTGAAAGTAGGGAATATTGTGTGCAGATAGCTAACTCTGCCTTCGTCGTTGTAATCCCCATCTAAACGAAGAAGCATCCCGAATGCCGCCATAAGAGCCATGGAACATCCAGTAAAAAAGCCTGCCCAAAAGCCCTGTTAACCAATACTGCTGAACTTGGTAACAGCTTAAAATCAGGCTATAAATGACCTATATTGTTTGACATGGATCATGTTAATGACTGAACTTAAGCTTCTTCAAAGACTTTCCCGAATCCAATAAAAACATCTCAAACGAAAAGCATTACTTAGTAAAGAGTTTTCATTTTGTAGAGCTGAAGGACTAAAGTACGGGCATATGAACCCAATTAAATTGGAAATGATGCATGTTTCTTAATAGACACATTCATGAAAGTTAAAAAGTTCGAAATTTCGACCACTGCTTCGCTTCACAAAGAGCATTTACAAGTTTTAGTTCAATGTTTAACTCAAGGAATTACACCACCATGGTCATTAAGTAAGATCCTTATACCAAGGAAATACGTCACATGATGGGATGCTGGTTGTTGTGACGGTCTCAGAGCTGCCGTAGCCTGTCGTCGATGGCCATCTGTAAAATGTTCCGTAAATATAACTTCAACTTTATCCATAAGTACCATCACCTGTGGTGTACAAAGAAATACATCAATCAAAAACTGGATTTAGTTTGCAATTAGAATCACTTGCACATTTGCAACATATAGCCAATCAACCGACACACCCAGCCCGTACACAATGGCTGAATTCGATAATATTGACAAGAAAAATTCAAAGCATTAGATCACCTCCTTCGAGAAAAACTCTTACTTTGTCAGAGCTGTTAAAATAAGTACGCTCAACATGCTGCATATATTTTTCAGCGACACTCAAGCCAGTCACCTGCCAACAAACAACCATGGACACTTTAAATAGCTATAGTACCTATTCG
Source organism: Physcomitrium patens (assembly GCF_059467195.1). Classification (NCBI taxonomy): domain Eukaryota; kingdom Viridiplantae; phylum Streptophyta; class Bryopsida; order Funariales; family Funariaceae; genus Physcomitrium; species Physcomitrium patens. Next base: position 6,220,304 of record NC_143429.1, read on the forward strand.
TGATTTAATATTGATGCAAAGAAGATTGCGAGATACAGGTATCCAGAAGAAATGATTAAATTTAATTCAGAATTCGATGAAAGATGTCAAGTGTTCTATTGTATACAGATGAATCAAATACCGAACTGCAGGAATGTGTGCTGTGAGAAAGAAGAAAATCAATTTTGGAAGAATTGAACTACCTTGTCATACTTCTTCATGATTTTAGCAAATGCAAGGACGTTCAATGAACTGTCACAGCCCCAACATGTCGAGTAAGATAAGGTTACAATGTATAGGCAGCATTCATACATAGATATGAATGCGCGTCAACAGGTGTTTTACGTAACACTATTATCAACAGGAACAACACATTTCCAACCTGTAGCTCTTCAGCAAACCAAGCCCTCGATAGAACTCAACATAAGCCGCGCGTAACATGAGCGTCGCACTTTGAACCTTCTTCTCGCTTACGGTGTAATCTTGTCGCTCTCTGTAAACTGTTAAAGGCTTTTTAGACTGTCGGAAGACGTCATCACAGAGCATCTGTGTAAGTGCTGCAATAGTAGCTGCCGGAGTTGTACGTGGAATGATAAGTTTCACATGATTTACGTTTGTTGTCACTGGATTCCTAGACACACTGCCAATAGGGACCTCCGTCCTTGACGAAGAACTTGAAGAGGACCCAAGAGAAGTACTGAACTCCGCCTGTTCAATCGTCCTTCTTCGCAAGGGTAAGCTGGGCAAACCAGTTGCATCAAGCGTAGCCTTAGCAATGGACGCGAGCAGCTCGTCATTCTGTTCATAAAAGCCAGCTTCCATATTCGACCAAGCGTCCCCTGAAGAAATCATGACTTAAATATACAAGTCACAGCTTTAAATGTATTATGGCTATCATGTTGCTAGAATCAAGCGCTTATAAAGAATGTTTGGAACTACAGAGATATAACGTGTGATAAATGCAATGCAGACCTAACCCTAAACGAGCATTATCTTATCAGTTAAACATGTGTGAGTTTCTTTCAAATCAAACAGAACATGCATGGCCCGAGCACATTTATAGAAAATAAGAATAATGCCACACTTACCAAGTTCAGATTGCCTTCCGCTAGCACCATCCTCGTATTGTCTAATACGGCCCTGTTCCAGAAGCTTCTTCACACCAGAGAGTGCGCATATCTGCTTATCTAAAATGGCAGCTCGTTGTAGGAACTCGTTCTCTTTCAGTTCGTAAAAGTTGTTTACTTTATTGAGCTGTGCATCTAGGCATTTAAAAAAGATTTGATCGTATACAGAATGAGCGATTGGTCCTAGCAACTCTGTTTCGTAAACATAATGATCCCCACCATCGGACTTCCTATCATGTACCTGTAAAACAAAAATGAAGGGCAAATATGATCAAACCAGCTTTCCTGGTGCTCCACAAGTTTATATGCATCTCCGATAGAACACGTTATAACAAAAATGAATCCTCACCCAGGTGAGTTGTATTCAAATCAGAGTCTGAAAACGTCTGTAATGCAGGAAGTAGTATCAATAGGATACCTGGATAAGATCAATATGAGACCAAAAGCTCTTCCGACAACTCTGCCCAAGCTGCAGAGGGCTTTCAGAATTAGAGCTCAATTTAGGACCATCTAGGCTATCCAAAGGGTTCTGTTTTATTTTGTTTAAACTCTTCTTTAAAAGTTTGTACTGGCAGTAGGCTCCTCTCCATTCTGGAACCAACTGTAGTTCCAACTGTTTTGCAAATTTTACCATTGCTGCGTACAGAGTTCTCCCTGCATATCACCTCGCCTCGACAACAAATATCACCAAAGTCATGCAGCAGGAGAACGAAATTCTCCTCTGATTGATCGGGAAAGCAGGTCGACTGACCTGCCAGCTAAGATCGGCCCCCATATAAGCTCAACTTACAGGACAGAACGAATGAAACCCAAGAAACCTGGTGATCTTGATATCTTAACTATTCAATGAGTCAAAAATTTGAATCCATATCCATGCAAAAGTCCTCGTCATGTTTACAAACTGTGTCATTGAGAAGTGCTTTTCCGTGATCCACCCGCGTATTATGATGGATTCAAATCTTATGAGAAGGATTTCCTGTATGTGCAGCAAGCAATAGAGGACGTGACCAAGAGCTTAACAATCTTAGTCCCTAGGAGACTGAGCAATCACTTTCAAATAATTCAACTGCTTATCGAAATCACAAAGCTCCACGAGGCAGTGAAACGTTGAATTGCTTCCGCAGATTCTTGGTTACAACGTCACACTATAAAAATGAAAAAGATATAAGTCAAAAAGAAGGACAAGAAGAATGGTTTGTTAGAGAAGAAGGCAATTCTTATTTAGGTCGCTTCCTGCATGCATGAAGAAGCTCTCGAGAATAAGGGAAGAACACCAGGCATAATAAATCTCGGGACGCGGAACTCACATAGATGCGTTTTAGACAAATGTTGTGACTCGACCACATTGGTTGTAAAGCAAAGACGTCGCTCTTTTTTAAAACAAATCCTGGCAGAAAAAAGTGTACACAACACGATGGTTAAAAAGTTGAATCTCTTAAAGTACTCGAAGAGAGATTCAAATAGCTGGCTCCAAAATTTAATTCCATGTCTTCGAAATAAAACATTAACTCAACAAGGCTACCTTGAGAATTTTGTCACGCCCTAGCATCTTGCTCATGCATACTAGACAATTTGAAGCCTCGATCTCGATCCTAACTACAGGGGAAACATTGCTCATAATTATAACAGAAGCGACTCGTACTACCTACCTGCATTGTCATGCCTCTCGGAAATCGCTCGGTACTCTGGCATATGCTTTGCTTGCTTAATTGATAAAGATCGCATATTCTTGACTTGCGGCTTAAAAAATCTAGTCACAAGAATGTGGCGGCATTTCACCGCTTACATTCATAACAAACTCTAGCGCACTTATGAGATCGTCAGTCCAAGAATCTCTACAATCTAACATAGTACCACTTTCATGTAGAGTCGAGTACGCAAGGTAGCCAGCAAGAAAAGTGCAGTTATCGTACTACAGAGAAACTAATCATGAGAATTTCATGAATGTACATATCGATTGGCCTTCCGCATGCGTTTCATTTTCTTGTCAGCTCAAACACCTCAGAGACCTTTGTGGTATTAGCGCTCTTTCTCCCAGGCTTCCGTCCTTCAGAAAAAATTCAAAGTTGTCCCTCACGTAAAGCATCGTGGCCTCTAGCTCTCAATTAATCAGAAAATGTTGAGTACATACGAAGCTCGTCCACTGACCCACTCATTTTTACTTTGATAACGTGGTGATCCGCTGCTACATCATTCTGATCAGGACAGAAAAGTAAGAGAGATTACATGAGAGAAACAATAAGCCGCTTCCAATCCTATAGAAATCGCTCTTTTGAAGTTCGTAGAGAAACTGGATGATTTCATGATCACCTAAAACAAGTTCTAAACCACAAAAAAAATTGATGTGTGTTCGCCAACAAGTGAATGCACTCGACTTCATCAGCTTCTACACGAAAAAAAGGTGAGAACTACAGCAGCTTCTCAATTATCTGTGCACTTCACTGTCCTCCCGGATGTTGGAATCCTGGAAAAAAGCATAACATAAGTTTGTTGTTAAGAATTTTGTACTTCTGCGCAAGGTCCTTTGTCTCTGCATACATGGAAAGGCGAACTTCTATCTCTTGAACAGACAGCACCGATTGACTGCGTATGCGGAGATTATAACTAAACGAGTATTCTGAAGACAATATCGACTTGAGAGTGAAATGGATGAAGCGGAAAGGTCCTAAAGGGTCTGAAAAAAAAATATTCCCCTCACAACACAAGCACCAAAAGAATGAAGAAGAAATTCGCCATACAGAGCTACGAAGAAACGTATTTAAAATAAGCATAAAAGGTAAAACCAATGTATAAATAAACGAAACAACAATTGTAGAAGAAAAAGAATACCACATAACAAACTCGTGTTTATATACGTGCAATCATAACGTCCGTGGTGAAGACTTCAGTGCTAAATCACATGATAATATAAAATTCAGTCCATAGGAATACACTTTATGGAGTGGCTTTTCGCAACTTGATGGTAAAATGTACTGAAATATGTTTAAGTGCAGGGAAAAAAACAAGAATAATCCCAGAGACAATTGGGGAACAAGGAAGCCTTCCGGGAATCTCCTATCCTGTGACAAAAACATACTACTCCATCCTAAGTCTCAACAAAATTTTAGCTATCATAAGTGACAAATGTTTCCTTATCCTTCTTATCTAAATGTCCCTGATAGGGGCCATGAATTTATTGTAGATATGGAACAAACCATGTTTCAGCATCAAATTGACTGGTGAGCATTGCGCATGAAGCAGATGGCGCGATCAAATGTCACCGACAGGAATTGTCAGAAGGCACAAAATCCAGCTAAATGAAAAAGTGCTTCGCTTAACAAGTGAAATTAACAACGATAGCCACATACACGTTTGAAACACCTCACTGCACTTGGAGGTTCAGGAATCGTATTGATATTCTAGCACATTGAAAGAGCAACCTCGCAAACTTGATCTAATCAATTTTAAGATCGGAAGACCAACACAGTGGCGTAGAAGTAGAAGCGCCATTTCGTCATCCTTGTGCAACACCAGAAGCTCCAAACCACGGCTACGATTTAAACCTCGTTGCGCAGGAAACGAAGCTGGAGTAACTGATGTGTCAAATGACCGAAGCGTAAAAAATATGTACAAAATTTCTCGCAACAAAGCGATACTATACCTACTACTGCAATTCACCGAAAAATTCTTCACACTAAATCTGGAAGCATAGAAAATAGATACATTCTCTTTCAACTAGAAATCTCAACGAAACTCATGACAACTTGTCCGGTGATGGAGCAGGGGTAAACCAACTGCGAGAAACTGTATCAATCCATGACCACTGCTACAAGAGATGTACGATTGAACATTGGAGCAACTCGAAGCTGAACACGTTCCAAACTGGGCTAATCGTATTATGTAATTTCAGCAATCTCTGTCGAAAAACGATCTGCAACATGCGTCGATGAGAATAACGCCTCTATCCCTACTCTCCTCTCCAAAGAACCATCCCTCATACACAAATCATCTCATCCCTTCGACCCTACGTCCAAACAACTGCAGCGCTGCGAAACACTACCAATCTCGCGCAGATTTGAACTCTGAAACGAAGGCAACTCACTCCTCTCCGAAGGTAGTTGGTTCATTACCACTTGTGGAACGCCACTCACGACGACGTCCGCATACTAGCAGCAGGCCATTCTCCTTACACCAAACCTCTCAAAAATGCACGCACACAGGTACCAAAAAAATGTGCAGATGGCCAAGCTGCGGTCGGGGACGAACAATCCAATTTCTTGCACTCAGAGCAGCATGCAAAATTGGCCGCGGGAGCAGGAAGTGCGAGGGATCCTTGGGCTGGGCTACATACCCTCGAAGACAGACCCCTGGTGTGTTCTTCACGAAAGAGAATGCTGACCATAAGTCGGGTAGCCGTCCTTGCTCAAGTTCTTTCTTCGCTCGATTTCCCGTCTTTCTGTGCCGATTTCTTTGATCTCGTTCTCGTGCTTGGCTCGAATCCGTTCATTCTTGTCCCGCCACCTTCCCTGCAGACGGTAGACGCTGACGTGGTTAATCCTGTGATGGGGCAAGCAGGCGGGATTCTAGAATCACCGCTGTCCCGGAACCAGCTCGGAAGCTTCCCGAACTCAGATTCAAGAATATAGCCAGTGCTTAAGATTGAAACATGTGGAGGTGTAACTTGAGATCCCCTACTTATCATTTAATGTTACAATTGTTTTTTCAGCGCTAACTTTACCAAGCTGCTTCTGGACTCCGCGAATGAGCACCGGTACTGTCCTCTTTCTCTCTCTCACACGCTCGCTGCTAAAAAGGACTCGGGTAAAATCACATGCCAGTTAGGGCTAGCATTTCCAACCTCGAGTTACAGATTCTGCCTCAAAAATTGTTACAGATTCTGCCTCAAAATGGAGGAAACCAAATGTAGGGACCCAGATGAGTTTAGAGCAGTGTGCACAGAATGGTGTGACTCAATGACGTGCCATGTACGAGCAGTCCAAAAACGGATCAACTTCCAAGATTTCTCAACCGAAGCAGCAAGCAATGCCGGACAGGAGAAGAAGAAAGGACGTCGCCATTGATCCCGTCACCCGATAGGAATGCCCGAATCTCATGGAATCCATGCCCAGGACCCACCCCCCCCCCCCCCCCCGCGCTGGTTATGGTTGTGATTGTTGCTGCTACTTCTGCTGCTTCAGATCCGGGTGACTTGTATCCAGCGTTGTTGTCCGGATTCCGTCTCCGTCTCGACACCAGCCATGTGACTCTCGCAGGCACTGGGACGACTTCTTCTTCCATGCTTGCTTGCTTTCTGCTCTTCGCCTGCGTGAGCTTTGCATGCTGTGTCGACTTCTCTTAATCCCCGCCGGTGGGATGAATGACGTTGTCTCTCTCGGTAAATGCCCTCTGCATTCATCCACTTCTCTTCTCTGCTCTCTCTATTGGCCTGTGCCTCTTATGAAGCGGTTCACACTTGCACTTGACTTTTCTGATTTATTCTCTGCTGCAAATTATAAAATGGTATTTTTTGGCTCTTATTTTAATTAAAATTAAAATATTTATTCTCTGGTTTCGAATAAGAGTAGTAGTACTGTTGGTAGAGAAAATTTTGAACATGCATAGTAATGCCATGATTTGAAAGAAAATTTTGATTTTAAAACACTCATTATAAGTCAATTGTTAGAATATATACTCGCATGTCTTATATTTAACAATAGTGTTTGTCTATATGCATTCATCTAAAGTATCATTTATTTTTATGTGTACATTCATCTATAAGATCATCAAATTTTTTTATTACAATTGTTATCTAATTTTTGGCTCAAATGCCTCAATACACTAGAAAGATAGAGGGAGTCCAAGTTTCATACCAAGAGCCACATTCCATAAGTTTTAACTTTATTGTCTATTATCACATTTGTAACAAAAACAAAGTAATTGATTATTTTAGTTTGTGATGAAATTTCAATAATTAACCTCCAACAATAATTAATTTTCTACCTATCTATAAACATTTACAACTCTATTGTTTTCACATATTATTTCCTAAAGAAAACAAGAGGTCCAAATGTTAATGTATATGTGTGTGTATGAATATATATATATATATATATATACATACATATATTCAAAAAAATAATAATATTCTCATTATTTTTATATTAACACTTTTCAAGTTTTTAAAAATAAGCCAAGTAAATGTAACAAGTCTTTACTATGTAATTCAAAAGCACTCACAAATCACAATTTTAAGCACAATACATTTGCAACTTCAGGATTAAAAAGATCAGTTGATTTTAGTAACCTGTATACTGTAGAGATCTTTTTGAAGATAAATCATAAAGAAAAAGATGTTATATTGCAGATTGTATTAAACTTTTAATACAAATTATATCAATAAATTCAAACCATGATATGCAGTTTTAATTTAAATTGTATTAACAATAATTTTTTGTGTATTTTTTTTTCTAATTTTAATATCATATCATATACATATGTTTATATTTATATTTAAAGACTAACATGAGGAGGTTTGACAATTATATAAAATAACAAATTCAACATAGTGAATTAAATTAACTACAAATTTAGAAATCAAAATTTAGTTACTATGTTACTGCAGATTAATAGTAATTAAATGACATAATAAATGGCATAGTAAATATAAATCCAAAAGAAAAAAAATATATATATTATAGACTGTGAAAGCAGATTGTGGAAATCATCATGCACTTGTGAGCAAAAGTTTGATTTGAAACCAAACAAACTTGAGTTAACAACACAAATCAAAGAATCTTGTTGCAACAAACTACACCGGGCATGGAGAGTGTATGTGCGTGTAAAATCCAGAACCATTAGCAATTGCGAAGAGTTTTCAAAGCAGGCCAATGGTGAAATAACTGCACCTGTTGAGCTGTACACACAAGAGCTTAGTGAGTAGAAGTGGAACCAATCTCAAATGCTGCAGGCACCGAAATCAAGACGTGCGCAGAAATAAAGTTCTCGATGACAGCACAAAAACCTCACAACCTAAAACTACATTTAGAGCTCAGATTAGGGCTAACAGCCAGCTAAGAGATTCGTTGTAATACTATGAAAACAACCGTGTGGATGATGCTAAACAAGAATTTCACTTCTGCTAAAAATATACACCCATTTCATGTATTGAGTTTGCCGACGATCATGCACAGATGGAAGGTAGACATTACCATCACACCACGTGCACTGCTCAGTGCTTTTCCCGAAGAAGTCTACTAGACTCGATCGAAACCACAACGTTGCCAAGTTTACTTTAACGCCATAGATGAGTACAAGAAGAACAAGTTCAAATGCCGTTCAACCGCAAACTCTAACCGGTGAGTCGAATTTCAGAAACGTGACTGACGCGGTTCAGGAACCATGAATTGCGAACTCACAGAGTACAAGTGACTATTCATTTTCTTCCACCCTTCCAGCTCCCGTAAGAGAAAACTGTTGTCTCGCTCCACTGATTCCACCAGAAGCTCCACCTTTGATATTTGCTGACACAAGCACTGTGAACCAACCGCTTGAGATTGGCTTCAACCGTTTTACGACGACCCGAGGAATTACAATGTTTGACAACAAACAAGACGACATGCTATACTTAGATTATTATAATCCTATGAGAAAAATAAAATCAAAATGTTAAAGAGAGTTTCAACCCTACAAAAACTCAACTAAATAATCTCTTTTTACTTGAATCTTTTTAGATTGGAAACATATGTCTCACAAACAACCAACTTATATGTATATAAATATATATAATCACACTCTATTGCATATGTTTTATTTAATAATTATTAATATATACATGTATGAAATAAAATGATAATCAAAAAAATATAAATATTTAAAAATATTTAATTAAATTTCTACACAAAAATAAAATAAAATATAAAATAAATTCTACACACCAAAAGAGTTTTGGTGGCATTGAGGGTTCCCAGCATTGTAGAGGAAAAGGTCCTCCATCCAAAACATAATCCAAAACATGTATCCATTCATCCATCCATCTGGAAAGTTGACCCACCAAAGAGGTTTCATCCCAAGTCGGGGATGAAAAAGCGAGAGACAAGCACAGTACAAGAGGACCAGTAGCGAAGCAGGATGATCGCACATCCACCAGCCCATCCATCCATCTATCGATTTATGCATCCATCCATCTATCGATTTATGCATCCATCCATCTATCGATTTATGCATCCATTCATCTATCGATTTATGCATCCATCCATCTATCGATTTATGCATCCATCCATCTATCGATTTAAGCATCCATCCATCCAATGGGAAAACGTGCCCACATTCATCCATCCGCAGGCGGGGGCACCATGATGCAGCAACAGGGCCCTCTTTACAATTGAGAGCATGCAGATTATTATTCACATGCCATGCCAGGCAAGGCTCATGGCATGTATGCATGGCATGGCATGGCATGCCCCTCCTGAACCCCCCACCCCCCTCCCTCCTCTCATGATGTCACCTCCATGACGTCACCCACCCTCTCTTTGCTTCTTGCCAATCACACCACAACTACAATATTAATAATAATACTACTACTAATAATAATAACAACAATTCCAGTCAATGTTTTAGGGTTTCCTTGCAATTCACACTCTCTACATTAGGGCTGCTAGTTCTGGGGTGTGTGTGTGTGCACACATGCATCTTGTTGTGTATTCATGTGTTATAGAACTTTGTTTGTTTATTTCATTTAACTACACACATTTTACACTTATTTATATGTATCTCATTATATTTTATTTTTGCTTCTCTTTTTGATTGAATATGGTTGTGTGTGTATGTAAAGTAGCCATAAGTGATATTATATATAAGGAATTGTTAAATTCATTTACATGTTTTTGAGCAGAAGCAATAATATTCATGTTACATCATGTTACAAAACTCTCCAAAAAAGATTAAAAAATAAAAAGAAATCTAATAACAACAAATCACTTTCAAAATCAGTTTGCTATAAACAGTTGAATGCACAACTATTACATTAGTTCATCATCATCATTCAAATAAACTGCACAACTTCTCAACAAAATACACACATGTCTATATTGCACAACTTCATGACCAATTACATACATATCATTATACATATACACACACACACACACTAGTGTAAGCTTGTGTAGTTGGGTACAACAAGACAAAATACAATGAGAGAGGGCAACATACATTTTTACATTGTGAAAAAAAATAACATATATTTTTGACCAATGATAAGATTTCTTTATTTCAACCAATGAGAAAGACTTTTTATTTTTGTTTTTATCTCTTTGTCTTATAACTAAAGTTCCTTATTACATAAATATTCATGTTTCTAAATTACATTTCATCAATGAAATAAAATGCATGCACATCAATATGTATGTATGTATGTAAACTGCACAACTCCATGATTCTAAATTCTATCTATCTATCTATCTATCTATATATATCCATACAAAATATACTTTAACTATGAGACAAAAGCAAGTATAGAAACAGCCACATCAGGCACAGTACATGATGACACCCAGAGGATGTAGATTCAACTAAGTTATTCCCATATTGTGGAATCAGAATCCAAGAGATTGAATGCATTAGAAGAAGAAGAAGCAAATGCAAATGGAAGCAGGGCAGGCATGCATGGATGAGTCTGTTGGGGCCCCGCGTGGCCCTGATAGTTTGTTTGTTTCTGTGTGTATTTATGTTGTTGTTGTTGTGCTTTCTGATTGATTGAATGCTACAGCAGCAGCAGCAGTGCAAGGATGGCTCTACATCACGGTTTCCCATTCCCGGTTCCTGCTGCTGCTTGGCCGGCACTGTCGAGAAACCTGCTCCATGCTCCAGGCTTCCTCCTTTACTGCCCCCTATCACTAAAAGTCCCTCCTCAGGTGTCGCTGCTGTCGTCGTCGTCGCTGCAACAGTTATATTCTCTGATTCCTTTGCGAGTTTAGGGTAAAACTGTGATTTTTCTGTGTTGGGAATAAGCAGCAGGCCCTTTACTGTGTTCCGAGTATTTGCCTCTTTCTCCATGTTGTTGGGCTTTTTGGGGCTCACTCGATGTTTTTGCTGCAAACCCACCACTTGTAATTCGAAGAGACAAAATGAGAAAAGCGAAAAGTGTCCATCACGATGCAGTGTCTCAGAGGGGATTAGGTCAATGATGTACCGTGAGCTAGTTGGAGGTAGTTGCAGAATTTCAACAATTTTTTTTACCTTAGCAAAGAAGAGCTGTTTGATATTTGTTGTGTACGAGTGATTTTTTGAGGTAGTGGTGGTAGTGGTAGTGGTGATGGTGGTTTTTATTTTATTTTATTTTATTTTTATTGGCTTCCTTCTATTGCTCCCTTCGTTTACACTAAGAGCTGCGAAGGATGGGAGAGAGTGTTCAGGTTCAACACTGCGCCAGCCTGCCATTGCCTGCTTCGCTCCAGACAACCCTCAACCTTCAGGTGCAGTTTTGGTGCGATGAGGGTACTGCAGATGGGGTCGGAGGTGTCAGAGAAGCATTTAAAATGTAGAGATTTAATAATTTTTTCCCTTGTCGCTATATGATTGAAGCTTATAAAGACTGGAGAACAATGTATCGTTGAACATCGGAATATCTTGTAGACTTCAGAAACCAGATGATCTCTGTCGTTAGAATTATTTTCACTGCCATGTCTTGTCTCTAGATTGGGTTTAAATTAATCTTACGACGGGACTGAATAGACTTGGCAGTGGTCCACACTATGTCGAATTAAAATCTTCGTTACAAAATGGTAAATACGTACTGCCACTCGTCCTCTGGGAAAGCCCATTTGGAAACAATGATCAATGCGAAATCCCTGGTCTGCAATCCGAAACATATGTCATTTCATGTCACTCGCATTTGAGAGATACATTTTTGAAACTACACATAGGAATGCTGATTAAACATTTACTAGTTTTTATTACTTTCGGATATCTCTACACCCTCCTCAGCAGTTGTTTACATCGAATCCTAGCTAACTTCGCCACCTAAAGGAATTCGCATAATTTTCAACCCCCCGAAGCAAGTAACTATGTTTATTAGCTTGGCGTAATGAACAGTTGCAATCTGTGATAGTTCTTCAGATTTACACTAGAGATTTGAAGTTGCTCAAGAACATCCTTGTTAAATGTTCTTCACGTTCTCCATCTGTCTCTGCATACTGAACAAGAGAATGAAAGATGGACCAGGACAGAAGGATCGAGCTACTGCAAAAACAAGAAAAAAAATATGCAGATGGTGCCATCCAGTATTCCTATGAACAGGAAAACGTTTACCACAGACGTTTAATGGTCAGTTCTTAATTGTGACTATGATCATGTTAACCCGAACACTAAGCTGCAAGACAACCCTAAATGTGTTGCGAGGAAACAAACATGGAGGTTCCTTTTCGTCTTGTCCACTCGAAAGTGATACCCACCACACAAGTTGGCTCTCGCAACATTAAACGAAACATGGAAGTTTTGCACTAAACTACAGATTCAACAAACAAAGTAGAAAACGGAAAAATATGGCTAGTCATAAGAGAATTAATGCAGGTGCATACTTTCTATGCAGCCTCAATACATGATTAACATGATGCTGGCCTGGCATCCAATTACACCCTCGTGACAAGCAACATTTTTCAAAGATGCATAGACTTGCACTCGCCTTTCAAAGCCATCTTCGGTCACCGTGAGTAGTCATGGAGCACTTGTTTCTTCTCTTCTCTATATATTAAATGATCTAACAACGTTGGAGACCATGATACACAACCTCAAAACACACGGACGTCACTAAGGACTCGTTACTATTTCTGAAGGACAATTTTATTATTATCATTATTATTATTTTTTAATTTTTTAATGAGAATAAGATATCTATATCCAACTCAAAGAGAGGATTGGTAGCTAGAATATAATGAACCACAATACATCGACCTGGAGTATAATATCAGTGCACTACAAAAGTTCCCACAAAACCGAGCAAGATTTATTTACACCTGAGCTCCTAGAAAGCTTAACTACGCGCTGCCCTCCTTCTTGTTCATCTCTTGATGATTGACAGAAATTTCAGAGTTTTATATGGGAATTTTTAAGTTAGTTTTTAAGAAAACCTGCCAATGAAGAATGCTTTTATCTTTACAAAGCAATTTTCCGATTTTGATTTGAGCACAAACTTCATCCTGTAAAAAACTGAAAGTTTGCAAGACCTTAGTAAGAGAAATGTGGTTCTCAACGTTTTGATAACTTTGTGGCCACTTTGTTTAAAAATTTATCTTATAACCCCTTTAGATATGGACAATCTGACCTTGTCTACTTCCTTTAGTAGGCAAAGATGCAAGCATCTAGAGTTTCATGCCTCTCAAATGTTCCTACTAAAGGTCAAACCGTGTTGTTCTCGAGAAGTAACATAACTGTGGAACAGAACTACAACGATTAGCAGTCCATCACCTAAAGACTTGTAAGTCTTCGTGATGCTCACAGTGCATAAGCTTATGCAGGAGTAACAATTTGATATGCTCCTCTATGGAGATTATTTGCAGCGCTAAGGATTTTTACCACACCACAGAAGAATCCTCTCGTTAAGAAAGCATCAGAAATGTGAATAGCGCTGGGTCAGGATATGTAAGTTGTTGATAGCTAAATCAGAGTTATTAAGTTAGGGCTTCAGTGTCATGAATTTGCACTTTGAAATATTGTCACATGAAACTGAATATAAATCACTCACCTCACAAAATAAACACAATCAGCACGTTAAGAACGAGATGCTTCAAGAAAGATAAGGAAACATTTACCTCATGCAGGTTAACAAACACCAAACTAGGTTCCATCCTTTAGAGAGAGATATTAGACTCAAAAAATACACAATACATGTTTCAGGAGGTTTTGCTGGTCGTTGTAGGATCTGGATATTTAGTAAGTCATAACGCACAGCACTAAATGAATGTCAACCCACGGAGTGTCGGACGTTTTAAGACATCCGCGCAGCTTGAAACATTTGTCAACCGGCTCTGAAAATGAACCATGGAGCTCTATCATAACAGCAGCATCAGTACCCTGTTAATTCTTTTTTTTACATTGCACACAAAGCAGATGAAGCAACTCACTGAGAGTTTGACCTTGACCGACCACGTGCATTTTTGAATAGAGGCTTGCTTCTTCAAACAAACGACCACACTTCTTAAAAAGTGTTTCAGTGAAAGACCTAGCTCGTGCATAGCATTTTTGAAAGAACATGAGGTAACAAAACTTAAATAAGAATTTCAGAAGTAACACCTGACCTCCTATACTCGAGACTAAAAGATAGCTACAAGCACTTTTAATCTTGTAGCTACATGGTTGAAACCATTGATGGACACACCTTGAAAGAACTGAATAGGGAGGAAATTTACAAAAGTCAAGTAACCTGCCCAAAATTGTCAACGTTTACTAAAAACAACTTCGCGAAGAAAAAGTAAGTAAAGGAAAAAAAAAATTAGAGAACAAAAAATCGGCTAAGTACTCACAGGGTGCTCCTATGCACAGGCTTCCAGTCATCGCTGCGATCAGAAAGAGCTCGTCCCACAATCGTTGACATTACATATGCTAGGCTCGACTCAGACGCCTACTTGCACAGCACCATCAGTACAATGAGAGCATCTTGAAGCCAATTATCCTCCACTCGACTCCGGGATCTGCCGTTAGTATCGCTTCTACCATCATCAGAAGAACCATCCGATAACTCCTTCACAGCCTCATTTTCGGAGTCAGATCCTGAAAACTGCTCTCCACCCGATTTGCGTGTTCCTGATAAGCCACTTCCAAAGTAAAAGCGTATCAGTAGAAGACAAGACGGAGAGGTGGAACAGGAATTTCGAAAGCCTGCCGCTACTGCACTTGTTTGCAGCGTCGTCGTCTTGGTAGTTCATTCTTGTCTCCGACATAAGCCAACGCCTCTCGTCACTAAACTACAAAAAACATATCTACACTACATTCAAACCACACGCAACAAATGTAAAACAACACAGCTGGAGGAAGTCCGATCGGAATCAATTTCCGTAGCAAGTCTAGAATTACCATGGAAGAACTTCACATTCAGACGAAGACAGTCACTTCCATTCAACAGTGCGCTGCAATCAGAGCCATTACCTTCGACTTTCGTTAACCTAAAAAGCACGAACACTTATTGAAGTCACCATCCCAGCCTGGATTAAGACTAAAGGAAGTGCTCAATCGTCTTAAACTAGAATTCTTCTCACAAGAAGAAACCAGCTCTCACTACCACAGATAATAAACTTGATCAGCAGCGCCGCAACCAAACAACATAATAATAATCATAATAAATTTTTAAAACATTTTAAAAAAAGTCTAAAAAGATCGATACACGGGCAATACACGCGTCCTGTGCGGCTACTAAAAAATAGCAAAGAGATTCCTCACCTCGGCACCAAATGCAGAGTTGGATTTGTGAATTTCGCCATGGAGCTCCAGACACACACACACACACTTGATCAAGCCAGAGTCGGTGACGAGCAGCGGTCACGGGGTGCGGCGTTCTGTCGTGCGGACTTGGGTATCCGTAAAGTATGCATCTATTAATATCAAAGCTTTGAGGCTCATATTTTGAGTAGTTCACAAATGAATAACTCAATATTAATAAATTTAATCATTTATATTTATAAAAAAATTAACCGTTAGAAGATCTAGTAAATATTTTTAAAAAATATTTAATGAAATTCACAGTTAAATATTCTTAAAAAATAAATTTATGTAAAGAATTAAATTAATAGATTATGTTAAAACATTAAAAAAAATCTGCAAAAGAAATTTTGGATAATTTTATTTAATATGATTTTTATTCTTGTGAAAAACATATATAAGTATATTTTATTTAAGCAAAACTATGTGATTTTTTTTTTCTCCAATAGTAAAATCTATTATTATTTTGTATTAAAAAATTAAACTAAAATTTTATAAATGTGTGCAATATTCAAAAATATTATTTTTTATTTTCAATATCATTATCACATTTCAAGCTATAGATAATTTTAAAGAAGAATCATAAAACTTAGAAAAAGGTATATTTATTTATAAAAATAATTGTAATTGCCAAATATTAGAATAAATATTACTAATCACTATTGATTTTTGTATTGTCTTTATCAGTTTATAATCATTTTAATCTATCTTTAAAATTGATTAAATTCTTATTAATCAGGTTTTTTCTTAAGTTATTAATTAAATTTGATATCAACCTCGTAATCTTTAGAATTATTTGGCTTCTGGTTGCTATTTAATCTACTACATAAAAGTTTTACTTGTCTTATTCCTGTCTTTTAAATTTATAGTTTTTTTCAATAATAAGATGTAATTGACATTTCATTCTAACTCAATTCTATTCTTGCATCTTAGAGGAATTTTTTTTAACAACAATAAGGATTTTCTATATTTAAAAGATAACCAATTGTTTTCCTTTCAACAAAACAATTCACATGTAATAGAGATGCAATTTCTATTTATATTTTGAAAAATAAATATTTTTGGTTAAAATGACTTTTAAGCAAAATAATACTTCTACCCCTAAATCACAACCATCCATTCTTTAAGAAGAATTCGAAAACCAAAACATTATTTTATATTATATTTTCTAAGTAAAAAGTTCAAATTTTAATTGTATTCTAAATAATAAAAACATTCTACTTTGCATAATGACAGAAACAAAACACACTCATTAGATAAGATAATTTTATATTCTATTATAATCAAAATTATATATAAAGAAATTTTAGTTTGTCTTTTGTCTTATTAGGCTATTGTTCAGTTATTACATAAAGCATTATTGTACTAAGTTTTACTTCTTGGATACATTATAAGAAGATTTAGCTATTTATTTATTTATTTATTTATGTTTCCAATCTTTAATCTTTCAAATCCTTGTTAATTTTTCTATGTAATTATAAATGATTTAAATAAATTAATCATTCTATAATTTATTTTTAGAATTAATATAACAATTTCCATTCCTCACAACAACTTTTAAGATTTAATTCTAAAAAAATCATATCTAATTTAATATCATTTTTATTCATGGCTATAAATATATGCATATATATATATATATATATATATATATATTTTTTTTTTCTTTATTTAACTTTATAAGATCAAGTCAATTAAATTAGTTGAAATCAAGTTTATCTGACAACTCTAATGCTGATAAATGGTATTTTTCAACTCTAATATATATATATATATTGTCAGTAAATATTTTATTTTAGATATATGTGCTTTAAAACTTATTTACATGGTTTTTTAAAAAACTAGATATGAAGTAAGTATTACTATTGATATTAATAATTATATCAGAATCTTAAAATTCAAAAAACAATCAATATATATATATATATATATATATATATATATAATTTGGAAGTTTAATACATTGTTTACATATAAAAAAAGATAAATAAAATTTTTAATACCTTTTCAATATTTTTATTTGATAAGCATAATTTTTATTGTTATTTTAATATTATCTAATTTATGCATTGTTATACATCATTTTAATTTAATTTCAATGCATCTTAAGAAATAATTATTACTACTAAATCTTTGTCTATATTGTGCTATTACTTTCTTCACAATGATTAGAAGATGATTAAAAGAAATTGTGAAATAATTGTGGTAGTACTATTTACAGGATTGTAATTAGGTCATAGAATGAGGTATTATTATTTAAAGATCTTGATTTTTTTAAAATATAATTAAATCATAGAGATTCTTAAGTTATAATTAAATTTAGAACAATATAATTTTAAATAATAAGATGTAAAAATAAAAACATTCATCAGTTTTATTTTAAAAAATAATAATGACACATTTTTTGATTAAAAATTATTTCTTTAAAAAGGGCAGTATGTATAGATTTTGGTAGTACTTATAAATTTCCATAACTGGTGATAGTTTGAATAAATGCTTGTTCTATAGTTAAAATATCTCTGCAAATTTTGACACAAATTTGAGATTAATTAAATAATTACAATTAAACCAACATTTTTATCAACCCACTTGCGATTTTCATAGCAAAATTATTTTATTTATGGACTTTATAGACCTCCTTAATGACTCGCATATTAAACCGTTTTTTTAATGCAATTGGTTTTTTAACATTTTGGTGCAGAAAGCGAATCTTAAACTCAACATTGTAATAACAATGTCAGTCGTTCCAAAGCCAAAGCACCTCAACACACATTCCTTCCTTTCCTTCATTACTCCCAAAACCCAACATAAACTCCCAATTCCCACACCATTAATCTCCCTAAAAAGGGATTCAAGTAGTGAGTGGGTTCCCATGACCTAAACCAACCCCACCAAGGGCTCCTCCTGCTCCAAATTGCAAAAAAGTAAACTATTGCTTTGCAAAAAAGAAAAAAGCAAAAGACCACGAAAAGCCCTAGAGAAAGTAGAAAGGTGAAAGCAAGAGTTGAAAAAAGCCGCGAATAAAGTAGGAGGAGGGAGGGAAAAAAAGAAAAAGAAAAAGGCAAAAGTGTCCAGGAAGAGAAGAAGAAGAAGCAGCAGCAGTGCATGCGTGCATGGGAAAGGGGGACGACGAGGGAGGGAGGAGGAACCTGTGCGGCGAGGATACGAGACTTCGATTGCTGCTGTTGTTGTTGATGTTGTTGTTGTGTTGGTGATGGTGGTGGTCTTGTGTGTGTATGTGAATGAATGAGATGGAGCGTGGGGGAACTAATTGACTGATCTGTTTGCAATTTGCAATTTGGAAAGCTGGGTGATGATCATCCACCCGCGCTGCAGCAGCAGCAAGCCGGAGGGACGGACCCCGAGCGAGACCATGTGATTGTGTTTATGATTCGCGGACCGCGGAATTGCAGAGCGACGGGGAGAGTGGGAGAGTGGGGAGTGGGGAACTAATCTGCTGCTGCTGCTGCTGCTGCATGTGGAACAGATCTGATTTCTCGAGACTCGAAAGTACGGGTGCCCTGCAGAGCGGGGCTTTGCAATGGAGGGGGGGGGGGGGGGGGGAGATGATGTTGCTGAAGGTGGAGTCAATTTTGAAGCAGGGGAGGGGACAAGCGGGGGATGTGTGTGTGTCTTGAGTGGGAGAATGAGAGCGAGAGAAAGACGGAAAGAGAGAGAGAGTGGCGGTGAATGGGGTTAAGGACTCAAAAATAATAGTGACCCACAATGCGACTTATTTTTTCAATTTATTGATATTTTATTGTTTTTGAATACATATTTTTCTGTTTTTTAAGTGTTTTTAAAAGAGTTTTTTTTTTTTTTTTTTTTGTGAAGGGTTGGGAGGAGGAGGGGGGGGGAGGGGGGTGGGTTTTGGTCCCTTACTCACCTGGGCTTGCTGCTGTACAGAATTGGTGGTGCCTGCGAGGGAGGGAGGTTCTGGGGTGCTCTGGGTTAGCACGTGTGGAGCGTAGTGTTGAGTGTCAGGCAGCTTCCCTTGCTCAGTAGTACTTGCTTGCTTGCATACTAACTTACAGCTGCCTCACCCATGCCTCCCTGCTTCATCTCCCTCCTCCTGAGGCAGCTTGCAGGTTGGCAATGCACGCCCCCCGAGGTGCCGCAGAAGAAGCACGCTGTTTTAACCTTCGCAGGCTGCCTGGGGACAGAGAAGGTTACAGTAGTTGCTGAGAGGCGCCTGCTGCTGCCGGATGGGGGCGGGACGCGTGGTGCCGGAGAAGGAAACAAGCACAGAGACGTAACACCAGCAGGTGGGTTTCTTGTTGCATGCCATAACTCTAACCCATTCTCAGGATATTTATTTGTTTCCGTCTAGTTTTTTATTCTTCACTGCCGCATTGCCGTCTTGTCGGCGTTTGTAACTCCTTACAACAGTATGACTGTTGTCCAGTACTACACAGAGCGACGTAACCAGGCACACACAGAGCGTGAAAGAGAGCGATTGAAGATTATTTATTTATTTATTTTTGAAACATTAAGATTTCGTCTAGGATATGATAGCTCTATGGCCAGTTGCGGTACAGTCAAGGGTTGTGCTCTCTCAAGTCGGGACTATTTTTGAACAGATTTGCCTTTCGGGGTTCAACCATGATCAGACAGAATACCTAGTTGAAGGTGTTTGCTTGTTCTTGGATTGTCACCTTTGAGGGAATAAGTGACGTACCTTCCTCAGCGGTACTAGTCATAGCTATTCATTCCTTTACCGAGATACAAGTTTGAGGTGTGAGAAAAAGCAGGATCGGAGAAGAAGATAGAGTGGCGATTTTGGTTTTGAAGAGGTAGACGGTTTGAGTGTGACAGTTTCGGGTGAAGGATCAAGGGCCTAAGGAGCATTGTTCTTTTAAAGTTTGCTTGATGTGTATGTGGGTCATTTGCAAACTGTCTCTGTCTGCCTTTCTTGCAGGAAAATTCTCTCATATGGGCTAATGTTGGAACAGACATGCACATGCATTCATAATCGTACATGTGCTCTGATTTTTGAGGCAGAAAAGCGAGGAGGAGGACTAATCGGCCGGCCGCTTTCTAGAAGGTTGGTTGTGCTGCATTGTTCAGCATGGCATCTTATTGAGGATGAGAGCACGGTGGTATGCGAGGTGATGGCGCTTTTGCACCAATTAGGAAGGATTTTAGTGGGCTGATTAGGTTTGAATCCGTAGTGCTTTGGCGAGAACAAGAGGAATCCGAGGTGCGGTAACCGGAAGAGCTTGACGCGCTGGCGGGTTTAGGGGGATAGAATGGGGTGCTTATGGTCCAAGGACTTCGAGGCCTCTGCGTTGCCTCCAGTTATTTCAGAAGTAGAGCACGCGAATTCAGGTATTTTCCATCCAACTTTTTACTCTTATTGTTCTTGAACCCTCGTAATGTCTGTCACGTGATATCATCACATCTAGCAGTTTTATCAGCAAATATCACATGTTCTACTGATGAATATTCTGGATTAGCGCCTGGTTATTCGAGATGAATGAAATCTCATTTTTCAAAGCTCTTGTTGGCACCCCTCTTTCACGTGGTGTACATGCTGCTTAGTGAAGTGGACTCGCACGCTTAAGAAGTCGCAATGCGATAGTATGATACATGCATTATATTGTTGACATTTGACAAAGTTTCACTAGATGAAATATTTGCTTGATTATTTATTCATAGAAGATCTTTAAAATTCAAAATTTAAAACTCAAAAGTTCAAATACATCATACGAAGGGAAAAAATGTCAGCATAAGTTGAATTCAAGGTGTAGCAAGCTAAAAACTAAATTTTGCCCGGAGACTTGAGATCTGACATACTCATGGCACTGTAGGTGCTGAGAATGGACGACGGGTTGAGCCGGAAGCAGTTCCAGCGTTTAGAGAATTCTCTTTGGAGTCATTGAGAGTGGCCACAAATTCCTTTAGCAGTGATCAGATAGTTTCAGAAAGTGGAGAGAAAGCACCCAATTTTGTGTACAAAGGCAGGTTGGATCAGAACCATTGGATTGCCATCAAACGCTTTCCCAAGGCAGCCTGGCCCGATGCCAAGGGTTTCATGGTATAGTCTTTCTCCTTGACAATCACAATGAATTTAGTTGTTGCTTCTGAGATTTTTTATCGGTGCGATTGTTCTAGCCTGTGTTGGATTGCTTTACCGTTAATGGAACACATGGTTAAGCTCTCATCTTTTAGCAAGCCTTTCACACTATTGTAGATAATGAGAAGTATTTTAGATACCTGCATGCACAAACCCCCTTACATTGTGTAGTTTTTGAAGGTTTTGTGGATTGCCATCTCCTTCGGTGTTGCCATGTATGAATTCTTGTAGATGTGGATTATTTGTTTGAATCATGCGGAAGGAGGGTTTACAGGATGAGGCATGGAAGGTGGGTCAAGTCCGACACCAGAGACTGGTGAATTTGATTGGATACTGCTGTGAAGGTGATGAGCGTTTGCTTGTTGCGGAGTATATGCCGAATGACACTCTTGCGAAACATTTGTTTCACTGTAAGTGTCATATTTGTCGTGTGGAAGCCTTCATTACAGAGGCAATTCATTTTCTTCGAGAGGTGGTTTGTAACCTAACTTTTCTGTGAGAAATGTGTTGCGCAAACCTTCACAGGTCATTTAATCTGGTATGAGGTGCTTTCAGTCTTTTCTGTCGGACTTTGAAGTTTTTTGGTTTAACGTGTTCACCTTCTGCAAATATACTGAAGACTTGGATTGTCAACAATTACAGATGAAAAGCAGCCTATGCAATGGGCAATGCGGTTGCGAGTTGCTTTGTATATTGCACAGGCTTTAGATCACTGTGCCAACAGCAATCTACGTTTGTATCATGACCTTAATGCCTACCGGGTTCTATTTGATCAGGTATTTTCCAATTCAGGCTCAACAATGACCTAAATCATGTCATCTATATCACTATCAGCAATCCGTTTGTATTACGGAGTTCAGAGAATATATTCATTTAGTAAATCTTCTTTCGATTCGTGTGGGTTTCCTTTGGAAATAGTTCTACTTAGTACGTGGATTTCAACTGCAGTTAATAGAATGCTCAGTATATTAACGATTCTCTACGATTTTGTAGGACGGAGACCCACGTCTCTCCTGTTTTGGGCTCATGAAGAACAGCAGAGATGGAAAAAGCTACAGCACCAATTTGGCTTACACTCCTCCTGAGTACTTGAGAACAGGTTAACAACTTTTTGGGCATCTTCTGGGAAGAGCTTGTGAGGGAATGGTGGGTTAGCTATATTTTTGTCTTCGTAAGATCGATGTTCACTGCCTAAGTCAATCGGTCGAGGAACCCTGGAACTCCCGTGATTCTGTTTGGTCAGTGACGGTCATTTTTCGATATTTTGCAGGAAGGGTAACTCCTGAAAGTGTCATTTACAGCTACGGAACTGTTTTACTAGATTTGTTGAGTGGGAAGCACATACCTCCCAGCCATGTAAGAAAACTCCAACTTACTTTCTTATCTGCTGGGTTTTTAGTACTTAATGAATTAAGCATAGATATTGAAACCTGGACATACTATTCCACGTAAGAATTTTCTTACTCTTGCTGAAATGATTTTCTTACTTTCAGCCGATTTGCAAAAGTGAGTGTGTAAACTGGTTATTATCGTGTAATGCAGGCATTGGACTTGATTCGTGTCAAGAACATGTTGCTGCTCATGGACTCATCTTTTGAAGGACAATTCTCAAATGATGATGGCACAGAGTTGGTCAGACTCGCATCTCGATGTTTGCAGTTCGAGCCGCGAGAGCGCCCGAATGCAAAGATGCTTGTCAGTGCACTAACTCCTCTGCAGCGTCGAACAGAGGTAAGCTCACTACTGGTCTCATTGCACTCTGACCTTGGACCTCTGAGTAATTTATTTTTGAACTGGAATTTAGGTGTTTTCTGCTTTGAACGAATTTATGGAAACTACTGATGTACCCTATGCAGCAAATCCCCTCGTACACGCTGATGGGGATCCAAAGAGGAGTTCATCAGCCTTCTCCGCCCCTCCCGCTGTCACCCTTGGGCGAGGCGATATCTCGAAATGATCTCACAGCGGTGCATGAAATTCTCGTGAAAACTGGCTACAAGGACGATGAAGGCGCCGAGAATGAGGTTCTTCAGTTCAATTATTTTGGTGCAATTGCATACTATCCTTGAAGACATCTTCTCGAGTAGAAACACTCACGTAGTTCATTCGAAGTCCATATCATTGCTTATCCTCTGTAGTTGTGAGAAAGAAACTGATATCCTCCTGTTGTGTATGCTGTGCAATTCATGTTGCAGCTCTCTTTCCAGGTGTGGACAAAGCAGATGCAAGACATGCTGAATTCCAGGAAGAAGGGCGACATGGCATTCCGTGACAAGGATTTCAAGACGGCTATCGATTGTTACACGCAGGTACGTTCTTTCTGGAATTCTCTAGAATATAGAACCTAGATCAACTTGTCCAGAACTAATCTATTCATTGTCGTTGGTGGTCTTTCTGTCATGGTTTTGGTGATGATTTGGGGTTGTTTCAGTTTGTAGATGTAGGCACCATGACTTCGCCAACAGTGTTCGCTCGTCGAAGCTTAGCTTACTTGCTGAGCGAACAAGCTGAAGCAGCCTTACGTGATGCTATGCAAGCCCAGTATGTACATCCTGAATGGCCAACCGCGTTTTACATGCAAGCGGCAGCCCTCGGCAAGCTCGGAATGGAGACTGATGCTAGTGACATGCTTAAAGAAGGCACTGCGCTTGACTTGAAGAAACAGAACAATTACTCTCGTTGAAGCGGCGAATCTTTTAATTCCCTCCTCATTGAAGCTTTTCTCATTCCTGATGCCATTAAGCATGTTCGGCGATTGTGATTGATTTTACCGCAACGAGGAGGGACCTGCGATTACGCTTTGCACTCAGAAGCATGAGTAGATTTCTAAGTAGAATCAGGGTGCCAAAATTAGCCTTCCATTTTGGTTGAGAGGCACAAGTAGTGTAAATCAATCATCGCAGCTAAGGACATGGGGGACGTTGAGGTGTAAATTTAATTGGGATGCTAGTTAATGATTCGCTCTGTCCTCTTCATGCCTCTTCATCCCGAATAAGCTCTTCTTGTGTCAATGCAGCACACG
This sequence comes from Physcomitrium patens, assembly GCF_059467195.1. Classification (NCBI taxonomy): domain Eukaryota; kingdom Viridiplantae; phylum Streptophyta; class Bryopsida; order Funariales; family Funariaceae; genus Physcomitrium; species Physcomitrium patens. Next base: position 6,244,953 of record NC_143429.1, read on the forward strand.
GTTCTCTTTTTCGTTGTTTCAAGGACCATGGAGGTTGTGGGCTTGCATGCACCTTCGGCTGATACTTAGCTCGTTCATTGGAACTGTCTGAGTTTGTTGGGTTCTGCCGAATAGTATGCCATTTGCACATATCATCTTGTGCTAGTTGTGTTGCAGCGAAAACAGTCAAAAGCTTGATCCCGTAAACACCCACAGGGACTCTAAACAACCCATCTAGCCCACAATCCTCAAACCAAAGCATTCTAACTAATTCTCTCTACTTCCACATAAACAAGCGATCTAGTCGAGTCCAAGTTGAAATTACAGTAATCTACAAATTACAGTAACTTTATCCACCATAACCCCAAGGTCATCAAAATCAACCAGAACACCCGCGCGCAGTGAAACTGAATGGAAATAAGTTAGGTCTCAACAGTAAGGGTGTAAAAGCTCCTGAATGGCTCCGTTTGGGGGCTTGGAAGTAGCGCCGCTGCGACTCACTCGGTACCCGACAACAAAATAGCCAAAATACATGACAAACTCTTTAGGGATTCTGAAAGAAAACTAGAAAAATGGTTATTGATACCAGAGGCGAGTCTCGAAGTATGGAAAGGAGATATCGGGGAGCCATGTGGCCAGTTTTCGAGCACAAAAAAGTATAATACTGATAAGCTGCGATGGTGTAGGAATCTGGTCCACGTAGATTTGGGAGGGTGAGAGCCAATGCAGAGGCAGGAAGGGGGTGTGGACTTTGGATGGAAAAGATGAGTGGAAGGGCTAAGGAAAAAGATTGGAGTAAGCAGTTGAGGTGTGGCCATGGCGCAAACCCGGATTCTAATCACACCATGGCGCTCTCTGCGGCTGCACAGCTTGCCAATTTTGTCCCCAACTCCGTGTTGCAGAGCATCAGCAATTCTCGTCACTTGAGCGGCTCACCCTCATGGGCTCACATACTCGTCAGACGCTTCACGCACATGTCCTTGGAAGGTATGCTATTCAGATTTATGCCATCGTTTTGTTTTGAATGGCAATCAGAGTGGTCATCTCTTGATCATAGTTGGAATGTGGATGAGGAGAGTGGATCGAATTGCGTGAAGGGTACTCTCTCTCTCTCTCTCTCTCTCTCTCTCTCGCTCGCTCTCTCTCTTATGGGTTCTCAGTTGGGTTTCGAATTCGGCTTAGGAAGTCATGTGAAGAGGAGGCATCGGTGATTAGCGTTTTGCGGAGGTGGGATTTCTAACAGCCACCAACGGGGCATAAAATTTTCTCTGCTTTCTGTCAATGGTTTGAAATACCTAAGAGCTGTTTCGTTGGCGTCGGCGTATTGCCGTGGAGATGCAGATAAAGTGTAGAAATAAGCTCGATTGGAATGAATCTGGACCTGAATTTTAAATTCGAGTTGGGATTTGATAACTTAAAGTGAACCTCGAAAACTAGCTTCTATACCCGCTTTTTTCTTCTTTCTTTCGCTTCCTTCTCTGGGGATGTTTCTGATTTTGAACGAGGGTTATTTGATGACTTAAAAGCACGTACAAGAAGCTATAGCAGTTGGGGATTTTTCTAAGGGGTGATAATTGCACATGCAAAGTCATCTGCTAAGTAGTGCCCAGTTCTATCCCCGTTAGATTCTCAGTACATCTGCTCATGTTCTGTTTGAGCGAATCCGGTAGGTGAGGCAAAATGGGGGCTACATCCCATATGGACACAGGATCTGTGAGTTTTAGAGTACGAATCTCTAGGGCTCTCTCCTTTAAGCTTCCATTTGCTTTCGTGATGTAAGATGAGGTTTTGCTGTCTTTCCAATGTGCAATTCACGTTTCCAAAATCATTGACATATTCACTTCTTTTGGTAACGACAATATGCGAAGAGGGTGGAGATCAAATGGAGCCTGGTGTTTAGCTTCAGACACTAGGGCATATTTCTTTGTTCGATCACACGATGTCAGATTGGAACACTCATAGGAGATTCGGTCATGGTTGTCCTCCGCTTTCTTGAACGAATTTCATAGTTTTCAATGGGATTTTTCTTTTGAGAAACCCCGTCCTTCTAAACAATGCGCACGCTTGCCAAATTTCTTTGTTACTGATTCAGTATCTCGAAAATTTCTGTAAATCCCATCACGAATTTTTGAAATTTGAAACTTGAATCTGCAGATAATTCAGATGGTTATCACCAATACTTTGTCGTTAGCACTAGAGTACATTGTAAATGCTGTCTGGCTAATGCAGGTTTCCAAGAAAAGTCCAGAAAAGGATACCAACATGGTCCTCTTCTCGGCAGTTCGTCAAGGAGGTTGAGCAATGTCACAGTTGCCGCTGAGCGGTCCCCGATTAATGGTTTTCACGAATCACCGAGGCCGATTGGTACGAGGTATTCTTGCACAGCCTTGCCAGTTTGAGGAGTTTTATGTTACTCATTGAAGGATTTATTTTAAGCATGTTCTGATTTAAGCCCTAGTCATTTGTCCTGATGCACATAGTTCTGTCAATCATTTTGTCTACCATTGAAATACCCAGCGAACATGTTGTCATCTTCATGAAGAAGAGCCGGGATTCATAGCTTGTTAATGTTGTCTGAGTGGTGGGCACATAGATGGGCCACGCAGGAAGGTTGTGGAGCATGTTGTTTTGCTTCAGATGGAGGAGGACATGACCGATGAACAGGAGAAGGACATGTTGGACCATCTTTACTCTCTTCAATACCACTATAGAGGCATATTGGCTGTTTCTCTAGGTGCGCCTGTGTGCCTGTTGTTGCATTTGAACATCAAGCTAATCTTTATCAACAAACTTCTTATTATAGGAACTCTGAAAGTTTTGTTTGTATCTTTCAGGTCGGGTTGTTGAAAGGATGCCAGAAGGAGTAACCCACGCTTTCTTTCAACGTTTCCCATCTTTCGAAGCGCTGGAGCAGTATATGGACCACCCAGCTCGTCTCCAAGTGGCTGAGAAGTACATCAATCCGTATTGCAAGGTAGAATTCCTTCGCCATTTCTCTTGGGCCAGGCTCGTTTTATCTGAAGTTAAATCAACAACCTTCTAATTTGATTAGACTTGCAGGGACGCATAGTGGCAGACTTTGAAGCAGAGGTTGAAGATGATCTCGAACCACTCTTCAGGCGAGGTGAGGTAAGTTGCATTCTGACTCCTCTGCCCGAATATTCGCTTGAACGCCCTACAACTATGAGGACTGATCTTGTATGTTGCGAAGTATGAGGTTGATTGAAGTATAGTGCGTGAACTTCTGAGCCATTTCTCAAGCTTGACTACGAAGTTTTTTATACGGTGCTGCAAAATTCTACGGTTTAGTTTTAAGGGGGCTTGATTTTTCGCCAGCAGTTTATTACAAATTTTCCCCTCAGGATAGTCTGGTCAGTTTCTCCGCCCGTCTTAGTGATCATTTAGTTTCTTAGAATCTTCTCCCAAGTGTTCATTTAGATTGAGTGGAGAATCACAGGATGAAGTTGGTCTGGCAGAGGTTTCAACAAGGAATAGAGCATGTGGTTTTGATAAAAGTAAGAGAAGGAGCAATACTTGACGGAACTGAAGGGATGATTGAGGCTTTCAATGCACTGCCACAACAAATCGGTCCATCAGTCATCGTTCAACTAACCGCAGGTTAGATCGATGCATGGAAATCGTCTTTTTAATCATTTTGCTCTTTTATCATTTGGTAATTTAAGGAGTTGGTTGGGTCTCTTACCTCTTTTTTTAGATTAAAATTCTTTTGTCTAATTGCGCTCTTGATGCACTTAGTATGTTTGTGTCTCGAGCTTGTATCCAAGCAAGGCCTTAGTTACAAATTCCGATGTCTTTGAGTCAGGTACCAACCTATCTGATCGCAATAAAGGTTACACACACGGAGTTCTTGTGCGGGTACCATCAGGTCAGCGTTACGAACTTTTTAGTTTCATGTTGTGTCTGGGCGCATTTCTCTCTCACGTCAACGTTTATGTGAAGAATTCAAGTGGTATCACTGTCAAAAGTAAAGAAAGTCTTTTGATCTTTTAGTTGTAATCCACTCTAATTGTAATGTGATTAAAGCTTTGAGATAGCGCGTATTCCACGATTATTTTATTAACGTCATCCACTGAACTGCAGAAGAGGCCTTGACCACATTCAGCAAACATCCTGCTTATGTCAGAGTAAGTGAAGAGTGTGGAGTCAACCTTTCAGTGACGTCTTCTGTATTGTTTTATGCACAGGATAACAAGGTTTTGCTTTACAAGCTTCAGCATTGGAATCACGATATGTGCATTGACTTCGACTGTTTCAACGGTTGACGCAGGTTTTTACTGAGAAAGTTCTTCCTATCAGTTCAGGGCTATTATCAGCAGATTTTTTGGTAGATCCTGTGACCAAATCATCCCCCCTTTGAACGTGAGATTTTGGAGTTAACATCATCTTTCATATGTGAAGCACAACCTCAGTTTCCTGTCAGCTTTCCGTGATATGGTAATCTTTGTTCCTGGAAGTTCCTAATGAAGCTTATCAAGTAGTGCAGAAAGCTTGTATTGAGTTGTAGAAATGCGTCTATCCATTCATCTCCTGTCACTTCACGAAGGGCAATAACCTCTGTTGGGAAGCTCTTCAGTGGCCATTGTACCCAATTCCTTCGAAGATGTGAAGAAATATTCCCATCGTGTCTCACTTCCTGTTTAGTCATCCAGGCGTTGCGTGCATCTGCTTTATTTGCAACCTGAATGCAAAAAAAATTATCGCAAATCAACAGGGAAGTTAAAATGTGTTTCCATGTTCGGATTCATGTGGACTTTGTAAAGATATTTCATTCATTCGGTGTTCTTCAGAATAGCAGTCAATCCAGGGACAAGTTATTTCATTCTCTTTTTCTGTTCATTGTTTGGGCATATTGATGATTATGTTTTAATGCATGACAAATATTCTAGTCTACAAGTTCTCAAGGTCTGCCATACAGACAACATCAACAACACTGCACACTGCAAATTGGGCAAAATACTCATTAAAACATAGTTTATTATTGATGAATGACCAACCTTATGATTAACTTGGTATTCGTTAGGTGACTTGTATATAGATTTGGGGTTTTATTCCATCTCACGGACACACTGAATTGGTTTAAGTATTACACTTGCTTTGAAAGACAATTGGATCAGAACGTATTGAAGCACTTCTATGAAGGCAATATATATATATATATATATTTATATTTATATATTTGATTAGTTCAAATCCCACATATGATTTTTGACTGACATAAAATTAAAAATTAAAACCCGACAGATTCTATCCAAGACATCCTCATCCTTCCGATCAAACCCGACCGGAATCGACGGCCGCCAATAAACCATATCTCCCGGGAAGTGACGAGGCAGCGCCTAATCCTGCCAACTGTCATCCAACTGTACAACCAACCCTATCTCGCCACGCGTACGAGTCCGCTGCCACCTGGACGACTAGATTGTTTAGATTGTCGACCAAATTTCGGCGTCAGGGATCGGACGACGCAAGAGAGGCCACGTGGATCCCAAGAATCCAAAGGGTGAGATTCGACGCGCGTCAGGGTGGTAATAAGTAAGCCCCACCTTTAACTAACTCATCAGTCTCCGCAATTTGTTACCGAATTTTAAGCTTTTTGTTTGCATTCTGGCTCATCTCGTCGGGTCATCCCTTTTTGCAGGTGCTGACTGATCAGAGTTTCCTGTGTGTTTTTTTCACGAGTTTTTCCATTTAGTATGTCGGTTTTTGGGTCAGAATCAGATGCATGGGAAAGTGTGTATTTGTGTGTGTGTGTGTTTTTGTTTTTATAAACGATGTTTGAGATGTTAAAGGTGCGTGTGGACATATAGTGTGCATAGTTGGCGCTGATTTTGTGACGGAGTTTCTGACGAAATCCTATTTTGGGTGGGTGGGTGAGTTGCAGAAGATCCCCAGGTTGTTAGAATTCCGGGTGTTGAATGGCGAGGACGAAGAAGACTGCAGGAGGTCGCAAGCAGAAGCATGCTACAACTGGGGTGGCCAAGAATAAGGTGAGCCCTGCAGTGAAGTTCACTGACATGAGGGCGAATGCGGGACAGAAGTTGAGCATCGCGGGTGCCAAAATGTCCGAGAAGATGACGCACTTCCGTGCGAATGTCATGCTCAAGCTGTACCGGTTGCAGCACCCGACTCACCCTGTCAAAAGAGTGGCTGCCAAAGAGAGCATCCTGAATATGAAGGCGGCTGCTACAGGTCAGTTTGCAACACCCTCGATGCTGTTGGATCCAGTTTGTGTGCTCGTTCCGTTCCAGGTTGTTAGCTTCCTTTTGAATATGTCTCTGCGCAGGGCGTCGTGGTTTCAAGTTTCTAGACATGATTTGATAGATCTTTCGCTAGGTTTGTTGATGGCTCTCCATCTCCTTTTTAGGACATGTCAGGGATGCAGATTGTTGATTTGTGAGCGCTTTGTGTGATTATGCAGAGAGGAGAAGGCAAAAAGTGGCCAGAGCTATTGACGTTGCCGCTAGAAAGCGTGCGCAAGCACGTGAACGACGCGCTGTTGCTATGGCTCGGCATACATAGAAGTTGAATGTATTTGCTTCATCTGCATAGTGTAACCATTTGTATATAGACAGAGTCTTGTGGGGTGAATTGGAGGTTTCATGAGGTTAGGATTTTCAATAAGCAGAGAAACTCTATCGGGTTTTACTTGTAGAACGAGGATTGTAATATTATCTCAAAGTGCAAATTGTTTTAACGTCTGGAATCTACTTCACGTCGGCCTCCAGAACATGTTGCTGGTCATACCCAGTCTCAGTTTTTGGCTACTCTCCAAGTTGAACTACTAAACAAGAAATTCTGCATGAGTTGTATTTATCAGGCCGTCTGCAAATTAGCTAATATCTACAATGACGTTTTAGTCCAGAAGAGTTGTCACAAGCTGCTAGACACATATGAGCAGTAACACATGAATCAATAACCCCCCTCGTTGGTTTATGCCCGCCGATGTCGATAATCTGTCTTTTACCATCAGTTCCAAAACCAGTACCAATCAGTACCTTTTCCGTCGGCGTGTCTTTTTTCGAGTCATGATCCTGAATTCCCTCCCTCGTCCGTCTGACGCGTTGCGAGGTCTCTCTAACAAGTGCATCAATTTCATGTCCAATCTCCTTGGAGACAACTTCCTCTTTTTTGCCACCATTCCTTCCAGACCTGCTAGCGAGATAAGTTGGTCCGTACTGGACCTAAAAGAAGCTGGCCCCTGTGAAGCAACTTCTATGGGGGTCTTCCATTCTGATGGACCTCCTGCCTCCTCCGAAATTTTGGATTGCTTACTCTTCTCTAGGCTTGTATCAGGCTTGCCAGTGAACTCTGAAGATCTTACTTCTGCTTCTGTCGCTAATTCAGTATGATTGGGCTCTTCTTGGGAATTTTTTGGTGAGGTGGGACTCATGCGATTCTTGTACTCCCGAACTCGTCTTTTAATCTCTTTGTCAAGATCTTCGCAATCGCGCATACGGTGTCCATGCTGTCTGCACCAGTTGCATGGCGGTAAGCAGTACTGTATTCGGGAACTAGAGCGAGGATCCAATTTCCTTGATGTTATTTTCCTGGCTGGTATAATGTTCTTCTTTTCTTTCTTAAGTATTGTTATCGGCTGCAATTCTCCGCTCTGCACCTCAACCAGCTGCTGTGAGATCTGTTTCAAAGAGTGGAGCAGTTGCTGGCTGTCGACATTTTGGACCGCTGCGTCAAAGTTTTCAGAAAGTGAGTTGATCGTTTCCTCAAATCCATGCAATCTGCGTTCAATCGCTTCTCCAATGCCCACAAGCTGTTGAAATATATCTTGGACGACACGGTAACTCTCTTCCACCAGCGGTCCCTCCATCCGGATATCTGCCAGCTTGTTCTTGAGCAGCAGCAACCTTGCTTCGTTTTTTGATTGGTACAATGCTCTGAGACACTCCCAGAATGTCTTTGATCCGTCGATACCTGCAACAGAATGCAGCATTTCATGCTTCACTAGAAGCCTTCATACTCCAACCATTCGAAGCAAAAGATAGAAAGAAAAATAAAAAAAGGAAAAGCAGACCTACTTAAGTTGTTCGTAGTCAGAAAGTTGCACCAGATAAAGCACCTAATTCGTAACCTACCGAGAAATTGGGCTGTAACCTAATATGCAACACTCTAGGATCCGTGAATAATGATTTCGGCATTGAAATTTCTTTAAGGAGCTTCCCGCGGAAACCTCACAACCAACTCAGTGCTACGAACTGTAAGAATCTTTCAACTAGTCTTGGGTCCCTGAGTGGCAATTGATGTCACACCATTACCGGGTGTTCCACTGGAGTAATTTATTCCGAAAAGACACCGGCTCACCGCCAGCGGTTGCTCGATGGAGTTCCGTGCCGATCTCGGAAGGGAGCTCGTATCTTTCATGGGTCTCTTGCTCTTCACTGACCGAATAGCAGCATGCTTACTACGAACTGAACAAATTTTGATCCATTTCTTGATCTTTCGGAGCTCGCAGAATCCATGGTTGGTCGGAGAACGTACAGCTACACGGGTGTCATTGGAGCAGAGATCCCTCGGTAGAACTCGTGGAGAAACCTCCTTAGCATCCTTAGAAATTATCAGTGCGTTTCCAGTAACTTCTCCAGACTCTATACTCGGAGTCTCAGTTAATTCTAGAATTCCTGTGTTTTCAACACCTTCTGCAGCGACTTCTGAACTTAGTTCCGGCACAGTGAGACCACTGTCAAGATTTAGACGCTTGGTCTTAGGAGGGGATGACTCCCGACTCGCAAGCAGCCTCTTCGTTTGGCGAATGTATATTTGACGAGGATCTTCGCCTTTTCCAGAACGAACCCATCTGCACAAAAATATTGGCATTTTCTTCAGCGGTAGAGTAAAATATGTTTGATACTTGAGCAATCTTGAGCATAACATTTCCTTCAGATTCAAACATTACTCTTTATCAGACTTACATTTCCCAGAGTCGTTTTGCCTTAGCGGCAAAAAAGTTTATTTCTTGAACACACTAAGCTTCCCAGGCAACCACATAATTCATGATCAGTTACTAAATTTTTCTACTAATTGAGCAACAGCCCGCAATCACGCGTTAACATTAACAGTATACAAAAGCAAAATAGATTTTCTATCATGTTTAGTTTTCTTGTATATCCTCATAGATTATCACACAATAGAACTCTAATATTACCTCTGACCACGGCTGAACCTCTAGGTCGAGTTCAAGGTATCGCCAGCAGACGAAGTTTTTAGATTTTAAATTATGCTCGACCTGCCAGTCACATTTCCTTATTCAAAAAAGGTGAATCAGATAAGAGAGGAGTTAGTCAAACAAAGGGGCTCCCTGGTCCGATCTGGATGAAAACAAACTTGGCACCTGCCATTTACAAACATGTGGAACAAGACTTAAAGAACCAAGAGATTCTTTGCTAGTAGTCAATTGTCCTTAATTCTCCAGTAAAATCAACTCAAAAATGGGGAGAACTACACACCGGAAGGCCAAGTCGAATCTTCTCCACCACATGGCCCTGCTCCTCGTACGCGGTTTTGTAGTTGTTAACAACACCGGCCATGCTGGAGCGATTGAACAATCATTTGAAATCAGGCACGCTAAAAAGATTTGTAACTCTTTAGTCTCTTTGATTTGATATGTGACTGTGTTTCAGAGCTTAGAATTCTCATGAATTTCGGATTACCCGTGTAGCAATCGAAGCTTTTGAAAACTAGAGTTGATCATCTGTGCATTCACCTGTTGAATTCCAGGTCTATACTCCCGAATTCAGGCCAGCGGCTTATACCAAATGCACCGTATTTGCTAAAATATTGCACCAGCAACACTATGTGTTGATATACCTGCTCCAGGTCCAATATGTTTGAATTAACTTAACTGTACCATTCTTCGATGGATTTGAGCTCATAGAGCACAATCAGATGGTCACAACCACAAGCTCACGAGTATCGTAAATTTTGGAATTCCCTACCCAGCTGCATCTGACAATTTGATGTCTATTCTGTTCTAATAAGCATTTGACGAAGGACTAGGCACCCTGGTGGATACCTCTCATTCTATGATCGAGTGGAATCATGCAGTCTTTCAATTACGGCTGCATAACCCATACTCAACTGAGAGAGACTACCTGACCATCCAACACGGTCTGGAAGCTCAAGGGAAAACGCTCCACATCGGGCAGGCCAGCCTACAACAGAGAAGTTTCATGGAAGACGTCATAACCATATATCAGGCATTTGAGGCAGTTATTTAATAGACATTGAAATAACAAGACACAAAAGACAATGGTGCGAGTCACTTAGAGGGATATTGTGCTCTCATGTCTCAAGGAAAAGAAGCGTACCGTCAGGAAAAGTGCAACAAATACAGCTTCCACGCACTTGATGGGCTGTGGTGCATTGACAATCTGCTTCCCAAAAGGTTAGTTTTGGGAAAACGTTGTATTCGAACCAGACTAAAGGTTCTTGAATAAACGTAGACATGTCACGAGAAAGAACAGGTTGAGGCAGTTTTTCAGGAAGCTCCTCATACTGCTTCATGTCGATGCAGAAAACGGGAAAAGAAATCTAAATATCCGTGAAATTGAGTGGTCTAAGCAGCATAATGATCTAATTAACATACAGTTTCCAAGGCTAGAGTTCAGTGATAGGTACCGTTTTCGCTGTCTCCGTTATCTGTAGAAGAGGTCGTTGCTTCTGTGAATTAAAGTTCGTTTGAAGCTTGAGCCAGTATTCGAAAGACGCAAGGTACTGCGCAAAATTTGCAGCATCAGCCGATCGCAACGGCATGCAAGCTTCAAGGTCATGAGCTTCGCCAAAATGTTTCATTCCTTGGATAAATAGGCATCAAGGTTTATTTTTGCAAGGATATGGCGCATCGGAAAATCAAAGTGGCCAAAAGATAGATTGATCACCTGCTTCACAGCCTTCAGACGTGGTTTCGTCTTAAGCCTATTGAATATTACAGGCAATCTTGGTCGAGTGGATGGTGGTTTGGCCACTGAAACTTGGGCTTCTGGCTCCTCCGATGCTGTCACTGTTTCATGTATGCCCACTTCATCTACAAGGAGAGGAAACGCCTCCTTCAACATTGTGCAATGCAAACGAAGCTCTCGGCTTACAAGGTAATGGTAGTCAATGCAGGGGTTTTGCACCAATCATCATCCACTTCGGAATACCAACAAAACATCGCAGATTACTCAATGACGACATGAATACGAACACTCAACCCCCTACCAGCTTGAAATCGTGCATGAAACCTCGACGTAGCACTGCACAGATTATGCCATCCATGTAAACCCTAAACAGTGAAGGAATCAACGGATTCACACGGCTCCCTACCATCTCAAGAATCACCACCTCGGTAGCAAAGCAAATGCATGGATCTGACAAAGGGTGAATCTGACTTCTCCTTCATCGACCTATGTGTAGACTAGGTCCCTGCCAAGTTTTTTATGCTAAAGAAGGAAGCAATATACCCCCCTGCCTCTTCATAACTTCATTCAAGAGACTCATACACACTACACGGGTGTAACAAGTTCAAAGTTAGTGACCTAACTACCCCGCTTGTGCAAAATCATGCCATGTCTACTTCCCTCAACAGAAGTCTTGTTCCTCCTTGTTATCGTCAGGAGTTGTACGCTTAACCACGCTTCGACGTTGTGATACGAATAGGGAGAACAAAAGGGGCGTTACCACCCGCGTCGGAATTTCACATTGACATTTAACAATCTCATTAAACAAGACAAATTCCATTGAAGGCAGAGCAAGCATTCTGGATGCAGGAGAATTGCGAATTGACGATGAGTCGCCGAAAAATGTTTGCACTAAGTGCGGCAATTTGGAAATCCTCTCATGACTCCGAAGAGCGAGAGAAACACTACCGGCCAAGTGGAGCTTATCACACCATGCTAGTTGCATTGCAAGTAGCTGATTTCAAAGCAGAACGGAAGCAATGCAACTAGTTTACTACATCTTGCAATTAGCTATCCAATGTTTCATTTTAAAAAATAACCACAAAATCATTAAAGAACTCGTACAACGTGGTACTGTAACATATGCAATCCAAAAGAGGTCATGTGTTTCTTTCTATATTTTAAAATTTCACCACTATTTTTTGTATCTAAAACCTTGATCTTGCATTCACATTGTATTTTTGTAAGTGCCTTAAACTCCTTAAAATACTCTTTTTTAGCTTTGAAGGTGAAGATCTAGAATAATAAAAATCTTACAATCAAATTGATCACTCCTTTAATTTAATTTGCAACAATATTATACAAAAAAAAAAACAAAAACAAAAACAAACATTCAAGATTAATAAATAGAATTTTAAAAGTAACAAAGGTAATTTAAAATCTTTCTATCAATTCATAAATAAAGGAGTAAAGACATCTACAAAGCAATGTTAGAAAACTAAAGATCAAAATTAGTATCTATATATGTTAATAAAAAAATATTAGCTCCTATAAATCCTAATATTAGCAAAAATTAAAGAAGATATATTTCATACAAGTGTAACAACAATAATATGAATTCAAGTTACTTGAATTTACAACAAAGTATTTGTGGATCCATAGTTTATTGAAAAATTATAATAAGAAGGATTCAAGAAGTAAGATTCATTAAATTTGCACATAAGAGAAGTGCAAAGATAAATGCTTTTTACTTTTCCAACTTATTACTCATAGGTATTAAATACTTCATAAGATTTCTTTCAATTTTTCCTCTTGTGATTTCATCTATTACATTTATCATTTGGCATAGGATCCTACCTACAATAATATGATTCTATCATATCACAATAAGATCCTCTACTATTATACTAAGATCTTATTCTATACTTTAAATCTATCTACTTTATTTTTTTTAATCTTTGTCTTTTATCACAAGCAAGTTACTATAGTAAAGGCTATTTTCTTCTAATTACTTCAATACATTGCACATTATGATTTGAAGCCTGACAATATTTTACTAAATGTTGTTGAAAAGAAAATCATGAATAAGACTATTAGACATGTTATTGTAAAAGTGATTGATTTTGAAATATCTAAGAATGAAGTTAGTAGAAATCCAAAATCAACAAAAATTAATTATTATATGGTAGTATACCTTACATGGATTATAAGATAATAAAAAATAAACTATTAAATAATAAAAATAGATAGAATAAGTAAGTCAATAATAACAAAGCGACATTGAATTATGTGAAGTACATATATAATGCCTCATGCTTTCTTAAGTGTGTTCAAAGTAGTGGTGATTATTACAAAATATCTTACCACATTTTAGAATAATTTAAAATTCAAATAAAGTCAAAGAACTTAAAAGAAGCTTAAAAAATGTTGAAATCATTCTTATCCAAGAATAAAGTAATATTTATCTTTGATAATATGAAGAACCAAAAGAAAATCAAACAATTATATATATATAGATGATTTTTTTTTTTATATAAGTGGTAATAAAATTATTATTACAACACAAGATTGAAAAATTATAGAATATTATATTCTTAAAATATGTAAAGTAGATTTTATAAAATAAAGCAACTTTGACTTACATTTTAGGATTTTGACTTTTTTATAGAATTTTTTTAATACCTTCTATAAAGCTTCGAGGAAGCTTTTCTAGAAGGTATTATGAAACTAATTTACTTTTATTTACTTTTACTTACTTCTAAGTAATCACATATGTATTTATTAGAATGAATATGTATATCCGTGACATTACCCTCCTTTCTAAGGACAAGTTCCACAAGGAGTAATTATCATGTATTAATGAAATCCAAGATGCGGCAAATTGTATTTGTCACATACTCTGATCTTTGTTTTCTTCAAAGATAGTTGATAGGTCCTCTCAGCCATCGATAGTGTTCTATACCAGGGCAAGAAGACCACCTTATTGTTTAATTGTTGTTGAGGCTTTTGTAACTTCTTTCAAATAAAACATTTAAAATATCTTTTGAAATTATTTTCATCTCTAATAAGATTACCAAACATCGAGAGTCTCTTCTAAAGTTGTGATATCAAACACATTATATCTTGCCATCTATTTGAAAAAAGACATGTCATTCATAAGGATTTTCATCTTAATTATGTCATCTTAAAGGTTATGACAATCACAATGTCTTGTGTGATAAGTTAGCAAGTGAAAGCTTTTGAGTTGAATCTATTGATTGTTAGTTTTTCATCTCTCTAGCATCAAAAATATATAGAAATTACAAAGAATGATAGAAGGTAGAATGTTATTTTCTTTAGATCTTATTTCTTTTATAGCAAAGATTTGATATTCTTTATCTTAGTTTGGATAGATGTTATTAATGAAAAGCCTCAATTCTCTTTCTTGCATTTACAAGATTCATTTTTGGCTCCCTTGTGCATTCATTAATATCATATCCGCACTAATAAACAAGATATTCCAATATGTTTTTGGTGCCACCTTGAATTTAAGTCTTCTTCCACCTCAAATTCTTCATTATTATCCACTTCTACAGGAAGAAGTGGTATTTGTCTTTTGTTGAAGATATACACTATCTTATATGGCTCAAAACGAGATATGTGAAATATGGGATAGATCTTCATAGACTTTGGTAGATGTAATTGATAAGCAACAAGATTGACTTATTAACAAATAGGAAAAGATCCAAGCCTATAATTATCCAATTTGTTACAAGGATGAGTAATCTTGATATTGCGACAAAGTAACCATACCTTATCACCTACATTGAATTGCGGTTGTTCGTTGTGATAGGCATCTATATTAATCTTTGTTGTTCTTGAGCTTTCTTTAATTGTACCTTTATTGTTGCATGTAGCTTTCACAAACAATTTGCCAAATCTTTTGCTATAGGATTATCAACTTTTAAAAAGTTAAAAGTATCAAATCATGGATAATAACCATAATTAGCAAAGAAAGGTGTTTATAGAATAGAAGAGTGTATCAAATTATTGTATGAAAACTTTGCCAATAGTAAAAGAGTTGTTTAATCATCTTAATGATAATTGATGGTATACCTAAAGTACTGCTCCAAAATTTGATTCACCCATTTCGTTTGCCCATCAATTTGAGAATAAAAAGCCAAAGAGAGCTTTATATCTATTTTTAAAATCTTAAAAAAGATTTTCTAAAATCTTAGTATAAATTGAGTCCTCCTATCTAATATAATATCTTTAAAAAATTTGTAATAGCAATAGATGTTAAAAAAAAACTTAGCCATTTTTTCACCTATGATAATTTTTGTACATAGTACAAAATATGACATCTTGATAAAATAATCAACTACCATGAATATAAAATCATACAAACCTGAAAGTGGAAGATTTGTGATAAAATCCATAGAAATAAAAGACCATGGTTGTTCTAGAATACGTAATGGCAAAAGAAGTCTATAAGGTCCATGACGAGGAGTTTTGAATCTTGAACAAATATCACATGATTGTACAAAGTCTTTGGCTGCTTTTTACATTTGAGGCCACCAAAATTTTTTTGATATTAGCTTTGAAGTCTTATTGTATCCAAAATATCTAACTGTGAGAAAGGCGTCAACAGTTTGAAGAATATGTAATTGTATCCCATCTTTTGGAATGTATAATTGTCTCTCAAAATAAAGTAGATTATTTTTGAATTTGAATTTAGAAGTATCATGAGTCTTAAAAGAATTATTCTTGATATCATGGATAAGAGGATCAAAGGACATACTTGATTGAATTTACTCGATAAAGGTTGAATCAACAATCAATGTTGATTTTATTGCTCAAAGATAAAAATGCTCATGCTTCAAGAGAATTATTTTTTTTTGATTAAAAGATGAATCTTCTTCTTTTAGTGCAAGATAAAAACGTCTAAAAAAGGTATTTGATATATATATATATATATTTTTTTTATCAATAAGTAATTTTGAAATCAAATCTTGATAAAGGCATGCTCCAACAAGTTTGATGACAATTCAAAACACGAGCCAACTTGAAATATTTGAGGTTCTTCTGATTTGTATATACGATGACTACATTCAAGGTGCCTTCTAAAAAATGATGCCATTCTTGAAATGAATCCATGATTGTAAAAAGCTCTTTGTTGTAGATCTCATAATTAATCTTGATTGTTGAAATTTTTCCGGAATAAAAAGCTACTAGATGCAATTTATCATCTGCTTCCATTTGTGATAATACTCTACCTAAGGCAAATTCTGATGCATTTGTTTCTATAAAAAAATACCTAAAAAATGTCAACATGATACAAGATTGGTACAAAAATAAATTCCTTTTTTAAAGTATCAAACGATGCTTTGGCTTCTTTATTCCACTTAAGTTTGTTTTTACAAGTCAAACATATAAGTAGAGTTGCAACTTGAAAAAAATTCTTGATGAAGATCCAATAGTAATTGTCAAAGCCCAAAAAAAATTGTACATTTCTTACTATTCTTGGAGCCTTTCAATTTATAATAGTCTATACCTTCTTTGGATCTATCATTAGTTCTTTGTTGGAAATAATGTATCCTAAAAAGTCAACTTGAGTAGTATAGAATACACACTTTTTTAATTTGGCACATAATATTGTATCTTTAAGTTTTTGTAATATACAACAAATATAAACTTCATGTTCTTTTATATTTATAGAGTAGATTAAGATGTTTTCAAAATAAAAAAATGACAAAATCATTAAGAAACTTACAAAAACATCATTCATTAGATGTTGAAAAAGTAGCTAGTATAATTGTGAGTCCAAAAGGCATGACATTATATTCAAAATGTCCATACTTGGTTCGCAACGTAGTTTTCCATTCACCTCTTTTTTTGATGCGTACCAAATTATATACTCCTTCTAGATCTATTTTTGTATAAATCTTTACTTAATCTAGTTGATCAAGAATGCTTAAAACCAAAGGTAGATGATACCTATTTTTAATAGTGATCTAGTTGAATCCTCAATAGTCCAAAAACATCCATAGAAATTCATCTTTTTTCTTCATAAATAAAATAAGAGCTTTGGCTTGAGATTTAGAATGACAAATGAAAATTTTGGCCAAGTTCTCATCAATATACTCATTCAAAGCAAGCATCTCATTTTGTGATAGGCTATAGATTGGTCTAAATGGTGGTTGAGCTCCTTCGTAAAGATCGATGGAACAATTATAAAGATAATGCTTTGAAAGAATATCTATATTCTTATTTTTAAAAATATCTTAGAAATATTGATAGTAGCTAGAAATATTACTTGATGCCTTCTCACTATTAAAAATAGGCATGGCATATATAGCAAACGATAACTCTTTTTTTGCAATATGCATAAAAGCTCTTGCACCTATTAGTAAGGATTTGGATGTATTAAACTTATATATTTCTACTTGATTAACAAGATTTTAGATTAAATTATCAAAAAAATTAAGATTATAAAAAATCAAATCTATTTGAAGATTGTACTTTTCTAATCAAGATAATTCTAAAATAATCGGATTGGATGGAGATCTTATTATATTAAATATTACTATGCTATTATGATCTTTAATTGCTACATCCAAAGAAACAGTCTCATGCGTAATATCTCTAGAAGATAGCAAATGACCATCTATGACTTCTAAATATATAATTTTAATTTTTTTGATTAACAATAACTCTTTTTTTTTGACAAAATCTTCATCTATAAAATAAGTTGAGGTTGTTGAATCTAACAAAGCTAAAACTTTGTGATTTTTTGATCCTAAATAAATTTCTATTGTAAAATAAGATGAAGGGTGTGAAAAAAGAATAGAACCTTTACTAGGATTTACGTAAGATTTGAGCCACATGGTCTCTATTATAGTTGGAGAAATTTATTTTTTGACACATCATCCTCTTTGACAACCATGCTTCTCATTTTGTGGTTATATTGTTTTTTTGGACAATGTTGAGTACTGTATTTAGTTTCTTCACAATATAAGCATAAGTCCTCTTGACGTCATCAAGTCTTTTCCTGCTCTATGAGGGATTTAAAATATACCATATCAATTTGCATTAATTTTGGCCTTGATGAATGATTTTTTGAAAACTTACAACTTGCCGTTATTATTTGATTTGTTCTTCTTCAGCCAAATCTTTGTTCTTGATGTCTTTTAAATAATCAATCATTGTATATAATGGCTTGAGCAATAAATTATTCTAAAGATTCTAACTTTGGCATTGTTAGTATCAAATCTTTGATATTATTCTTCAATCCATATCAAAATTGATTGATAAGAGCTTTGTCAATCCAGTCCATGTTGTAAGTGAGGTTTTGGAATTTAATAGTATATATGGTGGATGATTACAAGCCTTGCTATAAAGATAAGCATTTGATCTTTGCTACTCTTTCTTGATCACTTTTTCTGAGTGTGGCCATAAACACTTCTAAGAATGAATTTAAATCATATAGGAATTGTATTAAAGGTGAAAATCAAGAGAAAGCACTTTTTGATAGAAGTGTGCCTATAAATTTGACTTGAATAAATCCATTGGGATAGTGGAAGGGATGCAATCTTAGATAGAGCTTGATTTGTTGTAAAAAATCTCAAAATTTTGTTCTTGTTCCATCAAAATTCTCAGGCATACTAATCCTTATTCCTATCATATTTGTAGAAAAAAAACTCCTTGGATTTGGTTATAAGGTCAATCTTCTTGCTTGCTTCAACTATAAATTTTTTTGACATAGACTTTGAACTTCTTCCATAGGCATAGGAAGAATATCTCCATGATTCACGTTGAAAATATATGAGATTTTTACTCTTAGAATGTTGGTAAGCTCATGAAGATCTATAATAGTTGCAAATTTATTTTCTTAACTATTAAGAATAGTATCTATAATTTTTCCTTCTATAGACAACTCAAAAAAATTCAAGATGTTAAATTAGAAGAAGATATTTCATAACCTTTAATATCAAATGAAATTTTTTATAAAGAAGGATAATCCACTTTCTTTAAGGAAAATATCAATGTTAAAAAATAAGATTTTCTATTTAAAAGTGGATAATTTATAACCTTCAAAATATAATAATAGAAGTAGGATAATCCACCCACTTTTAAAATAAGACAAAAATAATAACTTAGCACTGTTATTAAACTATTAGAGACATAAATCTCAAAGAAAGAAATTCTTCAATACACTCTTTTGTCATTAAAAAGAATTAGAAGTCACTCAAAGATGATATAATATTGAACTAGAATGGCTATTGCCAAAAATAAGAAGACTAGAAAGTCTTGAAATAAGACTAAGGACTAAAAAGAAGGCTTTACTCTTGCCTCCAAATGTACTCTTAACTAAGAGCTACATAGCAATGTCCTATAGGACCTCCAAAATATGTTGACTTTGCAAGACATGTATCTTAACTTATAAAACAAGTTTTCTATATGTATGCTACATAGTTAACTTATTATACAAGCTACCAATACGTGGTTAACTTATTGACCAAATTTCTAACCTATCAATCAATTACAAACATATGTAAAGTCAAATTAACATCTATGAAGCTTCTAAGAAACTTCTTTAGAATTTTTTATGAAATTAATCTATTTTTATCAACTTTTATTTACTTCTATCTAATCATATATATATTTATTAGAATATCTATATATATATATATATACATATATATATATATATTCATGATACTATAGATAAGTTTAAATTTAAAATATAAAATTCATAAATTGTCATATGATAACATGACTATTAGATAAAAGAAAAAAAAAATTATATTATAAAAGAAATTAAATGTAATAATTCAAAAAATTATCTTAAAAGTATAGATAATAGATAAAGAGGTAATAAAAATTAATAAATAATAATGTTGCCTTCTTAAAGAAGAGACTTTATTTACTTTGTAAGAGCATAAGTGATCCAAATTAAAATAAATAAAATAAATAATTAATAAAAGCATTTTAAAGAAGAGATTAAAAATATGTTATAGCAAAAATCACCTCAAAATATGAAGAATTGATATTTAAAGAAGACCAATTGTGAACTAAGGTTGAAATCAGACCTTGAGGTACAAAATTACATTCTTACAACAATTCCAAGGCACTTTGGTTGATCAGAGAGCAAGATTTAAGACCAAACTTGTGAGAGGATTTTTAAAAGTTTATTTTGTGTGAATTAAAGATATATGGAGTTTTTGAAGGCTCTTTAAAATAAGAAATTTATTCAATAGATTTAAATTTTGATAAATAAAAAGAAATTTATAAATTTGAAGATTTTTTGAATATTATAATATACTTATAAGTGAAATTTTTTCAATTTATAATTGTGTTTGCTTTAAATTATTTTAAATTTTTTGATGTTTATTTAATAATTAGATTGGTAGTTATGAGATTTTTGTGGATTATGGTATCAAATAATTGAAATTTAGGATCAATAAGGATTTTTTTGATCTTTCAAAATTTACCAATTTGATTAAAGCACAAATTGGTGAGAGCAATTTAGACTTAGAAATCTACACACCAACCAATTTTTGGAGCATTTTACCATTTCAGCAAAGAAAAAAGGTTGTTGGAAGGTTAACATTCAAGCTAGAAAACGAAAGCAACCAACATCCAAGAGGTTATGGAAGCATTTCATTACAATTTTTGAGTTTGATTCTTTCCAAATTTTGTATTCTTGTTAATTGCTTGTAAATTGAAATATGAGTGAAATTTTAGTTAAGCTCAAAATTTTCATTAATGTTTATTGAGATTTTAAAATAGCTTTGAAAAATGATTATGATTTACTTTAGATTTGTTTAGGATTTGTTTAGGATTTGATTAGGATTTTATTAGAATTTGATTAGGATTTTATTAGAATTTGGTTTAAGATTTGATATAGGATTTAGGATTTTATTAGGATTTCTCTAGGAATTGATTTAGAATTTAGAATTTTATTAGTATTTGGTTTAAAATTTAGAATTTGATTAAGATTTGATATAGGATTTATTTAAAATTTAGTTATAATTTAATTAAGTTTTTGTTAGAATTTATTTAGAATTGCATTAGGATTTGATTAGGGCTAAATCAAGATTTGATCAAGATTTAGTAAAGTTTTATTTAAGATTTATTTATGATTTATATTTTTAATATTTCTTTAATATTTTTTGTTTTTTTAAAAAAAAAATTTTAATAATATTTTTATAAAATTATTGTTATTTTTAAGGATTTTATTTTGTATTTATTTATTATTTTTTTTCTTCTAAGATTTCTTTATTATTTTTTTACATTAATTTATGACTTTTTATGCTTTTCTTATGATTTCTTTTAAATTTCTTTTGGCTTGATTAAAATTTAATTATGGTTATTAAGGATTATTTAGAATTTAATTAAAATTCTATTAGACTTAGTAGGATCTTGTTGTTGTATTTTTTATTTATCTTCCATAGCTAGGTGTTTGGTGCATTTTCAAGTAAGAATTCATGTTATACAACAATGCTAAAAAGATCAAGGTAAAAATCAATAATAAAATTTTATTCTATTATATTTATTATTGCTCATATAAGAAAAAAAACTCTTCTCTCTATCTTGAAGAAAATTTCTAACAAAAAAATTAGCTCACATAGATGCAAATTTTTATAGAATTCTACTTTGCAATATTTAGGTAGTAGAGATGAGCTATTATCAAGAATATTCATTATAAACAACTAAAAGTTTAATACATTCTTTTTTTATTAGAAAATAATAGAAAATTATTCAAAGATAATATAATATTAAATCTAGAATAGCTATTGCCAAAGATAAGAAGACTAGAGGCTCTTAAAACAAAACTAAGAACAAGAAAGGCATTGATAAGAGTGAAAAAGAATTCACTCTTACCTCCATATATACTATCTAATTAGGAGCTAAGTGATGTTGTTCTATAAGATCTAGGACATATATCAAACTTATAAGACATGTATCTAAATTAAAAAACAAGTTTTATACATATACACTACATGGCCAACTTGTATTACAAATTTTCAACATGTGCAACATGCGACTAACTTCTTGAAAAAGTTTCTAACCTACCAATTAATTATAAATATATTTAAATTTAAATCTATATTTATGAAGTTTTTAAGAAGCTACTCCATAATATATTATCAAATCTATCTATATATATTAATTAACTATCACTTCTTATCAAGATAATTATGTATGTCCATAACAAGTATGGAGGGGTGACTATTGAGATAAAGGTACACAACCATGATGTACCTCTCATTCTTTTTGATTATCCTAGTCCATGGATTCTATCTTTTGATAATGTTGCTACCATCAAATATGTAAACAAAAGAAGGGCTACTTTTAGAACAATTTTATTTACCATTTTCTAACAAAATAAATCTTTAGAAGTTGTTATTTGAAATATATACAATGCCAAAAAATTATTGCATGCAATTAATCTCTAAGTTTGTACCCTATTGGAAGCATTGTTAGATAAACCACAAACAAATAATGTTTGTCATGCTTTCAAATGTGATATTTTTGGCCACTTTATACATCTATTTTTTACTTTAAAGAACTTTGTAACACTTATAAAAGATTTTTTTTTTTTTTTTTTATAGTTTTGCTACTAGATTTTACAAATAAAACCAATTGATAATTTTTTTGTGTTTATGTGTATTTTATGTCTTTTTCTTCATACTTATTTGTAAATGGTATCTCAATTGCTTCATCCTATTGTTTCTACTTTAATAGAAAAAAATATAATAAATATGTTAATTTATGTATCCCTCTTATGAAGTCTAGGATTTGAGGTCAAATGTTTTTTTAAGAAAATAAGACTCTATTTAGCTAATTGATGTAATAGTTAATGAACTTTTTTATAGTTGTATATTCACTTTCAACATGTCTTACTTACATATTATTAATTCTACTACCACAACATGTCATTTTTTCTTAGTTTTTTTTTCATACAAGGCAAAACATATATAGATTACTTATGGTCTTTAAAACATATTTGGAATATCTTTAGAGATAGAAAGACACCATGGATGATAGTCACAAACCACTAACTAGAGTCAATAGAAACTTTGATCTTACATTAGACTTGCTTTGTTTATACATAGACAAGAAAGGTGATGTCTTTTGAATATTTTATTACCAATTATATTGAAAAAAATTACTTGGCTATAAAAGAATGAATTATGGTATCAACTAACAACTCAAAGAACATTTACAACAAAATAATCTTATTTGAAGAAAGTCAAGATTGTGTTATATGTCATGGAAATATATGCAAATCAAGCAAAATTTTATTCTTGTATTCCAATTCTTTTCAACACCTTATTATCTAAAAAAAATCTCCTATTATGCCTTACATAAGATTCTTAATGAATTAAAAAAAAAAAAAAAAAAAAAAAAAATCACATAGTAGATGATTATATAATCTTGAATTGTATTGGTTTCTTATAAATAAGTAAAAGATCTTTCATGTTCCTAAAAATTGAAGAGATTGTTGAATGCTACTAAATTTCTTCTTTTCAATCTTTTTTATCAATATTATTGCTTAAAATCAACGTCTTCCTATTAAGAAATATCAAATAATTTAAGCTTAAAAAAGATTTTGTTACAAATTATACCTTGTTATGAAGAACTCTTATAACATAAATAATGGTTTTTGGAGCAATTGGTTCAAATCCTTTTATGAATAGAACAAGGTATAATAAATTTGCATATTACACAAATAAGAAGACATCTTGGCAATATGGCTTATCTTCTCTCTTCAAGCATTTCAAAAGAACTTATTGCATTTGAATTTGTGGAGAAGAGGAAAAGATAGCACTATACAAAATGTAGAGAAATTGGACACAATAAGCACAATTGTCCACAATTTTTTTCAGGAAAGGTATCCACATTATTAAAAAAAACAAGTGACTACATAAAAAAAGAGTCTTTTGTAATAAAAACAAGGTGTTTACAAAATAAAGGAGAGATGTCCTTCTAAAAATTTTTGTATTAAATTATCTTATATAGAATAAATAATCAATTCTTTTCAAAAACAACATAAGACAATATTATTACATATTTTTTCTAACAACATTTGAGATTTAATTTACGATATTTATAAAAAAATACAATAAAACATCATTATATATTGAATAAATAAAAATTTATAATAACATAATATTTCAAATATAGTAAATGACACTAATATAACAATAATTAACAAAGTATTCTTACTATTGTTTTTATATTCAAATATTATTAAATATATTCATGTGCTTTCTTAACCAATAAATTAAAGACTTTCTACACAAATTTTGGTATTTTGAATAATAAATAAAACTAAAATTATATCCACATTTTGTCTAAAATAAAATCTTAAAATTTATCATTAGAACTTATCTTGCTACACATTGTATTTCAAAAAAAAAATCTATTCTAATAAATCACAGCGCATTAAACAAAAAGACATACATTGTATAGCTTTTGAACGAAATTTGTACAAAAATTTATGCAGTATTGCAAGAATCTTTAATCTGGCCAAAAACTCAAATTCTTTAAATAAGATGCTTATCTAAGATTTGTTGTATGTTTAAACACCAATTTGTCTAAACAACCATCCGCTTCACAGTAACACATTTTTTTGTCACGAAATGAACAATATCGATATTAAAACATCAATGTAGAACAAAATTAGAAGTGAAACATAAACAATAAAAAACATGTTCTTCTTCCTACTGCAATGCTAGGTAGCAAGTATATTTCATAACTATGTTATATTCATGACATTAACGTATCCACCCATAGCGCTTAATGAAAATGATCCAATCTAATCAATCAAGGCCGAGCACTACATTCTCTGGTCCTCAACTCTGCTCACAAGTAACCAGCAGGAAATTGAGTTCTTACAAGATATATTCCATCATCTTCCATTTCTACGATGCCAACACTACAAAACCAGCCCACTGCAGAAATATGTTTTATCCAATTTTCATCTACTTATACGAGCTCAGAACTTCTGGATCTCTGAGACTGAAAACCTCTGCAGACATGCAAATATTCAAGCCCAACGCAAGTTGAAAACAATACACATCATCTGTCCACCGTTGTGAACTTACCTGTTAAGCTCAAGACAAAGCATCACCGACTTCCTGAATGAACGTTGCTTTCCTCGAAGCAGTTGATGCACTCCCTTCGATCTGGTTGATCAATCTGTAAAGACTACACCATACACAGACAATGCAAAGGCAATACTAGATTTTATGTGTTTTGATCAGAGAGCTATCTATCCTACAGACACAAATCCACAACGACACGAGTTCCGCACCATGTCAAAAACACAAAAGGTGGCTGATCAATCGTTGATGCGATCCGCCGAAAAACTGGAACCGTGTGGTGAATTCGAAGTTCGAAGATCAGTTAGTTATATTGCCCATACTGTGGCATGTACTGCTGAGCGTAAGGGGCCGGAGCTGCACCCTGTTGTTGTTGAGAATATGGATATGCTCCCCCATAGCTCATAGCAGCAAGAGCTCTCGCCTCATGACCTGGAGCTGCTGCTGGTACACCATATGAGCCTTGTCCATACTGCTCTGCGCCATACATGGGATTGTTGTAGGCTTCATATCCAGCTTGTCCTGGAAAGGCTTCATATGCAGCAAATTGTGTGCCATACTGTGCACCATATTGTGTTTGAGCTCCATATGCCAGCGGTTGGGGTGGCACTGCAACGGGAGCCATCGCTCCAGGAGACATTCCTGGAGGAGGTACTGGCCATGGAGGAGTTGCTGGCGAAGGAGGTGAAGGGGGTGCTGACGAAGCTGAAGGCGAAGGGGATGCTGCAGGTGTTGCAAAAGCCTCAGATTTGTCCTCTTTCTTGCCTTTGTCCGCTTTCTTGCCTTTCTCAGCGTCGCCATAGCTTTCTTCTCCCTCCTCATCGTTTCGTTCCTCTTTCGCTTCCTTCGCACCAGTCTTGTCGTGATTTGCAGCTTCCTCTGCGAGCTTTTTATCTTGAATTGCTTCCAACATAACCTGTTTTTTAGCTTTCTTTGCATCTAACTTGGCTTGCTTCTTCGTTTCCTTGGCCCTTCTGGCATCACCTTCGGGATCGGCCATGCAGCCACCTTTCTTGAACATACTTTGGAAAAGTCCTGTAGCCTTGATACAATGCTTGCAAGTGGACGTAAAAGACCAGCAGAAGCCGCAAGTGGGTTGCAGACATTTCTGACCTATTCTCCACATTACTTTCAAAAGTTTACATGGAAGCATAACCAGAACAGCGAACCACAGTTTTTTGCCGTGCCTTTTTTCCAGCGATTTGTATCCTCTTTCCCAAGCTTTCACGTAACCCTTATGAAACGATTTCAAAGGACTAATAAGCAGTTTTGCAAGAGTCGGATAATTACTCTCATACTCGGCCAGCCGCCTCTGATAACTCAACACATCGTCGATTTGCCCCAGGAAGAAAAGGCAAAGAAGCACTGGTATCGAGACCACAGGATTAGTCAATCAATTGGCGTGAATTGGGCATGGTTCAAGATATTTCACATGAGCCCACCGCTCTATCCAACTAAGGAACAAGAGGAGTCATGTTATACAAACTATCAACAATGAACACATTACGAGCGGATACAATCCCTTATTAGCTTAAGAGCTGCACCAAACAAAATTGTTATACTCGCTGAACAGGGTTTTGGTTATAGTGGTTGCTGCACTCACATCCAACCAAAACGAAAACGAATCCGATGTTCACCATAACAACTTTCCAGCAACTCTTCGTCACGTAACATCCCCAGACGGTATCCTCCGGGCAGTCCCTGCATTACATGAAGCTTCAGCATTCCATACACAGCGATCCCTTCTACCTCACCGTGAGGTGTTTGATCGAGAATTTGGCGACCTTCAAGCATGATAATCTTCTTACATACAGAAAAAAGCCAACATGGGTACATGAGAGAAATGGGGGCACGTACTCGCATTTTACCCCAAACCATTCAGCGATTTTTTTGCTGCTAACCAGGACATGAAACGGATTTCCGAAACGCCAAATTAATCGCCACGACGAAGATGGTGATGGCGCTTCAGCACCTGACCCATCTGGCGCTGCAGGAACTCCTGAGGCTGCAGATTCTGGCGGCGCTGAATGCCTGTTACCCTGACATAATGGCAATGAAACAAAAAAAATTGTTGTCAAAAGTTTGAGTATGGCTTGAATGCAAACTGGACATGAATTCTTCTTGCAACACTTTGAAGCTGACCCACACGGTGTACTTGCTATCTCCGACCTATTTCCCATCACCATAACAGAAAGTGTTTGTAGCCATTTTGACGATGTGGGTACCAGTTCATTACCATGTTTACGAATAACACACACCATGCATACACAACTGTGAACTCACCTCTTGTCGAATTACTACAAACACAAACGGAGAAATGAAAAACGAAAAGCTGCAAATCCCATGAGAATTCGAAGACGCAACAATAGCCCACAAAGCAGGAAGTGTAGCAACTTGCTCACCATTTAGGTCACAATCCTCCTCTAAGGTCCATCATACTCAGCTTCGTTTCTGCCATGGCCATACAATGAATTCACAGTTCCTGCTTGACTTGCTTGCAATTCCAGGCAAACAGAAAAACCAGAAAAACCAGAAAAAACAAACAAGCAAACAAACAAGCAAACAAACAAACAAACAAACAAGCAAACAAACAAACAAACAAACAAACAAACACTACAAGAAAAACAGCAACAGTTAAGGAAGAAAAAAAATTAAAAAATTAAAAATAAAACAAAACTAAGAGTTGTTTTCTATGGGATACAAGGAGCTAATCCCACAGGTGCAACTCTCTCATGTAAATTGATTGAAACCTGTTTATTGACGCTTTTGATTCATTTACTGTAAATAAATGTGACGTAATATGTTAATAGATTTCTTTTTTCTTTTTCTCTTTTGTTGGCGTTGAACCTTGAATGAAAATTGTGAAATGATCGCCAAATGTCTAATATCGAACATATGCTAATAAATGAAATGGCTTAAGGTAAGTCCAATCTTTTCTGTCAATCGATTAAATAAAATGAAGGAACCTTGGAATTGTGAGCACAAATAATATTTTTATTATTATTATTATTAACAATTTTTTTATTTTCTTGATAATAATTTTCAATATTAGCAAAAAAATTAATATTAAAATTTTCAAAGTTTTTTTGCATGAATATAAAATGAGTTTTGTAATATATTTTTCCTATCATTTATTGATGTTGGTTAATTTTTTATTCTCTAAATGTATCAGAATTTGTCGTAATTTATTAGTTATAAAATTCATCACTTGATCAATTTGTAATTCTGAAGCTACAGTGTAGGTTGATATGAAAAATATATTTTAAGAAATTATATGTAATCATTTTTTTTTGTTCAATGTTTGAAAATCCAAGAAAACACCAATATATATATATTATATTTTCTTCTAATATATAACAACAAACATTAATTGATTGTCAAAAATAAAATAAAAGTAAAAAAATTATATTTAAATTTCTCATAAATTTAAATAGTAAATACTAAAATTTAAATTAAAATATGTACAAAAAATCAAGTGTTCAATATATATTTTGTAAAATATAAAGAAAATTTTTAAATTGACCTAAGCATTTACTAAATTAATGTAATGTTTGATATATACTTCAATATATTTTTCTTATGGTTTTTACATACTTATATTCTAATCATATGTTGTAATTTTTAAAATGAATTGTGAGTAGGAAAAAACAGATTTTGTGTATTTAAATTACTCTTTTTATTCTAGTTGATTAAAATAACTTGGTTTTTATCTTAAAAATTAAGATAACATAAAGTAATTAATATTTATATTTATATTTTTGATATTAAAGTTATAGAAATTTGGCAAAGAATAATTTCTTAGATAATTTTTACTTTTTTAAGCTAATCTTTTAGATAAGATTTATTTATTTGATTTTTTCAAAAAAAAACATATTCAAAGAATCAAAGATTTAAATTGGTTCTTTTTAAAACAATCGAAGAACTAAAGATTATCTAAAACTTTATCTAAAGAATAGTAGTAGAAGGAATCTTACTACATCCTAGCAAACACTTTCAATGAACAATATACTTTTGAAGACATTGAAAATTAAACCAGAACCCAATATTTTTAGTTAAAAAATAAAAAGGACCAAATTACACAATCAAATACGTCAGAAGTTGATAATTTCAAAAAGTAATTTTGTACTTTTTTTGCTGAATCAGGATTATTGAACTTCTAAAAGACAGAGATTGGTGGATGTCCATAAGTTGGAGAAAATGGAAAAATCCTCAAATTAACCCAGTCGCATGTTGGAACCAAAAGAAAATCATTGACTGATCCACAAGTCCTTCATCTCATCTTAACAACTCTTTTGTAGTGCTTTGGAATTGTCAACTGAAGTTTTCGACATTCTTCCAACCAGTCAAATGTGAAGAGTGTCATGGCTTTTCTTCAGTATTTCAAATTGTAGAATTCTGTGCTCTTACGAATCTTTGTTCACAAAACAGAGGTTCTGAGCAAAATGGAGTCTGATAACTAATCAAATTAATAGCAGGGCCAACAAGTCCAGTAGCGAGGAGCAGGCAGTTCAAAAGCTCACCTCAATATTCAGGAAAAGGAAAAACCCCAGGTTACATTCAATGCTTGATTATATCCCAATGTCCCAGTGTCGAAATAATTCTACATGTGCACATACAGAGAATGGATAAATTGTCTGATTTACAACAAGGCCATCGATGGAGAAGCGCAACAAGAACTTCATGAGGCCACAGTAAACAGAACCTATGGCATCAACAAGTTCCAAGTTTCATAAACCATCGAGAACATGTCGAGCTTTATTTGACAAAAAAGTGAAGCCAACTTATTGACGGTGCAGGTCCAATCAAACTGTCTCAATACATGTATAGAAGGATTGATTTGGTCTATTCCATGAAAGAATTTACACTTTGATGTGAATACTTAAAGTTGAGGTTTTAGGGCGACGGAACTAAGCAACTAGGACGAATGAACTAAAGAGAGGATAGAGGTTTCAATCACTACAAGGTGCTGTTCAAGTACAGAAATGTTCCTACAATCCCAAGGATACCAACAGCGATACCAATGGGAAGCGCTTGTCTGCACATGGAAAACCAACATAGACTTTGTCAAGAACCAGGAATACAGAAATTTACAAAATCTTCGAATAGTACAAAAACGAATTGGAACAAATTTTCAACTTATCACACGCTCGAATATCTACTTACAATGCCTAATATTAACGCAGGCGTGATCTTCCATAATATGGGGCTTTCACAGGAGTGACGATAGTGCGACACCAGAAGAAATTGACGACAAGAGAACTAAAATAATTTCGTTGCAGCAACCACTCGTTTAGACTCTTGAGATAACAGAACAAATAACTGACCCGAATGCTGCATTTGTCTTCTTCAATTCCTCCTTGCGGGCCTTCCGAACAGCCAAGTCGTTGGCGTTCCTAGCCACTGGTGCATCGTAGACCTTGAACCTTCTCTTCGGTGCAAGACAGACTTCCCCAACAAATCATGTTAGTCTATGGCAAATCTTGTTAATCTAGTCTCTGTAAGTTGAAACATCTATCTGACAATATAATGACGAAATAGTTACAATAGATAACTCACAATTTTATATTCAAATCTACCCTGGGAAGAGTATCTAGTGAATTGTATGTTGTAGGAAATACTCTTCCGACAGGGAGACAGCCAGTTAATTATCCAGACACCTCTTCGACATTAAGAGTGGCAGCAAAATCGATTTCTAAAAATAACGAACAACAACACATCAATCTAGATTCTGACGTAATGTCGTCGCATCACAAACTTGTAAAAAGGAACATGCAACAATCGTCCACCAATGAAAGCAAGGCTTGAGGATGTTTTAGACAGCGAACATGCAATCTGTACAGGGAGGAGGTGCTGCGAGGGTAGGCAAGTTACCGGGGCAAGAATAGTCGGTAGGTAGCGATGTAAATGGCTGCTTATCATTGTAAATGTACCTGTTGCAAAACCACAATTCAGCAAAGAGCACATGAATACGAGCATGACAACCCTCTAACTGATTAGTATGATGATACAGAGCTAGTATAATAATTTCTGATTAGGATTTGCCTCCAGTGTTTGTTGACGCAAGTGCAACACTATTAGATGGCATCCTGAAGGCCGTCAAGAGCCTAGTCACAATTCTGCTACTGTAAAGGGAGAAACAATCAATTTCCTCATACGTCGAGGGGATCATAGAATACAAAATGGCTCTTTCCAAAACAACGCTGCTCGTCACAATAGGGGAGGCACTTATCGATTGAATAACAGAATTATTTAGACCTCAGTACAGTCGATACAGAACAAATTATGGCAAGCCATAAGAGGATTACAAGAAACAGTAAATGAGCAATTCCATGTGGATACGAGATGCCTCGCTTCCACAACATAAAGATTGTTCTCAGCACTGTGCTACCCACCATGGAAATGATGACAGAATTTCTTAAACTAACACGGGAGAAGCTCGCCGCACTCTATCTTTGCATCCCCCCCCCCTCCACTAAACACATTCGTCCTGTCATCGATTAATAGGATTCGTACTCCCAATGCCTAACCCAGTTCACCAATCTTTTAAAGGGACAAGGTCGAAGAGCCAAACAACAAGGTACCAATCTAATGTTCATGCACAAGGCAGCGACGACATACCCGCAGTCCTGGCAGATGTAGGCAGTCTTAGCTGCAGCGCGCATGGTAATCCTCGGAGGCGCAGACCCAAGGCCCTCAGGTATGATCACGGCAGCCGAGAACGCCCTGCCTCCATTGTTGAAGGAGCTCTTGAGCGCCATCCGGTCGATGGGTGCGCAGAGACCCCTCACGTCGCCCAATGCACCCATCTTCTGTCCATGCTTCGCCAAGATTCCAACCACATCTTGCACCGCCAACCCAGCAGCTGCCATTGCGTCCAATCACCCACTTCCTTCAACAAGCGCAAGGCAAATCCGCAAACGACGCACTCTACAGCAGCAGCAGCAGCAACTCACGTAGCGGGATTGCGATTGTGTCACCAATTTGCTAGCCCAGGAATTATGCAAGGGCGTGTGAAGAGGATGACGAGATGAGGATCGAAGACAGGTGGTGGGCACGGGCTCTGGGCTGACGACGATGACGGGGCAGGGTGAAGTCCGCGACGGACGCGAGTTAAAGTGCGGGGTTCCACCTCATAATCGCTTGACCCATAATCCTGCACTTTTCAGAGACCCTTCTCAATGCGTTTTTTACAGCTCCACCGTCGCACTGTAAACAGACGTCGCTAGAATTTTGCTGGGTGACTCTTGTTTTCGGGGTGTGGGTTTTATTCATTTCGACAAAATTCCCTCACGACGGTTTGCTACATCGACGGCACCTCGCGAACTTCTTATCCACAACTCACGGCTGCAGAGCTCTCTCTCGTTCTGGGGCGAGAATCGAATCGAATCGAATCGTATCTCACCACGAAGCCTCCGGAAATCGTCTCCTGGGTATCACTAAAATTGTATTTCAGGTGCGACATGGTTTGCTCTTAAACTATATCTCTAGAGATCATTTGGTGCGCCCAGTTTTTGCGCTTGCAAAAGTGAATTGAGTATAAAAATTGTTTCAAATCAGTGCAAGAATGATGCTGGTCCCCCTTCATGTTAAGGAAATGAAAAGAATGTGTCCTCAATTGGGATTCCGTATGGATAACAAAACATCATCATGTACACGAGTCTTCGTGTGCTGCTCTTAAGAATTTCTATCAATTCTTCAATCGCTACGAAAGCTCTGGCCTACTTCAACATGCCGAAAGCAAATGTAAACGGGAGAGTGGGCTATCAAAAAGCTCGCAAAAAAGAGCTAGACCATGCCGTGGTCGACAAGCTCCTGCAGACCTTTGTTTAACCTAGCGGCGGCAATGTGACATTTCTCCTGCGTCAATCCACCGTAAGAGATGCGAATGAAGCCAGCGCCCCCGCTGGCGCTTCCTGGGATCACACTCACACCGTGTCTCTTCACGAGCCATCTGACAACTGCGACGTCGTCAGCAACTTCGTTTGTCGCCTTGTCCTTGGGCAGCTGGGCCCAGAGGTAGATGGCGCCCTCCCCACCTTTCACAGCGCCCTGTCCCAGAGGTGAGAGTGCCTCCAGCAGGACTTCTCGATTCTTCCCTAATCTCTGCACCCTCTCCAGCACCCACTCGGGCCCCACTTGCAGCGCTGCGAGCGCCAATTTTTGGCCAATTATGGATGCGCAAATGGGGATGTTGTCCTGCACTTTCAGCAACTGCGCTCCCATTCCTACAACCCCAGCCGGATATGCGATCTGCAACATCAACAAGACAGCCCACAGCCACTTGTTACAAAGTATTCGGAAACTGGTGATGCTACCATAAAATGCACTGAAAGAAACGAGGCACGGAAAATCAAGCATGTTGAGGAATTTGGAAGAGTTCTTACATAGCCAACTCTCCATCCCATCATGCCATGTGCTTTAGAGAATGAAAATATGTTGATTATGTGATCGCCTTCGATACATGCGTGTTTACAATCATCGTACATGAAATATCTGTTCCCATGTGCAATCACCTCAGAATCAAGACTGGTACCTTAACTTTAGTAAAAATAAATCAGTGCTTAATGCAATCTAGAGTGAATACGCTGGATGTGCCATGAAGTTCTTAAAATACACTAGGCACTTGAAGGAAGCTGCTAAAGATTCAGAAATGTTGTGTGTCATCAAGGTCTTACTCATATGTATTGTCGACGATGAGCCAAGACCCAGCTTCTCGGCACATCTCTGATATCCTCTGCATTTAACCAGAAGAACGTCAGTCAATAATTCAGAGACAAAACGAGAGACTTGTTCAGATTGACTAAGCAGGAGACAATTCAGGAGATGTAACCAACATGTCGAGTAAGCTTTACAACCTCTAAACTGGAGGTGATTAGTACCTTTAAGAGTGGTTCAGGAACGTATGTTCCAGAGGGGTTGCCAGGATTGACGATAGACACCACCTTAGGTATTTTCTTTGGATCCTTATTTTGTAGTAATTTCTCCAACCAATCTACAACAATGAGCACATACTAATCACATGAAAGTTGCGTTCAGACAACAGTACTACGAAGGTGTGAGAATTTCATAGTTGCGAAGACGATAAGTTCATTTTGATCTGGGACAATCCCAAGAGTAAGTAGTTCGAAGACATAACCAACCTGCATCTGGGTGCAAGTCAGAATCACTCGGACCCAATACAATGTCAGTTACACCTGTCATTTGATAGGCCATGAAGGCATTGAAATAATAGGGCACAAACAAGACCACTCTGTCTCCTGGATCGCACAGTGTGAGGACCACGTTCACGTAGGCCTGGAACAAACCCAAATTCACAATTGGTGAACTTGTAACGATACAGAAATTCGGACAATAACCAAAATGGAAAGAAATCACGTCCTACAAATGCTCAAATTACTGCAAAATAGAGAGATAAAAGTACGAGACAAAGCATAGAAAGTTTCAAATTCACTACAAAATCTACACCAACCCTATCGAGTATCGAACATCAAACCAACAATATTAATATGAAGAGCATCAACAGTCAGACGTCACATGTTCATTACGCCAAAGAACGCCAGAGAGCACAACGAACTCAGAAGACGATGCGACATATTCTACAATAATTGAGCTACTCAGATGTTACATTAAACCTTGATTTAGGGTGGCTAGACAAGAAATATTTCCACGCAAAGGAAGCAGAAGTTTACAGGACATACTAACCTGGTTAGCACCTGCAGTAACCATAACAGAGGAGCTGTAGAGCTTATTCTCCCGCTTTAGCTGTAGTCCACATAAATATAAATCCGGTCAGAGGGATTGAACTTCAAAAAAATCAGGTATAGTGCTGACTAAGAAACGTGTTCAATCAGTTAATGCTATGCACATCACTCTACACTTCACCGTCTCTAAAGAATAGTATCGAAAAAAGTATTTAAGTAGAAATTGGACAATGCCTTCTCTAAAAGAGCCTCTCGAAGTTCTGGTAGGCCCTCGTCTGCACCATATTGGCTTGTTGAGGGCTCGTCGACAATAATTTTTATCTTCGACAACGCTTCTTCAGGCGGCTGCCAATGCACTACACCCTGCCTTCCCTCTTCCCAGGTTAGCAATTTACGTGTGGGAATGGTTCACCATAACTCAAGAAAAATAGGGGTATGCCTGAAGAATATCATTTGTAAGCTTCATTGAAGAAAAAGTAATACGTCAATCAACATAAGAGGCTGGAATAGGCGCTGCCGCCAAGTTACAGTCATCATCAATAAGGTTATCTCACAATCAGCATTGAACAGCTCTTTGGACGACTCCACATTATTTGGGTATTTAAATCATTTCTTTTCAGCAGCCGTCTCAATCTCCTCGGTTATCACTACGAATGAGACGGCCAGAATGTGCACGGCAGATCAGAGAGACAGATGCACCTGTGCCAATGATATAACATCTGTTGCACCACGTAACAACTCCTGCATCTGCAAATACAAATACAGAATACAGATGGATGAAAAGCGTCGAAATGAACACACATCTCTCTGATGTCATGTTGACAGGTGTGAAAATACACCGAGTAAATGCAGTGGCACGTTATCAGATGAAACAATAAAGACGTGGAGCGTATCTGCTTTCACGCACGGTTTGAGTTCGACAAACATGTCCATGCATCTAATAGAACTGAAAGTCGCTCAGCTGCAATTACAGCCGACACTAACAGCAAGGGCAAGCGACAACGTTTCGCAAACTCTTCTAAACCTCAAAAACCATTTGAATTAAAGGTAACCAGTCCCTGCACTGCGAGCTAAGTCATATAAATTTGTACACGCTTACTTTGACACTATTTACTCCGGCTTACAGCTCTAACACTATATCCAAATAGATCTCCTGAAAGGACCCAAGACATTAGAAATTAGTTGCGTTTGTTTCAATCGGGCTGCACCTTGCTCTGTCTAAGGGCTAAGGCAAATACAAAGGCATTGACTCGCTAAAAATACTGATCCAACTACGAGAAAAGGAAGACGTCGCCCTGGTAGCAGTTCCCATACCTGAGCAGAGTTATCTAACGCTGAGGGGTAGAAAGAGTTTCTCTAAAACCTGGAACTGATGTCCGCATTGCTCGCTAAACAAAACCTTCTACTTGATCGATTAGGCCATCGTCGTAGGCGTTTCAGCAGGTAGAGTAATCGTACCTGAACCATGACAGGCGTCTCGGTTCCCATTACTCGCCGTGCCAATTTGGAAGCCATCTGGGCCATCGCCATCGCCGGAGAGACCTAGAGGGGGAGAAAACCAATTCTAGAAGCAGAAACGCTAAACTTCAGTCAGGCAAAATTCTGACAGTATCTTGCTTTCAAGACGGAAACAACAGAAGAGAAATCTAGAGTATAACCCACATGGCTGAACCCTCACAACCTTGATAAAACAAAAAAACGCATGGAACGGCTATGGAAGATGGATCTATCATGGACAGAATACGGCACGAGAAAGAAAGTGTGTGTGTGTGCGTGTGCGAGAGAGAGAGAGAGAGAGAGAGAGAACCCAGAATGCTCGATTTAGTCAGGGGAAGGGGAAATGATTGACGTGCACACCTCGAGATCGTGCTGCTGTTAGAATCTCTACGTTCAGCAACCACGGACCAGAGGAAACAGGGCAATGTACAGAAGTTCAAGATCCGTTTCAGCCGCTGTCTTCACACGTCAGGAATCGATTGCTGCAAATTCACCCCTCGACCTCCCTACTCAACACCAACCCTTTCCTGTGCAGAAATTCCAAGCTCTAGTGTGAGCGCATACCCAGCTAACAGCATCTCACACCAAAAGGAGGAAATAAAAATAAATACAAACAACTACCCTTCTCTCCTCTACCTCTTTCCAAAGAATGTTTCCAACGAATTTTCAACGAAAGCGGCAGATAACGACCCAATCCGACATTCGACGCAGAAGTGCACTCGCAACTCACACGAAACAACTGAAATTTAATCTACTTTCGGCTAACGTCACCAAAATCCTCACAATATATCTCTCAAGGCTCTCCGATCACTCGCATGGTGCGCCACCGAACCACACTCGACGACGCTGCGACAACACAAACACCCAACCTCCTAGGTGAGGAGAGGAAACCACAGTCCAGACACACAGAGCTTGTCAGGCCCCAGAGAACCATAATGAAGGCTGTCTCCAAAACCTCCTGCACAACAGCTCTCTGGCACACACAACTCCAGAGGACACCCGCAACAGAGGGACGTAAAAGCCTTTCTTAGGGGCATCAAAGAGACAACCGTGGCAGCACACACGGGGAGACAAGAAGCTCAGATGCCAGCATACCCTGTCACGTATCTCCACCTCGCTGGCAACGCTCATCCGCATTCACTCACTGTTCCCACACCCACTTGGGCAGATTGCCACTCACGCCCGCTCCGCAACCAATTGCAGCTCCCAGGCTCGCCGAAACTTACATACACACACACACATACACACACAATCATCACACTCAAAGACTTGGGAGGGCGAAGGGGGCCGAGCGGGGAAGAGAGGAAAGGAGGGGCAAGCTCCGGAGAAAGTAATAAGCGGAATCTTTCTCCGATGCGGGGAAACACGCTTGTCGCAAATGGTAACTCACACCAGTCGCCACCCATCATGCTTTTTTGACCTGACCGTGTCTCTCCCAATTCTTTAATGCTCGGCACCTCTCTTTCTTTCCTTTCTCTTTCCCTTTCCGTCATCACAGCAGCTTCATATGCCACTGACGCTGTAGAGTTTACTTCATTCATTGTGGTGTGTCATCACCCACATGCAGACAAGGAGCACGGCCACGGCTGCGTACACAGACGTGGATGAAGTTCACTGTAACTCCTGTTACAAACTCCCCCCCAGGCAGCTATCAAATCACTTCGGCTGCAATGTCTGTCGGCTAAAATTGTATTGGGTTTCTCTTAGATTGGGATAGGAGGAAGTTGTAGTTATTGTTGTTGTTGTTGTTGATGATCCCGCCAGCGATGTGTACGAAAGTGCCGTTGGCTAAGGATTCGGCCCCTGGAGGTGTCGATGTGGTGGAAAAAGGGGGGGGGCAGTTTGTGCTGGCTGACGTCAAAATAGCATTCATATATGCTTCGACGTTCCTTCGGATAGATCAATTGCGGTGGAAGTGATTGCGGAATCCAATTATTTTAGCAGTGTCGGGAGACCCGGTCTGACGAAGGTTGAGAGGTGGCGTGCCGGTCATGGTCACGGCTTTTGTATAAAGCCACTCGTCGAGGAAAGCATGCCCTTTTGAACATCGTCGGCTGCTTTGGGACCACACTGTTATTTTCAAACGTGACCTGATCTGGTGCTCTCAGGGTCTTCGTCGCAGCATCATCCTGCGCTGGTTGTGCCATCCTCTATACTTCGTTCCAGAGACAACGTTAACTTTTCGGAAACAACGCGGGTAGCATAACTTTGATACTTATCTTGCCCGAGGGAATATAGGACCGTTGCTCCAGGATCCTCGAGTCTGTCAAGAGAAATCATTCTGTTGCAGCATCAGATCAAGATGACTAAGCTGTCGGCTGTATAGATTTGTGGCAACAAATGTTACTTCTCAACATCACCCGTCCTGTGTGAGTTGATCCCAGACATGGAGCGAATGCTTGGAGGTTCCGAGTAGAAAACATTTGAGAACGCATTGCGTACAAAGGGTTTTTAAATATGAGACTATTCTACACCATTTCGGAACTAGGTTCTCTGCTGCAGCAATCAATGGATGAATGAAGCCTGAATGGAATATGTGATGCAGCAGACTTCAGAAGACTTGAACACAACTGCATCGTTATGAAAGAGAAAAGGCTCCCTTTCTCAAAGCGAATCCAGACAGATGGAACGAATGAAACTTTACTACATAGGTCTCGTGCGAAACTTTGTCTTCATGTATCAGAAATAAAAATGAAAACTGATCAGCATCAGATGCTTCACTCCTACGAATGGCATTCAGAGTTCAAACAGAATGTCAGTTCGCAGAACCAAGATTCATAATACTTGGGAAATTGAAATAGAGAGACTCACAAATCAAAAACGGAAATGCCGTTGGTGTGGAGTAAAACCACATGCTTCAAAAACAGCTCCCGGGTATCCAACATTCCAAACCGATAGAAAATGCTTAGTCCCGGCTTAGTGCAGGTTTGCTTTCGACCACAAAAATAAATTATGTTAAATTAAATTAAATTAAAAACTGACACACTGCGGGATGACAAGTAACGTATTCATGAAATAGAAAGAAAAACCTCAAACGAAAAAGAATGTCATTGAAAAGTCGAATAAAGGCGTACTAGAGCAAACAACATATGTGGACACATTTCGAACAAACGAGGGCAGCACAAACCTTACAGACCAAACGGAAATCATACGACGAATTGCACCAAGAAGTCCCAGAACGCGCGCTCCAATATACTAATCAGCCGAGAAAATTTCAGAGAGTATATGATCGATTACCGTGATCGACCAACAAAGTACCATCGCGGACGTGACTTTAGCAGTCAATGTAAAGTTAAAGCAACTGCTCCCGGCAGTGAACAAGTGGAAGTCCAGTGCTAAGGAAAACCCCACCATGTCTGATCACCGTGGATTGGACGAGGCAAACAACGCATGCGAAACACTGAAGCATTGACCACCCTCATTTTCTCATGCAAGGCTTTCCAAGAGACTGAAAATTCACATCCCACTTACAAAGCTAGCTACAGCGCTAACCCCACCTCCACCGTTCATTCTCAAAAGCTACGAGAGATGCTAACAATGATGTCGCATAAGTTCTCCATCTTTCCAGAACGCCCAAGAGGGATCCTCCGCCGCATCCTCATCACCCAAGCGACAAGGAACCATGGCGAGACGGTGGTCACTCATTCATCACGGGCTTGTTCTCGTTGGCCTTGGGCGCCCGCTGTTGGTTGCCCGGCTGCTGGACCTCCGGCTTGCGCTTGTCCCCGGCGCCCTTCTGGCTCAAAAAGGACCGGAACAGCGCGGAGTTCACGTCATATATCATATTTCCACAAAAGCTCCTTCGAATTCCGACTAGACTACGGGTCCAAGCGAGCCGTCGGTGGCTCCCCAGGCGCACAACGATTGTCAGCAAGCACACAAGCAAAGGAAGGGATACAACCACGACGAGGGAGAAGACGTAAAAGATGAAGAAAGCAAAGCTATGAGCTCCACCATCACCACCAGGAGCAGGGTTAGGGTTTCGCCTTAACCACGCTGGTGTCGAAACCGCGCGGCAAAGCATGCCGCCTCGCAGGCTCCCAACGTTATGAACCCCGCGTGGAACCGAGGAAAGAAATAGCGCGATGTGTTGGTTTTCTGTTCACACTGCAGTGCTTGTGGGATTCAAACTACCGAACAGATAATCAAGATTTGTGAACAAGTACAAGGAAATGTTTTAGTAGCAACAACATTGCGCATGTTGAAAGACTAAAACATTAAGTTTTAAATGAATAAATAAATCCACCTGGTAGCGCTTCCACATGGACTCTAGATTAATGACATCATCAACGTTACAGTAATTTATTTTTGTTATTTTGTAACATGTTTCATCAAATACATTTGGCAATTAAAGTAGAAGTAAGCCGTAGTTTGGTTGATTTGAAGATGAACCAGACAGTACTTTAGGTTTGTTCTTTTGAGTAAGAACTGTTCTTGCCAACGTGTTCTTCACATCCACAAACAGAGTTATCATTGAATTTGTCTCTACTTTACTGCACAGAGCTTTTGGGTAAGGCTACACGGGTATACTTGATAATTGCAAGAGGATTTTCGCTTTAAAAGGCTACCAAGAGACGCATGTAGTTTCACATATGTACACCGCCACAAACCCTATTGAGGAGGTGCAGCATCATAATAATCTTTCCCAGTGTAAAAATTTATGCACTCAAAGAAGCTCTTGCCTTGAAAATCTAATACATAATGGCATTTTCTTTACTCTTCAGAAGGGTCCAGCCAATGATGGCGACCATGGGGTTTGACGAGGTTGGTAGTTGGTATTCATTGCTTTACAGACAGTTGACAGATGACATACCAACTCCATCCACCCAAGAGAAAAAACCTGCCCCTTCCAGAAGAGAATGTAACGTTGAACACTACTAGGGAACCAAGAAAGCAAACCAAAAACTAAACAACAGTGCATAAAGGAATGTAGACCCACAAACAAACAAACAATAGTGTAATGTAATCATAATAGAATGTGATCAATCTATAAACCTAGAGAAGTAAACTTGAGGTTAAGGAACAAGAGAGAACAAAGGTAAACGAAGATATTTTTAAGAAAAGCAGATTAGAACACCAAAATGCCAGAGATGACTGAAGGTAAGACGATTAGCATTTAATCGTATGTACATTCTACGTAGTTCAACAAAGCCACAGTCGGCAAGATGCACTTCGTGACCACAGTGATGCAACGTTGTTCTACAATTCCATCACACGACTCAAAAAGTTAGCATCTTCACTGATAACTTTAACGAAGATTAAAAGAACATGCGTGAAACGGGGCCCTTTGACAGACCAAGCCGAACCTCCATGCTTTCATGCATATCCTGAGGAACGAACGTATCCGACTCCTTCGGATCTGAACACAACACGAAGTTTCAGTTTGGAAACATGGACAGAGAACTCACCAGACGGTGAGTGATGCCACTTCTTGCACAACACTTGAAGGATTCAACAATGTTTGATAAATCTGAAAGATTTGATCATTTAAATTTAAGAAAATCAGGCTGTAAAAGGCACCTCACATGTTGCGATTTCCAAAAATGAAAAAAGTGAAAAGAACTTGCCATTCAAGAAGTCTTCAAATCCAAATTCGTCTAATTCTCCAGTCAATGACTCAAGACCAAGCATGGATGAAGGAATAAGGCCAGTTGGGCGCTGGAATCTGTGCAAGCACGCGATACGTACAGTTGATAAGAAGTTGGAATTTGAAGATGTAGCAAACTGTTCACATAGTTTAACTATATAAGAAGTTTGAGAAGTCAAGAAGCGTTAAATTAAGAAAAATTATAATTGAAAACTTGACCAGAACAAATCTAAGGATAATGCACTATTAAGGGAACTTGGTGTTCAACGCTATGGAGAACTTTGAGAATGATATCCAGTTGAGTTTCTTGCCGTGTCAGAATTTGACGTTCAATGTCCATTTTCATAGGGAAAGCTGAGCCATAAGCCCTCTCAAGCAAGGTGCGTTTCGTCTGCGCCTGCATGCTTTTGGACTTCACAAAATACAGCCCACATAGGGTCCAGTCAAAATTTCTGAACTCTACACCTACAAAGTAACCAGCTGCAACTTCAACGGCTCCAGCACTGCAAAAAATTGATCAAGGGACTTGGCAGACCTATTACAAGCTTCGAATTATGTGGTTGGCAACCAGATATGAAAAATAAATAATAGACAGTGATTTAATTTCTTCAACTGTGTCTGTGCGAGGCGAAACCCTGGATTCTGACTATACTCCATCACCATAACTTCAACCAGAGGGGGGCATACAATGCAGAAAAATCAGCTCACCAGAGCTTCTCCTCCCGGAAATTTCAAACGATGCTCAGAAAACAACTCACGACATTTTGGTAAAAGAGAAGTATAAAAAAAAACAAAAAAAAACAAAACAAAGCTCCCGATCAGCCCATCTGATGTGGTCAGTCACACAATTTCATCCCAACTAAACTAAGACAAAATCCTAACTCGGGTATCGATATCTTACAGTTCGTTGAATGATCTCCACGGGATGAACGGGCAACATATCGTTCTTAAACGCAGGCAAACCGTGTCGCAGCGAGTCATGCGATCCGAGCACATCGTGTGGCAGCTGAATTCCGTCCTGAAACCACCAACAACGAATAATTGGATCCAAATCAACATAATACTTTACCGAGGCCCCCACAGCATCCGAAAGAAGACCTCGAAGACGAGTAAACTCGGCCAAGCATTCACTCATTCATTCATCAACCTACACAGCAAAAGCTCCTTCAACGCCTTCAACTCCTCCAACTCAATAGAAAAAGAAAAAAACTCCTAAAAACAATCCAGAAAAATCCATTTTTCTTTTTTTTATTGAAACGCGGGACCAACACACCATGTTCGCAAAATCGAGGCAAGGAACCGACACCAACGCTGCGAAATCAATAAAGACGTCCAGCAAGAGAGCAAACTCGGAGGAAACCAAAACAAAATTTGATAGAATGTCTCCAAAGGGTCTAAACTAGGGTTTGAACAAAAAAAAAAACACATCTGGACCCCAAGACCGTGGATGGGTGCCCTCGACCGTGGTACCATCCACGGTATCTTTCCTTGGGTTTAGGTGCCCCATGATTTATTGGGAGCTTCATTGCGAACATTATTTATTTATTTATTTTCTGTTTATTTTCCCA
This sequence comes from Physcomitrium patens, assembly GCF_059467195.1. Taxonomy (NCBI): domain Eukaryota; kingdom Viridiplantae; phylum Streptophyta; class Bryopsida; order Funariales; family Funariaceae; genus Physcomitrium; species Physcomitrium patens. Next base: position 6,288,288 of record NC_143429.1, read on the forward strand.
CCGAAGTATGTGATGCAATGGGTTGTTAACACATCAGTTGCCTAACCAAAACCAGGATTTTTTTAATCATGTTTTCGTTTGATGTGAGAATTCAGACTTGTTTACAATTCTACAAAGTGAGAAAATCGAAATAAATTATGAAATTGTTGTAGAACGTGAGATCGTTGAGGCTTCAAAAGTTTGCGTCTGGGTCTTTTGATTTGATAGTCGTGTTTTACATGTGCTGAGTTTAGGGGTTGCAATATTGCAAAATATTAATGCACATAGGACCAGCATATGTAACAATTAAATTATGTAGCTCTATCTCAGAATGTTTAACATTGGTATAAAAACAATCAAATATACCACATCTGGTTGTTTCAAAAACTCAGTGTGTGGATTTGAGTGTTTTCTAATTTATACTATTTTATCTTCATGATAACAAAGTATCTCCTTTCGTGATATGGGATACTCTCCAGTTGTGGTAATCGCTGGAATTTAACGTTGTTGTTTTAACTTCTTGATAGCGATAATACCAAATCAAAACGTAACAGGAATTGGTGGGCTAGATTCACACAGATAACCACATTACACATCTGTATAAATTATCCCATAAGTATATTGATTTGGCAGATAAATTATTTAAATGTGGTCATCAGAAGTACAGCGTATTTTACGTTTGCATCATTACGGTATAACAACAAACCCAAAAATGGAGTATACACACAATATGTACTGTACAGTGCAGCACATGACTACCGGTGTGAAAGTTGATAATGCTAAGCAAAGCACAGTGTTAGAGCGACGAGATAGTCATAATAGATATATGCTAATAGTAATAGAACAGGAAATTCATGCAGAAACACAAGCTGAGGGTAGATAGTTACATAAGATGTAGGTAGACCCACACGCACAACTATCCAACACCTCATCATAAAGCGATGCAAAAAGAAATAATGGATGTTTATTTGCAAAAGCATCCATAATGGTCATTTGCAAAAGCAGTCAAAACTGCATGATGTGAAGCTTATATAAGAACTTGTTTGCTAACCTAAATAACTAAGAATCACTTGCGATGAGGAAAACTCTCCAGGGTACTTCAAATTCCGTTCTAACTTCAAAATCTCTCACCTACAATAGCTACAATTTACCTGCTATAGGCTACGCCAGTTTTCTGCAGAGCCACCTCTTTCTTGTCACCCTACTAAATAAAGGGGTACCAAAAAATTTACTAATCACTCCCTACCTAGCATATTAGACAACTGTTTCTCCATCAACGTTTGATAAAAATGTCTCTGGCTCTAAAGATTTCCCCGGCGAGAGCTAACCTTGTTAGGTACTTGTCAATATGCGTCGACCATTATCCCTCAGGGAGCACTGATTTGAAGGGGAAAAAAAAACAAAAAAAAAAACAAACAAACAAAAAATCTGGTTACTCGATAAGCACTATAAGAGGGAAGTTGCAACAAGACGGTTGGCATCATGACTAGGGGAAAGTATCGTAGGACTAAAGAAATTCCTTGTCACTTTTCTTGCAGCTTTCTACTATCGAGCTTGTTAAAATTATGATCAATAGCACACCTAATTGCTCGTAGTAAATGCGTGCGCAACAGCACTGATCGAGTCATAAATCGCTTCCCAAGCTAACTTCACGGAGAAGTAATGGTCCGCAAGGAGCAACCCTCGGCATTAAAATCATACAAAGCTTTCGTACCCAGCTACTCTGGTTTAAACCACCGAAAAAATCTTGTAAAGGCCTGGCGTCATCCACTGCCTTCAGCAGCGGCTGTCTCGGGCTCTGAAGATTCTTCTCCAGCAAACTCTTCAATAAGTTGTCGTTGCCTCTGTGTGATATTCCTGTTACAGACCCAGCCAACCCTCCACGTCAGCTTTAGTTATGAGCGGAAAGTAAACAGATAGCCGGACGACAGCGAAGGATTATCAATTCACATTCAGAGTTGTAGAACATACGTAGGAATAGTCACGTTAATCAGCACGTACTGATCACCATGGTGCCTCGAATTCAAAACTTTTACGCCTGTTCAAAAGAAGCAATCCGTTAGTAGCAGAAAAATACAAATGCATATATATATGACCCACTTCCGAAATGGTGATAAATGCTACAGAACATGCAAAACTTGTAGTAATAAAATGAACTAACAATCGGCCAACTTTATCATTTGGCACACACAATTAGTCAAGGAACAAAATACCTTTGCCCCTCATGACTTGCTTGTGTCCAGGCTGTGTGCCAGGTCGAATCTGCAAAGCGACATCCACAATCAGCATACAAACGATGCTGGAGACACGGTATCCCACTGCTGACTCAACATCCGTTCAACACGTTAAACATCAACTCATATGCATTGCTGCAAAAGTTTTAGGAAAAAAGAAAAGGAAGAAAAACAGAGGCGGAAATTTATAGATGAGGAGAGATGAAATGAACCGAACCTTCAGTACTACATCACCAGTCAACGTAGGAACTTGCACCGAACCACCCAAGATGGCCTGGGTAAAAGGAATCGGAATATCCACATATATGTCTGCTCCTTCTCTTTTGAATACCTTGTCAGGTTGTACCTTCGCAAAATGACGGACAGAAATCATTTAGTAAATCAGGAAACAATGCATCAATAGTCAAACATACGCTTAACAACCTGCCAAAATTTGACATAGTAGAGCAATTTCAATTTTCAGTATGATGACAATAGTAAGAGAAATACTCGTTACTTACTCTGATTTGCAACAGGAGATTCCCAGGTCGGCCACCTTTGGGTCCTTCTCCACCCTCTCCATGCACCTTTAAGGTTGTCCCACTTTCCACTCCTGATACCCAAGAATGTTCCCATGTCATACTTCCGCACATTTCTCATCATATCACTGTATGGAATAAGGAAGATAGCATGCAGAGCCTCCAACAGAAATTACTCAATCATCTGACCACACTTAGATGTTCCCCTTGAGAAGTTTTTGTAAAAATAGAGATGTGAACTTACATCACAACTAAGATAAGAAAAAAACAGGGGTGCTCGAAGTATAATACTGACCAGCAGGAATATCCACTCTCACTTCTCTGTTTCCCTTCACAACTCCGGCCCCTTGGCAACTACGACAATGATCCTGCACAGCAACCCCAACACGATATGATTTACATGAAGAAATAACCCGCTCCACCATAGACATCATCTTTCATATACTTCTACTCATACAACAATCTATCCAAGTTGCACTTAACAGTCCTCATTGAACATTATAAGGTATGGCTAACCTATCCGTAACAAAGCTTGATGAATACCTTAACCATGTGACCAGATCCACCACATGTGGAGCAAGTTGACTCAAAAGTGAAGAACGCTTGCTGCACTACAATCTGCACGCAAGGCATCAAGAACAACGGTTCCTTAAGTAAATTAGAATTATAAACAAGTAAAAATTTAAACTTAGATTAAAAACCAAAGCAACAGAATTTAAGAGCGTCTTTCAACTCTCCTCTGCAAGCATGTACTCTTGCACAGCTTATGAGAAGGTAAACCACTTCTGGCAAATATTTAGTATTCCAAAAAAGTTTGAGACAACACATGCAGCACAATATTTTGGAAGTGAACAACACAAGAACTTACCCTGCCACGTCCTTTGCAGGTTTTACATGTCTGAGGTTGTACTCCTGGGGGCAGCCCACTTCCATCTGCACAAAGCATAACCCAAACGTACGATACAATCAGATCTAATGATGTTTTCTTAGAAAAGACCGAAAGATCCACGGCATGCACTTTTTCGGGTACTATGCGGTATAGCAATAGATTAACTAGCCTAGCAAGTATCTCAATCTGCCTAGAAGATCAAGTGATGTTCGCGACGTATATTCAAAATAGTATATGAATACTATACCGCTACTTCGCCACAGGAGCAACCTTTTAACTGAATTGAAAGTAACCAGTAATACGTAGAAAAGGAGAAAAATAAGAGAAAGTAAAAAGAAGCAGCAGCAGCAGCAGAAGAAGAGAAAGGAAGAGAAACGAAAAGAAAACCCACAGAAATGACCAGAGAAAGGTGACTTACTGCAGGGTTGGCACCGAACAGTCGTCTGAAAATTCACCACTTTCGAACAACCTTGGGCAGCCTCCCTGAAAGTTAAATCCAACTGAACCTGATGATACAAAGTAACAACCACTTTGAGCAACAGCAAACTTCTTTTCGAAAGAAACAGCAATATCGTCTTATTACCCCTAGTACCCTTTTAATATTTAAGCGCACAATAGACGTGGTGGTCCGAATCATTGTTATTTTATGTCGATAAAAAGAAATAGAGAAATAACCTGCACGTGTGGTCGCCCTTCTCTGCCTCCTCCAAACACTCGATGAAGCACCTGTCAACAAGCAACGTATAATGATCCTATGAGTGAAGCAGTATTAATTAAAACATCGAGAATACCGACAACAAAGCCCGATGCCTCACTTCCAGGCCTTAGCATCAAGGTTTTACAAGAGAAAAAATGGGACCGCAATTAATATTACCTCATCCATGCCTCCACCAAAAGCATCCCCACCAAAGCCAAACCCTTCAAAGCCTCCGCCAAACCCTCCAAAGCCGGCACCACCACCAGGAGCACCCCCAGCAGCTGCTTGCTCAAATGCATCGTGGCCAACCTGAGGTAGCGCAAAATGAGGCTTGTGGAATAGAATACTGGACTAGTACAAAGCAGATTCAGGTCTATAGCAATGACATGACAAGTTCAAAAGATAAGATAACCAAGGATCACAAAACTGAAATAGACGGCTTGACAAATACATGAACTATTCGAGAAAATGTCATCCTATATTCATTAAATGTATCGATTCCCAGATGTGAGGTTGAAAAGAAGAAGAAGAAGAAGAAAAGAAAAAAGAAAAAAAAACTCACTTGATCATACATGGCTCGTTTCTCATCGTCCTTCAAAACCTAGAGTTACAAGTGGTTTCACAACAGACATAAAAATTTAAGAACTATCATCATGTCAAAACAAACACAATGGAACAATTAACTGAAACAAAAAGCAAGTCCAAAATAAAATCCTCTGTTTATCCTGTTTGGAATCTTACTCGATTGGGTATTACATCATCTAAAAAGCACTCAATTCAACTAATTGATGGCTAAGTCACGCTAACTCAGCACAATAGATGCATGCCAACATTCACACCTCATATGCTTGTTGTATCTCTTGGAATTTCCTCTCCGCCTCGGCATTCCCTTTGCTAACATCCGGATGCCATTGTTTGGCCAGCTGCAGCAAGGGTAAAGTGAATACAAAAAATATTCAGGTTTTTGAAAAATTCACAGTGGTGAGTTTAGAACTCCCTTTCACGACCAAACACTCGTGCTACTTCGATGAATTCTCGGATAATAATATCCCTCCCATACCCTGATCGGCGTAATAATTTGAGATAATCACAGGGAGGATTACTGCAGGAAAAGTGTAGTTGACCAAAACTAAGAATATAGACATACATTTGTATCCTTGTATACAATTAGGAGGATCATGTTCAGACTTAGTACCTTATAATAGGCAGATTTGATTTCCTTTGCACTGGCACCTTTTTTCAATCCTAAAGCATCGTAAAAGTTCTGTCGAGCCATATGTTGGACACCTGCAGTCCTCGAGCAGGTACATTTCAATAAAATATTACTTTCAGAGGTGCTACAGCAAGTAGAAGTTGAAAAGTGCACGTACTGAACTAAACCACACACAAAAAAAAGGGGGAAGAAAGAAAGAAAGAAAGAAATTGGTTGTTCTTACACAGGCTAGCACGATCCATAGGACAAACTGAAAAGGGTGCTATACTCTAGGAGCGTACCTGTTGAATGGAAACTTCGCCTGGCAGCCGCCTTAATGGATTCATTGCCGCGTTCAGCATTGCAACGTCGATTGAAACCACCTGAAAAATCAACGTCTTATTGACTGAATTTCATGATCCCTGATCAACTTTGACACCAGAGATTTTGGTGGAATATTATGGAATAAAAGAATAAACCGTCAACTCACATGATTACTCTAGTCTTGGGAAAACAAAAATACATTTTAAGGGGTCAAGAGAATTTGTAGATTTTAGGTGATTAAATACTAGCCGCCAGTAAGAAGAGCCTATATTTTCAACCCCACGCAGACGACATCGCAATTACTGAGATACACATAAAGTGGGAAACAAATTAAAAATCGAGTATGAATTCCGACATTCAAAATAATCTAGGAAGTGTCCGCACTTGAATGCCCAAGCAGCGCACCTATTCCGGCACCAGAACTTTGATCTTGACAGAAAAAATGCGCTACTCTCGTCGACAGAGCCCACGATGTTTCACTACATAATTCGTCCTGCTCAAAACAAGAATGAAATTACACGCTTCAACCTTACACATTAGAGAAACATCTTGTTTGAGGGCTTAAATAATAATTTTCCGCATGCATTATATTTTCAAGCTTCAATAACCCAATCCTGTGGAACATGCTGATGTCAATGACTAAGAGATGGTTCGTAGTTGCACACAATAATATATATATTATTTTTTTATATATATATGAAAAAACAAAAACTAACAAATAAAACTACAACACGAGGAAGGTAGTGGCACCAGATATCCTAAGCTTGAGAATTACCACGGAACCAATTATACCAAGACCAACGCATCTACAGTCAAATAACCAAACCAATCAACTACAAACTGAATCTCGAAAAACTTGCGCAATTTCAAAAACATAAACGCAAAGCACTTCAAAACATGCTTCTCCTGCAGGCACAACTAGAGCGAGAGCGAGAGAGAGATGCAAATTACTACAAACGGCCATGTCGACCCCACAAGATCCCTCAATAATATCAATTATATCAATCTCTTAGACCAGCGCAAACGTATCAAACAAACCAGCTGCACACACAACCCAAAAACCCTAAAATCCAAAAAAAAAAAAAAAAAAAAAATCGAAATAAAAAAACCAAAATAAAAAACCATCATTCCCCTTCTCAAAACCCTAAACGAAAACAAAAATTCTCCACAACCCACCAAAACCCAGCAAAAATCCCCTTTAACCTCACACCACGCTCACACCCAATTGCCACCCACAAACTCGGCACATACAGAGAAAGGAGCGGCGGGGCGAGCAGGCGCCGTCATGGAGCGGTGGAGGAGGTGTAGCGTGCGACGCCATGGCATGCGCGCCATGCCAACGATCCACTCCAAATTTCCTCTCACAATCTTGCTTCCAAGCAAAGCGCGGCTCCGTGACACAAACCGATACGCCGTCACAGCGATGAGCCTCGAAGAGCGTGGGCGTGGTGATCGATCTCAATTTGCCAGAAGAAGAAACCAAACTCTCATTCTCATCCTCTCCCTTCCTGGGTGCGCAGCTTCAGAATCCAGGCCTTGGGTGAATTGGGTGGGGCCGGAATGAGGAAGAAGAGGGTTCTGGATACCGAATTCGACGCTGCATTCGACGATGAAAGCTCGATTCGTGTGCCACTTGGAAACTTGAAGCCCTCGCGCAGCCTCGTGGTTTCGGCCCATCCCCACGTTTCTATACTCTCTCGCTCTCGCTGAACGCCGCACTCTCTTCGCCTCCCGCTACTTTAAAGCTTCCCTGTTGATTTAAAGCTTGGTTGGTGCCTTAAAGTCGCCCTTATGGCTGTCTTTTTTACTTTATTTTGATGCCTTTGTTCGGAGATTCTTACTTTTTTTTAATGGGGAAAAGTTTGTTTTTATGACTTTTATTGGGTGATTTTTCTTTTCTTCCTACTTTTTACTACTTTTTTACTTTTTAAAAAATTATTTGATGCTCTTGTAATGTAGGAGTATTAAGCATGTTGTTTAAGTTATATGTGAAATGCTTACTCTATGCTGCTGTAAATGTAATAATAAGATGTCATTTTATTTGTTGATACATTAAATTCATATTGAATGGGAATTAAATGGCACTGCAAATTCTGTGTAAGGCGTCCAAATTATTTAATGGTATTAATTTTTTTTAAATCAATGTTAATATACTATTTGAGATTTTTGTGAAGATTTAAATTGAAAAAAATAAATTTTAGAAACACACAAACCTAGAATTATTTGAGCTTATTCTTGAAATGTAAATATATCACTCCGTATTTTAATGTGCATGATATTTGGTGACATTGATTTATTCTGACATTGTTTTTTGTAAACGTTTTTGTGTAATCAATCTCGTTGAAAGTAACACTTTGGTTTCAACACTATGTTCTATATATATATATATATAAGTATAATACATGTGCTAAAAAAAGTATTTATTATCTTTATCTCAATGAGCCATGAACACAATTGCATTGTACATGTCTAATCACATAAATTAAACAAATCCACATGAGTTAAGTAGATATATGGTTGCAATGCATAAACATTCATAATTTTTTTATTATAATTATCACCTTTGATTCTATCTTGTATATTTATATCAGCTTCAAGGTACAAAAAATTTAAGACATGATATACACCAAATTACACATTGATTTGAAAACTTGCTTCTTAGTTTCAAGGTTATTTTTAATCTCATCTTCAAGAATATTTGGCATGAATTTTTTTGTATACATATGCACATATGTACTAACATATATTTTTTAAAGTATTAAACCTAATTCACACAATCCTTTTAAATTAAATTTAATTCATTTAGAAAAAGTAACTTCTTGCAAGGTACATTTTTTTTTTTTAATTTTTAATTTTTTTCTTCTAAAGATTGCAAAAACATTCAAATATATGCCTTTGAAATACAAAACATAGCTACATATTGTATATATATATATATATATATATATATATAACCATAAATAGTAAAAGTATTTATTTCTAATATTAAAAGGAAAAAATAACGAATCATCTAATTAATCAAAATCATGTAGGTCCAAAATCTATTGGCTAGATTATCAACTATTTGTTTTTTAGTGCACAAGATTGTAGGCAATAAGTTGAATAAAGATACTTAAATTTAAAATAAAAAAAACTAACCACAAGTAGATGTAAATAGATCATTGTTGATTTCACAAATTAAATTCTAGGTCTCCTGTGTAACAATGCTGTCATTTACCAAAATTTGTATTATTATATTGTGTACAAATTAATTTGATACTTTTTATAAATCAAAAAATGAAGTCACATTATTGTCATCAAAAAATGTCATCAAAAAATGATCCACAAGTTTTAAGTGTTCACGTGTGAGATTGCAGTTCACACAGTAAGCGTTTTAATACATTTGTGTACATATTTTTTGTAGTTGCATTTTAATGTTCCTGCCAAGTAAACAGTAAAATACAGATATACCAATTATAAAAGTAAAATAAAAACTTTTTACGAAGGGACAAGAATAACTTTCATGTTACAGTTAATTATTTCAAGTACTGCAAAATGCAATGAATCAGATATATTACACGTAATTCAACCATGCTCCTAAATCACAATAGAACGGAACTGGCACTGAGTCTTCCTTCCTAATTTTTATTGTTTTTCCTTCTGTCCTATTGCAATAAACAAAAAGTAACGACTGGTGTACAATTGTCTAATTCCTATGATCAATAAATGGATAATTTTCATCAAAGGTGAAGCTACCCACGTGCAATATCTTGCCGACTTTTGCAGATATATGCATCCTGCAATGAAAACACTCGTATCTGTATACTTAACATATACCTGTGATTGAATCAGATGGAATTCCATAGAATGGTTTCAACTAAAACAAAAATTAGTAGAACAAAATTAAAAAGGAGGAAGCTTGGATTCTTCATGGCTTGAATGTCGGAGCTTGCTTGTTTCCTCCGGCACGTTGTTCATACAGAAACCGTGGGACGAATTCTCGGTACGGGTCCTCTTGTCGCTTCCACTGCAACCCACGTCGGTGGAGATATCAGCTACTGTTTCTAAGCAAAGCTCTTGTGGTTCTCGGTTGGGTCAAGACACGAATACTACACTCTACTATATCAACAAACAACAGTTTCACATAAGTTTAAGAAAACTAGTGAAAGTAAGTGAAAGTAGAGGGAGGTTCAAACCTGCAGGTACTCTAATCCTTCCTCTACAGCGCTCTCGACTTGTTTATATATAGCTTGGGCCTGGGCTCGGTCTGGTTGCAGCTCCTTCTCCCTCCCTGAGAACTCATACAGGCATTGTCTCATCAGGTCATGGGAATGGAAGATTCATCAGAGTTCGATCTGGGTGGATGAGTATGCGAATCCTAGTTGTGTAGATGTGTTTAAGCAATGAGGGAATGTAAGTGACGTACTGTGTGAATATGTACAAATAATATGTGTGGAGTTGTTAACCAGGGATAGGAATGAGCTCTTCACCTGCCGTGACAATGGGTTTGCCAAACTTAATATACAGTCTTCCTGGCGTGAGCTTGGGGGCCGCGAACGGTAAGTGAAGCGACTGGTCTCCTACGTCCTCATTGAGATCTCCCCTAACATCAGAAAGTTGCCAGGTTGTTAGATTGATGAGTGGTCTGTGACTTTGTTAATGAAACTTTTCTTTGAAAAAACTACAAACAGACGTTTGTTTTTGACATCTGGAAGTGAGGTATATAAGGAAGCGTAGGTTCACATCGCTATATCGAGTTTGTCATGTCGCGGCTGATGTTTAGCTTATCAAACATTGGGTTTACACTCCAAAAGAGAAGAAACAGTAGAAAAGATCTTCACCTGATATTTGTTATGGGATATACAAATCTTTCTTCAAAAGTTGGGATTCTCCTCAAATCGTCCAGATCCAGAATAATCTGCGAAAAAAGGTTTAAAAAAATGAGACTTAAATTAGGACGTTAACTTTGCGTCTTTAAACTGAAATGCAAATCTCAATACATTAGATTCCTCACCGATTCCCTGGATATGCAGATGAATCGTACGACTAATACTGCAATTCTTTGGTCGTCGCTATTTGCTGACTGAGTATGGTGGTGAGAAAGACCCAGAGAATGACAAGGAAACTTACATCGAGCAAGTCATCCTCCCCGACAGTCGATACAGGAACGATAGTAACCCCAAACCTTGCCGCCATTCTGACAAACTCTGATCTCTTAGGCCAAAAAATCTTGTGAGTCTCGCCCTGCAACCACCAGAAAGGAAGAAGAATCCGTGAATCAGTAACTCTTGAATACTAGGTACCAAAATGGATAGATCAACACACCAATATGCAGCTTCAAAAGCTATGAAATGGATATCATATGTGGTGATATTGTCATACCTTACGGTGCAGGGCCTCGCGCGCACCTCCGGGATACAGCAGTGTAGAGTAGCCTTTCTTCAATAGCTTAAACATCGAATTTCCGGACACGGGTACTGCTCCGAATTCGCGAAATAAGTCGGGCATGGTGCCTTCCTGCAGATAGGAACAAAATCCAAGAGTAGTTCATATGGATGTGCTGTAGAATCTAGACTTGTACTACTGACACGAACTAACTGTGTACAAATTTGGTGTTTGTACGCTTCAAAACAAAATTAATCATACAGATGTGATCATGAGTCGAAGATAATTGTGCACAGGAGTGAAACTTATGGAGAGAGGCAGGTATCAGATTAAAAACCTGCAAGTCTTCTTCCATTTTGGTTTCGAACAACATAGGATGAGCTAGTCCACGAATCATGATGCCCCTTTCCTTGAACATCTGATAGATGATTAAACTCAAGTCTAATCCCATGTACATGTGGTTTCCTACAAAAAGTACTGGTCGATCATTGGGTACGTTTGAGAGATTCTGTTCCACTTTACCAGTATCTTTGGTGGAGAAAAACACAGGACTAGTCGCCTGCCAGATTAACCTGCAATCAATCAATCAATCACAAAAAAACATTCTGTTAATAATCGTCAGAAAGCTCCTACGAGCACAAATTTTCTACGCTGAATTCCTTGAAAATATTACCGCAGAACTAAATGAAGGTTACACAGACACATTAGAATAAGTAGAATGTACGTTAGAGTTTGAAAATTGTTGATTTACACATTCTAGACGTTCCAAATCAAGGACAGAAACAATGAAACCTCGTCATTCAGACAGAAAAAAATACAAAAGTAAAACAAAAAAAAACTGGAAAAGTTGCTCACTTGGCATATTTATTGTAAGCGTCATCAAATTCAGCTTGAGTTGGAATAACGAAATCTGTAACGTAGTCTATATTTCGGCCGCGACGGTATATGCCAGCGCCCTTTATCACTGATGCTAGATTAAGTCCACCTTCCTGGAGATTCCGCGAGGTCACTTGATCGTTATATAATTTCAACCTTGAGTTCTGCACAGCCTTAGTGCAAACGAAAAATCTCAAGACTTTTACATGATACAAGACCGATCATCAGGGTAGAGAAGATGCGGTACCAGCAAAAGTGTGTGGCCACTCTCTTTGAAATATCTGGTTCGGCAATTCGGCAATATCTTCCTCAGTCTTTCAGCTTCGTCCGCGCTCGGCAGCATTTGATCATTCCCACTGAAAACGCACATGAACACGTATCAGGCACATGTTCCGCTGGCAATACTTTGAACCAGTAAAGACTTCCAATAAATTGCTTATTTGATTCGGCACTAAAGCCACTCAGCCGCATGGTCGAATCAGTGGGCAGAAGACAATAACACCGTGAGAAGACACCATCTTACGCACCTAGCTAGTACCAAGACTTGGGCTCGTACAGCGTGAAGCCGAGAATTAGCGTACAGCGCCGCCGAATGGAGCAGCTCCAACTTCCATACAAGTGAGTCTTTTGGGACCACATCTGCCAGAGTCTGCACCACAATAGAAGCTTTTATACTTCTCCATCTTCCATAAAAGAGCGGATACACATGCAGAAAGTAAATAACTTCATCCAAATATTTAGTGAGATTAATCGAGGTTCAGAGTATAGTACCGGCAGTGTGGGTAATAACGACAGGAGTGATTCACGCATCTGCAGTGCTCTATCTACAGGAGAAGCGTCTTGCTTCACTTGGGCTTCCGCCATTTTAATCGGGTCACCTGAAAGTCCAAGCCATAGCTGTTAATGCACGTTCAACATTTCATGAAGTTTACTTCACTATAATAATAAAAAGAATAAATAATAAGAATAGTAAGAATAAGAATAAGAATAATAATAATAGTCGTAAGATTTTTATCACACAGAGAGCGTTGAACTTACCCATGATGAAACTCAAGAGGTAGGGAACAACACCATACAACTCCGACGGCGTTACTTGCAACAGAGGGAAGTGGGGTTGCAACTGGGACCTGTCAAACGATGTAGCTGAACAGCGTGCAGGCAAGATGCAGTTAGGAGTTTTGACTAGAAAATGTCCACACGACAAATTTTCGAGATTTTAAGAGTGATACTCGTAATAGTGAGATAATAAAATGACAGCGACGGTGGGATAATATTCAGGAAAAAACATCACCCAATCTGGATTCAAATACCGAATGACCGCAGTCTCTGAACTTGCAAGGAAGACAACAGTAGGTTGAAATTGTTTATTTACCTGGATTGGCAACAATCAAGACCAAATCTAGCTTCGGATTCCGTGCTGCGAGAGCTAACGCTAAAGTACCACCAAGGGAGTCACCTAGAAGGTATATGGGTGACTTCGGCCGATGCTTGTGTTCAGCCAACACGGCTTCCTCAGCAATCTTTAGAAGACCTGAAATTTCACGTGCCGGCTCACATGATTAGCTTTATGCTTAACGGGCAAGTCATGGCACGCAGCGAATGTGAGCATCAGGTTGCATTTAAGGAACAGAGAAATGTACCTGCAAAAGGTGTTCGATCTCGGACTGGAATGTGAAGGCATTGCATATTAAACAACCTGCAATCAACAGGGGCAGCGAACTTGGAGATGAGTAAGCCACCGTATTCACAGAATGCAGCTCCTAATCGTGAGGATTGCTGGCATACCTGTGCGACATAAACAAACCTCATCGACAGATTGTAAAATTACCTGCCGAGTGATTCATAGTGCATGATGAGACCTAGGCCCGTGCCATCCATGCCTGCAATTATCGAGGTCATCAGGGTGAATATATAGTTATGTTTTATGCTTCCACAAGCGTCAGAACAGCCTGAAGGACATGGAGATAGGTGCGAGGAAAACCCTGAAGTAAAACGCTTGTTGGAACCCAATCCTTGAGGATTAAATTAAAAATGCATCGAAGAGATCAATATCTGGAAAAACAGGCCTCACCCGGTAGGAAGAAAAGGGTCGGTGCATCAGCTGGCGGGGGAGGAACAATAGGGGAGAACCACCGAGGCGGACCGCCATCGTCAGTGAGGAAGTATTTAACCTGGAACCACAGATCAACCAGCAGGTATTGCTTTGTCATACCACTAACCGACTCATCTCATGACGTTCCCGCTGACACGAGCTACGGAGGAAACATTCATGTGACAACCGATCCAAACTGGGAAAACAGAAATTTCGAAACTAATTATCGCCAAAAAGAAATTGAACTGTATCATCCAGAACAACGGCACAAAGGCCTAGTAATCGTTGCATAGTAGACTAAACAATGAAAAAGTACTGTGATAACATGGAATCAATTTTGCAGTCCGCACCTCATTCATGTAGTTAAGAATACTTCTTGGTCGAAGAGGCACCGAGGAATCATATGGTGAAATGCTTTCAGGCTCCTCAATTATGGTCTCACGTCTCTTAATTGCTCCATTGGTTGCTCCGTTGGTCGCTCCGTTGACTGCTCCGTTAACTGATCCATTCACAGCGTCATGTCCAGATTCACTACGCAACTCCTGATCCAATTGTCCTACCTTTGTCTCTTTATCAGCAGCTATGGCTGCTAAACGCAAACGGCTGCCACGGTCATCGGAACAGGAGATTCTGGGATAATTTCTAGTTGAGTTAAAAAGCTTGGTTGTATCGGAACAAGTGTTATTTGGATGAGATCCACCATTTGATACAACCTTTGCTCCTAAAAAGGCTTTCGGTAGCTCTATACCACAAGATACCAACGCTGAATTCATGTCTTCGCAATTTGGGAGGGTTTCAAACTAGAACGGAATTCGGATTGGCGCCTTCGCTGAAGCACACACACACATGACAAGCCTGTTAATTCACCGTGGTTTACTGAGACACTGTGTGGCTTGGTCCGCAACACTGTGTAGCTTGAGATTATTGGTGCTGACTACGAAAAACCGATGTACAATCAATGTCCCAAGAATCAAGCCCACTTCAATTCACAATCAAAGTCACGCGTTTTTTTTTTTTTTCCAGTCCAAACTCTTTGTGCAGCTGCTATGTGGTGACAAGTACACCAACCACCAGCGTTTGACATCAACCACCAAACTAGGATAAGGAAATAGCGTTTTCATGTAAGGTCCGCAAATCCTTGTCGACAAGTGAGCTTAAAATCAGAAGTTAGTTCCGTGATAACAACTACTCAAATCTCCGCCCAATCTCAAATCTGCTGTTGCTAGCAGACAACCAACGACTATATTAAAAACAGGGCTTGGTCTCCCCCATCTTCCATACCTCCCCCCATTGAACCAGTCGTCGAACGAACGATGGACACGAAGTCCACCCCACCTCACTAAACTCGACCAATGTAGACGATCTCGACTATTGATACCCATCCTCCACTAACCACCCCACGCTCAAATCACCTATCCGCATCAACCCAACTCAATCAACAAGCACAATGTCGACAATGCGAGCGACCTCAGCACGTAACATCAATCATCAGGAGAACAAACCTCAAGTAAACACACCGTCCACTACACGGGACTCCCAATCTTCAGCTGACCTGCAATGTTTCCAAGCACATCCAGGTACGACTGACTACACAGCCGAACATCACCCAGTGTAGTTAAGACGCTGCGAGGGGAGTGGAACAAAAGTGGTGGATTGGCGAACACGTTAAACAGTTGGAAGGGGTAAATAGCTGCTAAAGTGAAGCGTAAAAATTGAGAGTGAAAGGGAAGGAGGGGCAAAGGGCGACACACGTTGGAGCTGCGCGAGTTTGTGGCTGGATCCGGCAAAGGACAGGACCGCATTGCACTCCCGTGGCACCACAGTCTAGAAGCATTTGCTCATCGCCACCACCCACCCACCCTACCCCCTCCAGCCACCCACGCACGCAAAGCTGGAGTAATGTCGTCGCTACCTCGACGCGGCCTCGTCGCGGGCTCGCGGCGTCACTGGTTGGCTCTCCTCGCCGCCGCGGGTGGGGTCGCGACGCCGCGGAGGCACGAACTTCTCAATGAATGTGTGAACTGTATTTTTATTCATCCATTTGATGGATGAGACGACGTTCTGGAGGGTGTGGTGGAACGGTGCGAGGGATATCCATCCGTATGAAGACGACAATTCCGTGAGGTGTTCTGTTTAGAACCGTTCGCCCTCAAAGGAGGAGAGCGGATGATCCAGATGTTGTTGCATTGGGAATGCTTTTTGGAGATTGAGCATGTGAATTTGTAACTCTTGAAAAAACAGAAGAAAGGTGTGTGTCGTAGTGTGTTTTAGCGTGACATCATTATTGTTCAATAATTGTGTGTTTAATGTGACATAATTCATGTCTTAGTTAGGAATTAGAAACCTTGTTTCAATTTTGCCTTTATAAAATTAGTTAAGTCTTTTTTCATGTACCATAGAATTTGGTAACAATTGTGTGTTTGAGTAGATATATATATATATATATATATAAAGAAGCAAAAATTTGATGCGTTGGGTGTAGTGATCTCTACCATCTATCCCTTTTCTTGTTCATCCATGTTCTCTTGTTCATCCATATTTCCTCATTTTCATGTTTGGCCAATCGCAAGACTTCTTTGTCTTATATCCAAAAAAAATTATATAATAAAAAATATATAATATTAAGTATAGAAGTATCTATTCAATAGAGATATGTTAAATTTATATGATTTAAATTTATAAAGATAAATTTGATTAGATATGTCATAATAAATTACATTTAGACTATCCAATGAAGATTAAATTAATTCAATGATACAAATCAATATAACACAAACTATTAGACATGTTTAATTTGAAAAAAAAAAATTTCTAAATACTAATAAAAATAATATATATCATATAATATATAATATTTATGAATTATATATTTTATAAATCTATTTTCATTAATATCCATATAAATTTGAATAGTTCAAAATAAAAATTGTACAAATTGTCATTACTTAACTTTCACATGTATTTTCTATTCAAAATTTCTTCTATTAATTATAATTTTATTTAATTTTTTATATCAAAATATTAACATTTCTTTTTAGATACATAAAATACTAAAAATTCCAATTTTATTACTTAATTCAAAGAACATTTAATTTCTTTATATTTTTTAAACTAATTAAAAAAACTTGTAACTTTTTTATAAACTCTTAAAATTTGTAGATGGTATTATATTATGATTAGTAATTTATAATTTTACTAAACACTTATACTTTTAAAAATATTTTTTATAAAATATCTTTTAGAAAACTAATCATATTATTAATCTAATTTTTATAACCTATCAATCTTAATAATTTGTTTGAAGCAAACATAAACTAAATTTTCATTGTCAAATTAAAAATAACTTTAAAATCTTTGAATAGTAATTATAAAATAAACAAATATATCATATGATTGAGAATTTCAAAATTTACAAAATTCTTAAGAAAAAATCTTCTTTAATATAGCTAAGAAAAAAGTACAAATGTGATATATTGCTAATTCTAAAATATAAGTGACTATATTTAAAATAGGACCAAATACTCTAAGATTTAAAACCTTACCAAATCCATAACAATAAAGATTTCAACACAACGTAAGACAAAGCACACTAAAATAATACTAAAAGTAACTAAAAGAATAGAACATGAAAGAGAAGACTGAATAAAAGAAAATAGAACCAAATAGAATAGAATAAGAAAATTAAATTTTACTAAAAGAAAGAGTTTAAAGCCATACCTAAGTGATTGCCTTAAATGGCCTCAGTCAATCTTATTTATACTTTGTTCAACTAGATTGGAACTTTTTAGAATGTTCTTAATGATGGATCATATTAAGATAACCTCCCTTCTAAAAGATTTTAAGAGCGAGTCCTACTATAATAACCATTTTAAGCCTTTTTAGAAAGTTCTATGGTGGATCCTACATAAACTACTATTCTAACTTCAATTCTAGAAGCTTCCAAAAAATAACTCCAACTACATATCTTTATGTGCAAATAATACAACCATCCTATTCATGCCCTATTATAGCTAATCTCCTTCTATTAATAAGGAACATCATCATTTCACTTCTAATGGTATTTTCAAATAGTTTCTTGATAATGAATGAGGTTTTGTAGACATTTCCATGTTATATCGTAGATGGGATAATCTTTCCAAAAAACTTTGTATTGAAGTTATGGACATCTATTGCCATAGCAAAGATAGTGATGTTCCAAAATATCGTCCACTTCATACTCTTGTTGGTCATCAATTTCAATTGATAGTGGCGATGGTGATTAATGTCAATCCAAAAAGTGCCTTGGTTCAATATGAAACTCCTTGAGCTACGAAACATGGAAAACTGGATGGATTCAAATATGTGGCAGAAGCTCAATGGGATATGCAACATCAGAAATTATTGCAGAAACGTAGAAAGATCTAAGCCAAGGAGGTAATAGCTTATGGACTTGGATTGATGTAGCAAGTGAAAGATTGGTGTTAAAGAATAATATCTGGTCACTCTTTCGAACAATTTTATATTGTTGATGCTTATCCGCTTATTGCTTCTGTCAATTTTGTATAGTAAAAAGATGTTAGCATACCTCCTGCAAAGTCATTGTAAGCCATTGTATAAACTCTTCTATTGTTAGATTATTAGTTTCAATGGAACAATGAAAGATTGTTGGCATAATTGGAAGATAATCAGTATTAAAGAAGAATGGTGAATGACTCGTACTTGCTTAAATACTATCATTGTAGGAAAATTCTAAAGGAATCAAATATTCATCCCAATTATTATGATGAACTGCCACAAATGCCTATAGCATATCCTCTAGGCTCCAATTTGCATGCTCCATTTGTCCATCTCTTTGAAGATGGACGATCATAGACATAGTAAGTTGTATGATAAATAAATTGAATAAAGCTTGCCAAAAACTTCCTATGAAGCATGGTCCACATTCTAAAATGATGACACGAGGTAATCCATAGTGACAAAAGACAGTGCTAAAGAAGACTTGTACAAGTGTTGGGACATCAACATTAAAGTATACTACAGCCAAGTAAAGTTATTTCAAGATTTGGTCTAAAAAGACAACAACTATAGTGTAATTGTGAGGTATCTATGACAAATACGCAATGAGATATATAGTCATATGCCTCCAATATGTCGTAGGTAGTGGAATTGGTTGTAATTATCTAGGAGATGTTGCATTGCATATTTTTTTAAGTTGATATAATCCGCAAGAACGCACAAAAGGTCAAATATCATAATTCAAACTTATCCAAAACTATGTCCTTGAGATCCATTTTAGAGTCTTCTCTTACCCTAGATGTCTAGATATCAGGATGGCATACCCCTCTTCAAGTATGCATGTCTAAAGTATAGCATTATCAGATACTGTCACGGACATACTCATAAATTACATATACAAATATGTAGAAGTAAATAAAAGTAGATAAAAGTAAGTTAATTCTATAATATTTGATATGGAAGCTTCCTAGAAGCTTTATAGACATTACTATGACTTCATAGGTAGCTTGAATTGACTTTTTGGATTAGAAACGTGGTCAACAAGTTGGTCATATGCCACTTATGTTGTTAGCTTAAAGACCAAGCTAACTATGTAGCCCACACGTAGAAAAACTTGCCTTGTAAGTCAAGGCATATGTCCTATAAAGTCAACACATATTGGAGGTCCTATAGAATGTTGCCATGTAGCCCTTAGTTAGATAGTATATATAGAGATAAGAGTGAAGCCTTCTTCACTCTTATCAACTCCTTTCTTGCTTCTAGTCTAGTTTCAAGGATCTCTAGTTTTCTTGTCTTTTGGCAATAACCATTCCAGTTTTTCTTTCAACATACATACTTGTTTATTTATATTTTGTTATCTTTCTTTGAATGAAGGCTCACTTGTCTGAATTACTTTTTCATCAAGTTCTTGTCCTTGACAGATTGACAAGAGTACACCTACAATATCAGAGCTTTGTCTAATCTTGATTAAGAGTGAATTATCCCTTTTTCTTGATAAGATATAAGCATATTAGAAGTTGCAGATTACCCTCTTCTAAACTGATATTGTCCTTAGTATTTTCTTTGTTCTTAATTCCTCTCTTCTATTTATCTTGAGCGATATTAGACATGTTTTTTTTTCTAAGTATTATCATAGCAGAACTTGTTGAAATGAAGAGTGCAATGGCACAAATGTAAGAGCAATTGAGGGAGTTAATGCTTGCGATGCATCAACTCAATTTACCACCACAAAGAGCAACAAGATTGGTAGGAAGTAAAGATATAGAAATGGTTGGAGGTGCTTCAACATCTGCACCAAACCATATCCTTTCTCCTATGGTAGAACATCCTTCCAGTGTTAGAGAATCAAGAATTACCATACCAAAGAAGTTTGATGGCACCAGATCTAAGTTTTGAGGATTTATCAATCAAGTTCAACTTGTGATTGAACTTCAACCCCAAAACTATCCAACTCCAAGATCACAAGTTAGATTCATTGGTACGTTTCTTTCAGGATCAATACTATCATGGTTCTCATCTTTTCTTGAACGATGAGATCCAATATTAGATAATGTAGAGGCATTTCTGGCGGAGTTTCGATCTATGTATGGAAAACATGATACAATTCATGTTGCAACTAATAAGATCTGTATTTTATGACAAGGCAATCGATTAGTAATGTTATACACTTCACAATTTTGACAACTTGTAACTAATATCAAGTGGGATGATGCTGCACTTATTAGCCAATTTCTCTACGGATTACAATATGAGGTAAAAATATTAATGCTCAACTTACCTGATCCTCAAACATTGAGTCAAATAATTGACTTTGCTGTGAAGTACCACAATCATCTTTTTGAATTTCGATCTAAGAACTGTACAAGTTGACCTCAACGTTACTATAATTCAATGGCAACACCAACACCTCTTCAACACATACATTCGGAAGTAGAGGATATGCAAATTGATGCAGTATGTTTCAAATCTCTTACTGAGCAAGAAAAGTCTCATTGTCATTAAGAAGGATTATGTTTATATTGTGGAGAACCAAAGCACACTGCTGAACATTGTTCAAAGAAACGACGCAATTACAAAATGAGGAGTATGGCTGTGAAAGAAGATAATATGTCGAAAAACAAGTTTGTCTAGCTACAATAGGGACCATGCGGCTGGAACCTTACACAACATCTAGTAAGGTCCTATTCTCTCCTCAGAGCCCCCTCTTTGTTTTATATTAAATGTTATTTTAGGACCTAAATATTACAAAGCCTCTGCCTTGTTAGATTTAGGAGCCTCAGCATGTTTCTTAGATGAAGAATTTACTAAAAGACATAGCATATCTATAGTAAAGAAAACTAAATCTGTTCATGTAGAAGTCATAGATGGTCGTTCATTATCTTTTGGAGATATTACTCACGAAATCCTTCCTATAGAAGTAATAATCAATGGTCATAATAGCTTTGTAGTATTTAATATCATTAGATCTCTCTCTAATCTAGTTATTTTAGGTTTATTGTGGATAGAAAAATACAACCCTCAAATAGATTAGATTTTTCGAACTCTTACTTTCTCTAAAAGTATAACTAATAGTGTAGTTAATCAAATAGAGAGTCATAAGTCCAGTTCAATTAAACCCGTATTTATAGGTGCAAAAGCTTTTTTGCATGCTAATATGAAAGAATCACCATATATTATTTATGCCACATCTGTTTCTACTGGTGAAAAGACTTCAAGTGGCATTCTAAGCCAATATCAAGATTTCAAAATATATTCAAAAAAAAAATGTGGATATACTCCTAGAACATCATCCCTATGATTGCTCAATTGACCTTCAAGAAGGAGCACACCACCATTCGGACCAATCTACAGTTTATTACAAAATGAATTGACTGAATTCAAGGAATATATTGAAGAAAATCTAGCAAAGAATTTCATACGCTATTCTAAATCTCCGGTAGGAGCTCCAATTCTATTTGTGAAGAAAAAAGATGGATCATTGCAGATGTGTTTTGATTATCGAGGACTCAACAAGATTACCATCAAGAACAGGTATCCACTATCTTTGAATACTGGACTTTTTGATCAGCTGAATCAAGCTAAGATCTATACAAAAATAGATCTCCGGGGAGCATACAATCTAGTACGCATCAAAGAAGGAGATGAATGGAAGACTGCGTTTCGAACTAGGTATGGACATTTTAAATACAATGTCATGCCTTTTGGACTTACAAATGCACCAGTAGCTTTTCAACATCTAATGAATGATGTTTTCGAGAGTTTTTGGACGATTTTGTGGTCTATTATCTAGATGACATCTTGATCTATTCTAAGAATCCGGAAGAACATGAACTTCATATTCGTCGTGTGTTACAAAAATTAAGAGATGCAAGACTCTATGCCAAGATAAAAAAGTGTGTATTCCACAGTACTCAAGTTGATTTCTTAGATTATATCATTTCAAATAATGGACTTATGATGGATTGTTAGGGACATAGTCCTTAGAACCTTCTAGAGACAAGTTTCTAGAACCTTCTAGAGACAAGCTTCTAGAACCTTCTAGAAGCAAGTTTCTACAATCTTCTAGAAGCTTCTTAATTGATAGAAGATGTTAGGGACATAGTCTTTAGAACCTTCTAGAGATAAGTTTCTAGAACCTTCTAGAAGCAAGTCTCTGGAACCTTCTAGAAGCTTCATAGTTGGTAGAAGTTGTTTGAGAAGCTTCCTAAATAGGAGTATATATTGGAATCAAGACTGAAGAGTTCTTCAGTCTCGACAATACATCTCTTGGAGCTCTAGCTCACTTCTCTGGTGTTGTTCTTGTATTCATCTGATTAATCTAGTTTTTGCCAGTTCTTCTTGAACTTCTTGTTAGATCTCAAGTGTGTATTCTGTATCCGTGACAGTTTGTCGAGACTTCACTCAACTCAGATATCAGAGCTAGTTCTTCTTTGTTAGAGTGTGGATTACCCCTCTGCTTGGAAGTGTACTAGCATTTTAGAGGTTGCGGATTACCCTCCTTTAAACTGATACTTCTTTTGTTACAATATTGGAGTCTTATTCTTCTTGGAGAGAGTGGATTACCCCTTTTCTTGAAGCTGTTAAGGCATTTTAGAGGTTGCGGAGTACCCTCCTCTAAATCAATATTGTCTTCTTGTAGAGTCATTTCTGTCCTTCTCTTAGAATGGCCGGGGGTCAAGACATTAGTATGACGGAAAGTTTAGAGTCCAAGTTAGATGCTATCATGAATGCCCTCGCTACGTTATCGCAAAGAACTGCAGAGATTGAAGGAGTCGTGGCAAGGCTTCATAATGATGGAACATCTGGGATGGCACAATCTAGGTTGCACCAGCCTCAAACTTCTGCACTTGGAGAAGCAACTTTGCCTCAGGTTCGACAAGCACCGCTGGTTCTATAACATAAGGAGCCCCGAGTTAGCCTTTCGGACAAGTTCGATGGTACATGTTCCAAGTTTCGAGGATTCGTCAACCAAATCAGGTTGATAACAGTTTTACGACCCGAACGCTATCCAACGGAGGAGTCACGTGTTGGGCTTGTTGGAACCTTACTTACAGGACAAGCTCTATCATGGTTTGCTCCTTTGTTTGAGAAACGATCGTCCATACTAAACAACTTTGAAACCTTTTTGGAGGCGTTTGCGGAAGCATTTGGTGAACACGACAAGGTTCGATGGGCTACAACAAAGATCCGGTCACTACGACAAGGGATGCGTTCTACATCAATCTATGCATCGAACTTCAAGCAATTAGCATGCGACATCAATTGGGACGAAGAAGCGTTGATGAGTCAATTCTATTGGGGTTTAAGGGACGATGTGAAGGATTTGCTGTTAACTCTTCCTGATCCGCAAACGCTCAACAAAGCTATTAGCTAAGCTGTGAAGTGCGATAACCGCCCATTCCAACGTCGCCAAGACCAACGTTCAAGACAACATACGGTTCGCCACATCCCAACTATGTCGGCAAGCAGCATGAATTCATATTCAGAGGTAGAAGACATACAAATTGATGCGGTAGGTGTCAAATCTCTTAGTCTAGAAGAAAAAAAACGACGTATGGAGGAAGGTCTATGCTTGTATTGCGGTGAAGAAGGCCACAAAGTTGGAAACTACCCCAAGAAGCAAAATCGACGTATTATCAAGACTAGGGGCATGTCTATTCAGGAAAACGAGGATGCCCAGTCAAAATAGGAACCGTGCGTCTGGACAGTGAAATATCGCAACAACAACCAGGTTCCTTTCTTTCCGCTCAACCTGCCCTTTGTTTTACAATCCGTTTGCTTATTGGCCCTCAGAAACTGAGAACCTTAGCATTATTAGATTCAAGAGCATCTGCTTGTTTCTTAGACGAAGAATTTGTGAAGCATCATAAGATCCCTTTAGTATAAAAATCCAAACCTGTTTACGTTGAGGTCATAGATGGACGACCTTTATTGTCTGGTAGTGTCACCCATGAATCAGAACCTATAGAAGTGACGTTTAAGGGCCATTGTAGTCATATTATTTTCAATATTATTAGAACTCCATCAAATCCTGTTATTCTTGGTCTTTCCTGGTTGGAAAAGCATAACCCATCCCTAGAGTGGAAGTTGCGGAAGATGACCTTTCCCACAAAACCACCCAAGAGCAAGCCTAGTAGAAAACCCCGAATAGAGAAATCCTTATTTATTGGAGCAAGAGCGTTTATAAGATCATCCAAGGAAGGCACACCGTTTGTCATTTATGCGACTCCAACTACCAAGGAGAAGATCTCGACATCAAGTATACCTGAGCAATATAAGGATTTTAAAGACGTGTTTCAAAAAAAAAATGCCGACATGCTACCGGAACACAGACCATATGATTGCGCCATAGACTTATAGGAAGGAATACAACCGCCTTTTGGCCCAATCTAAAATCTATCGCAGATGGAGTTGGCGGAATTGCGGAAGTACATCGACGAGAATCTAGCCAAGAACTTTATCCGTCATTCAAAATCGTCAGCTGGAGCACCCATCTTATTTGTGAAGAAGAAAGATGGCTCATTGCGGATGTGCGTGGACTATCGAGGCCTCAATAAGATAACAAAGAAGAATCGTTATCCGTTACCCTTGATTTCTGGTCTCTTAGAACAACTTGGACGTGCAAGGATCTTTACAAAAAATGATCTAAGGGGAGCTTACAACCTCGTACGAATCAAGGAAGGAGATGAGTAGAAGACAGCGTTTCGTATAAGGTATGGCCATTTTGAGTATAATGTCATGCCCTTTGGTCTTACCAATGCTCCAACGGTCTTTCAACATATGATGAATGACATTTTCCGAGAGCACCTTGACGATTTTGTTGTCATCTATTTGGATGATATTTTGATATTCTCCAAAAATGAGGAAGAGCATGAAAAACATGTTCGTTTGGTCTTGGAGAAACTACGCAAACGAGGACTATATGCCAAGTTGGAGAAGTGTTTATTTCACCAACTAGAAATGGAGTTTTTGGGATTTGTGGCGACTATAGAAGGCTTGAAGATGGACCCCAAGAAGGTGGAAGCAATCGTGTCCTGAAAGGTTCCAAAGACGGTTAGAGACGTACAATGCTTTCTTAGTTTTGCTAACTTCTATCGGATCTTTATCAAGAATTACTCTCAAGTTGCTGCTCCTCTCACTCAGTTAACATGCAAGGATAAGCTGGAATGGGGACTTCTAGCACAGAAGGCGTTTCAAGACTTGAAGACCACATTTACTACGGCTCCAATCTTGATACATCGAGACTTTACAAAGGCCTTTTATTTAGAAACTGATGCTTCGAATTTTGCTTTACGAGTTGTACTTTCACAAATGGGAGAAGACAAGAAGCTCCATCCGGTTGCATTCTATTCTCGAAAGTTCTCTACTGCTGAAATCAATTATGAGATCCACGATAAGGAACTTCTTGCTATAGTGGATTCTTTCCAAGAATGGCATCACTTTCTTGAAGGAGCTGGACATCCAGTGACCGTATACACACATCACAAGAATTTGGAGTATTTCATGTCGGCTCGAGTTCTAAATCGACATCAAGCTCGGTGGAGTATGTTACTATCTATGTTTGATTTTGTTATCACTTATTGACCTGGAAAGCAACAAGGACTATCTGATGCCTTATCGAGGAGATCGTATCTTGTACCAAAGGCTGGAGAAGCAACGTTTCATCAACAATGTACGACATTGTTGAAGCTAGAGCAATTTCAGCTTTGCGCTACTATTGTGCTAATTGATGCTAACTTCCTGAATCAGGTACGTGCCGTGACCATTGAAGATTCAGTAGCCATTGATATTAAGCAGCGTGCCAATGACGACAAGTTCAAGGTGGAGGGAGATCTTTTATACTTTGAGGAGCGGTTATATATCCCAAAAGGATGAGCATGACTCCGAGTTCTTCAATCTCGCCACGATTTTCCAGCTGCGGGACATTTTGAATTCAACAAGACCTTGGAGCTTATTTCTCGAGATTTTTGGTGGCCCCAAATGTGGAAGGATGTGAAAGATTTTGTCCTCTCCTGTGACATCTGTTCAAGATCCAAGAATCCTCGGCATCGCCCTTATGGACTCCTACAACCATTGCCGATTCCACGTCGACCATGGTCTTCAATTTCCATGGACTTCATCACAGACCTGCCATCATCGAACTCATTTGACAGCATCTTTGTCGTGGTAGATCGGCTTACAAAAATGGCACACTTTGTCCCTTGCAAGAAGACATCGTCTAGTGAAGTCACAGCAAGGCTCTTTTTAGATAATGTGTATCGTTATTATGGACTACCAAATGATATCATATCAGATCGAGGAACCTAGTTCGTATCAAAGTTTTGGAGATCTCTCTTTGAGATATTGAAGGTGGATATCAAGCTTTCTTCGGCTTTTCATCCTCAAATTGACGGCCAAACGGAACGAGTGAACCAAGTCTTGGAACAATACTTACGATGCAGCATCAACTATCAGCAAGACGATTGGACCACATATCTGTCGCTAGCTGAGTTTGCATATAACAACACCCTCCATGCATCGACTCAATACACACCATTTTTTTCTAACTATGGGTATCATCCGAAGCTTGATTTATTGAGTCCTTCAACAAATAACAATCCAACAGCTGAAGGATTTGCGAAACAATGATCAGAGGTTCAAAATACGTTGAAGCTTCAATTACAATCCGCTCAAGAATCCTACAAGGCGTCTGCAGATAGATTTTGAAATCAAGCACCTACTTTCAAAATTGGAGATAAAGCATGGCTTCTTTGACGGAATATCAAGACCAAGTGACCATGTGATAAGTTGGACTATCGAAGATTAGGACCATTTATCATCCAAAAGCAAATAAATCCAGTGGCGTACCGTCTGGAATTATTGGCTTTTATGAAGGTACATCCAGTCTTTCATGTTTCTCTGTTGGAGCCTTATCGAGAGTCGTCTTTTTCTGGAAGAGTGCAATGTCCGCCACCTAGTATTGAGATCGAGAACCATGAGGAATACGAGGTTGAAAAGGTACTGGATTCACGGCGAAGGTGGGACAAGTTGGAGTATCTTGTTCATTGGTGCGGCTACAACATTAATGAGCGAACGTGGGAGCCAGCTGAAAATCTCGCCAATGCGCCACAAAAAGTACAAGAGTTTCATCAACAACATCCTCATAAACCTAAGCTGGTTTGACGATAGCTTTTTTCTGAAGCTTGCTCATCTAAGAATATAAGAAAGGGAGAGAGCACCACCAAAATTCGTAGTTGATGTAGTTATTTTCTCCAAGATAAAATAGAATTTTTTCAGCAGCCATAGTTTGGTCTTCTGATATGGATAGCCAAGAGATAGATACTATGCTAGTCAGATTATCTCAACCAACTAACTCACGAAGGCAACCCCGAGATGAAGAACCACCTGCACCATGACGACGATGGAGGATACCAAGTAATCGATCACTGGTGATTGTATTTGAGTCCGAGCCTGCTTACGATGGTCAGCCAGAAGGCATATTTGCAGGACAATTTCACAATGAAGACACGGAAGTTCATGCTTGGTCAGAAGTTGAAGGAGTAGGCCACTATCGTTGGCTTCAAGGGTCGATGAACCACTTACCTCGTGAACAACAGTTGGAGTTCATAGCAGACGTTATGCGACAGATCTTCATTTTCTTGCGTTGGTACTCATTGACAACAACATTGCTTCTCAGAGACGTCGAAGCTAAAGGAGGGGGTGATGATAGGGACATAGTCCTTAGAACCTTCTAGAGACAAGTTTCTAGAACCTTCTAGAGACAAGCTTTTAGAACCTTCTAGAATTAAGCTTCTAGAACCTTCTAGAATTAAGTCTCTAAAATCTTCTAGAAGCTTCTTAATTGATAGAAAATGTTAGGGACATAGTCCTTAGAACCTTCTAGAGATAAGTTTCTAGAACCTTCTAGAAGCAAGTCTCTGGAACCTTCTAGAAGCTTTTTAGTTGGTAGAAGTTGCTTGAGAAGCTTCCTAAATAGGAGTATATATTGGAATCGAGGCTGAAGAGTTCTTCAGTCTCGACAACACATCTCTTGGAGCTCTAGCTCACCTCTTTGGTGTTGTTCTTGTATTCATCTGATTAATCTAGTTCTTGCCAGTTCTTCTTGAACTTTTTGTTAGATCTCAAGTCTGTATTTCTGTATCCGTGACATGGATCCTAAGAAAGTTTAAACTATTATAGATTGGAAGATCCCAAAAATGGTAAGAGATGTCCAATGCTTTTTGGAATTTGCCAACTACTATCAGATCTTCATCAAAGACTTCTCTCAAGTTGCAGCTCCACTTTTACGTTTGACTTGTAAGGACAAATTCCAATGGAATCAAGAAGCAGAAGTTGCTTTTGAATCTTTGAAGACAGCGTTTGTTTCTGCACCAATCTTGTATTGTGTTGATTTTTTCAAAGCATTTTTTATGGAAACAAATGCATCAGACTTTGCTTTGGGTGCGGTTTTGTCACAAATGGAAATATATGACAAACTTCATCTAGTAGTCTTTCATTCAAGAAAATTCTCAACAGTAGAAATCAATTATGAGATCCATGACAAAGAACTTCTTGCAATTGTGGATTCTTTTCAAGAATGGCATCATTATCTAGAAGGCGCTTCTAGTCCAGTCACCATGTATACGGATCACAAGAACCTCGAGTATTTCATGGCAGCACGTGTATTAAATCGTCGTCAAGCTCGTTGGAGCATGTCTTTATCAAGATTCGAGTTCAGCATCACTTATCGACCATAAAAACAACACGGTTTATCTGATGCCTTGTCTAGACGTTCTTATCTTGCACCAAAAGAAGGAGATGCAGCTTTTGAGCAACAAAGAACAGTTTTCTTGAAGCCAGAGCAATTTCATCTCCGAGCAATAAAATCAACATTAACTGTTGATTTAACTTTTATCAAGCAAGTCCAGTTAAGTATGTCTTCAGACCCTCTTGTTCATGATATCAAGAATAATTCTTTTAAATCTCATGATCCGTCTTAATTCGAGTTCAAAAACAACCTACTCTATTTCGAAGGACGCCTATATGTTCTAGAAAGAGATGCACGTTTACGTATTCTTCAAGCTCATCACGACTTCCCTGCAGCAAGATATTTTGGATACAACAAGACTTTGGAGCTGATATTTAGGGATTTTTGGTGGCCTCAAATGTAGAAGGCAGTCAAAGATTTTGTACAATTATGTGATGTTTGCTCAAGATCAAAAACTCCTCGTCATCGACCTTTTGGACTTCTTTAGCCGTTACCCATTCTAGAACAACCATGGTCTTCTGTCTCTATGGACTTCATCATGGATCTTCTAATCTCAGGTTCTTATAATTCTATATTCATGATAGTAGATCGTTTTACCAAGATGGCATATTTTGTACCATCTACAAAATCTATCATAGATGAAGAAATAGCTAAGCTTTTTCTTGACAATATCTATCGCTATCATGGATTTTCCAAGGATATTATATCAGATAGGAGAACTCAATTTGTATCAAGATTTTGACAAACTCTTTTCAAGATTCTAAAAGTGGATATAAAACTATCTTTGGCATTCCATCTTCAAACTAATGGACAAAGAAAGTATGTTAATCAAGTTTTGGAGCAATATTTAAGATGTACCATCAACTACCAACAAGATGATTGAGTAACTCTTTTGCCATTAACAGAGTTTGCTTACAATAATATAGTACATTCTGATACAAAATAAACACCTTTCTTTGCTAATTATGGTTATCATCCATGACTTGATACTTTTGACTCTTCAAAAGTTGATAATCTTGCTGCGAAATATTTGGCGATTCATTTGTCAGAGCTACATGCAACGATGAAGGTGCAGTTAAAAGAGGCTCAAGAACAACGAAAGGTCAATGCGGATGTCTATCGAAAGGAACAACCACCATTCCACTTGGGTGATAAGGTATGGCTACTTTGTCATAATATCAAGACCACTCGTCCTTGTGACAAGTTGGACTATCGAAGGCTAGGACCATTTTCTATTTTTACATAAATCAATCCAGTTGCATATCGTTTACATCTACCGGAGTCAATGAAAATCCATCCAATATTCTACGTGTATCTTTTTGAACCATATAAGTCAGTAGACATACCAAGAAGATGACAAGCTCCACCTCCTCCTATAGAAGTGGACAATAATGAAGAGTTTGAAATAGAAAAAGTCTTAAATTCAAGGCGGCACCAAAATAAATTGGAATATCTTATCAATTGGCATGGATATGATATTAGTGAACACACATGGGATCTTGCAAATGCAGTAAAGAATCTTGCAAATGCAGCAAAGGCGATTGAGGCTTTTCATTGACAACATCTATCAAAATCAAGATAAAAATCTTCTTTATAAAAGAAACAACATCTAGGCAAGATAAAATTCTACTTTCAATCATTGTTTATAACTTCTTTGTAGTTGTGACGCTGAGGAGATAGAGAACCAACAATCAGCAGATTCGACTAAATAGCCTTCATTTACTGACCTGTCGAATGAGACATTATGATTGTCACAACCTTTAAGACGATGCAATCAAGATGAAGATCTTCAAGAACAACATGTTCTTCCTCGAATAGATGACAAGATACAATACGTTTGATATCACGACTTGGGAAGAGACTCCCAATGTTTGGTGATTTTACTAGAGGTAGGAACAACTCTTGATGGTGTTCCAAATGTTCTATTCTAAGGAAGTTATGAAGGCCTCAACAATGATCAAATAACTAGGTGGTCTTTCCGCCCTGATATGGGACACTACCGATGGTTGAGAGGCCCTATCAATCATCTTCAAAGAGAACAAAGATTAGAGTATGTGGCGAATACAATTCGTCATATCATAGATTTTCACAACATATGATGACCGCTCCTCGTGGAACTCGTCCCTAGAAGGGGGGATAATGTCACGGACATACTCATAAATTACATATACAAATATGTAGAAGTAAATAAAAGTAGATAAAAGTAAGTTAATTTTATAGTATTTAATATGGAAGCTTTCTAGAAGCTTCATAGACACTACTTTGACTTCATAGGTGTCTTTAATTGACTTTTTGGATTAGAAACGTGGTCAACAAGTTGGCCATATACCACACATATTGTTAGCTTAAAGACCAAGCTAATTATGTGGTCCACACATAGAAAAACTTGCCTTGTAAGTCAAGGCATATGTCCTATAAAGTCAACACATATTGGAGGTCCTATAGAATGTTGCCATGTAGCCCCTAGTTAGATAGTATATATAGAGATAAGAGTGAAGCCTTCTTCACTCTTGTCAACTCCTTTCTTGCTTCCAGTCTAGTTTCAAGGGTCTCTAATTTTCTTGTCTTTTGGTAATAGCCATTCCAGTTTCTCTTTCAATATACATACTTGTTTATTTATATTTTATTACCTTTCTTTGAGTGAAGGCTCACTTGTTTGAATTGATTTTTTATCGATTTCTTGTCCTTGACAGATACATAAATCTCATTCTTGAAATAGAGGAAGCCATTATTAAGAGTGTAATCTTGGTACTGTTTATTGTCCATCATCAACCAATTACTAACCATCTTGAAATAATCATCTCAATGCATAGATTTCTTCCATACTATTTTTTTTTGTTAGGTTTGAGATGACACTACTAATGGTAGTGATTTTTCCCTTCTCTCCTAATTTAGTATTTAAGTCTGATCTCTATGATAAGTTGTTTGGTACAATATGTTGTCGCTCTTACTTACACTGAAGTTGAATGTCAAAAAGCTGCAATTGTTCTTTCTAATGATGATTTCTTGATTTCATATTTTTCAAATATAAATCATGTAGCAAGGATCAATGGTCAATCCAAACAATCAATGGCTTCTTCAATAGATAGTATTTCCATACTTTTGTAGCATGTACAATTACTAATTGAACTTGATCACATGTAGAGTAGTTAAGCTTTGCCCTTCTGAGTTTGCATGATTCATACATCACAAATTGAAGGCCCCTACTAAAGTCTTAATGAAGGACCGCTCTAATAGCAAAGTCAAAAGCATCAATGTCAAGTGTATAGAAAAGGTTGAGATCATACAATTGCAATATTGGAGTAATAATGAGTACCTTTCTTAACATATCAAAGGTACTTTGCTATTCCAATTTCCATTCAAATGGAGCACCCTTCTCTAATAGGCTTGTTAATGAGGTAGTAATATGTACAAATCGATGAACAAAACAGCGATAATATTCGACAAGGCCTAAAAATGAATGGACTTCAGAAGCATTCGTAGAGAGTTGGTCAATCTTCCACTGCTTTCACCTTATCTTACTCCATACACATACCTTTGGATGAAATCACATGCTCCAAAAAGGTGACTTCTAACTTCCAAAGTTCACACTTTGATTGCTTATAATAGAAGCAACTATCACATAGTTGATGCAGCACTTTCTGTAGATGTTGTTCATGCTCCTGAAGGATTTTATTATAGACCATGATATCATCAATGAAGACAAAAACATACTTATCTAAAAGGTCTCAAAATAATCTATTCATGTGAATGATAAAAGAAGTCCGAGCATTGGTGAGGCCAAAAGGTAATACAAGCCACTCAAAATATCCATAGTGCATACAAAATGTTGTCTTTTCTATATTTTTCTTGGCAAGAAGGATTTGCTAATAACCATTCTAAAGATCTAATTTGCTAAAGATGTTTGCACCTTGAGGTTGGTCAAGAAAATCATCCACACATAGAAGTGGATATACATTCTTGATAGTCTGCTTATTCTGACCTCAATAGTTAATGTAAAGTCAAAGTCCACCATCTTTTTTTGGTGCAAAGAATATAGGTGCTCTCCATGGCAATGTGCTTTCTCAAATGAGACTTTTTTTCAATAATTCATCCAATGACTTTTGCAGCTCTTCAAGTTTATTTGATGTTAGTCAATAATTTGGACGACTAGCCGGTTTGGCCTCAAGTATTAGTTCTATTTGAAAGGAAGCACCTCAATTAGATGGTACACTACTAGATAAGTTGGTTGAAAAGACATTCAAATATTCACATATGAATTATTCTATCCTTTCTGCTCTTTTGATTGTCTTTTTTACCACTGAGGCAAGTTTCAAAACCACCACATATATCAGTTGCTTATTCTATATTTTCTTCTTTGTAAAGGTCATTCTTATGAATAAGCTCTTAGCCGTAGATTGTTTTCATATCTTACTCAACATAGGGACACAAAGAGTCATTCTACATCCTCCATCTTTGAAAGAGATTATTCTTGTTAGCCAATCGATCTATTTATTCTCCACCTCTAGTCATGGCACTAAGGATAACATCATATCTAAGCTTTATTATTCTAAACTTCTTTTTGAAGGCATAGGTATCACTTAGCTTTAAGATTTCTTCTTCACTTATCTTGCTCAACATGTTCTTTCAATCATTTGCTAGATATATACTCCTTCCTTTAATCACCTTTCTTTTAATCCCTAGTCGGTTGGTTATTGCAATCAAGATGTAATTTTTTGTAGAGCCGCAATCCACAAGTACTCAAAATGGTTGTCTTTTTAATTGTCCTGTTAGACACACTAATTAATTTTTTTGATATTTGTCCAAGGCCATGTTATTTGTCTCTAAAGAATAGCAACTATCTCCAATATTGGCCTTTGGTACTTTTATTGAAGAGCCTCGTTTTCCTATTCCACTTTTTTAACAACTTGGTAGCTTTTGACATTGTAAACTATCCATAATTTATTGGTGCTTAAACTTTGATATTTTGAATAGTCTCTAATCTGATGGTTTGGCTCCCAACAATAAAAGCACAATCTCTTTTTCAACAATAATTTTCATTTTTGTGATATTAATGGCCCTTGTAGAACATTAATCTCCATCAACATTGATTATTGTGCTATAGTATTAGCTAGTAGCATAGAATTCTACACTATAGGTCATATTCTATGATTTTTGAAATCTATAGCATAGACCCTCCTTACAATCCTAATTGCCTCTTTAAATGTTTGTAGATTTTTTAATTCCACTTCTTTTTGGATCACAAGTTTCAATCCTCGTATAAATCAATTCATTATCTCTGTCTTTGAAATGTTGTCAATTTGGAGACATAGGAAATTAAATCAAGAGATATAATATTACACTAACCAAGATTGTGTAAGGTTAGTCAACTGATCATGTGTTAATATTTCCGCATTAATGGTCCAAAATCAACTCCTATGTTCAATCTCAAACTCCTTCCAATCACCAAATCTTTCTTGAGCTCCATAGCTTTGAGGTCAATGTCGCCACCAAATGGTTGTTGTATCTTTCAAATGATTGGAAGCATGTATAATTCTTTTGTTGATATTTGTTCCAGATAATTGGAAGTATTTTTGTATGTTGAAGAGCCATTGGCATGCATCTTCTTGCCTTGAGGTCGTTGAGTATGTATTAGGCTTGCTCAATTTCATCCTAACAAATGTCAACTCTCTTATCTTAGAAGCTTTTATTTGCTCTTACAGAGTAGATATTTGGCCTAGGAGTTTGTATTTGAGTCTTTATCTGGGATTGCTTTGCCATATCTCCTATATTGAAATTTCTTTGCTCAACTTTGTTATTATAATGCCTTCTCTCCTTCCAATTGACTTCTTAAAGTAGCTCATTGTAGCCCAAAAATAGTACTCAATGTGATCACAATAATTGACTTCTAATAAACAGTGGCTATGAACTTACTACCAAAGAACAATCTAACACTTGCTCTAATATCAATGAAATAAGATTGGATACATTAAAGTTTAAAATCTTATCAAATCCATAAGAACAAAGATTTCAACACAACGTAAGACCAAGTACATTAAAACAAAACTAAAAGTAACTAAACGGAATAGAACATGAAAGATAGGACTAAATAAAAGAGAATAAACCAAACAAAACCAAACAAAACCAAATAGAATAGAATAAAAAAACCAAACTTTACTAAGAGAAAGAGTCTAAAATCATACTTGACCAACTGCCTCAAATGGCCTTAGTTAGTCTTATTTATACTTTGTTCAATTATATTAGAACTTTCTAGAATGTCCCTAATGATGGATCTTATCAAAATAACTGTCTTTTTAGAAGATTCTTAAGATGGATCCTACCATGATAACCACCTTAAGCTTTTCTAAAAGATTCTATGGTGGATCATATATAAACCACTATTCTAACTTCAATTCTAAAAGCTTCTCAAAAACAACTCCAATTACATATCTTAATCTGCAAATAATACAACCATCCTATCCATGCCTTGTTACAATATTAATATGTAGTATTTAAATTAAATATTTTATTCTTTGACATTAAATAGTACTAAGATTTTTTTTTTAAAGAATATCTCATTAAGTATCTTCATATGAATTTTGATGAATCTACTTTTTATAATTTTTAAAGATTTTTTCTTTAATCTAAATTTTTCAAGTTTTTATTTGACATTAATCATATTTTTTTAATCAAAATTTGTATTGATATTTCTTAAGTATTATCTCTCTATATATAAAATCTCTCTCTCTTTCTCTCTCTTTCTATATATATATATATATATATATATATATATGACACATTATAAGAGTAAACATTCTGGAAACTATTAAGTGTGTAGAATAGTTAAGCATCATGTTTAAAATATGATTTAATATTAAAAATTTATTAGTTAAGCAAATAATATGATAAAGTTTATTTTTTTAATCTATTGATAAATTAAATAAATTAAAATTATAGCCCTAGTTGAAGAATAAGAATATATTTTTTAAATTTATTCATGTATCTTCTATATATATATATTAAAATTTTATCTATGTTTAATATAGTATAAATGTAATTTTTTTATCCAAAAAAATAGATGTATTCTTATTGTATAATAAAATCTTCTAGCTTAGAATATAAAAATATATCAAATTTAAAATTTATATTATAAAATAATCTTAAATACATGAATGTGTTTTTTTTTTATTACTCTATATATTTTAATATTTGCATTTCTATAAATTTATTTTTTTGTAATTTTTAAAAAAAAATCCTAGTTTTATCCTGTTGTTTGGAGTAATGGATTCCCGGGCAAAGGTTCATCATGTCTATTCCAAACAATGCGCCATATAGTACCTGATTTTGGAGATTCTACCAAAGAAAAACCTTTAAACCTAAATGGAATAAATGTCAACACATCACTTAATACAATTTTTACATCTCTAGCTAATGGAAGTGTGTGAGAATTAACAACTTTTTTAGAATTAGCCATACGTAAAGTTTTAGTACTAATACCAACCCATGCCTTACCATGTGTGTCTAATTCTACATGAGAAGGATGTCGAAAATTAGTATGCAACCAAAAAATCCAATCTTTTGCATTAGGCCATGGTTGAATTTGACTACTTCCACCACGTGCATGCATTGTACTATCAATCCAACTGTATACTCGTTGAATTTCATCTTGTGTCAGCAACCCTTCTTTCCAATCTTTAAGAATATCATGTACACCTTTTGGTAGGGAATTTGTAAAATTGCTCTTTTCTTCCTTTACCACATTCTCCTCCTGATAAAAAAATGTATAAAATCACATGTTTAAATATTTTAAAAGATTCAACACAATCACTCCAACCATATGCATTTCATATAAAAATTCGAGTGTTTGATACCTTTACAGCAATAGCAAAATTCTCCGTATGATCAAAGGCCTCCATGTCATGAAAGCTTTGTACACATGATGTTTTCGAATCTAGAATCGAATTGTCAACGCCACCGACACAACCACCGACACCCTCGCCGACACAATCATCGATACGGAGCGCCTTGTGTTTTTGCAACAAAGAAGGCACCACCGCGTCGGAGACGACGACGACGACACCCGCATCCTCATCGCCATCGCCGCTCCTCGAGCTCTCTCCTGGGAAGCACACCGCCATCGCAGCCCCAACCCCACCATCTGAGCTTGCGACCGACAAGGGCGACGACGCACCGAGCGGCGAATGGACGCCGTCACCGTCGTCGTGGTCGTCGTCGTCGTTGGGAAGAGGCTGGAAATTCGATAAGCGTGCTTCGAGCAAGTGGAGGTAGCGGTGCTGGTGATTGATGTCAGCGAGCTTGGCCTGGGCCATGAGGAGGCCTTTCTTCATGTAAATGGCCTTGCGCTTGGTGAGGCGCAGCTCCTCGGTGCAGCGTCGCAGGTGCTGCACTTCATGCTTCTGCTGTGCGGAGAGCGGTGCGCCGTGTCGAAGCGCATCCTGGAGGGAGTCCAGCCTCTGGGTTTCGGTGCTGTTATGGGATTCCATTTCGTCCAGCAGGCTCCGGTAATGCAGAATGCTTCGCTGCATGACTGTGGGTGGGATCTTCGCGATGAATGTGCGACAGGTGGGTGATCCGCACAAGCATAACTCGGCGTATTTTGCGTCGTCGGTGTATGTCCAACTGAGACCAAATTTGTATGTTTACTAAGATATTCATATACTTACATGATACTTATAAGAATATCTCAATTTTTGTTCTTGGGTCCATGTTACAAATTATGATATGATCTTGAATCATATTTTATATGTGCGTGTATATACAAGTAAAGATTTTGGTATGAAGTTGATGTTATTTATTTATTTATTTATTTTCATTTTATTTTGTTTTGTTTTTTGACAGTCAGAATTTATGTTGGTTAATACTATGACTCGTTCAGGATTTTATTGTGGCTTACTTGTAGTCGTATGTGAGGGTGTCTCCTTTGAAACATATCTTTTTTGACCTTCCAACAATGTAGATTTTTCCATTTTGCCATCTTCAATGCAGAATTTGTAGTTTTCAGCATATTGTTAATTTGTGTTCAAAAGTTACGTGTGAGAGAGTATCAAAAATATATAACTACATTTGTAAAAATCATATAGCAATTAGGTTGTACATATTATTTTTAATATATGCACATTTTATATATATATATATATATATATATATAACCCTTCAAAAAACAACAAATGTTTGAACAGAACTTTAGAAATTGAGGACTTGCATACTAAACCATACATCAATTAAAGTGCGACACTATGCACAGTCAATTACCACTTTCTAAAATTTTGCAAATGTTGGTCAAATCATCCACAAAAAGAAAATAAGAAGACCAATGCTAACATTTCAAATATTTCTGTGTTGGGATTGCAACCATGGTTCACAAAGCCTGCAACTTCTTTGTAAGTATCAACAACAAAACTTGGAACTCCAAACTTGCCAATTCCTTTTGTGGCTTCTCCCTCCCACTTTTCAATCAACGCGTAAAGATTTGGAGGTTTTTCCTTGGATTTCTTGAGATAATGCTTCAATGAGGTCATTTTCCCAGTGAAAACATAAGCCAAGCATCCAATGTCAATGTCTTCCTCCGTGTACAGCTCATCTCCCGCAATTCCAAGTCGAACATCAAGTTGGGGCAAATGGAGAAATGTGTTGGGAATGCAAAATCCTTCGCATGCGCATTCGATGTCACAAGTTTTGCGAAAGTGGTGGCATGAGCACCCATATTGGCATTGGAGTAAGGAATTGACACTGGGAGGCTTGCAATTACAATGATGATTTTGCATAGCGAGGTTCACCTCAGACGATGCTGCATTGTATTGTTTTTTGCACGGTAATTGTTCGTCAAAGCTTGCTTCCACATCTTGAATTTGTTGCAAGATTTCTCTGTGTTGTGTGATTTTTGCAGCTTTTGCCTTGAAATTGAACATGTTGGCAGGATTCATTGTGTAACCAAAACGAATTCTCAATTTCACTTCAAGATTTAAACCTAATAATGAGAATAAAGTTTATTAATAAAGAAATTATATATATATCTATATATATATATATATATATATATATATCTGTAGTATGTTACCAATAATTTATATGGTGGAAGATACATATGTGATTTTATTTTTTATATACTATATACAAAACAAGAAGAAGAAAATATGTATGTATATTCGAAACAAGAAGAAGAAAATATGTATGTATATTCGAAATAATATATGGATGTATTGTAATGTATCACTTTTCATTTTCTACATATGAAATAATATACACAAACTATGAGTTTTAATTTACAAAAAAAATATATTGAACATTTATTTGGATATCATTTAATAGAATTGAACCATTTAAAACATGAGATTTGATGCTGTAGAATGCTACACTTGTTACACATCTTCATTGTTTGAATACAGAACATGTTCATAATGGCAGTGGTTTTGTTCATGCTAATCTAAGACAATACATTATTATATATCATATTCGCAACTGAACCATATAACGTTGATTTACACAAAATTTACCCATTCTTGAAATTGTTGCTAAACTTCTCTTGAATTTTCATCATTATAAATTTGTTATACCAATTCACAAGTTTCCAATATATGTATATATATATATTAAGGTCCTTTCCATTAAGTTACAATTTTTTGAAAGTTTTGGGGCATCTCTACTTTTCAAGCTATTTCCATCAATATCAACGTATAACAAGAAAATCAAGGTTTGACGGCTGGTGACGGTGCACCACACAACCAATCTTATTGTACTTCACATACAAATCAGATTTTGGAACACAGAAGAGTGCAATTTAGTGCTATTAATCAGAGTACAGTCCCTTGTGAAAATGCAACACAATAAATGTCTTATGTTCAAATAAATTCCCGCAATCTTTCTGTACAAGGACACAGCTACCTCAGAATGAAAAAGCTACCAGATGGAACCAAACTTTCCCCGGCAAAAGCACAACGCCATTTTTACACCCCAATTCTGCACAGATTCTGAAGGGCTCAATAATCCAATACAGCGGCACACCAGCAATGCAAAAAAAATCTTGTACGCTGAACTCAGATTTCAAATCAGCCAAGCATACAAGAATGAG
Source organism: Physcomitrium patens (assembly GCF_059467195.1). Lineage (NCBI taxonomy): Eukaryota > Viridiplantae > Streptophyta > Bryopsida > Funariales > Funariaceae > Physcomitrium > Physcomitrium patens. The sequence goes on from NC_143429.1 coordinate 6,328,762, forward strand.
ATTGTTAGGTTTGCATTTGTACCCAAGGAAAAGGCAGAGCCTGTACCACAATCCCCATTGAAAGTTGACAAAAACTTATTGTCAATCAAACTTAGGTATACAACTCAGGTAAGCTAAATAAACATGATGTAAGAGACAAGAAGGCAACGGATTCCATCTTAAGCTTCATGAATAACAATAAGAGAATGCTCTACAATATAATATCTTGCAACTTGCCACGGTGACCAAGTGCAATATTTTAGAAGTTATCACTCGTCTCGCTAAACGTAGGCCTCTACTTTGCAGATGCATTTTTGGGGGTATAGCAAAAACCACAGTTCTTTGCTCTTTTTCATGCTGACTGGAAATCTGGCATCAGAAAATGCTTTACAACCCTGTTGCGAGTGCCATGCACGCCCACTTCTCCTCCCTTAGGTCCACCGCTAAAACAGGTCTTAAAAAATGTGTACAATGTCATATGCAAATCTGTTGAACGTTAAGGTATACGCATGAAATGGATGCACGATTGTTGTGCCACTGATTCCGAAACAAGCATTAAATAACAGAGAGTAATTCAACCGGTTTTTCAAACTCTACGCAGCATGCACAAGAAAAGGAATACTCAACACTTAGTAGCTAAATATGAGAGACCTACAGAAACTCGTAGACAACCCAGTCGAAGCATAACCCAGGAAAAAACAACCAAAATATTAAAAGACTTGCAAAGGATACGTCCAGAATAGAATGAATGACTGTCCCAGCCAACCCACCACACCATTTAACAGTCAGTAAGTGTACTTGTGCGTGCATTTAGTATAAAGCAACTAACTACAGATAAATTGGTACACAATGGATCAGAATGGAATTCATATTTGATGCTACCAATCCCACTACATTTTCACACGAATATGTAGACATCAGTGAGACATACAACTTAAGAATCCAAACATAGGGTTGCCCATGAAAATGAATGGAAAGGATTTAAAATCTCACTAGCAAGCCTTGCCCAATGCCATCAAAGAGAATGCGGTTCCATGAATCGAAGTACGAGTGCACATCAAACTTTGCTTTGGCAGCAACTCCAACCGATGCAAGCATCATAATCAAAAAGTAGCATAGGAAACCAGAAATTCCAGTCAACCCAAGCACTCCTGCAATAACACCTCCCACGATGGACAAAAACGTGCGGCTGCATCCCAACCACGCAAACCATACAAATTTCAGATCTTACAAACCCTAGAGAGGAATTTCGTACGAACACGATAGAGCCACAGTCAAAATAGAAAGCGGAGGGTCTCTCATAAGATACCTATAGTAGATCATGCGCATGTTAAGCTGAACATTCTCCTGACTGTAAGCCGGAACCTCGTCGGCATCATCGACCTTCTTAGTCTGATCTTTGGCATTGCCTGTACAGAACGAACAACCTCATTCAACTACCACCACGCACTGTCCGCGAAACAAACACCCCTAAACGGAACCAAACATAGAGGAAATCTGACTTCCTGCTCAACGGCTTGCCATCACAACTTCAATAACTCAACTGCCAATTCATTTCGCTTAAGATTTCTAACGCTCCGGTTGTCTTTCAATGCAACAGGTGGAAATCCTAAAACCCTAGAATCGATCTCTTCGTTTGATCGATGCAGAATTGCGATCTTCCGGGAAAAAATTTAAGAACAAGGCCGAAGTCGAAGAGAAGCAAAATCGGCTGATCGGGAAAGAGAGAGGAGAGGGAAGGTTACTGGTTCGTGACACCACTGCCGATCGCGGAGTCGGCGCCATGGCTCTGCAGCTTCTTCTTCGATTTCCCTGTTTCAATGCAAAAAACTCCGTCGTGCTCAAGGCCACCCTGCTGCTTGGCTCCGAAACCCATTCTGCGGAGGTACGGACCCGACGAACGAAGCCCATCGACAGACGAACGGACGAATGTAGCTTCTTCCAACGAACTGAGGAGGATGGCGGACGAAGTGGCTTTCGACGAACTCAGCAGGACAACGGACGAAGCCTCCTCTGACGAGCTTCGTTGGACGAGTTGGCGTTGGACTAAGATCTGGTTCAAGGTTGTGGTGGAGAGTGTGATCAATTAACATTACAATTATACATGGGGCTTGTTATTTTAATTCTTTGTCGATGATTACTTGAGGAAGATTCAAATGTGCACCTTCAAAGTAAGAAGAGAATGTTTTACAAGATTTGACAAATTGAAGGAACTTCTAAAGGAATCTTACCATTACATCAAGGAAATAAGTTTGAGAAATGTAGATGAGTTTATGATTTTGCAATTTGGTGATTTTTATAGAAGATTATATAAGTGTTAGAGAATATCAATATTTTAAAAATATGGATAGCAAAGCATGAAAAAAATATTGTTACAAAGATAACAATAAATATTTTACAAACTTAAAATTTTGATTATAAAGTTTGCATAAAAATAGTAGTAAAATTAATTTACACGTTTAATTAGTATTTTTTTAAAATTTCTATGTAATTTCAACTATAAAATAAATATAAATAAATAAATAAATATTGTATAAGTGAAAATCTTTGAGTATATTATATGCACAAAAGAGTGCATACAAAAGAGCCTCAGTATTATGGAAAAACAAATTTGCTATATAATTAAAAAAATATTTATATTCAAATTATTGTAAGAGAAATAAAACTTATATGTTGATGCGTTTAGACCAAAAAATTAATTAACTATATGTATATATATATATATATATATATATTATATACAATAAAAAAATAAAGAAGTTGCACGTAAAAATTGTGCAAAGTAAGAAAATATCTCAATGCTAATGTGTTTTACTTATATAGGAGGAAATACATTGATATTGTTTTATTTGGTTTTATTTAAATATAAGATGTTTCTAAGTTGATCATGCTAAAGCTGTAGCTATCTCTTGTTTTAGTTTTTAGATAGATGGATTTATGTTTATATATATATATATATATATATATATACATATACATATTAGTAAACCTATCTTATAAATACCACTAGATGTTAATCAAATGGAATTTTTAATATTAATTGATGATTAATAATAATTTATAATTTCAACTTTAAAAGTAATTTAAGTTTTCTAATATTATAAAATTTTCTAACAATTAACATATCTCTCTTTTCAAGTACTTTGTTGAGCATATTAACAACCATGTCTTTTAAACAATCGGATTATATTTCTTTCAACAAAACTATAATTGTTTATTTTAAAAAAAAATATTAATAAAATCCTTCTAAAAGTTAATTTTGATTACTTCAAAAATCAAAAACCTTTAAATGATTCATGAGTGACTTTACTTATTTTAAAGTAATTCGTAAAACATAACTTGGTGTGTAAAGAAGTTATTAAAATTCTACAAAATGATTACAACCCTCAAATGTTTTTTTGAGCTTACAAAGCATTTTTTTTATTCTCAAAACATATCTTGCTTTTAAATAGAAATTATAAAAAATATAAAAATATATATTTAAAACAAAAAGAATTAAATTAAAAAAGATTCTAGTTCAATAAATTTTACAGTAACCTTTTAACAACAAAAAGTGATTAATATATTTTCTTTTTATTCTCTGAAATGCTTAAATAGTCACTAGTAATTTTATTTAATTAATGATTTAATTTTAAATAAAGCATGTGTTTTCTTCAAAAAGTGATGCTTATATATACAATCAAAATTCATAGTTATTACTTCCATATCTTAATACCAACAAATATTTTATTTATTGTAAAAATAAATGCAAAAATAAAATAAAGATTGATTGCATTTTAGAACCACAACATGTATGAGCCTATAACCTATTAAAATAAAACAAAAATATTAAACATCTATAATGTTGTACAAAAAAAATGTGGATTTGTACAAGATATGAATTCTAACATCTTTTACTCATGGTTTAAATTATGTTGATGTTGCTTCACTTAACCATCATCAAACTCTTCAAAAATAAAATAGTTAAAAGTTGACATTGCCAAAACCTTACCAATACTAATTCTTATTATTCTTTGACTATAAAAATTCTCGTAAAAGCATCTAAATGATCACTTAATCAATATCCTTATTATTATTATTATTATTATTATTTCAAACGAACTCAAATCCTCTTTTCAAGAGCAATAATTAAGTAGCCAAAGACTCACATCTTTATAAAAATAAATAAAAAAATGCTAATGACAATTGAATAAATTTAATATATATATATATATATATATATATATACATACATACATACATTTGTATATTGAAAAAATAATAATAAAATTACAAAAGAAGTCTTAGATAAAATACGTATTACTAAACAAAATATTGATATTTTAGAAGCCAATTAAATATTCAAAGTATTAAATTAATTTGATAAAATTGTCTTAACTTATTTAATCTCTTTCTAAAGCAAGATGAATGTGATAAAAATGCCTTTATAACTTACTTTTGCACATTTGTAATCAATGTTGAAAATAAAATATAAATTTATACTAAAAATAAGAAAAAGATAAAATAATGTGTATAATATTTAAAAAATCATATTGTAAGAAAAATCTTCCTCTCTCTCTCTCTCTATATATATATACACATAACTCTACATTTAAACATCACAGTTTGGCAAACTTTAACATTGACCAAAGAATCATCATCATTACACACACACACACACATATATATATATATATATATATATATATTTATATACACTAGCAAAAACCTATGCTATATTAGAAGACTTCTTTGTCTCTTTGTGTTATATCTAAGCTCTCTTATATAATAGATACACACTCACAATAAATTAATTGTTTGTAAGAATAACAAAACTATGCAATATTTTTGATATATTTGTAAGCTTTGCAAATGGAAAAATTAAAATAGATAGGAAAATATTAAATAGACACATGCTTTTACTAAATAGGCCCATCTTTGGTGATGAAGAATATGGTAATAATGATGAATGTGGCTGGTTTTGGTTTTTATTAGTTGTAGAACCAATACTGGAAAAATGAGTCCAGAAATTATTATTCTTTTTCATGATGGGTAGATCAATTTAGTAAAAACTTGGGTCTATTTAATTTATATATATATATATATATATATATAAATATTAAACGGCATCATGTCCAAATCCGTTAAGCACGACATACATAACAAGTTTCTGATACCCTTGGCTCCATGCTCCCCCCACCTTCCTCCTCCGATGCGGCGACACGTGTCGCGCTTGTCTTTGAACCTAGCTTGCAGTTCAAATTTTCAAAACCGTATTTAAAAAGTGAAAGAGAAAAAAGAACGGAGGTAACTTGCATCGTGAAGCGAGGGAGGGGTTTTACCCCCTTGGAGACTCCGCTCTCCGCCTGCGTTGCCTTGCCTTGGCTTTGAGGCTTGCTTTGTTGTTGCGTTACAGCAGCTGGACTATTGGTCCATAGACAAGCCGCCGAAGCCCTTGATTGGAATCCAAGGATTCTACGCCAGAGCATGTGCCTTGTAGTGGGAGAGAGTTCGTTCGCCGCATGGATCGGTGGTGGCCGATGATTGAGTGACGGCGGTTGCTGGCGTTAATTTTACGAAAGCGGCGCAGGGAGAGAGGGAGTGAGGGAGGGAGGGACGGCGGGGGGCAGGTGGTGTGTTCCACGGGAGAGATGAGCTTACTACGAAGTGTGCTCTCTAGTTAAGAGTGGAGCTGACGATTTGCGTTTTAGCTGCGGTGTTGTATTAACACGCTTGAAGTGAGGTGAGGAGTCCGCCAGCGACGCGAGGAGAGCTTATCTGTCCTCTTGCTCTGTGTCGCGATGAGCAGTTTGCGAGTCAAAGACGAAGATGTTTGTGCGAAGGAAATTGAATTGGTACAGGATCGTTACTTGTATGCGGTGTGCAAAACGGACAAGGAACGCCGAGGCGAAGTGCACGAATTGGACTCAGGGGGGTAGAAGCAGGAGGAGACGACGACGTCGGGTTGGGGCTGGGAGAGTGGAGTGGAAGGATTGTGGCGTTGTATCATAGATCAGTTAGCGTGGCGACTTGGGTCGTAAAAAGTCTTGGTTGTTGTTTTTTCATTTTCCAGGGGTTCCTGTTCCTGGTTCTGAACAGAAAATTAGGTTGAGCGTTGTGACGCTTTGACAAGGAGAGTGTAATTAGGAGGAGTAAGGCGTGGAATTGAAAGTGAACTCTGAGAAACGAAAAGTTCCTGTAGTTCTTAGCTATGATTCGAGGATTTCACAATTTGCTGCCGAGCGTGCCCTCATCTCCGCGGCCAGCAGCTTCAAAAGCAGGGGAGTGCAACGCGTGTGACTGCACTGGATTGATATCCTCTCAGGCGTTACCAAATTCAGTCTCCGCAACTTGCACTTGTGAGACTTTGGAAGGGCATGATATATTTGGAAGTGAGTCAGTGTTCAAGGTTCACGAGAATCAGTTGAACGTTCTTGACGATTGGGAATTCGCCGGGGACGAAGAGAAGGAGGTCAAGGAGCGGGTCGAGGCAACCGACGGAACGTCACATTTTCTGTGAGTTTTGAGCAGGATTGGTTCAGTTCGGGCAGTTAACTATCAATTAATGAACTGATTGTGTCGTGTGGTATGAAACTTCCTTTCCAACTTGTAAGTGACTAGATCTGTTGATTGTATCTTATTCTCAGCACGTCAGACGCAGTCAGAGTTCCTGCTGAAGAATCCGCTTTGGTCTATGAAGAGGTTAACCCTGTCATTTCAAGTTTGGAGGTCCGAACCAACGTTGCTGGATACCTCGATGAAGAACTTGGCCAGTCAAGGAACTGTGACTGGTTGGAGCCACCATCTCCCTCTGGTTGTGTCGCAACGCAGGAGGGCAATCGCCAGATAGGTGATGAAGGAGTCATGCTTGAGGCCTTTCAACAGTTTCAACAAAGCCCGCAGATTCAAGTATTAAAACCATAGCATTCTTCACTAAGTTTTCGTGCACGCTCAAGCAGGAACTAGAGCAAATTTTATCGAGACAAGTCCAGAAGAGCATCTATGACCGAGTATTTGCTAATGATCTTTTATCGTTTTGTGACAGAAAATGGTTGTAGAATTAGCCACCGATGCGCGGGTGTGGCAAGCTGTTCTCGCCAACAAGAAGCTCCAGCAGTACAGGGTCGGTGATGCTGAAGGTATCGGCTCCTCGCAACTAAATGTGTGACTTTGCCGTTGATGTAAGTCCATATCTGAGCCTTGCCGTTTCGTTTTTCTCATAGTCTGAGATCTTATGCAATGCAGGCGACTTTGAAGCTGGTATTATTCTCAAGGGACATGGCATCGACTACGCCGCACCTCGAAGCAAGGTGATTTCGAACTTTGTTCTGTTATCACACAATGCAGCGCGCGATCTGAAGGAGGGATTGTGGGACCATGTTAGAGGAGCTATTGAAGTGTTAGACAAGAGGACGCAGACAGAAACACACAAATTGATGAAGGAGTTTATGCATCGAATGCTCATGATGATGGCATTGTTTATGCTCAGTTTAATTATCTTCTTGTCCCTCCTTCCGCTCCAAGTATCTTAAGGCGCCTGATGAGTTAGGTTCAATTCTTCCATCTGAAGTTGGACGCTGTTCAAACAACGACAATATTCTGTGTCCTTAATTCTGGATCACAACTGACGCCTTTGAAAGAGTGGTAAAACAACAAGTCCTGAATACGTTTAGTTAAACTTAGTTTGTACATGAACTTCTGTATATCTTGTACAGTTTGTATCTATTTGAAACTTGTAATGCTTCTTCCGATTATGTAAATCCTGATTGCGCATCTGCGACTGGTTCATCTTGTTTTGACAATTGACCTAGTACATTGTGAACAAACACTGAAGTATACCACTTTTCTGTGACTAATTCTCAACGAACATTGAATTGAAGTAAGTATTATCTGCACTTCATTTTTCCTGCGAGGGACTCACTTATGCAGATACTAATGTTCTCCCATCCATTTTCTCCAGGGGATGATTGAAGTCGACCTTCCCTCGTCCTTATTCACATGCAGTTTATGAATTTGGGCAGCTTTAATGGTTTCGGCAAGTATGTGATATCTTGAAAACTATCCTAAGAATTTTAACGGACAAGTTCTGAATCAGATGAGGGATGTTGCAGACTTGAGATTTTGTACTTGGTGTTGGTAGTATTCAGGGCTCTGGCGTATCTCCTCCGTAGTCTGGAGCGCGTCTTCGACCTGTTAACAAGAATCTCTTACCAAGTATCACCAACTATACATTGTCCCTACTTTTTAGATTGTGGTTCAAGGTTAAGCCTTAACGTGAGAGTCCTGGGAAGCACGTTTTGCTCTATCTCAACGTTCTCTGCATGCCTTTCGTGGATAGCGGCATCTCAACTACAACAACCCCCCCCCCCCCCCCCCCATCAGCCTTCACAACAAGAGTCGGTTAACTCGACCCCCGCAAGTCTTCTCTCGATTGGCCTTCACATTTTGCTAGCTTAGTACAGCATCATCGTTCTTTTATAGAGTTGCAGGCGCCGCATTCTGGGTGTCCTGAGATATGCCCATGCGACCCGGTTGTTACGCTAAGTACTGATTATTCTACCTTAGTTGTTGGATCGCTCCGGACCTCTTGATTTCAAAGTTCACACATTCCAGAATCTCCTTTGGGAATGGAAGAATGGAGCACACAGTACGCCTCCAGGCAAAAGGCAAAGGTTAATGTTGATAAAACTTCCAAACACCTCATTTGATAGACGTTACCTCGAATGTCCCACATCACCTTGCCTATGGAACATATCTCATATCAATTCACCCACAATGAAGCACTTTGTCTGTAGTATTTATCTTTCACTTTTTCACCCACTAAGTATGTTGAGTGGAGATGGTCAATTTAGGATTAAGCCGCTGATTCATACAACATACTTTATGATGCATTGTATCCATACACTTATAGTTGAGTTTTGCTCACTAGTCAAGTCAAGTGTATCAAACTTTATTTTTCTATCTATATGTTATACTTTATTTTTCTATCTACATGTTATTAAAGCCTAGTCAAAGTATAATTAAATATTGGTGAATATTGCTTTCATATATTCTAGATGAAATCTAAAACAAAATTAAAGCAGATTAAAAGAGAATTGTTACAATGGTTGAGAATAACAAGTCTTTGAACTTTGAGATAGGGGACTTGAATAAATTGACAAGGACCTTAAATTAAAATATTTGGAAGATCAAAATGACAACAATCTTGAAAAGAGAGAATATCTAGCCATTAGTAGAGACAAAATAAGTACCAATATTGTTTCCAATACTTATAGTTGGAACATCCTATATTTAAGTCAAAATAAAAAAAACAAAGCAAAGAGAATAGTTAGATATTTCAATGTCTTGCAGAGTAGTTATATTTTAGTAACTTACTTGGTGAATAGTAGAGTTCACCAAGTTTAGGCTGTTGGTTCTTTAAATATGAACTTTACTTTTGAAAAAATGAACTTAAACAAAGTTCTTCATGTACATTCATTATAACATAATTTTGTGTCAATTGGCTTTTTAACAAATGAAGGTTGAGTCATAGTTTTTATCAACAAAAAATACCTTCTTTTGGATGATGAAACAAACAAAAACATATTAGCTATGGATACTAGAAATTATTCTAATGGATTATACAAATTTATACATATATCATAGACAACAAAAGTAAATTCAATTTCAATAGATGAGAGTGTAGATCTATGGCATAGAAAATATGGACAACTTTATTATTCTGACTTATAAGACTTATCAAAAGCCAAGAGAATACATGAATTACTTACTTTTAGTACAATCAAGCAAATCTTCTCAGTACTGATTACTTTGCCAGACGATAAACATAATGGAAAGTTTTCAAACCTATTACTTAATAGATGAATAATCTACTCAAATCTTGATTCCTATATACAAATAGGGGTTGAAAAAATATGAATTATATATTTAAAAAATTCTTGAAAGACAATGATATAAAAAAATAGCTTACAATAGCAGCTACAAGTCAATAAAATAGAATAAATAAATATAAAAACTAGACATTGGTAAAACAAGCTAGATCCATAGCTTCTACAAGAAAATTCCAAGGTTGTCTTTAGACTAAAGCTATAAATATAATAAATTATTTAGTTAACCTAAGTCTTATTTAAACCAACTATGAAATATCATACAAACAAAAATAAAGTAAGAAAAAGCCTATGGTGGATTATTTTTGTATCTTTTAGTCATTAGCTTTTTTTCATATTTTAAAAAATATCCAAATTAGATAATAAATCTATAAAATGTCTCTTTTTAAGCTACAAAGATCAAATTAAGTCATACAAGTGCTTGATTCAATCACTTATAGAATATATATAAGCCAAGCCATAGTCTTTGATGAAATCCAAGTGAAATATGAACTTGTAAAAACTATAGAATTACTTCATGAAGAACTAATTTTTTCAATTGACTATGAAGATATAGTAGAAACATAATAGCTACAAGAAATAGTAGAACATTTTATTATTTAGGAACCATAAAAAAAAAATCTTTAGACAATAACTTTACTATCTAGTTATAAACTAAATCAAAATCTCCAACCAAATATCTTGTATAAGAACAAAGATGAATTATTAGATTTTGTGATAGTTACATAATGAATATAGAAACAAAGAAAGGAATAGAACCACAAAACTTTGAATAAATTATAGAGCATGATGGTTGGAAAGAGACAATCAAATAAGAAATAGAAAAAATCAAGAAAAATCAAATATAGAGACTTGTTGATTTATCAAAAGAAAAAAAATACATATCTATGTAAAATGGATCTTGGAGGTCAAAATAAGATCAAGTGGAAATATAAAAAAATTGAAAGCAATACTAAAAATTGAGGATTTTGAACAAGAAGAAGGGATTGACTTCCAAGAAATATTTACACTAATTTTAAGGTAGACTATAATTTGTAGCATTGTTACTTTTGTAAGCATAAATAAGTAAAAATTGAAATATTTCAATATCAATGCCACATTCATAAATGATAAAATCAATAAAGAGTTATACATGATTTTGCTTTGAAGTTTTGGAAAAGGAAAGAAAGAAGAAGAAGTGTGCAAATTATAAAAAGCATTCTATGGACTATGATAAGCTCTTAGAGCTTAATATAATTGCATGGATAATTATCTAAAATAACATTGATTAGAAAAAAGTAGAGAAGATTATAATCTTTATTTTTTAATAAATGAAGGAAAATATATAATTATTTTATTATGTAAAAATAGCATCCTAATATCAAGAAAAAATATAAGAAATATCATGTAATTCAAGGAAGAAATGACACATATCTTTGAGATGTTAGATTTAGAGAATGTAAGAATGTACTTATGGATAGAATTTTACAATAATAAATATGGGATTTACTTCTACTAAAGGCATTAAATATGAAAAGTATTGGAATGATTTAGCATGAATTTATGTACTTCAATAAGTATAGCAATGAATCCTAAATATACGTTGAAGAAAGAAACATGAATCCTTGTACTTGACAAACTTATTAAAAGTCTCATAGACAACTTACTTTATATTATCATTAGCAAATAAGACATTTCATATGCTATGGATTGTATTTCTTGACATCTTAACAATCTTCAATAAGCTTATTTTAAAGCAGCCAAAAATATTTCATAATATTTGAAAAAAAGTCTTGATTATGTAATATTGTATCCTTCTAAAGACAAAAAAAAAACATACTTATATTTGCAGATTCAAACTATATGGAAAAAATTAACTATTATAGCTCAATTTTAGGCATCTTTTATAAGCTTAGATTGATAATAATTGCTTGTTCAAGTAAATTACAACCTACTCTGTCATTCTCATTTATAAAAGAAAAATATAGGATGCATTTTGAGGTTATCAAAAATATAATCTATTTTTATAGATTACTAAAAGAATTATAAATTAATGATAAGGCATCAATTCTTCTATAATGTAATAATATGTGTAACATTAAATTGATATGAAATCCAATAATACATAATAAAATCAAATATATAGACTTAGATCATTGTTTTTTTTAAAAAATAGGCATCAAAGTAACTTATATTCTCATTGAGTATTAATAGGCAAATGTATTTATTAAATCTTTGTTGAATCTTCAATTTATTCATATTAAGGACATGAATTTCAAAAGAAGAAATCTTCAATACACTCTTGTGTCACTAAAAAGAACTAGAAAGTTACTCAAAGATAATATATTATTGAACTAGAATAACTATTGCCAAAAAAAAAAAAATGATAGAAAGTCTTGAAACAAGACCAAAGACTAGAGAAGCATTGACAAGAGTGAAGAAGGCTTTATTCTTGCCTCCATATATACTTTTAACTAGGAGCTATGTCGCAATATCCTATAGGACTTCCAAAACGAATTGAATTTATAGGACATGTATTTTAACTTGCAAGGCAAGTTTCTTATACGTGTGTCACATAATTAGCTTTTTCTATAAGCTAGCAACATGTGGTTAACTTGTTGACAAAGTTTTTAATCTATCAATCAACTACAAACTCATGTAAAATTAAAGTAGCATCTATGAAGCTTCTAGAAAGCTTTTAAAGAAGATATTATGAAATTAATCTACTTTTATTTATTTTTATTTACTTCTATCAAATCATATAGATATTTATTAGAATACATATGTATATCCATGATATTATCTCTTCTTTTAGGGACAAGTTCTATGAGGAGTGGTATCATGTATTGATAAAATTCAAGATGTGGCTAATTATATTTGCCACATTCTCTATCTTTTTGGTGTCACAAATACATCAAAGTTACAAAGAAGGGTAGAAGGTAGAATGTTATCTTCTTTGAATCTCATTTCTTTTATAGCAAAGATTTATTATTTTTCATCTTCATTTTGATAGATGTTGTTAATGAAAAGCCTCAACTCTCTTTGTTCTATTTGCAAGGTTCTTTGCTAGCTTCTATGTACATTCACTAATATCATATTCGCATCAATGAATAAGATATTTCAACCTATTTTAGTATTACCTTGAATCTAAGACTTCTTCTATCTCAAACTCTAGATGATTATCCACTTCTATAAGAAGTGGCATTTGTCTTTTTCTTAAGATATTCATTGTTTTATATGGTTGAAGAAGAGACTTTTAAAATATATGGTGGATCTTTATAAACTTTGGTAGTTATAATTAATAAGCAACAAGATTGACGTGTTCACTAATAGGAAAAGGTCCAAGCCTATAATAGTCCAACTTATCATAAGGACAAGTAGCCTTCATATTACAATAAAGTAATCATACCTTGTCATCTATATTAAATTGTAGTTGTTCTTTGCAATAGGCATTTGCATTAATCTTTTGTTGTTCTTGAACTCCCTTTAACAATTTTTTTTTTAATTTTTTTAATATAAGATTATCAACTTCTAAAAAGTCAAAAATATCAAGTTATAAATGATAACCATAATTAGTAAAAAAAATATTTATTAAGTGGAAGAATGTATCAAATTATTGTACGTAAAATTTTTCAATAATAAAAGAGTTGTTCAATCATCTTAATGATAGTTGATGGTACATCTCAAGTACTACTTCAAAACTTAATTATCTATTTTATTTGTCCATCACTTTGATAATAAAAATCCAAAGAGAGCTTTATATCTACTTTTAAAATCTTAAAAAGGTTTTTTCAAAATCTTAGTATAAATTGAATCTCCTTATCTAATATAATATCTTTAAAAAAATTATAATAGCAATAGATGTTAAAAAAAACTTAATTTTTTTTTTTATTTGTGATAGATTTTGTATATGGTACAAAATGTGCCATCTTGATAAAATAATCTACTACTACAAATATAAAATTATATGAACCTAAGATTAGAAGATTCGTAATAAAATCCATAGGAACAAAAGACCATGATTATTTAGAATAGATAATAGTTGAAGAAATCTATAAAGTTGATAGTGAGGAATTTTGGAACTTGAACAAGTATCACATAATTATACAAAGTCTTTGACTTCCTTTCACATTTGAGGCTACTAAAAATCTCTCAATATAAGCTCTAAAATCTTGTCGTATCGAAAATGTTTGGTTATTGAAAAGTCATGATAAGTTTGAAGAATACATAATTGTACGCCATCTTTTAGAATATATAATCGTCCCTTAAAATAGAGTAGGTTGTTCTTGAACTTGAACTTGGAAGTATTATGAGACTTAGAAGAATTATTCTTAATATCATGGATAAAAAGATTAGAGGACAAATTTGATTGAATTTACTTGAAAAAGGTTGAATCAACAATCAATATTGATTTTATTGCTTGAAGTTGAAAATATTTTGCCTTTAAGAAAATTATTCTTTATTAATCAAAAGATATATTTTTTTCTTTTGATATAAGATAAGAATTTCTAAAAAAGACGTCCAAAAAATCTTATAATTTTTTGGATTGATAAGTGATCTTGAAATCAAATCTTGATAAAGATATGCTCCAACAAGCTTAGCAATGATTCAAAATACATGTCAACTTAGAGTACTCAAGGTTCTTGTAATATATATATATATATATATATATATATATATATGGTGATTGAATTTAAGGTGCCTTTTAAATAATGATGCCATTCTTGAAATGAATTTATAATTGTAAGGAGCTCTTTGTTGTACATCTCATAATTAATCTTGGCTATTAAGTTTTTTTGGAATAAAAAGCTATTGGATGGAGTTTGTCATTTATTTCCATTTGTGACAATACTACATCTAAGGCAAAGTCTGATACATCAATTTCCATAAAAAATACCTTAAAAAAGTCAACACGATTTAAAATTGGTTTAAAAATAAATTTCTTTTTTAAAAAATTAAATGATATTTTGGCTTCTTTATTTCACTTAAGTTTGTTTTTAAAAGTCAAACGTGTAAGTAGAGCTACAACTTGAAAAAAATTCTTGATAAAGACTCGATAGTAAATAAAAAAGCTTAAAAAGCATTGCATATTTTTTACAGTTCTTAGAATCTTTCAATCCATGATAGTTTAGTTCTTTATTAGATCCATTATTAGTTTTCAATTGGAAATGATGTATCCTAAGAACTCAACTAGAGTAGTGTGGAATACATACTTTTCTAATTTGGCATATAATCTTGCATCTCTAAGTTTTTGTAACACATGACAAACATGAACTTTATGCTTTTCTATTTTTAAAGAATAAATTAAGTTATTTTTCAAATGATAAATGAAAAATCATCAAGAAACTCATAAAAGATATCATTCATTAGATGTTGAAAAACAATTGATGCATTCATAAGTCCAAAAGGCATGACATTATATTCAAAATGCCCATACTTAGTTCCAAACATAGTTTTCTATTCATCTCTTTTTTTAATGCATATTAGATTATATGCTCCTTGTAGATCTATTTTTATATAGATCTATGTTTTTTTGAGTTAATCAAGAAGTCTTGAAATCAAAGGTAGAGGATATCTATTTTTGATAGTGATCTTGTTCAATCTTCAATAGTCTATACACATCTATAGAAATCTGTCTTTTTTCTTCACAAATAAGATAAGAGCCTCGGCTGGAGATTTAAAATGGTGTATAAAATTCTTAACCAAATTCTCATCAATGTACTCCTTGAGTACAAGCAACTCATTTTATGATAGGCTATAAGTTGGTCCAAATGGTGGTTGAACTTCTTTATAAAGATCAAAGAAACACTTATAAGGATAATGCTTTGGAAGAATATCTACATTTTGTTTTTCAAAAATATCTTAAAAATCTTGATAGTAGCTATAAATATTACTTAATATATTTTTACTATTAAAAATAGATATAGCATATATAACAAAAGATAATACTTATTTTGTGACATGCATAAAAGTTCTTGCAGTTACTAGTAAGGATTTGGATGTACTAGACTTATGTATTTTATTTGACTAATAAGATTTTGGATTAAACTATCAAAAAAATTAAGGTCATAAAAAATCCAATCTATTTGAAGATTTTATTTTTCTAACTAAAATAACCCTAAAATAACTAGATTAGATGGAGATCTTATTACATTAAATATTACTATACTATTATGATCTTTAATTGTTACATCTAAAGGAACATTTTCATGTGTAATATCTCTAAAAGATAGTAAACGACCATCTATGACTTCTACATATATAGATTTAGTTTTCTTGATTAACAATATCTCTTGTTTTTTGACAAAATCTTTGTTTATAAAACAAATTGAGGCTCTTGAATCTAATAAAGCTGATTTTGTGATTTTTTGGTTTTAAATAAATTTTTATTGTAAAACAAGATAAAGGATCTAAAAAGAGAATAAGATTTTTACTAGGAATTACATAAGATTTCAACCACACGGTTCCTATTATAGGTAGAAAAACTCATTTTTTGAAACATCATCTTCTTTGGCAACCATGCTTCTAATTTTGTGGTTGCATTATTTCTTTGAACAATGTTGAATAGTGTATTTATCTTCTCTATAGTATAAATATAAGTCTTCTTGATGTCATCAAGTCTTTTCTTGCTTTTTAATTGATTTAAAATGTATTATATAAATTTGCATTGATTCTAGCCTTAATGAATGTATTTCTAAAAATTTAAGAGCTGCCATCATAATTTGACTTATTCTTCTTTAGCCAAGTCTATATTCTTGACATTATTTAAATAATTGATTATTACATGCAATGACTTGAGTAATAAATTGTTCCAAAGATTTCGCCTTTAATATTGTCAATAACAAATCTTTGACATTATCCTTTAATCCATATCAAAATTGATTGATAAGAGCTTTGTCATTTCAATCCACATCTCAAGTAAGATTTTGAAATTCAATAGTATATATGGTAGCTAATTAAAAACCTTGTTGTAAAAAAAAGAATTTGGTTTTTGCTACTCTTTCTTGATCACTTTTTCCAAATATGGCTATAAATACTTTTAAGAATGAATTCAAATTATAAAAGAGTCACAAATTTTTTTCTATTAAAGATGCAAACCAAAAAAGAATACTTCTTGATAGAAGTATGCCTATGAATCTCACTTGAATAAATCCATTAAAGTATTGGAAGGGATGCAACTTTAAATAGAGCTTGAGTTATTGTTGAAATCCTCAAAATTTTGATCTTGTTCTATCAAACTTTTTGAGTATACTAATTCTTATCCCCAGTATACTTATAGAAGAAAAACTCCTTGGATTTGGTTGTGACGTCAATCTATTTATTTCCTTCAATTGCACAATTTTTTGATGTAAACTTTGAACTTCTTCCATAGGTATAGAAATAATATCTTTATGATTTATGTTAGAAATATGTAAGATTTTTATTCTAAGAGTATTAACGAGGTCATGGAGATCTACAATAATTGCACATCAATTGTCTTGAGTGCTAAGAGTAGTATCCATAATCTTTTCTTCTATAGACAACTCAAACAAATTCAAAATATTAAATTAGAAGAAAATATTCTACAACCTCTAATATCAAATGAAAATTTCTACAAAAAAAGATAATCTACTTTCTTTTAGAAAAAGATCAATATTAAAAATAAGATTATTTATTTAAAAGTAGATAGTTTGTAACCTTCAAAATAAAATAATAGAAGTAGAATAATTCATTCATTTCTAAAATAAGATAAAAATAGTAAATTAATACTCTTGTCAAAATTTTCAAGGACATGAATCTCAAAGAAAGAAATCCTCAATATACTCTTGTGTCATTAAAAAGAACTAGAAAGTCACTCAAAGATGATATATTATTGAACTAGAAAGTCACTCAAAGATGATATATTATTGAACTAGAATAGCTATTGTCAAAAATAAAAAATTAGAAAGAATTAAAAAAAGACTAAAGACTAGAAAGGCATTGATAAGAATGAAGAAGGCTTCACTCTTACCTCTACATATATTCTTAATTAGGAACTATGTGACAATATTCTATAGAACCTCAAAAACGTGTTGACTTTGCAAGATACATATCTTAACTTGCAAAGCAAGTTTTTTGTATTTGTGCCACATATTTAGCTTGTTCCACAAGCTATCAATACATGGTTAACTTATTGACCAAGCTTTTAACCTACCAATTAACTATAAACACATGTAAATTCAAAGCAATATCTATGAAGCTTCTAGAAAGCTTTTTTAGAAGATATTATAAAATCAATCTAATTTTATCTACTTTTATCTAATTCTATCTAATCATATAGGTATTTAGTAGAGTATATATGTATATCTATGATAATTCACAACCAAATATTAACTAGGTTAAAAAAAAAAATACTAACTCAGAATCTTATTGCATAAAAACTAGAGTTCAAAAGGAGAGGCTAAAATCCTAAGATTTTACTTATTAAATTAATTTAATCAAGCCAAAAAAAGTTTTGGCTTCTTACTCAATCTTGAAAATCTTATACTTTGTCCCATTGAAATTAGCTATTTGGTTGTAACAATCCAATCAAGATGCATAAAACTTAAGGATCATGCCTTAACAAACTGCATAAAACTTTCTTACACTTCTAAAAGAAGAAGTTATACAGTCAAAGAAAAACTCCTAATGCTAAGAAACATTATTATTTCTTGTAACATCTTATAATATAGTCACTTCAATTAATGGCATAGGAATATATTCTTATAAAAAAGTTCTTTCAATAGAAGACAAAAGAATGTACTCTTATGATATAATTGCTTTAATCAAAGATAAAAAAATACTTAAATTTTACTATAGCTTTTATAGTTTCTTCAATACTTTTTTTTCACAACTAATGAATTATCTTAAACAATAGATTCTAAAAATCAAATGAAAGTCTTTTGAGATAATGAGTCACAATCTTAATGAAGAATAATTAATAGAAGCCATAAAATGAGCAAAATTAATTTGATTTGCATCAAAGAATATTTCAAAAATTAGACAATTAATTTATATTTAGAAATTAAATAAATAAAAATAAAAAATAAAAATAAAAAAATTCTACCATTAAAATCTTTTCAACAAAATTTTTAAGGATCTCTATAATTTTTATTTACTTTGATTTATTTTGAATCATTAATAACACAATGATATATTGAATTGATAGAGAGTATTGATAAAACTTCCAAATATCTCATTAGAGTGATGTCACCTTGAATGCTTCACATCACCTCACTTGTAAAATATATTCCATATAAATTCACTTACAATAAATTACTTTGTTTGTAGTACTTGTCGTTCATCTTTTCATCCACTAAGTAAGTTGAGTCAGATGGTTACTTTAGGATTAAGCCAAGAACATTGTATCTATATAATTGTAGTTTAGCTTTACTTATTTAAGTATATCAATTTTTATTTTTTAATCTATAATTAATTCATGGTCTAAAATAGATAATTTATTTTTGAATAAAATATGGTATCTAATTATATTATTATTCCATTCCCATCAATCAATAATTACTACATATTGATAATTTACACATATCCATTCTAAGCACAATGAATGTTATTTATTACTTATAGCTTAATATTATTTTAAAAAACCTCCAATCCATTTATAATTAATAAAATATTAGATCTAATAGTTAAATTAACAAAATTAAGTAGGCCTATATGTTAGAAATGAGAGGTGGTCGACAATGAATTGGCTACCTTAATGTGATTTTGGAACTGATTTTAAGCCTTGGAATCAAAAGTTTAGCATCAAAGAATAGAACTCATAGACCTTTATGTATATGAGAATATGAAGTAGTTTTGTATTCATAATTTTACATATATATTTAGGAAAGAAATGGGCCAAAACTTTTAGTTCTCTCTTCTAATTTTTACATGTATTGGTACCTACCTTTATATATCTTGAGTATTAGATACTTAGAAATATGGCAACTCAAGCATAAACACCAAATATATTGATATGTTTTATAATCCAATAATCAAGGACTTATACCTCTATTCAAAAATAGATATTTACAACATAATGTAAAGAGGTTGAAGTCCACTCTTAAAAAAAATATGATTAGATTATAAAAAAAATCGAAAGAAGCTTAAAAGGTGTATAAAAACTATACAAAAGGTGTGAACTAAAAAAAAGTGAGTTTTTGTCACACTCATGGATCTTATAAATTGTCTCTTGCAACAAATGTAATGTACACAAGGTATTCAAATGTGTGCTTACTTGGCTTAAATAAGAAAATTAAATTTGAATTTCATTATAATTTGAAATTCATAGCTTTGAGTTATAGGAGTTTGAGCAAATATCCAAATATGAATTTTAAGTACTAAGTCCATGATTGGATTATTCAACTAGCAAAATAAGTTCTAGTAGAAATAGATGGTTGCTATGTATCATAGACTTGCAACTCTAAATAGAGGATGCCATCGCATGTATCTTTTGTCATGTGCAAAGTTGACAACCATCATCATATGGTAGAAGTGTTGTAGAATTAAATCATAGTAGTTTTACGAGAAACCATTAAAAGTAGACATTTCTTGAAGATTGCACCCTATTCCTTGAAAGATTCAACTTGTATAAATTCTAGAATCTAAAATGGTTTTGATATGTGGTGATGATTATAAATGGATAATATCTACTAAGTTTCAATATTTAATTAATGGATTTTATTGTAAAAAATAAGATATTAGATAATATTATAATTTTGGCATATTCTTAATGTATCACAAAGCAAACTATATGTTATTAACAATGATAGTATATAGATTCTTAAAAATCTATTACAAAAATAAGATAAGTTATAAAAATAGATAAATTCCATTTGTTGCAAATAAAATATACCAAAAGTCAAAGATGAGATGACACTTCTAGTATTTTAGGTAAGAATTGGTTAAGTCATAGCTTTTGATGCACATAATATGGAACATTCAATACATTCAATACTCATCCTCTAGAAATGAGACTTAATTCTCTACTAAAACAAGATTTAATTTTCTAAACTAAAATAAGACCTAATATATCCTTAAAAGCTAGAAAATTATTTCTAAGAAGAGGTTTTGAGAAAATATCAGCTGCCATTTACTTTGTAGGATAATATTCCAAACCAATTTATCTTTTCTCCACACATTGCCTAATAAAATGGTATTCAATATTCTAATGCTTTATACAACTATGGTAAGCTGGATTTTTGGCAATAGCAATGGAATTCTAATTATCTTCATAAATAAGAATCTTTTTTGACTCAAGAATGTTATAATACCTAAGTATTTTACACAGCTACAAAGTCTCTCTTATTGCAGCAACCAAAGCTACATACTTTGCATCTATTGACAAGACATAAATTGAAGATTGCTTCTTGTTTGATCAAGTGGTAAATGCTCTACCTAATATAAATGCATAACCACCAATTGAACAACATATCTCCACACAACTTGCCCCATCTACATCATTATAGCCTACAAGTTGCAAATTTGCTTCTTTTCTTCTATATTATAATACCAAATGTTTTGTCCCTTGTAAATAAAAAAATATTTGTTTGATTCCTTGTTAATGTAAAACATATGGATGTACCATATATTGAGCAAAGTATTGACAAGCAAATATAATTTCATATCTTGTATTATTTACAAAGTACACTAATGAACCTAAAACCTTTTGATAAAGCTTAATATCTTTTGTATCTAAAAGGTTATTATTCTTATGTTTAGTAGTATGACCTTGTATTATTGATGTAGCAATTTCCTTTGTATTTTTCATTCCAAATTCCTCCAACTTTTGACAAATGTACTTGGTTTGATTGAAACTATTGGAACTATTTTTCTTGTATTGCAAAAAATCAATGCAAAGAAAATTACTAGATTCACCAAGGCCTTTTATCTTGTAGCCTTCTTCCAATTTATCCTTAAATTTCACAAAGATCTCAAAGTTCTTACTACCAATAAATACGTCATCAACATAAATAATTACTGTAAGAATTAGCTTATTAACGTACATTGTCTAATTCTAATGTACAAGGTCTGATTCTAAGTGCTTCCAACTAAGATTCAATAGAAATTTATCCAAACTCTCATTTCATCTATGTTTAGATTGCTTTAAACCATATGAAGTCTTCAGCAATTACAACATCTTGCTTTTGTGCTCTGATAGAACTCCTAATTCTTCTAGAATCTTCATTTAAATTTTCTTTTTTTTCTAAGTTTATCATTTAAATAAAAAAATCTTAAACCATTTAAATTTGAAACAACATCAATTTGTAATATATTCTAATTAAAAATATCAATAATTACAACAAATATACAAATTGTTGCAAGGTAAGCAACTGGTATAAAATTTTCTTAGTAATCAAGACCTTTAACTTGAATAAAACCTTTTGTAACCAATCATACTTTTAAACATTCAATAGAGCCATCCTTAGCAAGTTTTTTTCTTAAAAACTCATTTTAAATCTATAATATTTTTACCATTGAATAAAAATAATTTTTTCCATGTACCATGATCTTTTAAAGAATTGAATTCTTCTTTCATTATACTACTCTATTCTTTGTAAAAAAGTAAATTCATAGCTTACTCAATAATCTCTAATTTTGTATATTCATCAACATGAACTACATCCATTGTTTCAATTGACAAGTCATAAACTCCTTAAATAAAATTATTGTCTTTTTTCTAACGCGTGCAATGTATCTTATTGCCACTTATAATATTTGCCAAGTTAATACCACCTACATGACAATGTTTTGGTGGTGAAGCTTGAGTGGTTGCTTCACCTTTTGATTAATGGAATTCCATTGCATTTGTTGGTATAAGGTTTACTTCTTCTTCAACCATTTTTTCATCTAATCCATCATGCACATGTAATCTTGGAGCTTGAGATTGGAATATTTTTAATTTTCTTGGATGCTAAAAAACTAGCAAATAAAGATTGTTCTTATGATCTATCTCTTCACTAATTTTCTCTTGAAAGATTAATAGTTCTCTAAGTAACTTATCCTTATTATCAAGAAAAATCACAACTTGACTAATGATTATCTTCTTTTCCTCAGATAGAAAATTTTTGTACCCTTTTGCCACTTTTGAATATCCAATAAAAATATCTTTCCTTGCCTTTGTATCAATTTTTTGACATTTTTTCTTTGATATGTAATACCAAATAAGAAAACCAAAGTAATGAGCATTTTGAAGGAAAGGTTTTTTGCCATAAAAAAAATTGTGTGATATCTTACCATCGAGTCTTGCAAATTGAAGGCAATTGCAAGTCCAAATCAAAAAATTTGCTACAAATGCTCAATATTGACAATCCAACTTAGCATTGTCTAGAAGAGTTTGTATTCCTTCAAAAATAGTCTATATCATATGCTCTGCCATGTCAACAATTTAATGTGTATATATAAGAGTAGTCATGTTCCAAATGCCTTCAACTTTGAAGTAAAAATGAAGCTTATTATTCAAGAATTCAGTACCTTAATTAATAAGAAAAGTTTTTATTTTTCTTCTAATTCTTCTTTGTACCTCTGCTTTTCAAGTCTTATAAACAATATGTACTTGATTCTTAGTTTAAAAAAATTTAAGGCTACAATAGCCAAAATGTTCATCAATCCATACAATTAGCTATTTAATTCCACCAAAATTAGTTGTATTGGAATAATGAAGATCAGATATTATCATATCCAAAATATCATTGGCTTATTTATGCTTGTATAAGAAAGATTGTGTATTGGCCTTACCAACAATGTATGACTCACAAATTGGTATTTTATCCTTCTCTCCTCTAAATTCTAATCCTTCAATATAATTCATCTACTGTCATATTGTAATTGTTTATAGCATGTAAAAATTAATTAAAATAGATAATATATTTATAAATATTGGTATATTTTAGAATGATTATTAGATTAATTTATAGAGAGTTGATATAAAAAAATTATTTTAAGGTTTATTTATGTTGATTATAGTATTTAAATTATATCAAATTTAGATATTCAGTATAAAATTTAAGCAAAAGACTTGAGTTTAAAGATGAAAATCCAAACCTCTAAGAAACTTATTTTGAGAGATGAAAGGAAGGTATGGATGGATGAAGGTAAAAGATAAAGATCTTCATATCTTTTAGTCAAAGGCCATATCCAATAGGTATTTAGCATGCTGTCTGTGACCATAAAAAGGATTTTGGTAACTTCAAAATAGGCATTTGAGAATAAAAAAAAAAAAATTATAAGGTTTAGGATTTGGCCTACAATTTTTGTACGAATTTTAGAGGATTTGGAATTAGGGTGATAAAGTTATAGCCATTTGAAGTTAAGGTGTCTTTTTAAGATATACTATTACTATTTTGAAGATATGAAAAGTTTTATGATAGATTTTGGACATCAAAAGATGTGGCTACAAAGATAATTTGAAGACCTATATTTATTATGAAATAATTTTTGTATTTGAAGTTTGTATAAAGAAGTTATAGAGCACTGAAGACAATACATATAATTCAAAGGCAATAAGTGAGTTGTTTTGTTGATAGTAATGGTTGGAGCCATATTTTGAGTTTTTGAATGAAGTTTTGGCTCCAAATTTCGAAAAGTATGTGTTATTAGATGAAAAAGCTATACATAAAAAATTTCATGGTATTTAAATATTTAATTTGTGAGATATAAAGAAATTTGCACATAGATGTATGTAAGCAAGTGTTTGAAGCTATTATTAGGATTTTAGTATTATCTTAAGATCTGTAATAAATTTGTAATTGAAATTTGTTATAGTAGTTTTTAAAAGTACATCACTACTTCATGTAAAATTTGGATTTTTTTGGATGGTCCAATCATGAGATATGACCTATTGAAGTTTAAAAAAAATTCACCTTAAGGATATACAAGGTTTTATAATATTTTTATCACAATTTTGGTGATCTTTGGTACTTAAGACTTATATATCAATGTAATTGCCCCTATAGAGATAAATTTATACATAAACTTGGTATTTTTTTAATCTTGAGGCTTGATTGAGTAATTAGTAATAGTTAAAAGCCTATCACTTTCTTAAGGTAAATTCTCTCTATTTCAATACTCCTTTGCCTCCCATATTGTATGCATTGAATCATGCACTAATGCTTGAAGCCATTTAATAAGTATAAAACTCAGAATAATTGAACTCAAAATTGTGGCAACTTCTTCAATTTTATAGGGCATAAGGTAAGTTTTATCAGCTAGCATGCCTTGTGTGAATAAGTTATATGAAGGTAGAATCTAATCAACTCCATTAACATTTAAGATGAATTTTCTACCTCTCTTGCATAAATTTGTAGCTAATAATAAAGTATTAAGTGCTCCAAGAATCTAATTGACATCCTTTACAACCATAAGAATGCATTTTTTTGTAGGATCTAAAACTATGTGATACATCTCACATGAGCCTTGTGATTTGCTAATGCCACCATTGTAGCCTTAGAATTAAATAGTCACATTTTTATTGAAATTGAAAAGTTTATTCTTATCTCCTTGGATGTTTACATCTGTTGCACTATCAATGTGTACATAATGTTATAATTGAGACAATAATCTAATCATTATTTTTAAATTAAATGATACTTCTTGACTTGAAAGAATAACAACAATTCTAACATTTATTATATTATTTCTATTTGTTTTAGGATATTCTATATTATCTTGTCAATGCCCTTTTAGTCTATAAGCCTTATAAGTACTTTTAGATTTATCAATCTTAGGTTTTTGTTTTTGCTATAGATGATGCTTCTTTAGGACTTGTTTTCTTCTTGCATGTATTACTAAAGCCAAAATGGAAAATTACTCTTTTTCTTCCTTTGCATCTCCTCTTTAAGAAGAATAGATTGTACTACTTCTTCCGTAATCTCTTCTCTTTTTTTTCAATGCAATCAACTGAATAAGTACATCTTAGGATTTTGATAATGTAGTAAATATAAGAGATGCCATACTCTGTTTGTCTCTTTCACTACTGACTTCAATATATTGATTCTTAAGATAAAATATCTCTCCAAGAAAAATCTCTATGGATTTTTTATCCATATATCAAAGATTATATAATTTCTTCATTGCATATATCTTGGTAATGACTCCTAAGGACTTGTGGATCTTAGCTAATATATCCCACATTTCCTTTGTAGTATTGTATTTGTGTATGTGAGTTAATTGCAAAGATTTAACATTGAGTGCAATCAATGTTTGTGCTTCTATTTTACTTGATTTCTATTTTAATTTTCCATCAATACTTGTTGGACATTCTAATATTCCATCTACATACATGTAGAACTTATGGATGCACATCAAATATTCTATAACAAATATCCATGTGCCATAGTTTTTCTCATCTAATTGATTAATGCAATGATCCATTGAAGATGCCATTGTCAAATACAATTAATGTAATAGTAACAAATAACTATAAGAAAATAATTAAAAAATAGTTTACAAAGTGTAATATTTAGAGAGTAGTAGTACCAAGCTATATTGGCACAAAACAAACTTGTTTTTATTGCCAAAAATAAATAAAATTTGATTAAATTAAAATCAGCTTCAAATAGAATCAAATTCCAGCTCCAACAACTACATCAACTCCAACACCTTTAATAACTCTGGTAGCTCCAATGGCTCCAATAACTCTAGCAATTCCAACAACTTCAATAATTTCAGCAGCTCCAACAACTCTGATAGTTCCAACACCTCTAGTAGTGATAGAGCTCTAGCAACAAGTAAATCATCTAAATTTTTATATGGTGAAAGCATCCAATTTTTTCATTCAAAGTTTGTCCAACTAATTTTCATCCATGATAATGTTCATCTAACTCTGATACTATGTTACAAAAATAGAATAAGTTATGAAAAGAGATGAATATCATTTGTTGTGAACAAAATGTGATATAAGCCAAGGAAGAGAGGGCACTTCTAGTGTATTAGTTAAGAGCTCGTTAAGTCACAGCCTTTGGTGCACATAATATGGCACATTCAACACAGTCAACAAAATCAAATGCTCTAGATCACGACCATAACCTACTAACAAACACATTTTGTTTCTCTTCAAAAGCTGACATGCTGATTTCCAACAATATTCCAACTTTCTGTAAGGAGTAACATCCATGGAAGCTTTTAACCGTGAAGTCATTTGTTACGACACGTGAGGGGTTGACTTATACACTCCATAGAAACGTTCAAAGCTTCTTCCTATAGACATATTGTCAACGCTAGATCGTACCCAAACGCAAGCGTATGCATCATGTGCACATTCTCTACCACAACTGGTTTCAGAGTGCCGTGTCAATTTCCTCAGCAACACGCAACAACGCTTCGGCGTGGACCCACAAGTCCAAACCTGCAGACTGTCACTAGAGTGGCCCCACCGAACCAGACCGGATAACTTCACCTGAACAAATTTCATTCTGCCCTGCAGAGCTGCGCCGATTTCACCTCGTGTTATGGACCCATCTAGACTTGTTCATCGTACGAGACCTCCCGGTACTAAGTCTAGATCTAGACACGAAACCAGATCCCTGACAGTGTAGAAGTTATTAAGCACTGGTCAGAGACTTGCAGCAATGGCACTAGGGCATGAGCCCAGTTAGCAAAGAGCAATTCATAGACAATGATCAGGCAACTGGAAGGTACACTTGTGAGTCACAAAGCCACCCTGCTGTACAATTCTTGTGGGTGTTGTGAGTTAGACTCATCGTTAAACTAGGTGCCTTGAAGCGCCACCATTTGCAGGTCGCTGTGCAGGTCTTGGTTTTCACATTGCTGCTGCAGGTGCAGGTATCCATGTGGTCGGTAGAACTCACTTCAATTCAGCTATAAAATTTCTAGCTTGCACTCCTGACGGCACATAACAATGACACTACAAAATGATATTGATTCTCAATCTCATAACATCAAGGCTTAATCTATGAATTCAGTAACCAAAGAGGCTTCCACTTACCACAACCATGAGGTTCTTATTCCTTCTGATGGCAAAGCAATGTATGACACGCTTTGCAGACAATGTGGTGTGATGGTGTCCCTGATGGCGGACTTCCAATCTTCCAAGGCTTGTGCACAAATGGCTCATTGAAATGAGCTTTGGAATGCATGAGATGTATAAACAATGTGGTCAGAGGAAGTTTGATCATATGTGTGGATATATATATGTATATATATATATATATATATATATATAAATCTTAAAGTGATCCACCTATTTACTAAATTGATCGACCCTATCTTAACCATTATTACCCTCATTTCCACCCTCCTAGTTCCCAGCCTTTGTTTCTCTTGTTCTCAACTCTCCTACCAACCTCCCTCATTTCTAATCCTAGTTCTCTTTGTTCCCTGCTCTCATCCTTACCTCTTCCTCAAATCCTCATATTCTCTATGTTAGAACAATCATCCCTGCTCCATCATCCTCCTACTTATGTTATTATTTAGATCTATGAATACATGATCTCTCATCCACTTCTCTTCAAGAGAAGCAAAATTCATCCTATGTTTCTTTATACTTATATGAGTACTTGTGAGTCACTAAGTTGACTAACTTTGTTATTTAGTATAAAAAATACACTTATTGTGCTTACAAATATAAATTATGTGAGTTAGTAGTAGAATTTTTAGAAAAAATAGAAAATAAATTGCTAATAGCAGATATATAGTCCATGGTAGAATTTATTAAGACAATTTTCATGATGAATAGGTTTTTTGTAGCTAATATTAAATGATGGCCAATGGAAGTATTCTTCTTGGTTAAAAAGGAAGAAATTTTTTTTATTTTATTAATAATTCTTAAATATATATATATATATAAAATAAAAAGTTCAAGAGAGTGAAAAAACGAATAGAGAATAGAAGAGAAGAAGGGAAGAAGAAGAAGAAAAGAAGAAGAAGAAGAAGAAAGGAGAAGAAGAAAAAAAAGAAAAGAAAAAAAAAGAAAGAAAAAGAATTGCAAAGGTGATCAAGAGGACAAGAGGCTGCTCCTGAACGACGGCAGCCTCTTAGTGGATAGGGGTCCAGCCGCCCAGATTTCCCCTGGCTCACAATTTTATTTTTAAATTTTTTTTTTTCTCCCTTCTTGTGTTGTAGCATGGTGGCCGGCTGGAGGGAAGACGTTTTTTTTTTGGAATTTTTCCTTGTTCCTCCGACGTGCGGTTGCTGCTACGGAGTTTTTGGTGCAGTCTAGGCGCTGCAGTGTAGCATCCTAGTTCTTCCTAACTTGTAGTTTTGGTGGCCGTCGACGGAACTAATCACGGCGATCAAGTTCTTTTTGTATCCCAGGAAGTTCAGGTTGCGGTGTTCTGCAGCTGTGGTTTTCTTTCTTCTCCAAGTTGTGGCAGCAATGGCACTACGGTTGGCACGGCGAGAGTGGAGGTTGTCAGTGTTGTTGCTGATCTGGGATTTTGGAAGAGAGCATTGGCGCTAGAGGTGTGGCGATGCTAGGGGGAAGATGAAAAGGATCTCTTTGGGTTGTGCGGACTCTTCTGTGGGAGCGGCGGTGATGATCGTGCACGGTTGTGTTGCTGAACGCACTTGTGCCTTCATTTTTTTCGTGTTAATTGTTTGTTGAAATGCTGCGAAGCAAGATTTTTTTTTTGTTTTGTTTTGTGATCAGCGTGGATGCCAGTGGTTCGGTCTGTGTACTGGTTCCGATTGGAATACTGCGATGGTGTTGCAGTCCTATGTTATTGACAAAATGCACTCTTTTGGATTGTTTGGATTCGAGGAGGTTGTGAGTTGGTTCATATGAACTCAAGCAAGGCGGAGTAGAGTCTGCTTAGGAGCTAGGATAGAAGTTATAGATCGATGATTGTGTCAGCCAATGTGATTCAGAGCTGCGGATCACAGTTATTAAATCACCGAGTCCGCATGCACGGCGGGTTTTCGCTGGTTGTATGGGCAGAAAGATGGGAATAATGTTTGACAAGGTGTGGTAGTCACGTATGAAGTCGTAATTATGCATATCATGTTGGGGTCCAGGCGATGCTACAATCTACAACAGGGACAAATCCATTGTAATACAGGTCAAACTTGAAAACAAAACATTTCATGATTAGTCACGTTGAAACAATCAGATATCGGAGTACAAAGGCACTGGCCGTGATGGGTCAGTGGGTACAATCAATCATGAATGGAGCTTTAGGTGCAATAAACGCGGACATTGGGGCCAAGACGAATCACTCTAGACCCGGTACAAACAACTTTGAGTCAGAGACGTAACAACAACTGTGCAACGCCGTGGGAGCTCATGCGACTAGTGACAACGTTGTTCAATCTTATGTGTCACATTTGCACTGGCATATCAACTACTAAAGGACATTGCACGACCAACATTTGCAGCTCAAACATCTTCTGTAGCGGCTACTCTGCAGACTCCACGAAGAAGCTGGAGGCATTGTTCCTTGTCGAAATGTTCTTGTTGAAATCGTTGGTGTGGCCCCTCCTCATCGGGACTGACTCCTTACGAGTTTAGAATTTTCTTTTTAATCGACATATTGTTCAAGATCAAGAAGGTGAAAGAGAACAACGACAAGTCGCTGGATGGATAGCTCCCATGCATGGAATGGCAGGAGCTTGTTGTCTTTTGTTCTTTCGAAAGCATGAGCAAAGGGTTTATGGGGCGTTTTAGTACCTACAACCGAGAATGCTGGGTGCTCTTGAAGATCTATGTTTGAAAGTGTACTTGTCTCTTGTTGCTTTCACTTGGAACAAGATTGCAGCATCTTCAGATTATGTAGTACATAGGAGACACAAAAAGCTTATTTAAAAGTCGTGCGCTTCTGTAGGTTACTTGCACAAGTAGTTAATTAGATCGGAGAAGCTGAGGTGCGAAGGGCACCTGTATTAGAAGTCGAAGAAGCCAACCCATTAGTAGCTCATGGATGTCAACTAGAAGTTGGTAACCTTCAAATCAAGGAGGGCTGCTGGAAAATTGAAGATAATTGAAGATGAGTCTCTGCTTGGAGGAAGTAATCCGTAGAAGTACTCGTAATTCCAGCTCTTGACCTCTAAGCGGAGAAGAAGCGAGCTTCACCATCCCAACTATCCTCATGTCTGCAAGGCGATGGCTCCTAGACAGTGAAGTTTAAGGGTATGAAGTTAGGTTTAACAACAATTATTAGCTGGATGAAAATATTAATCAAAGATGGAATTTCTTTATGGATGAAGTATGATGGATGATAACTTATATTGGATGATTTTTTGTTAAAATAATAATAATAATAAATAATAAAAATAAAAATAATAATTAATGAGATGAAATTAAATTAACAAATATAAAATAAGTGAATTAAGAATTAAAATAAAGAACTTAGTATATGCATGTTGTAAGAAAATTATTATAAATGTAAGTTAATAGTAGAAGTAGCTTAATTACTTGGGTGTCGAAGAAGATTTGAAAGTAATTTAATCAAAATTTAAATGGAATTTAAAATTCTAAGGTTTCAATAGGTAATTCACTTGTTGTAAACTAAAATTAACTTCCAATTAGTAGAAGTTTATTTTAGCTCACATTTTGGTGCATTTGCCAAGAGTGAGATCTTATAAGTCTTAGGATTGTTTGGAAGGCAATTATTTATTTTTTATAGGTTTCTAAATTGTTTTATCTTCTTCTAATATAATCTTCTAGTATTGTTGTGGATTGTTGTTTTGTAGGAACTCAAATTAAAGAACGAGCTTGAAGAATTTTAGAGTAAAGTAGAAGGAAGGTTATTAAAGATTTAGAATTATTTTAAGGATTAGAATTAAATTAGAATTAGATGAGGAACTTCATCAAAGATAGAGCTCTTCTTCAAAATTGGTTATTACTTCTCTCCATTGTCAATTCCTTGTTGAAGGCTCATCTTTAGTGGTTGAAGAGATTTAATTATCTTCTCCACCCCTCATATCCTCTCTTTTCATTTAATTATAAATTCTTTGTTGGAAAAAAATTTCTAATAGTAGAAGGATTTAATCACCCTCTCTACCCACTATATTCCTTCTATTCATAGGTATAGTATGAAAAAGATTTTTTTCAACAATATTTTAAGAGTTTCTTCATCAATAATTCAAGAAAAATATTTGAAAGAAGGATGTAAGACAAAGAAGAGATAGGGGTAGAAGAAAAAAGAAGAAGAAAGGAAAGAATTTAAGTTCAAAGGCTACATTATAGGATAGGTTTTTTTGGAACAATTAATTGAGTTTTAAAATTCTTATTAAATTAATATAGGTTATAGATTGAAAAGCAAGGAGATTAAAAAAAAAATTAACTTGGAAAAATAAAAATTCAAGTGAATTTCTTAGCATTTGTGAATTATTTCAATAATTTTAAATTTTAGTGTATACATATAGAATAAGGAGCAAAGAGTTGGAAGATAGAACCTATGAAGAAGAAGCAAAAGATATACTCAGCTATTCTTTTTTTAAGACTTGGATATAATAGATTAGAATAGAATCTTTATTAATGATCTTACCTTTTAAATCTATTCTATGAGTGATTAAGAAAATTATTTGGAATTTTTTTAGGTTGATTCATTAATAAAAAAATAAGATGGTTTATAATGCAAGTAAGTTCTTCTTCAAATTGGATTAATGCATGCAAAGAATTTTTTTGTCCAATATTTTTGTTATTAATTAAGTAGTAGATAATTTCTTAAATGTATTGATATAAAGAATTAAAAAAATGAGAGCTTGGGCTCCTTGCCAACAACGGAATGCCTTTGCATTAAATGCTGCTTATAATCATCTCCATACAAGGTCATTTTGTATAATATATTTAAAAAAAAAAAAAAAAAAAAAAAAAAAATGCTTGAGATAATACTCAAGTATGCATTCTTCTTTTAAGTTATTTTTGTTATATTGCCCTTTCCTATTTGAAGGAGTCTTTAAGTAGGATGCAGGTTGATGAAATCAAGATAATAAAAATTTAAATTCCATAAGTTACTTATTTGCCTTATTTAATTATTTTATTTTTAATTTTTTAAATATGACATCGTAATCATAAAAGTTTAATGCACCACTCCACTAAGTTTTATAAATTTGTATTAGTATAATCCTTAAAAAATCTAGAGATCTTAAGAATTATTAGGACTTCAACTTAATAATAATTATTAGTCCTACGAATAATTTTTAATTAAAAATAACTTAATAATAACTATTAGGACTTCAATTAATAATAATTAAGAATCTATTAGGACTTCAACTTGTGAATTCAAATTAAACATGCTTAGAAGTCTCTTCAAAGAATTTAAAGACCTTTCTTTAGAAGACCTTGAAGAAGATTCAAAAGACTTGGTTTCAAAAACTTTGATAGATAGTATAAATAATTTGGATCAAGAAGATGATTAATTGCCTAAACTGCAAGAAACAATGGATCGAAATAGAACAAAAAGAAAAGAACCATCATCTATAATGATTAATTCCTTTGTTCAACTACAAAGTCTACATATTTGAGTTCAAGAGGGACTTAGTGTTGTTCCTATTCTTCCTAACTATCCTACCTTCAGAGATACAAGAAATAAAAATCCTTTAGTCTATATAAATTTTTTTATAGAAACACTTACAATATATTTGATAACGGATGGCCATCATTATTTAAAGTGATTTCCAACCACATTAAAAGAAGGAGCATATAAGTGGTGCTGCAACCACTCCTAAAATGGGACTAAATTTTGTTAAAGATCTAAAATCTTTTCAGTCTATAGCAACATAAATTCCATTACAAAATAGATCAAAATATATCAGAATAAAACTAAATAGAACTAAATAGAATATAATATGAAAAAAAAAAACAAAAAAAAAAGAAATAGAATAAAATAGGAGAAAAAAAATATAAACCAAACTTTACTAAGAGAAAGGAACCAAAACTATACTTGACCAAATATTCCAAATAGCCTCAGTTAGTTCTATTTATATTTTGTCTAACTGTCCTAGAACTTTTTAGAATGTCCTTAATAGTAGATCCTACCAAGATAACTATTATTTTAGAAGATTTTAAAGGTGGATCCTACTTAGATAATTTCTTTTAGTTCTTTTATGATGTTCTATGGTGGATCCTATATAGACCACCAACTTAGCCTCAATTCTAAAAGCTTCTAAATTTTTTTCAAATATGGCCCTAATTACCTATTTCTATACATCAATAATATAATTATCTTATCTATGCCCTGTTACAACTCTCTTAATACCTTTGTAAGTTGGAATATGATCTAACATGCCTTTTTAGAATAATTTTGGCTTGAAATATGACAAAAGTCATCCCTAATTACTTTATCCTTTCTTAAATAAGGAAAGAACAAAGACATTACATCATATATTTGATGTTTTGAATTAGTGGTGAAAAGGTTTGTAAGGACCTTACTCACCAACAATACCTTGAAGCATTTCTTCATTTAAGGATTTTTTAAAGACAAAAAAATTAAAAAAATCTTTTATGCACAACCTAAAGACTTTATGTAGAATAAGTAGTTATTTTTAGAATATAGATACCTAGTGTATAGTGTAAACAGGGATAAATAACTGCTGAAAAGGTGGTTCAGCAGGTAGAATAGATGAATAGTCAGGAAAAGTAGTTATCATCTGTAGTATAGGAGTTGGTATCTCGGGGTAGTATAAGGAGGATGGGAGAGGAGAAGAAAATGCCAAACTGTGAGAGTCGTAAGCCAAGGGCCAGATTGTGAGAGTTGTGAGCCGAGGACCAGACTGCGATAGTACTGAGCTGGGGATAAGCTTGGTGCTATCTCTTCTTCTTATTTTTCTTGTTTCTTTTGTGTTAGTGTTGATTCTAGTGAAGAGAATCGATTTAACGAATTAATGTTTGATTTACAAAGTTATTTATGGATCACTGTTTATCAATTGTTGTGAAAGATTGAGGACATATGGAAGTTTCTAGTCAGTGTTTATCGCAAGGTTGTAAGTTTAGTGGAGAGAAATTGTAATCAAAAGAATTATCTTGATTAGATTCTGTGGATTGAAAGTTGTTCGTTCTAGGGTTTGGGACATGCTTGTGTGTTCGTGAATTACACAAGGTACTGAAATTATTGTCATGGATGTTATTGTATTGATATGAGAGAGTGGACAGTAGGAGGAAAAGTTAAGTATTCTTCGGTATGGTAAGCATTCAGCAGTAGCGGTTAATTGGGTGACCCTAACAATTGGAGCTCATATACATGGTCATTCTCCATGTTCGAATCCCCATATATGAGTTTATTCTGGGAAGTTTCTTCCGAAATAAGTAAAACGAGCAATCACATTTTGGCGCCGCTACCGGGGATTGACAACATTATTGAGTGTTAGGAATTAATTGTCGAAGCAATAAAGGAGATTAGAAAGCAAACTCAGTAGAAATAATGAAAGAGTATGGTTATTAAGAATGAAAATTTAACAGCAAAGAGAATAAAGCAATCAAAAGAAAAAACAAAGCGATCGCAAGCAAGAAATTTGTTGCGTAATGAGCAAGATCACAAATTGAAAAAGAAGCATCGACAAAGTTGGATTAAGCTGTGGTTGCATGCATGTCGACATATTCGATCGTACCCAGAAGACGATCGACCTCTAATATTTCAGAAGTACATATCGTTAAAGAAATTGCCAAGAGCACTTGCGGGAAGCGTTGCTAATAGTCTAGCAAAATTCTCGAAGCCGTTAACGGAAAACGAGGAAGGCACAAATGAATTAGGTACCCCACTGGGTATCTTCTCAATTGGAGATACGTCCGATCGTAATAAGACTGGTTCTGAAGATCGGCATAAATCACTTGCCAATAAAGACCAATTCAGAGTATATCAAAATTTGTCATTTTTATCTCATATTCAACCAGTAAAATTATTTGGGGATAATAATAGTCAATCGAGAAGGCATAGAAGTCCGAAAAAGACTTTTGTAAAAGATAGTTTTTATTTTAATAAGAAATTGAGCGAAACACCGGCATCTTTAATGACATCCAGAGGACCAGTAATTTCGATTGCAGTTCAAATGGGTGCAATGGGCAATCGAACGACTAGTATTGTGCCATTATCTATTTTTGGGGGTTTTTTAGGTGCGGATCTAGATCAATATTTGTCTCAATTCTTGATGACGTGTGTAGCCAATAATGGAAGAATAGAAGATATTTGGCTGAAATGGCTATTAGCGACATTGAAAGATATTTGAGTGGTATAACTGCCAACCTGTGGGACAATTTATCAATTGGGAGGCATTAAAAAATATATTTTTAGCCCATTTTTAATTAATTGGTTTTGAAGAACATCTTAGAAAAAAATTAATGAACAGCAGAATAGTACCAAGGGAAGCGGTATAGTCATATTATGGTCGTGTAGCAGATATACTTCGAAAATGGCCAAATAACCAAATGTCGGAATCATTTGTGTTGTCCATATTGGTTAATGGACTACATCCACCAGAATTGAAAATGTTTGTAAAGGAGGCCCAATTAGCCACCATTGCATCATCTCTTGAGTGAGCAAAAGTATGGAAGGAATGTCACTATGACCAAAACTTAACAGTTGGAGCCACGGTGATTTCATCTCAAGGAGGTTATCAAATGACAAATTGGAATGATCCATCGGGAAGTTATTTGGGAAGGAATGATTATCGTATAATTCCATAGGGAATAGTGGATGCCGTTCCATTGCAAGCTATACCACCATCATCATCACATCCCTATGCGCCTTATTTCGCGTATCAGAAACCAATACCTACAAAAGAATTGTCAAATGCATTGGTATTGAAGGATTCCAATGAGTCATTGCTATTAACATTGACAAAAAAAATGGATGAATTGGCTGTAAATCTGGCCAAGGATAAAGAAAAAAGGCATAAATCAACCAATATGCGTCCCAATGTCTGGTGCAAGAATTGTAAGGGACAAGGTCATTTAGTAACAGAATGTCCTTCACCACCCCAAATGACTGTATAATGTACCTTTTGCGGGGGCAAGCATATTACTACCAACTGTTGGAATTTACAGAAGCAACAACAACTCAGTAACTAGATAATGACTCAACCAACTTCGTGGAATGTCAATCCAGTACAGACGAATAATAGGTTTGGTTGGAATAAGCAAAACAAAAATTATTTTAATTTCTTCAACTCTGAATTTCACCAAGAAAGTGTATTCAATACTCACGGATTAGCGATGAACCAACCAGGATACCATCAATATCCACCCATGACGAAGCCAATGCCAGACTCTATAATAACAATGGATCAACCAGGATCCTTTACTCATCCAACATGGAACAGACCTAGCCATTATATACTAGTAGACACATCCATTATCCCTGAAGGAGTTGGCAAGAGACCACTTCGTTGCTATCGTTGCAGACAAATCGGACATTATGTAAGTGAATGTCTTAATCCAAGGCCCAGTGATGACTATGCTCTAATATGTGGAAATTGTAAGCAGTCTGGTCACACTTATCAGCAGTACAATGCACCCTTTAATTATAATAATCGGGACCAGTAAATGCAAACAAGCCAACCGGCAGAAGACAAAGGCCCTGTTCAACGAGACTCACCAGTACATCGTGTCGAGGTGGTGAATGCAGTGCTTACTAGACGCCAACAAAAAGACAAGAATCCAATTCAGGACATGGATGAATCAATCGCAGGAAAGCAAGTAGCATCGTCCACGGGACTAAATGAACCAATATCAGTATTGGGACGTATTCCAATATTGAAACCTCAACAAAATAAGGAACCTAATTTGATTCCATGTACCAATTGGCCTGGACCAACCAATCTAGGTCCTGTTACGAGCTTCATACCCAGTATGAGACCTGACTCGATGGCACAACCTAATGAGGTCCCAATTACGGAGGCTTCAGTTCCGTTCCAAGTAGTTCCGATCTCTACGTAGTTCCGAGAAACGTCCTATCCGTTGAAAGATCCTCTTGGGGGCGAAAATTTCAAGGAAGCTCCAGTTGATGTTCCAATTTCGAGTCCAGGATAGAAGAATATCTTACTTCACGGAGTAAAATCAAAACCAATTAAACGCAAAAGAGCATTGGGAATTACTCTCAATATGGAAACCTACGACATTTTGAAGGATTTGGATGTTATTCAGCCTTCAATTACAATGAAGCAACTTTTGGCCGTAGAACCGGAATGTCGATCCACATTGAATTCAGCATTAATATGACAAAGATCCCACACTAAAGAAATTCATGAAGTTAGCTTAAACCCAGATCCGAGAATACCAACAATCGATGTATTAATCGATGGCATTTTAATTCCAGGGGTACAAGTCGATGGTGGCTCCAGTGTGAATTTAATGAACGCGGATACAATGGAGGACTTAGATCTAAAGCAATTACTACCTACGACATTGGTCTTGTAAATGGTAGATCATAGTCGAGTAAAGCCAATAGGAATCTTATGCAATATTGCCACTGTAATTACGAGATTGACATACAAAATCGATTATATTGTATTTCGATTATAGAATTCTACATTATCGTATCCTATTTTATTGGGTAGACCTTGGCTTTATCAAGCCAAAGCTAAGAACGATTGAGGCCGAGGCACATTGACAATTGAAAAAGATCGGGACCACATTGTTCTACGGATGTACCCGGTATAATATCATGGAAAATCTCAATTGCCAACATCTGAATTAACGTCGGACGATGAGCTTAGCTCTGATGATAATGCAGTAGTACCAATTATGGAGGCGCTTGTAGAGGCAGCACTACACCCTTGAGTAGTGTACCAATGTGGAGGTCTAGGGGAGTACTTGATATACCCGACGGACTCGAAAAACTCGGATTATGTTAGTATTGATTGGATGTCCAAGTATGATGTGCACCATGTTAGTGCCATGGGCACAGGATTCAGTACTTCATACATGTTGAATTTACCGACTGACTTTAAATCAATGCGGGAGTTGAAACAGAACATCGCCGTTGCACCTTTATGTCAAACTATCAACTTGGCAACCACAGCAAAACCTTGAACAATTAAGGTCTATGAAGGTATTAAGGAACAAGAATTGACCTGCTGGACCGAATTTTTCTTGCATCATAAATCTGCTTTTGCTTGGACTTATGATGATTTAAAAGATATTCCCGTTGAAGTCTGTGAGCATCGTATCATTTTAGAGGAGAACGCTAAACCAGTACAGTAGAGGCAACATCGCCTTAATCCTAAATATTCCCTCATGGTGAAGGAGGAATTGGACAAGCTTCTTGTGGTTGGTTTTATTTACCCGGTACCAAATAGTGAGTGGGTTTCTCCAATCGTGATGGTGCCAAAAAAGAATGGAAAAATCTGAATTTGTCAGGATTTTTGAAAACTTAATGTGGCCTCCAAGAAAGATTACTTTTCATTACCTTTCATGGATAGTATGGGTAATATGTTGTCATTATCACCACTA
The DNA here is from genome assembly GCF_059467195.1 of Physcomitrium patens. Classification (NCBI taxonomy): domain Eukaryota; kingdom Viridiplantae; phylum Streptophyta; class Bryopsida; order Funariales; family Funariaceae; genus Physcomitrium; species Physcomitrium patens. The sequence continues at coordinate 6,367,924 of NC_143429.1, forward strand.
GGTAAAAGAATAGGAGTGGGGCACCAATTAAAGTCATTCTGTGGTGTTGTTTTGGGTTGGTTGGAGTGCCATTTTCTGGTATTTCTTATATTTTTGAGAGTAGTAGTTCTAGTTAAGAGTTAATAGTGAGGAGCCAGTCACAAGAAAGAGAGCGCATGGTGGAGACCTACAGGTAAGAACTATTCCGGGCTCACAGTCATTCAATTTTGGAACTGGAAAAAGCAAAGGGTCAGTTGCTAATGGAATGAGAAAAGATCGAGTTATTGGCGTAAGAGAAATTGGTATTGAATGACCAATACAAATGTGAAACGGAGCAGTTAAGGATTGAAATTGGAGCCTTGAACGTCGAGGTGACAAGATTGGCAGAGGATTTAGTCAATATTGGTCAAGCACAAGTATCGACGTTGCCAGTTCTTGAAGTTCCAGAAGAGAAGAATCACTTTCAACGCCAGTTGGAATTGAGAGATGCCCAGATCCTGAAATTGGAAGCTCAAGTCCGTGAATTGGGTGAGTACAATGAAGACCTTTCAGCTCAGTTGAGGCAGGAGCCGATGGAAGGATTGGAGGAAGATAAAGATTTGCAGTTGAAACCGGAATCGGTGGAACCAATAATAGATATTGTGGCAATTGATTAATTAGATAGGCTAGAGGAATCGTAATTTTTGTAGAGTTTTGTTCGATAATTTTTAGATAGGTATCAATTGAGTGTTTGCGAGGATGCTGTATAGTTAGGAGTGGGGCTATGTAGAATAAGTAGTTATTTTTAGAATGTAGATACCTAGTGTATAGTGTAAACAGGGATAAATAACTGCTGAAAAGGTGGTTCAGCAGGTAGAATGGATGAATAGTCAGGAAAAGTAGTTATCATCTGTAGTATAGGAGTTGGTATCTCGGGGTAGTATAAGGAGGATGGGAGACGGGAAGAAAATGTCAGACTATGAGAGCCGTAAGCCGAGGGCCAGACTGTGAGAGTTGTGAGCCGAGAGTCAAACTACGATAGTAATGAGCTAGGGATAAGCTTAGTGCTATCTCTTCTTCTTATTTTTCTTATTTTTTTTGTGTTAGTGTTGATTCTAGTGAAGAGAATCGATTTAATGAATTAATATTTGATTTACAAAGTTATTTATGGATCATTTTTTATCAATTGTTGTGAAAGATTAAGGACGTATGGAAGTTTTTAGTCATTGTTTATTACAAGGTTGTAAGTTTAGTAGAGAGGAATTGTAATCAAAAGAATTATCTTGATTAGATTCTGTGGATTGAAAGTTGTTCGTTCTAGGGTTTGGGACATGCTTGTGTGTTCGTGAATTACACAAGGTACTGAAATTATTGTCATGGATGTTATTGTATTGATATGAGAGAGTGGACAGTAGGAGAAAAAGTTAAGTGTTCTTCGGTATGGTAAGCATTCAGCAGTAGCGGTTAATTGCATGATCCTAACAATTAGAGCTCATATACATGGTCTTTCCCTATGTTTGAATCCCCCTATATGGGTTTATTCTGGGAGGTTTCTTCCGGAATAAGTAAAACGAGCAATTTTACTTTATAATGACCAAACATGGACAGAAGAAAGCAGAACAAATTAATAAAGTGTATAAAAGGCTATGGTGTAAAAAAGACTATAATATCTTTAGCTTCATATCCATACATGCTAGGATTTTTTATGCATTAAGCTTTCAAATGCATGAATAACGACCATCAATTCTCACAACTATATGAGCTTATATTTTATCTTTAAATATTAGGCCTCAATTTCCTTCATTAACTTTGATCTATCCTATTGAGTATAATAGGTAGAAAGAAGATTTACAAAAAAAGATGAGGATATTTTAGTTAGAATTTTAAATCCAAATCTTTCATCAAATAAATTTGATGACAAAACAATTAGCTGGATTAGGTAGAAATTCCAACTCCAACCCTCTCCCACCTCTCATTGAGTCAAGAAGACATATAATGGGATTATGTTATATTTAATGTGGGAAATTAAGACATTTGGTTTGATGAATCAGGTAAGGTAACAAGTAGAATTTCACACATTTTTTGGAAAAAAACATCCACTTAGTCAATGTTGGATTAAAAACCAAGTGAAGTGTAGAGATTGTTGTCATAACCATTTCACAAAATTATGTAGAAAATCAAATAGAATGGTTTCTTTACAATACCTACTTGGTAATTATGTCCAACAGTCATTTAAAAATTGTAAGGAAGTATGACAACCTCCAACATATAATAACATGAGGCTTCCAAATTTGTATTATGATTATTAAAATAATAGATAAAATCAGAATGCATCTAAAGGGCTACAAATTAACTTTCCATATATTTCACTAAATCTTAGTCAAGGATAAAATCCTTTTAATTAGCTAAGAAAAGGTCAAGGATCTCATGATGTGGAATTTGTATCTCAATCCATAAGAAAGTTGGAAGCTATTCAAAATTTTGTCCAATCTAATATCAATCAATTTTTTTTTTTTAAATTAAATTTAATAACCTTTAAAAATAATCAATCAAAAGAAAAGAACATACTTATGGTACTAATCCTAGTAATAACAATTAAATCTAAGGATGCATCTTTACTTATCTATCAAGAAGAGGAGAATAATGTTATAGAGAGTCCACCTTCTCAAAACTAAAAAAATCACATAGGACACATTAAAATAACTTGAAATAAATATGGCTAAATTTGTGAGATTTGATCCCTTGATAGAAGAATTTTCCTTTCAAAATTCTAGGGTTGAACACAAGCCAAGTATTAATTTGGATAATCATAGTTGGGAGAATTTTAAAATCTCCAAGTTTAAAGTTTTTCAACAATAAAAAGATGTGAAAGATTTCAACATGCATGAATATAATCTATGGAATGGTCTTAGCAAATTAAAGGTTAATATAACCTTTATTCAACTATTGGAAATTTCTTCAATGGTTGGAAAAGCACCAAAAAATTATATTTTTTTGAAAAACTAAAAAATACCTAAAATTAAGATATTAGAAAAAATAGACATCTATACTAAATAAAATAAGGTAAAGATAATAAAAATTCAAATTTCTATTGTTAAAAAAATAATTTTCTATACCATTATAGATGGTGGTAGTAGTTTTAATATCATATCCTTCCAAATTATAGAAAAACTAGGACTAAATATGACTAACATATCTTCTATTATTATTAAGATGGCAAATTAAAATCTATTTATTTTACTAGGCCATATAGAAAATTTTAAGACATGGATTAAAGAAAAAAAATATTTCTTAATATATTGTGTCATTTAAATGCATACATTAAAAGATTCTTTTTTCTTATTACTTGGTAGGCCATGATTAAAGGATTTAGAAGCCATAATCAATTAGGAAGGAATCAAATCCTACATTATCTTTGGTATATAGAAAAATAGAAGCAAAATATCCATACAATATATATTTGATCAAAGAAAAAATAATTTTATTGATTTTTGAAAAGATATCTAATAAATTAAAAAAACAAGATAATTTAATAAAAGTGGCCAATTCAATTGACGAAGATTCAAAGAAAACAGAATACTTAGGTTTTAATTTCTATCATTAGAAAGATAATAGAGAATTCAAAGAATGGTTAAGAGATCATTCAAATTCCAATTTTAATTATGAAAAATCAGTTAATTTTTTTGATAAGATATTAAAGATTGTAGAAGTTGAAGAAATACAAGTCTTTAGCATTTAGATGGAATTTCAAAAGAAGAGATTGAAGTCCTTAAATTAAATAATAACTTGGTCTCACTTATTTAATTTTAATACACTTCATTAAGAATTATAATCAACCATGGAATTATCAATGATCCTTCTATAATTAGTGATGGATATAGAACCTCTCTTAAGATAATAATTGATAATAGATTAACTATCTAAGAAATCTTAAGAAATAGAATAAAAAAATTGAAAGGTTTGGATGAATTTCAATGGATTGGGATTCAATATATAAAAGCAATTCAAAGAAGAAAGAAAATTGCTTTTAATAAAAAATAAAAGAAGAGAGTCTTACAACCAAAAATGCTAGTGGTATTATAAGATGCCTAGAAGATGGATTTCTTTAATAAATTTGATGCTCTTTGATTAGATTCTTACAATGTTTAAGAGATTTTTGACAATAATTTTTTTCAATTAGAAACATTAAATTAAAAATTATTTTTAATAAATAATTCAAAAATAGATATAAAGAATATAAAATATGAAAAATTATCATTTAATAAAAAAATAAGTTATACTCTTATTTCTCAAATGAAAGAAATTCTATTCATATAATGTCAATCTTGATTTTTATCAAAATAATTTAGAATCTTAACTCATAAAGAGAATAAAGAAAATATTTAGATGGTTCTTAATATAAAAAATAAATAAATTTAGGATTTAGAGATAAGTTGCAAAAGATTAATATCTTTGGATTGTTGAAAAGTTGGCCACAAAAGTGGTTATGTAAGAGATGGCTTAAATTTGAATCCAATCTACAAAGGCAACTATCTATATAAGCTAGTATTAGAGTAGAAAAGTGGCCACCTTATACAGCTTAGAATATATATAAGCCTCATGGCTTGTAACTTAAATTCTTTTCCTTTGATACGAATTATATAATATTAATTTTTAGATTTTTTATTTTAAAATATTTCATTTTTCTTCTTTTGGTTTTTTTTTTTTTTCTAATCCTATAGAATTATCTCACTTTGTATCAAAGACAAGAATCTAATGAAAGCAAATAATCAAGTGAGACTTTTTTCAAAGAAGTATAATAAAATAGAAGTAAAAAAATATGTATATTAAAAGAAAATTGGAATAGTTATTACCAAAAGATAAGAAAATTAAGGACTCTTGAATCTAAATTAGAGCTAAAAAATATTTGAAAGGATGAAGGCTTCACTCTTACTTCTATATATACTATCCACCTAAGAGCTACATAACAACATTCTATAGGACCTCTAATATATGTTGATTTTATAACCCACATGTCTTAACTTATAAGACAAGTTTTTTATATGAATGCCACATAGTTAGCTTATTTTACAAGCTACCTACATGTGTAATATGTGGCTAACTTGTTGACGAAATTTCTAATCTAAAAGTCAACTATAAATATGTATAATGTCAAAATTGTATCTATAAAGTTTCTAAGAAGCTTTTCTAAAAGATTTTATGAAATTCATTTATTTTTATCTATTTCTACTTAATCATATAGATAATTATTAAAATAAATATATATATTCATAGTATTATCTTCCTTTCTAGAAACAAGTTCTATGAGGTGTGGTTATCATATATTGAAAAAATTTAAGATACAATGAATTGTATATATCACATATTTTGATCTTTATTCTCTTTAAAGATGGTTGATAGGTCCTCTTAGCCATTCATAATGTCCCATATCAAGGTTGAAAGACCACCTTATTATTTGATCATTATTTAGGCCTTCATAACTTCCTAAAATATTTGAAATATTGTCACAAGTTGTTTCTATCTTTAATTAAATCACCAAATATTGGAAGGCTCTTCTAAGATTGTGATACCAAACATATTATATCTTACCATCTATTTGAAGAAGAATATGTTATTTTTGAGGATCTTCATCTTGATTACGTCATTTTGAAGGTTAAGACAATTATAATATCCCATCTAGAATGTCAACAAACAATAGTTCTTGAGTTGAATCTACTAGTGATTGGTTCTCCATCTTTTTAGTACCACAACATATACAAAAGCTACAAGCAAAGATAGAAAGTAGAATATTATTATGTCTTAATCTTGTTTCTTTTATAGCAAATATTTGCTATTCTTTATCTAAATTTTGATAGATGCTGTTGATAAAAAGCCTCCACTTTCTTTCCTACATTTATAAGATTCTTTGTTGGCTCTCATTTGTGTTTATTAATATTATACTTGCACCAATGAATAAGGTATTTCAAGCTATTTTGATGCCACTTTAAGTCTAAGACTTCTTCCACCTCAAATTCTTTATTATTATCTACTTCTATAGGAAATAGTCGCACTTATTGTCTTTTTGGTATGTTCATTGTTTTGTATAGTTAAAGAAGAGACATTTGGAATATGGAATGGATCTTCATTGACTTTGGTAAGTATAATCAATAAGCAATTAGATTGATTTATTTACAAATAAAAAAAAGTTTAAGCTTATAATAGTCTATCTTATCACTAGGACAAGTAGTCTTAATATTATGACAAAATTATCATATTTTGTCACCCATGTTGAATTATTGTTGTTTCTTGTAATAGACATCTATATTTATCTTTTTTTATTTTTGATTTTCTTTTAATTATGCCACAAAATGAATCATAATCAATTTATTAGATTTTCATCTGATAAAAAATAAAAATAAAAAATAAAAATATATTTTTAAATATATAATATTTTAATATTTCTAATGATATAAGATTCATATAAATCCAAATTATTATGAATAAATTATAGAGGTTTAAAAATAACAAGTAAATAAATAAAAAATTAAGTGAATAATTTTTATCTCAAAGATAACCTGCTTAAGAGATCAAAAGTTTGAGCCTCACAAAAGCTCACAAGTAGTATAAATGGGTGTCTAAAAGAGACTATGAGGCCTTAGTCTTATCCTCCTAACTACCTTCATGGAACTACAATCCATATGGAACTTGTACACCGTCCTTCTTATAAGAACTACATTGGTTGCCAGTCCTCCTATTTCCTACTAATAAAACCAATATTTTTATATTTTTTACTTCACCATATTATCTAAAAATACCTAATTAGCCTAGGAATCTCATATGGCCTTCAAATCTTGCTCTATTTCTTCATAATGGTTCCTAAAAGGATAAAACTCATTTTTATTGAAGTCTTAAAAATAATTCTAAAAAATCCTAAAAAATTATAAATAAATTGTAAATAAATTTTAAAAATTCTTTCAATGATTTTATAATATTAATAATAATTTAAATTATCCCTAATATTTACTAAGACTCCATTTTTTTAATATTAATATTCTAATTTTCTATTTTTTTTAAGTATTTTTATACTATTCACCATATATTGTGATTATAAGCACTCTAAATATATTTTTTTATCCTAAAAAAACTAATCAGTCAATTTGATGATTTATACATATCAACCATTTAATACGACTTGCAAAAAAGAAAAACCTAGAACTAAGCCATTAAAATGCTATTGATTAAAAAGAAAAATTATCTTTGGAAGTTTTTAATAATTATTCAAGATAAAAATGAGTCAATTGCTACTAATTTAAGAGAATTAATGTAGGTTTTGTTTCATAGAATCAAACAAAGAAGATAGAAGAAAATTAAATCTAACTTGAAAAACTAAGAATATGAAATAAAAAAATTATTTGAATGCATGTGAATAATATGGAATATGAAAAAATACTCTTCATTACCTGTCATCACTCTATAACTACTAATCTTCTTCAAGAGAGTATTTTGGCTTTGATTAGTCATGTTAATCACATAGGAAGAAAATTCAATGATACTAAATCTTAGTTTTTTCATAATTCTCATTGATATAATATTTAATCTACTACTCTCATCCATAATGATATAGGATATGATTTTATCCACTACAGACACCTCTAATTCAATTTCCTTCACCTCTTCTGCTCCTAAAATAAATCTAATATAGTCTTGAATTTTTACCTTAAACCTTTGGCATCTTTTAATGGATAGACCAATTTTAAAGCTCTTTCTTATTACTGGAGAAATCTCCAATAATTGAGCAATTTTTATATTAGCCTTGATTTTTTTTTAAATCCTTCCATAAATCATATGATCCAACTTGGTTCTCACTTTTAAGTCATGGAGAACAACTACATTCAAAGTCAGAAATTTTAAATCCTTTCTACTCTTCTTTGAAAGAAAATTCTCTTTTTTGGATACTTTTTTTGAATTTCTCTGATAGCCTAATTGGCTTGAAATCTAAAACATGAGATAGTTCTTTAAAAGCCCTAATATTGACCATTGTATCTTTTGTGGCTTTATATAAAATTGAAAAGTAGATAGAATCTTCTAATTTATTTTTACTATCAATTGAAGTAAGAAGAGGAGGACTAATATACCTAAATCTTATCATAATTACTAAGGCTAGCATATTAGAGAGTACTTTTTTTTATAAAAATCTTTTTTGTAAAAGATATAATTAATTTGAAAATAAGAAGGCCGATCTTTCATAAATTGTGGATTATTTTTTTTGTTTGGTATTTCTAAATATCTCATATCTTATGAATTGTGGCCATCATTTTCTTGGCCATATTAGTTTTAATCCAAATTTAGAGAGATATATCCTCTCTTGATATTTAAATCCAAAAAAGGATGTTGATTTTGATAATTATTACAGTAATCATAAAAAAAGTTAGAAGATTTTAACATGTTATGTGAATTAGAATTTCTTATATCTTTTAGATTATCTTAGGCTTATTATTGATAATTTCTTTGTGGAAAATTCAAAGAAACTATCTTATCAAGTTGTCTATGTACCTCTATTGGGTGGTTGCTTCCACAATTCTTACAAAAAACTCTATTTTTTATCCAATAACTACCACGTAAACGTCTTTTCTTACAAAAGTGATATAATTTTTGTCTTTCTATTAGTTGATTTTTAAAATCTTGATCAGGATAATCATGGCTTTATGGATGAAAATTAAATCCTACATTAATTTAACTTTTGTAAGAAAAAATATAAGACTATTGCTATCAAAGATTCTATTGGTAATCTTGCAAAGTGGAGCAAGATTGAGAAATATGTCCCAATTGGATACATTGAGTGCATCACAATCCTAAAATATACCTATCAAACTCCATGGATAGTAGGACTTGGTTAGAACTTTGACTTTTAATTAATAAAATAATTTGTTCTTGCATTACTTACATTTATTGTGCAAGCTCGTTTTAAAATCCCTTTTGATTTTGAAGAACTTCATTTTTAAATTCTTCCTTCTATCTATTTATATCTTTTAGATATATTATTTTTCTATGACTTGATGAAACCCACATATAATTAGCCTCTAGATATTTTGATATACTTCTTTGAAAAAATTCTTACTTGATTATTTGCTTTTATTAAATTCTTTTTTTTTACAGTTATAATACAAAGCATCTTTAAATAAGAAGACTTATAGAATCTAATATAATCTATACTTTTAATAAACTCAATGACAATAAATCTGAAAGGAGAAAAAGTTGTCAACTTATTGGAAACAATTGAGCCTCCAAACACAATAAACTTAGATCTAAAGAGAAAAAAATGTGCCAAAGCGATGTCGTGTTGTAACACGAGTATACCGTGAAAATATAAAGAAAGGGGACTTTTATTAATATTCAGTTACTTCAAATATTGGGAGCAACGACCGATTCCAGTGCCAATATTCAGGGGCCAGTTCAGACACCCCGCCACAGTCGGTCAGGGCATACTTACCAATAACGAAATGCTCCGTTCGAGTCCAATAGTGGGAGTCAACAGAATTGAAAGGACTAAATTGATGACTGAGTGAGCCTGATGCAAAGGACCAATTTGACCCAATTACGGGAACATCCAGGTCTTACTACGGGCCTCTTAGCCAATATGAGACCTGAATTAGTCGGGCGACTCAATGTGGTCCCGATTACGAGGCTCCGATTCCGTTTCAGGCTGTTCCGTTCTTTGTGCCATTTTGGGAACGTCCTTTTGGTAAAAGGATCTCTTAAAGGTAAAAACGGAGGAGAAAGCTCTGACGGGGAGCCAATTTCGGATCTAAGATGGAAGATTGAAGAAATTCAGAGGCTAGGGTTTGAAAGAGGGAAGAATTAGGATTAAAGAGGAGGATAGGTTAAGAAATGAAGGAGAGGGAATAGGATTTTTTTTTTGGAAGGATCGGAGAGCTAGCTTCATGCTTCGAAAGGGAAAAAAAAGACAGAGAATTGGGTTTTTTTTTCTTCATAGGGGTTTTGGGAAGACTGAGGCAATCGTTGCTGAAGTTAGTGTTGTACTGATGAATCGGATTTTTAATGAAGTGGGTGTGATTACTCTTGACTATTTTGTGAAATCGAAGTTACGTCTGTGATTGAAGAATTAAAAGGGTGTCTATAGGATTGAGTATGCGGAGTGAATGAAAATTTTTGGATTAATCTAACAAGACAGTTAGTGGATACAAGGTTGTGAGTATAAAGCGGTACCGGAGATTAGCAGTTTGAGTTGTTCGAGATTCTCTGTAACGTCTAGAGACCTACCAGCTGGCGCAAAAAGGATTCAGCGAATAGTCGAAGGACATCCGTATAGATTTATGGTATATTCTTAGAATTATTTATATTCTAACAGCAAAAAACCAATAGACTGCTTGAATATTAGCGAATCTCTATACTACCTTCTACAGCCAGACGCCCGGCGCGTTCTTGAGCAAGAAAGCACATAATACGACAATGATTCTCTAATTATCAATCTTTTTAAATTTATAATATAGCATCTTTGATATTTTAGATCTAAACAAAGTATAGAATATGTTAAGTACTATATTTGAAACCGATACAATTTTAGATACTATGATGGTGTTAAATCAATAAAAGCATGTGTAAATGTTTGAACAACAAGATATACCAACATTCATATAATATATGAACAACATCTTCTAAGTCTTAAAATTGATGAAACAAGAACCATCAAAAGAGATAATAGTATATCACATACTCAACCATCTTTCTTGCCATTTTTAAAAAAAAGTATCACAAATACTCTCTAAGAAGACTTATCATCTTTGTAGGAAGTTTGGAATTATATGCATATGATAGAAACTAATATTGCATTGCAATAGTTGAAAGAAATCATAGATGCAATTTTTATCATGAAAATAAGAAACTTATACAACCAACATTACTATAGACATTATGAATAGTAACACACTTCATTAATAATATAGTAGAATCACCAACCATCTATTAAACTTCATCCCTCATACAGAGAAGGTTCATCAAGAAAATCTCATATATCACTCATATACAGGAAGTATAATAAACTTGGCTATACATTGTATTTTTGCAAAATATTAGAGCCTTTGTTATATCAATCAATTCCTCTAAGAGCCACTTATCATTCATAAGACAACCATGGATGCTTTCCAATATCAATCAATCTTTGAATAAATCTAACAAAAGAATACATTGGTGAATATTACTTATGAGAAGACTCCATAAATCTACCTAGTGATAAAACCATACTAAAAATGTTAGAATTTCTATCAATTATAGAAGTTAAAATAAAAGAATAGATAATAGATTTTGATACATCCAAACACTTCTCAGGAGATTATTCAATTTTTAGCAATATAGACAAATCATAGAATACAATAGTCATATCAATAAGCAGATAAAATCATATAATTTTTAATCAAGGCACAATTAACTTATACTTATCAAATAAGAAAATAAAAACCTTAAGAAATATTTGCTATGTTCTTAGTTTCTATTGCAATATCTTGTTTGTTGGCCAAATTAATGACATAGAAAACTTGTACATCTTTAATCCAACACATTGTAATATAGTATCAATTCAAAAACTATACATAATAGTTATAAAACAAATATAAGATCCAAATGATTGATTGTACAAATTAAATTATTTAGAACCAAATTTTCAAATAAATAAGATTAAAAATTTAGCAAACCTCATAATAAAATATATTTTTAAATCTTACAATATTAAATATTCTTCAATCCAACTTTCCACCTTTTAGTACAAATAATTAGGACATATAAATATTAAAAGCTTAGCTACTATGAGCTCTCAAGGACTAGTCATTCGACTGCTCAAATTTATAATTAAAAACATTACATGCTTAGCCTACTATCAAAGAAAATAAATTCATAGTAGAATTTCTAAAAAATTCTAAAATTTCACTATAATTCTTCCAATTCTAATACATAGAAATGTGTGTGGTTTTCTACTAATAAAATCTCTAAGATGTTTTTATTATTATATTTTATTCATAGATGACTTTAATTATTGATCATAGATCTACTTCATGACAAGTAAAGATGAATCTTTTGATAAATTTAGATAATTTTATATTATGATTGAGAAACATATACCAAATAAAATCCTATGTTTTTTATTCAATAAAAGAGGCGAATTCATCTTTTATGAATTCAACTAATATCTAGAAAATAATGATATCTTTAGATAGCTTAGCATTACAAGAATACCATAGCAAAATGGAGTATCAAAAAGAAAGAATTGTATAATCCTTAACAAATTTTAAGTAATGTTGATTGAGGGAAGAGTTCTTAAATTCTTATAGATTGAAATGACAAGGACTGCAATTCAAATTATTAATGTAATTTCTATAATAGCTAAGAATAGCACTATACTTAATAAGTTATTTTTTGGTATTACATCTGATTTGCTAAAATTTCATGTATTTGGATGCTTATACTATATTCCTTGTAATAAAATACAAAGGCAAAAAATTGACCTATAATCACAAATAGGATTGTATATGAAATTAGATTCAGAGTCAAAGGCATATCATATCTACTTGCCTAGACTTTGCAAGGTATAAGTGACTTATGATGTAGCCTTTGATGAAACCAGATTTTTAAATATCATTGAATTAGAGACAATAATCACTAGTGATTCACTTGAAGATTTGTATCCAGATTTTTCCTTCTATAATGATTCTATTAATGATTTAGATTTTGATGAAGTCATTGAATTTGCATAGATGAGACTACTAATAGAAAAATCAACCTTAATAGCAACACAATCATAAGATCTTTCAACCACACCATCTTCTAAAATTTAAATTTAAATACATATATAGGTTCTATACTATAAAAGTCATCTTTATTCTATACAAACTAATATTGAATCACTTTAAATAAGCCACCCTTCCAATCCAACATCAATACAAATTATAAGCTATTTCATTAGTTCATCTTTAGTACTATTCAATGTCTAATCTAAACCAACCACTTTATCACTTGATATTGCCATCAATCAAGCTTACTTGCCTATTCTCAACATATCAATGACCTTGTCTTTAAGTCTTGAAATCAATTAATAATCTACAACCAATTTCAGCCCTTATGATTCAAAATTTGATAACATCAAAGCATGGCCAACATCTGATGCAATTAATGACCTCTTTTCATATGTTAATGATCTTGATAATATTGATAATTTACTTACTACCATGTCCAATCATAGAAGACAAAAAAGAATTTTTCCAATTCACTATATTTTATCCAAAGGCTCTCCTTGACATACTATCAAAAGACCTAATTAGCTACAAGATTATTTTTGTCATCTATTTAACCTCTCTATAGAATCAAGTTCTTATTAAAAGGTTGTTTCTAGCTTTGGATAGTGAGAAGCAATAATTAAAGAAATCAAATCTATATATGAAAAAAAAATATGGACAATCATTGAGCTTCTTCTATGAAAACAATCCATATCTATTAAATAGATATACAAAGTAAAATTTAAAATTAATGGCACTCTTCAAAAAATAAAAGAAATACTAATTGCACGTGGATTTGAATAAAGAAAAAGACGAGATTATGTAGAAACTTTTTTTTTAGTGGTAAAGTAAAAAACTATTTGATTATTGCTTGTATTAAGTGTACAAAATATTTGGCTATTTTGCTAAAATATCTTAAAACTATCATCTTAAATGGTGATCTATAAGAGGAGATGTATATTAGTCAATCTCAAAGCTTTGTCATTATAGGAAAAAAAAAAAACTTAGTATGTAGATTACACAAAGTCCTTTATGGCCTACGACAAGCTTCCAAGGCATGGTATAACAAGATTAATACCTAGCTGTAAGATTAAAGATTTAAAAAGGAAAGAGAAATTATTACTTATATGTGGTATATCATGATAGAAGAATTCTTCTTGTAGTAGTATATATTGATGATCTTATGATTACAAATAATAATAAGAATTGGATAGCTTAGTTCAAGCAAAGACTAAAAAGTAAATTTAAAATATCAACTTAGAGAAAGTGATCTTATCATATATTTAAAAACTAAAATTATTTTTTTATCAATAGATTTATTAATAATATAGAAAAACTATGCATGAGAGGTCATTAAGAAATATGGATTGAAAAGGTGCCAAACAATTATTACATCTATGATAGAATGCCTTAAAGTAACTCCAAAAAAATATGAAGATACAATAGATCCTACATATTATAAATATATAATTAAAAAATTAATACAACTTAATCATATCCAATCAAAATTATTGTATTCAATTAATATTTTAAGTAACTTTATATAGCAACTATAAATATTTTACCTTAAAATTACTAAATGCATCATTTGTTATATTGCAAGAATATTAGATTATAGGATTTTCTATACTACCATTTGTGATCATATTATAACAAGCTTTATAAATACTAATTAGGCAAGAGATTTAATAGATAATAAGTTAATAATAGATTTCATATTTAAATTAGAAAGAAGTCTTATTATCTAGATGTCTAAGAAGCAGGCCACTGTGACTTTTTTTTATTCAAAGTAGAATATATGGACATCTCAATAGTATCTCGTGAATCTGTGTGGTTGAAATAATTAATACAAGATTTTGGTCTCACCATATTCAAATATGTTATCATAAATTGTAACAATGAAACAAATAATAATATGGCCACTAATCTTGACATCAATTCTTAAAAAAAATATATCTCTATACATCATTATTTCATTCAAGAAAAAATTGATAATTAAAAAAATTTAATTGAAATAAGTACTTTTCTTGAATCAAAAAGCTGATATATCTATAAAGTCTTTGGGATGTGGTCTATTTAATAAAAATTAAATTAAACTCAATATTGTCTCATTAGCTACTACTTAATCATTTATTTCATTGATATGAAATCAATGACCTATACCTTCAGTGCTTCTTAATCTCTAAGCTACTCTTTCAACTTTCAAATTTGATAATATAGTCTGTCTTTTTTTCTCTTCTAAATCAAGCTCATGGTAATATGTATCAATCATCTTATTCCATTTAGGAATTACAAAAAAAAAAAAAATCCTAGCCATATGTTTCTTCTATGCTCACTAAATTAGGTCTATTCTATTTAACTTCAATTTTCTAATACCTCTATTGTCTAATCACTCTATTTATTACTTGTAGCAATTAAAATATATTATCATTAGCCTCTGACTATTGAAGTAATTGTGGCAATATCACTCTTTGTTTAATCTTTGAAGATATTCCAATCATATATTCTATCATATTCTTGACCTATTCTAAATTCTCTTGTTACACATTATCTTTTTTAATAAAAATCCATATTTCTTTTTTAACTTCACTTGATACCTCTAATTTAGCAAAAGTTGTATCTTCAATAGAAACCTCACATGTACCATCTTTGTATTACAAAGAACTAAAATAAGACCAACTCAGAGACAAACCAGCTTTGAACAACTCTTCATACCACAAGACCTTTAAAAAAGAAATGTCTTAAAAATGATAAAATATCTCTTTTCTTGGTCAATTATTTACAAATGACTCCTATGAAGAATCTTCTTCTCTTAATCAATTGTCCATAAGTAACTTCAATGAAGAATCATTATCTCTCAATTGATTATCTATAAGCAAAACTTGTGAAGAATCCTTCTCTCTTAACCAACTATCCACGAGCCAATCCTATGAAGAACTTTATATATTAAAGAAGAATATACTCCTAAAAAAATTTGCAGCCACCTTCCTTTTTAATTGAGATTCTGATTACCAATACTCATTAATACAAAATAAGCTTGCAATAAAAACAATAATATCAACAAAATAAATAAATAAAAATTGAAACTTTAGCTCTTATTAATCTTGAAGTGAAGAGTTTTAGACTTATGAATCACTTCTTCTTTGGCCTTACATAATCCTAAGGTATATTATAGGTACCTCTTTATAAGAAAAATAAGCTTTGTAACTTCAAAGAAAATAAATAAATTATCAACAGCACAATTAAAAGAGTGTCACATGAAGAACCTTCTTATTGACTTTCAATGCCTAACAAAGGTTTGTTCTTACTTTTACTTATTATGTATAGGTTTGAGAATATGATTTCAAAAGTAACCACCATTAATTAACTAAAGATATTATAAATAATATTCCATGTCATTTATAAGAGAACACTTATCATTGCCATCGACAAAAATAAAAATACCAATTTTGTAGTTTCTATTTTTTCACATGTCTACTATGTTTTAGCTTATACAACCTTAGCTACACAATTATCTTTTTAATATCCTCTATCATGGATAATTTTACAATGAAGGAAGATATTAGAACATTCATCTATATTCTATCATTCTCTTACTTACATTATTATCTATATCTATGAATATCTAATCTCACATCTACTTATCTTGGAAAAAAATGGATCTCATCTTATTTCTTTGTACTTATATGAGCATTGCTCAATACTCATATTAAGTTAGTATCTCAGTAAATTATAGTTTGGTGTTATGATCCTTTTGAATGAAATGCTTCCTCATTCCATGTTTCCAACCCTCATTTAGTTGCAATATAAAGCTTGAAGAGTCGGCAATAATTTACTAGGTTGAATCAATGAGCTGATTATATTTCTACTCAATGAGTTGATTCTAGCTTCCTTCATCAATTCCAAATGTTGTTGTTTTTAGCCAATTGATCACTTCTTTCTCCTTTTCAAATACTTGCAAAAGAACTTATTATAAATCAATTGTGTTGTAAGAATTGAATTAATTGTATACAACTTATTGTAAATCAATTGCATTGTAAAAATTCAGTCAATTTTTTCAAAAAAAATTCTCCAAGTGCTTTACTAGCTTGTGGTTATGGTCTACCAAGTGGTGCAAATCAGCAGCAAGCTTTTGTGCCTAGTTGTGTAAGAACATTTTATTGTCTAGTTTTTTCTTTTTTCATTTTTCTAGTGCCATATTCTTGTAGTAGTTCAACACAAAGTCCAAATTGGATTAGCCCTAGAATAGTGGCAATGACTTGACCATCTATAAGTAGTGGCATATAACTTACATAAGTTAGAAAACTCATTTACCTTCTTCAGCATTTTTTTCTTTTTGTTGCTATAATTAATTACTTAGTGAAGCATCATTCTTGATGTAAGGTCCAATATTAAAACTTACAAGTACCTTTAGAACTCCTATAAGGACCATCTTTTTTTTTAAAGTTGAATATAAATTTATAATTGCTAGATTCTTAAAGACTATTACTTCTATTTTAAATCTAGTCCATATATGAACCTTTCAACATTTCTATTTACAATGTTACAAGTTAATGGCATTTTTGCAGCAATAGCACACAAATAACAACCTCTCACTCAATTTAAGACATAAAAAAATCATATTTTTTGGCACAACTATAGCATTTATGTGGATTTTTAGAAATGCCTTAATAAGTAAATTCAAAGGTCATGTATAAGATCTTTTATATGATCTTGAAAACTCATTCTTTTCAAAACATGATGACTTGGATAGCAAGCGGCTTTAGGTTGATAAGAAATACAACAAAGACTTGACTAAAGACTAGATAACAAAACAAATTTATACAAGATTCAAAATGCATATGAAAATTTAATTACATGCTTAGCACAAGTTTCATCATTGAGATTAGAAATGAATGGCAAGTGTACATAAGCAATTTTACTTCTATTCTTTTTGTTTAATCTAACTTAATTGATTTCATGTTGTAATATAAAGAATTTATAAAAAAGATCAATTTTGATTATTTATTTTTTTTGGTTATTTTACACGTCTAAAAAATATAATATATAATCAATAGAATAAGAAGATTATTATCTATGATAATATGATGGTCAATAATGTATTCAAGAAGATGAGGCAAGTAAATAAGGCTTTTGAATTGTGGCAACAATCAAAACAACTACAATACCAATTTCAGGCATATTGAGTTCCTATGGATTTTGGAACATCTCTTCTTTGCCTTAGAAGCTCTATTATGTATATATACAACAATCTACTATCTTACTTCTCAAAAAATATCATATAATTACCATGTTAGAAATGAAAGAGATTAAGATGAGAGCTAAGAACAGAAGGAACTGGAACCGAGAGCAAAAAGATAGAAATGATGGTAATAATAGTTAAAATAGGATGGATCAATTTAGTAAATAGATAGTTTATTTTAAATTATATATACATATATATATATAAATTAAAATAAATAAGTAAAAATAAAAATAGATTAAATTATATTATAGAAGATATTAATTTATGGAAGTTTCTAATGGTCAAAGAATTGGCTCTTAGTATATAAGAAGGCCAACAAATAAAGTAGATGAACAGTATTATAATATGTGAAGTTTTGCTTGAGAATGCTCTGGATACCTGGCTGTGGAAGATAGAATAAAAATTGCAACAATAAAATCTTAACTCTAATAGAATACTAACTAAAATCTAATTAGATCATAATAATGTTAAGTAAGCTTTAATCAAATTCAAAGAAACCTCAAAGAAATTTCAAAGAAATAATAAGAAATCTTAAAGAAATATTACAATGATCACAAATATATTTCAAATACATCTCAATTCAATCTTAATTTAATCCTAGTTAAAATCCTATTGAACTTCATTGAAACTTTAGGCCAAAACTAATTAAATCTTAAATCCTAAATAAATTCTAATAAAATCCTAAATACTAAATCAAATCCTAACCAAAATTTAATCAAATCCTAAACCAAATCCTAACCCTAAATCAAATCTTAACCAAATTCTAAATCCTAAATCAAATCCTAACCAAAATCTAAACCTTAAACCAAATCCTAAACCCTAAATCAAATCCTAACCAAATCCTAAATCAAATCCTAACCAAATCCTAAACCAAATCCTAGTAATTCCTACAATAGATTTAAACCTCAATAACTAATGAATGAACCGTTGATCTTAATTCAAATTTTGTAAACTTCTTAAAAACTAAGTTGAAAATAAGCACAAAAAATTTGAAAAGGATCGGATTATTAAATAGACAATAACCTCAAAAACGTGCTTGGTTGTTGGTTGGCCTCCTTCTCCAACCTTGATACCAATCTTCCAAAGCTAATATCTCTCATTTTCACTATTCGATTGATTTTAAAATTTCTATATACATAGAAAAACAAGTCTTATATCCTCTTATATAAATTTCACTCCAATCCAATTAAGAGATTGCAAGAAATCTTAAAAATCCTCACTAGACCTAAAATTCTACTTTTTGAGACCTTAATTCACTTAAACCTCAATAATCCTCATTTCACCTATTAGATTGAGCTAAGATTTACAACACATATTAAGCACAACTATGACCATTAATCCACAAAATTTCACTTGTAGATCTATTACAAAACTTTGAAAATCACTAGAAACATCAACCCTATTTTATTTCACAAACCTCTAAGTCATCCAAAAACAATCTTGACTTTGTAAAGCTCTTACAAAATCATAACAACTCCAAATCACCCAAAACCAATACTCATAAAAACCTTATTCAATTTGCTATTACATTCCATTCTTTGATTTGCAAAAGAACATCGGAATTGTCGTCGAGACTCGGTTTTGTGCCTTAGGATCTGATTTCGACCCTAGTTCATAATTGGCCCTCTCCGGATATCAATATCTAGTTTTTCTAAGAAAATTTTTGCTAGAATTTACTCTTTACTTCCTTCTAAAGATGTCTATATCATTTATTTTTCCAATCTACTTTGTTTTGCCTTACTTATGGTCCTACAAAGTAAGTAGAAGTCACCTTTCTAAAAGGCAGCATTGGTACTTTTTTATTTTACTACCCTTTTGACTATTAATTATATTTCTAAGATAATTTGCTCTAATACTTTGAACTAAGATCTCCTATATTATAATAATTTCTACACTCTTTCACCTATTAGTCATGTTACATCACGACAACGGACAAAGAATTTTAAAGATATAAAAAACATACTAAATATATATATATATATATATATATTCTTATAGTAGATAAGATATCAGTAGATAGTTTTGATAGAATGTTAGATAGATGTATTCAATAAAGGAAGGAAGTTGTCAATTATGGCAGCAGCCACCTTTTATAAATAATTGATGTTAGAAGTAAGAGATATCTTATTCCATACTTTCTTTGTAAGCAACTTTATTGATTTTATATATTGTAACTTCAAAATTATTTTTTTTCAATAGATTATGGATCCACTTATCTTTAATTGTAAGTTTTTGAAGTTCTATGAAGTCTTTTTTATTGTGAGGAGTAGATTTTATAATTATTGTTAATATCAAGTATTGATATCTATTAAATTTCCTTTTGTATCTAGTTTTTGAAATAGTTTTTTTCTTATTTAATGTTAAATGCATTCATTGTCTTAAAAGGTATCAACCACCTAAGAAAAATATTATAAAATACTAGTGTTAAGTTTTTTTCTTGAGTTACATCATTGATACGTTAGTATTATGCTTTTATGTACTAAATTTCTTAAAAGGTCTTCTTATAGTGATAAGAAGTCAATTATGTGATTAGAAGTGTTCTTACGAGAGTTGAGAGTGATTAAATAGTAAAATTATTAATTTATTTACAAAGGAGGTATTTTAGATTTTCAAGGCAACATCTTTTTGTTGATTTTAAGAGCCTTATCTATTCTTTTTTTGATTTTTTTTTATACATTTCTTCATTAGACATGGTTTCAAGTGAAAGTGAAGACTTAAGAATAATTAAGAAATTTAGAGATAAAAATTTCTACTATTGGAAGAAGAAAATAGAGCTTTTCTTTCCTTCATTGGACTTTTGGAACATTATTGATGAAATTAAAGAGCTTCCAAATAATGATGTTGATGTCAAGGTAAAGAAGAAATATGAATATTGTGAAAAGAAGGCTTTTGGCATAATTACAACAAATCTTGATGATGCCAATTTTTTATATGTAATTGCTTGCAATTGATCACTAGAAGCATAGAAGATTCTTTGCAACATCTATGAGAGTAAAAACCTTGCCAAATTCTATGGATAAAGAAGATGTTTTTAACAATAAAGATAAAAGAAAGAAATGATGTCATGACTCATGTTAATAAGGTAAAAGTAGTTACAAATCAATTAGTAGTTGTTAAGAAGCCAATTGGTGATAAGGATATTGTATTGATATTACTCATGAGCCTTTCAAAAGCCAACAATTGCCTCATTGTGGCATTGAAGTCTATCAATATAAATGAGCTTACTATGAATTATGTCACATCAAGATTAGTTCATGAAATAACCAAGAGAAAAGAAAATCAGCTTCAAAGTGATGATTTAGCTCTATTATCAAGACAAGGCTAAGATAGCTATTTTTATCAGTATAATAATTTTAAAAAAATATATAAAAAATTATAATATTTATAAAAAATCAAGTCACTTTGCAAGGGATTATTACTAGGCTAAGAAAAATAATAGAGAGAATACAAATAATATTAGTGATAGTTTTAGTGGAGATGATTATGCTTTCATAGCATAAGAAGGGGCTTCTATCATTGCCATGTCTATGCCAATCATAGATTCAGGTGCTATTAAGTACATGACACCATATAAGTGTTGATTTGACACTTATAAAGTAATTTTAGCAACAAATATTTGTTTGGAAGACAATGGCATAGTATAAGCCATTAAAATTTGCTCCATTGAAATAGAGATTGTAGTATATGATCAAATAAAGAAGATCAAATTGAAGGAAGTCTTACATATGCCAAAGATGGAAAAAAACCTCTTTTTGGTGAGCAAACTTGTATCACATAGTTATAAGGTTTAATTTGATATGAATGGATGTTTTGTGAAGACATTGGATGGAAAATATGTTGCCAAAGGCCTAAGAAATGGCAACCTCTACTTCATCAATTATAAGAAGAGAATAGAATTGAATTAGTAGCATTTATTGAATTTCTACAAAATCAAGATAAGTTTGGAATTTGGCAGAATGATTTAGTCATTTGAATGCCAAAAATATAAAGTAACTATAATTTATAGTAAGTAGCTTCAATTTTAATCAATTTAGCCATAATACCATGACACTTGTTTGTAAAAGTTGTATCTAAGGCAAACAACAAAAGGCTTCATTTTCAAGAAAAGCTGCAATACATACTAGCAGATTGTTGGAAATTATACATTCTAATATTTGTGGACTAATAAAAATACCATAAATTGGAGGAACAAGGTATTTTGTCATATTTATTGATTATTTTTCAAAAAAGATGTAGATTTATATTCTTAAAGCAAAGTGTGAGTGTTTTGCAAGATTTAAGGAATTTAAGGCACTTATAGAGAAGCAATGTGAGTGCAAGATTAAAGTATTACATATAAATAATGGATGTAAGTATATATCAAATTATTTTGATAAATTTTTGAAGATTCAAGGCATTGTAAGATAAACATTGATTCTTTATACTCTACAACAAAATAGAATTGTTAAAAGAGAAAATTACAAATTTATAGAGATGGCAAGGACTATGCTTCATATACAAAATTTTGGCCATGAATATTGGAAAAAAGCCATGATTACAATAGTATATACAAGAAATAGGTGCTCTAAAAGTACATTCGTATCAATGACTCTCCAAAAGCTTGGAATGGCAAGAAACCTTAATTTTTATACATGAAATATTTTTAAATGTATTGCCTATGCAAAGATATTTAATTGTATGAGGTCCAAACTTAATACAAAAAGTACAAAATATGTATTTGTTGGATATTCTGAAGGTACCAAGGCATATAGGCTCATATATTTAAAATCAAGAAGATCATCAAGAATTATGATGTAGAATTTTTGAAGTATAAAAGTACTTGTGAGCACTTGGAAATGTAACCAAGTGAAAATAATGGTATATTTATGGACACATCTTCAATTCCAATAAAAAAAGAAAAAAAAGATGATGACAATGAAGATGGTTGAGGTATAAATGAAGATGAAGAGCGAAAGAAAGAAGACCAAATTATGTCTACAATTGCTAGAATCAGCAATGAAGACAATTAAAATGTTGAAGATAATGATTATGTGGAGTATCAACTATTAATTATAAAGAGACAAGCTTTATGAAGAAAAAAAAAAGATTGCAAGAGACCTTAGTGTGTAAGAAGGTGAATCTTTATCAATTGAAAGAAGATATCCTTTGAAAGATAAAAATAACTTAATAAATAATAGAAAAAATACATCTTTTTTCAAGTGAAGAACATGTCAATATTGCATTCTTTGCTGATTCATTGAATTTTTCTAATGCAATGAAGTCCACAAATACTATGAAGTAAAAAAATACTTTAAAAAAAGAATATAAATCACTAATGAAGAATGAAACATGAGAAATGATTCAATTTTGATCAAATTGGTCTTCAATTGGTTATAAGTGGGTGTTTAGAACCAAGAAGGATGTAATAGATAATATTATAAGATACAAGGCTAGATTGATTACTAAAGACTATTCATAAGTTGCTACTCTTGATTTTAATGAGACATTTTCTCACGTAGCCAAATTCAACACTATTAAAACCATTGTGGCAATTGATGCAACAATAGACTTGGAGTTGCATCAAATTGATGTAAAGATGGCTTTTTTAAATAAAAGCTTAAAAGATGACATCTTCATAGATTAACTTCAAGGATTTATTGAAGAAGACAAACATCTTGTTTATAAGTTGAAGAAATCCTTGTATGAGCTCAAGCAATCACCAACGACATGATATCAATGTATTGACACATTCTTTGTAAATAAAGAATTTAAAAGAAGTAAGATTAATCATTTGAAGAATGTAATGTAATTCTTTGTAAATGAAGAATTTAAAAGAAGTAAGATTGATCATTTGATGAATGTAATGTAATCAAATGAGTTCATATTGATTGTCATCCTTTATGTTAATAATTTGATAATCTTAACTAATATGTTGAAGATGATGGATTAGTTGAAGACAAAATTAGAAAATAAATATGAGATGAGTGATTTGGAAGAACTTCACTATTGTTTAACAATGGAATTTGTGAAAGATTGTGTTGAGAAGACCATTATAATGAGCCAAAGCAAGTACATTGAAGAGGTGTTGAAACGATTCAATATAGAGGAATATAAGCCTATGGATACAGCTTTGGAGGCCAATTTGAAATTGATGAAGTTTAGAAATGAAGAGTTTGCTAAAAATAAAGGTGAAATGCAAGGTGTTCCATATAAGATAGTAGTGGGCTCACTTATGTATATAATAGTTGGCATAAGAGCGGATCTTATATATGCAATGAA
Source organism: Physcomitrium patens (assembly GCF_059467195.1). NCBI lineage: Eukaryota > Viridiplantae > Streptophyta > Bryopsida > Funariales > Funariaceae > Physcomitrium > Physcomitrium patens. The sequence goes on from NC_143429.1 coordinate 6,392,146, forward strand.
TGTTATGAACTAATACAAAGGTTGGACCAATCTATTGAGCAACCATCAAAAAGACTATGAGGTACTTAAAAGGTACTTTACATTTCAAATTATATCTTAGATGTAATAATATTATTTTATATGGTTATTGTGATACAAATTGGAATGGAGATGTAAATGATAAAAGGTCAAAAAAAAGATATATTTTTTTTATTGGAGTGGGAGCTATTTCATGGAATTACAAGAAACAATCAATAATTGCAAGGTCAACAATGGAGGTAGAATACATAGGAACAAGCCATCATACAATAGAGGTAATATGGCTAAGATAATTTTTTGAGAATATTGGAATAGTGCAAATAGAAGCAACTTCAATGAAATGTGACAATTAAGAATGTCTTGCAAATGAAAAGAATCCAAAACGTTATTCAAGGACCAAGCACATTGACATTCAATATCACTTCATAAGAAAGAAGATTGAAATAGAAGTGATTGATATAAAATATTGTGCAATAGAAAACATGCTTATTGATTTGTTGACAAAAGTATTAATAAAGGATAAACATTATATATTGATAAAAGCATTAGGATTGAAAGCCTTTGATTAATAGCAAAGTAGGAATATTAAAATAAGTAAATAACAATGAAAGTAGAATAAGTTACATTATAGATGATATTACTTAATGCATATCAATGAAGAAAACATACACATATATATATATATATATATAAATTCAAATACATTTATCCTTTTTATATTATTAATATTGATTATTCTTACAAGTTAGTGACTGTTTAAATTTGTTCTACTTCTTTTTAACTTGGTTCTTTAGTAGCATTTAAGTTTAAAAAAAATTAATTTTTCAGTCTTTTCAAAAAATTTAAAATTCTGATAGTATAGTTATAAACACTTGTTTACGATTTATGTAATATACTGTATCAGTGTGGTTTTCAGGATGCACAGAAACAAAATACAGTTGATTTTTAAAATTGTTTATTATCCACATTTTCTTTCTTGAAGTCTGTCATTGAATATAGCTGGATGATCAGATTGTCATCTTGTTATTTGCTCAATTAAAATGTAGAAGAAACATAGTTCTTCTGCATCTGAAACTATACAACTATTTGTTGCATCAAATTTTGTATTGATGATAATGAATTTATAATCCCCACTATGATATAACATGAATGTTTGGAACCACATGAATATACAGAAATAAGTAGTGACACTAACCACATATTTATAGGAAAAAATACAATCTATGTTGTTGAATGCATATTCTACATACTCACGTACCAATCAACAAAAGAACAAAAACAAATTTGATCACTTAAATCCAGTATATCAAAATCCAGCAAATGCAACACAACACATCTTCATTATCTACAAATTGTTCTAACCACATCAACTGTACAAAACAAACAATATCACAACTTTAAAGTTGTAGATTTTAATCACAAAATACAAGAATCATCAGTTACACACATACATATTGACAACTTCATTGTTTTTATGCTATCTAATCCTACTGATTCTCACTTCTGCAGTCGTGTGGGTAAAGTATGACAAGCTTTGAGATTCTCTAGTATAACACAACCGATTGTGATTGCAAAAACCCAGTTTACCAGTTGATGAGTTAGGGCTATCTTTGCTCCCTTGCTACAACTGCATTCTTCAGTGTGCCAGCAATCTGTGCACAGTCATACTCCATAGTCTTGACCCAATTTTCAAAATCTCCAATCTCCTGCAGTCACGATGATACCATGGAAGCTAAGAATTGCAACTTTGCATCTTTCAATGCAACTAAAACTGTAGCTGGCAGAAACTGTAGCTAAAACAACAGCAGGTTCTCCTCCAGTACTAATTATGAGTTCAAATATGTCAAGGTACTTGAGAACAATGAAGTTTTATCCTACTGATGATGGTTGGTGATGTGTGTTATGTTGTATTTTCTAGAGGACATACGAAAGCCGGACTAATGGCCGCTGACCTTGAGTGCTGTGTCGAAGGTATGAACAACAGTGAGCCATTGCGAGGTTTGTTTCACGAACTTGGAGATCGTGACACCAAGCGCTCGGGCCTCCATCTCAATTCGCTTCTCATTTACGAAGGCTTGTTGCACACCTCCGTTAACGCTTTCCACTAAGAGGTTGGAAACTACAGCTGCAGAAGCTAGCGCATCTTTTTTGGCCGTCTCTGTCCGAAGCCAGACCCAACAAAAAACAATTACAAATGAAGGTTGAAAAAACCACTCACTTTGTACTACAATCAATATCGAGCACGGAGGATCAGGACACATGTAGGTCACCAATGTGTTTCTGCGTCCACTTATGGCTTCTTTTACCTAAACGAAACCTAGCTGAAATCGCAAATGGTAAAATCCAACCAAAACCCTAATAACAAAAAGAATCAAGGTCCGGCTTAGGAGTAGCTGCGTAAGCAGCGAGAGCGAATACTGAGACATTAAGCTCAGTTGAAGCACCACTTCTGAGCAACATCAACCACCTACAATATGATGCAATTCATATTGCGCGATGCCCTCATGCTTAGCCAAATTGGAATCCATGATTGGTAATTTGCAGCCAGATCATCGACGAATACCTCAACTGTTGCGATAAGCTCTTGGGCATAAAAATAATCTCTTCGAAAAGCTCAGCATACTTCAAAATATAGGACTAAATGAACAGAAGGTCTTCCACCTACAAGCCCAAAATCGTGACACCAAAATGCGTGACAAATCTGACAGGTGCCAAAAGGATGGGTGCCGAAACACACCAACTCGTTCTCGATGCTGAGCAGACACGTAAGCATGCTTCTGCATCATGCGTGCGATGCTGACATCCAAACTCCCCATTTGAAACAAATTGCCTTCTGATTCTGCAAGACAGAGCAAAGAGAATTCTCCTAAAAACGCTCCACTTCTCAAAGCTCCCCAAACATTATCGCGATGTTCCCGCAGCTCATCCTCCTGTCGGAATATTCAGCTTCATGAGGGCTGCTTCACTACGCTCCGTAACAGCACTTTCGAGAAACGCCCTAATTCGACTTGATGCAAAATTTTCTGATCACCGATGCAGCCACAAGTCTACCAGAAATTTAGGATTGTTCCGAATTAGTTCCGAATACAGCTCGGCTTGCTCGGGCAAACTCCAAACGAGAAGAAAGACTCACGAAGGTGGAGACGAAGGACAAGAATGAGATACCTTGGATGAATGAGTTTTCAAGCTTCATTCAGCATATTCCTGTTTTCTTCACCACTTTCTTGTCATGTGGGTGTGTTCAACCAAGCACTTATCTGCACCTAATTGTCACTGTAATTTGTAGCATTCGGTGAAGGACTTGTAGGGTTTTGCGTGTCGTTAGTGTCTTTCTTTTGATAGTTCGGGCTAGGGACTGAAGAGAGCAGACATCATGTCGTGGCGAGGGAAGCTGTCGCAGGTGGTGCAGGAACTTCGGATCCATTGCTGCCAGACTTCGCCTGCGTCCACTGTCACCAGGTGTTACTAGCGGTCACTTTCACTTTGCATTGTTTGGATTTTGGAGCATGTGTCGAGATCTCTTCTTGGGCCATTCTGGGTTTCTTCCGATTGTTCGAGTAGCGAAGTTAATCAACCTTTTCTGAATTTAGAATTAGGGTTTTGTTTCTGAGGGTCTGGGGAGCACTGTTTTGGTCTCCTCTCATCAAGATTGACGGCTTGTAGATTCCAACATAGGTTTTTGTTTCATAATCCAGTAAATTATGAAGTTTAAGTTTGAGACATTGCTCGTATGAATTGCAGAAATTTTATTCAGAGGAACTATGCTGACTTGAAAGCTCTGAACCCAACGCTACCTATCCTGATTCGTGAGTGTAGCGGCGTGCAGCCTCGCATTTGGGCCCGCTATGGTCAGTACCGCTTCAAAATCCTCTCCATTTGAATACATTATTTAGTCAGTGTCATGATCTGGTGTTAAAAGTTGAGATTAGGGTTGGAAATCATGTCTGCTCTCAGGTTAGACAAAGTTTTAAATGCGCATGATCCTACCGAGCTTCGGTTAGTGAGGTGGTGACTTTTGACAATGGTGTGGACATAAAATGTGTACAGATAATGGTGTGGAAAGAAGCGTAGCGCTGGATGGTTTGACTGAGCAACAAATCGATGCATTGTTGGAGAAGATCGTCAAGCAACCCAACTTAGACTAATTAGTGAGGTATCATACCCGAGAGCAGTGCTCACTTATTATCAATAACTGAGGTCTGTTTCACTGAAAGCTCAATAAAAGATATTTTCTGTTTTGTTTGACTGAAAATATCACTCAAACTGTAGTTGCCTCATGTGTCTGATTGCCCAACTGTGCAAAGGCGAGGGAATTTGTTTGCAGAATGTAGCTGTGATCCCTCTTCCTTGAAAGCGATGACAAGGGCATAATTTTTTTCTTCTTTTTCATCTTCGTGAATGGTTGTTTAGACTTATCATAAATGAATGACTCTGCATTCCTATGTATAAGAATTCCTGCGGACATAGAGAGTGTAGTTAGAGGCTCGGAATTGGCTCTTACATTGTCAATGAAGAATTATAGGAGGTGATGATTTGAGACACTTCGTTAAGGTTCCATCTCTTGTGTGTATATCAGTTGAAGATATCATTTGGAACCAAGCACTTGTTTAAGCTGATTTCTATGCCATTATGGACATCGTTAGACACCGTTTCAGTTGGCATAGACAGATACTATTCTATTCGTCACCATGAAAGCTGTTAGATGGAGACCTGATCTGTTAACAGATTGAGACCTTTGACCTGAAAGAATACAAGAAATGTAAGAGATTGTAACATATACAGAGTCCCATCTTGGATGGATTGTTGCAATACCTTGAGTTGCATGTTATGTCACACTGAATATAGTTCTATGTTCGATATAAGTTTTTAAAAGAAATATGAGTTACACCAACTTATGCATGTGATGCATAAGTTAAGTTAGCACTTTTGATCCAATTTTTATTGTTTTTAGCAATTTATTCTATGTCTTAATTAGTTTGTAAAATCTAATAATAGCTACAATGTTGGGTGAATTTTATCACGGTACTATTTCATTCAAGTCCAATAGCCTTTCATAATATTTTCACCTAGACAATTTAAACGATTTTAGACAATTTGGCTACAATTTGGAATTCTTTTAAACACATTTCACAAAGCATATTTCACAAAGTCATTCAAAGTTATTCTTTATTATGAAATTTGTAGAATTGTACATACTAAAGACACAAGACTTTGATAAGGAAAGTGCCCAATTTTTGCCTCAAAAACTTGGTATATGGATAAGTTGTATTAGTCTTAATTTTGGCCCACCTGATAATAATCCACAATAGTTTGTACAAAACCGAAAGTATTGCAAAATCATGTGAGATTGAATGCCAAAATTAGTACCAAATGATGATGAACTAGTGAGACAATGGATTGTGATAGCACTGAAGAGGTGGTGCCAAGATTGATTCCATCCACATCCACTAGAGATTGTTTATTGTTTATATTATTATCAAGTTTTGCCATTTCTCAATGTTGCTCTAAACACCCCTTCTCCCCCAACTCTTTTGGTCTTTGTATTGTTTGCTTGGGCCCCAAGTCCCTAAGTTCCAAATAAAGATTGGCACATAAAAAAAGGGGAATATTAAATAGACCCAGGCTTTTACTAAATTAATCTACTCATGATTAAGATTATGGTAATCATACTGAATGTGGTTGGTTTTAATTTCTTTTGGATCTAGATGTTATTTTATTTTTCATGATAGTTAGGATGGGTGGGTCAATTTAATAAAAGTCTGGGTCTTTTTAACATCCCCTAAAAACAAAACAAAAGGCATAAAAAAAATTACCAAGGGAAGAGCTGAGCACTATTTGCTGACCTAGCCTCATGTTTCGGATTGTACCCTTTGCGGAGAATGAATCCGAGATGTGCCGTTCTTGCACAGCCACTGTGAAGAGGAGTGAGGGTGGATTGTGCCTCTGCTGGGCTTCCCGAGCGCCGAGATTTCGTTGTTGCGTCGTGCTTGTGGTGCTGAGAGAAGGGTCAAACATTTGGGCAACATGTGGACTGCGACTTTGTGCCCTCCATTGCTGCGATTCCGCCATGTTCCGGTTGTGGGTGCCAGTCCCATAGTGCGAGCGCGGAGCACCGCGAGGGTGAATGTCTCGCAATCCGTGAACCACGGTGAGAATTTCGGTGCAGACATTGTGAATGCCGGCGTGTTTGTGGAATGTTGTTTTTTAGAGTAGAGGTTGTAGTCTGTGGGGTGGATGATTTTGGAGATTGGGTGGCGGTAGTTTTGTCTGATAATGCTTCTGGATTTTGCATCTGCTTGTGGATGATTTTGGAGATTGGGTGGCGGTAGTTTTGTCTGATAATGCTTCTGGATTTTGCATCTGCTTGTGATGCTCCTTTGGGTGGTAACCAAGCGCTGCGTGCCTGCAGGGGTCCGCGCGCAAGTAAGCGGGAGTGGAGAGAAAGAAGTCCAGGTTGAGCTCCGGACATGCCGCTCATGCAAGCAGAAGTATAACCCACTCGAGAATCACCCGCGTGCTTGTCGATTTCATACTGCACATTTCGGAGGTCAGTGCAATCAGTCCCTCCTCTCCTTCATTTTGCGCTTTGCATCCTTCTGGAAAATCACTCGCAATCATCAGCAGCTCATGGTTTGTAAAACCGGTTGCGATTTGGAATGAATGGCCCAATAATGTCGTGGTTGCAGGCGAGACGAAGAGGAAATTCGAGAGCGTGTACACGGGTGGAACAATGGACACTGTAGGGGGTGGCGAAATTTCTCAGTATTGGCATTGCTGTGGCTCCGAGGACCCATTCGATCCTGGTTGTGAAGCTGCCCCTCACATGTCATATGACGATTAGGTTTTGCAATTCGATCATTCGATGATTTATCCACCTTTCTCTACCACTGAAGCCTGTAATATATAATTTTGTCTAGTTTCTGACACCGTCTTCATTGTCGACACCCTCCATCTTATGCATTGATGCCTCTAACCTTGATTCTAGGAAGCAATTAGTTCTTTGAGGCTGTTTCATAATGAGTTGTAGTGTGAGGGCTTGATTGTGCGGAGAAATGAAGACTGTCCAGATACTCGGTCTCCTTTCTCCCAATGTGCACGTCAGGAAGCTTTTGGTCCCTCCACAGCTTGCAGGACTTATCTTTCATACAGTAAGTACATAAATAGAAATCGTGTCAATATGTGTTGATTACATCCAACCTTTCGAGTCCACAGATTTGAAGACAATGATCTGAAACCACCTGCGCAGTATCAGTCGATAAGGGAAAGGTTTCACTTACACACTGAACATGTGCAATCTGTCTCGCATGTTTCAGAAAGGTTTTACCACTATCCCTAGTGTATATTCGTGGCGTAGCACAAACTTTCAAACTATTGTTTGAACGACTTCGGTAAGAAATTTGTATATCAGATTGCTTCAAAATGACGTGTGATTAACCAGAAAATAATTGCACAATTAAGAAGGCAGTCTCATTATTTTATGAGTATTATTCCCGTTGCCAGTGTGAGAGTATTCCCAGGACTAACGTTGTTATATCCAAGAGACAGATCATCTTGTAAAAATTGTGCTTTAATGCTCAGTATTTGCTTATTGGCTGCTGGTTAACCTCTCTTGCAATTAAGGCTCCAAAGACGGCCTAGACTAGAGTTAGGCCTCTTCAATGTAGCGACCTTCCTTGTCACTTTGCAATCGAAATGCTTGATCAATAGTTTGGTATTTTTTGAACAGCCTTTTATTGTCTTCAACTCTTGCAAGTCAAAAGGAAACCACTGCAACTATGGAGCTTGAAAAGATAAATAAATAAATTTTATGTTTAAGAAGAGAAATATGATTGTGGGATTTTTCTTACAAGTTCTTGAAATACCATTCATGGAATCAATCAAAAAAGATAACATTTGGAAGCATGTAAAGATTTATTGTAACAATCACAAATTTAGTGGATGTAAATAAAGTGACTATGACAACAATCTTTTATTTTTTGATTTGTTATAATTATAGTTGGTTTTTATAGCAAGATGTTTTTAAATGGATGGAATCTTCTATTGACAATAGATATAATGTAGTGTAAAAGACTACTTTGCAATATTATAAGCATTGGGTGAATTTAGAATCTAAAAAATGATTTATACAAGAAAGAGAATGTACATGTTGATGCCAAGAATTCTAGCTCATGCAATCTAAAAAGTTATTCTATTGGTAAGAAGATTATCAAAAAATAACATTGTAAATAAGACTTTGACTTTTAAGTGCTTAGAAGAACTATTTTTGAAATAATATTAATTGATTTAGAAGATGTAACAATATTCTCACATCAAACTACATTTTTATTCTTCACAATTTCTAATAATACCCAACACTACAAACTTCTAATGGCATGTATATTTGTGATAACATCATAATAAAGAATTAATCAAGCTTTACAAATAGCTAACTAAATAAGATAATCATTTAGATTGTTGTACAACAAACAAAACTTTTGGAAGGAAAAAAGTTGTTATAGATACAAAATAGACTTATCAACAATCATTATTATATTTTCTATTATTTCCTAATAGAAGTTTTTTTTATAAAATTAATAAAAAAATTATATTTTATTTTTATTTTTATTTTTATGTTTTAAAATATTTCTAACTTTAATGGCAATAACAGATTTATTACTATATATCACATATTAAAAAATAATAATGTTGCCAACATTATAATTATTATTAATGTACTAATGTACAACCCAAAACAAAGAAATCCATATTGTTGATAATATTGTTCACCTTCGCACCAATTCAATGTTAAAAAACTATATTAAAGACACCTCCAATTGACTTTTTAATATACAAGTGCAAATATTTTTGACATAAACAAACTATGCTCTTTAGGATAAACTTTATAGGATTTTCATCATCTACATTTAAGATTTTTTGTAATAAGTGGCATATTGTCAAGTAAAAGAGCATCTAAAGTATATTTTTATTTTATTTTCACACGTTACTTTAAGGCACCTCTCTATGCATATTGCATACTTTGCATTAAGGTTTGGAACATCTTTAAGATAAAATTTTGGTCGTATAATTGCCAATATATGTATGTAAATATATATATATATATATATATATATATATGTCACAATATTTTTTTAATTATGTCATTGATTCTAGCCTGAAAACACTTATTTATTATATATAATGGCATTTAGTAGAATATGCTTATATAAATATATATATATATATATATATATTGGATATAAATTATACATCTCTTTGTATAGTTCCTTATCTTTGACATCCTCTACATATCTATCTTTGTATACCTTCAATTTATCTTATATTTAAAAATAATAATAAAAATGTTTCTGGAAATAAATTAAACTTTTTCTACATAATAGTTTTGAGGTTATTCTTATTTTTATCTTTGCATTACTCTTTGTGTTAAGTGCTTTTTTCTTTTTCTTTTCCTTTCTTTTTTATATTAGATTGTATATTTTTTGTTTAATTCTCTTCTCAAACTTTTCAAAAGGAGATTAAGTCATTTTGATTTTTGTTTTTTTATATTTATATGGCAAGCATTCGTGCTTTTAAGTTCTTATATTGTATAAACTAGTGGAAATTAAATGTGGAACAAACTAATTTCAATAGTGAGTTATAAGAGCATGAACTCAATTGCATGCCTATTTAAAAGGATATATGTAGAGATATTCTTAGACTTGCAATAGGATTAGCATAAATCCTAGGAATGTGGTGTATATATATTTAATTTAGAATTCCTACATGAAAAAATGTGTTTGTATATTGGTAACTATTACATAAAAATAAAAATAAATAAATAAATTCAAATAATTGTTGGCAAAATATCAAAAATTGAAGCACCATGTCTTTATTTTTTTTCACATTTTACTTTGCTATCATCATCCACATTCATTTTTAATTATATCTTTCGTATTATTAAGTCTATTTATAGATAAAATTAACGAATTATTAAGTCAAAATTAATATATTATGAATATTTTGTTTAATGTTTGGTATGGCTTTTCTTTGTACAATACAGTTTTGTTAAGAATGATTTGATCTTGCATTTACAAGCCTATAATATCTTCAACCTATGATAGAACAATTTCTTTGGTAGTGAATATTATTTTTTTAAATACATTGAACTCAATATCAAACCTTGCATAATATATAGAAAATATTGCAACCTATTTTCAAAACAAAGAAGACATTTAAAAAAAAACACAATAATAACAATGATGTATTTAATATAATGTATGAATCTGGTCATTTTAGATAAATAATCAATAATGCTAGATTATCAAATCAATTTTAAAATAGATTTAAAAAGTAAATATATAAAAACAAAGAATTGTTAAAGTTGCATCTCCAATTGATATTACTGCACTCTATGTCTCCTCCTTGTAGACAAACATCTAATAATATGTCTCTTTCTTGCGCACATTTTTTTGTTTCTTTGCTTTAAAAAAAGGTTGTGGTAGAAAAGGAGACAATGAATACTGTGTAAAAAATTAATAATAATAATAATAAAAATAAAATACAAGCTATTTTTAAATTTTCAGATTATTTGCCTCAAAAATTATTTAATTCAAAATTTTGATTTTTTTTAATTTGGCTACCAAAACCATAAAAAACTTATCTTTTGGGTAAAATATTGGGGTTAAATATTGAACTACTAAATGCACCCTAAGGATAAAAAGCAGATCTTTTAGTCATTTTAAATTGTGTGGAAGTCACATAGGATGTGGTGATATCAATTGAGGATGTAACATTAACAATTCTTTCTCTCTCTATATATATATAAACACATACACACCTAGCAATTCAACAGCAAAATCAAAATGTGAATAGTGAAACAATTATTAATGACAAAAGACAACCTAATTATTTGATGTGTCTCTTGCTTACTGGGCTTTCTTAAACAATAATCTTTACATCTAAAATGAGAATAATCCTGATGTAAATTCTAGGGACAGTACAAAGGGCTGAGAAGCTCAACAAAAACAAAAACTTTGATTTCACCCGTTGGATTGTACTACTTGAGCTTGGCACCGATTGTACATAAAAGAAGCTCGCCAGGCACACCCTTTAGATAAGTATCAATGAGGTGATAAATTAGGTCACGTTTGTAACCTCTATACATCAGTAGTACATATTTGAACAACAACCTTTAGTTTTATCACAATCTAGACACAACACATATGTATATACATATATACGTAAGCTTTCCGTCTTGTCATTGTGATCTTTCATGAAGTAAGGTAATATCATACTCCATATATACTATGTTACTTTGATCACAAACTTACTCAGATTTTTTTTACCACATATTGAGTTTGAAAAGGAAAACCCACGTCAAAAACTACGCCAAAGAGGTCTCTAACATGCTGCGAGCAAGCCAGAGTAACCCTGGGTCCGACCTCTTAAGAACTAAGCAATCAGTGCCACCTGAGCCTAGAGGACTCCCTCCATCAGTGAAGCCAACGGCTTGCAGGACTTCCACTGCCCCTGCATTCATTTCGGTCATCGTTAGTATACTCCACTCGAAATTGAACAGCTTATTAGTTATCTGAACCCAATCCTTAAGTTGTAACCTCGTAAATTCTTGAGTTTGAGACTAGCTTAATGGATTAGCCTATTTGAAACAATCCGCTCAGTTCAAGTCTCTGAGTCATAACGCAAAACTAAATGGCAGCTGAGTAGATTGGCACTCGGCAACACTATCTTACCTGTGAACTTAGCAACCCGATTATGAAAAGTAGGATTACCCTGCAAAGTTTTACCCAAATTTATACCAACTTTTCAATTGAGCATCATTCCCCATAGTCTACGACAATCTTTCGGCAAGTCACTCAATACAAGCAAAGAAACTGGATAGGCGAATAAATCCTCAGAAGAACGCAATCAATTGACCAAGCTTCGCTGAAAGGTCCATCCAGGTTCAAAGTATTGCGAAAAGATACACCATAATCCCCATAAAGCCCCACAACTGTAACTGACAAGAGGTAAAAAAGTTAATGCTAGCGGATGATTCATCTGAGTGCACGACTTACCTTCCGAAGGCGTCGATATTTGTCTTCATTCGGATGGTCGATGACATTCCTACAGTACAAACGAACCATCATAAGCAATTTTGAAAGATTATGTCCACAAGGACAAGTCGTGTACGTGTGATAGCTTTACCAGTATTAACAAGGAGAAACAAGTCCATAAGAGTATCTAACCAAAGCATAGGCATTCAAAGTCACAGGATGTTCAACTGAGGCACATACCTGAAAATAGTGAACAATACTTGAATAGTTGCATTGGTTTCAGAAGGACTTGCTTGTCTCTTCAGAGTGGTTATGGCATTTTGCAGCCGTGCCATTGCAGCAGCTGTACTATCTTGTATTCTGGCAATTTCACCGTCTACCATTCCAAGATCCAGGTCACGTGCATTTTCGTCCGGATCAGGCTCAACTCTACCACTCTCAGCGGCACTTGCGTCAGGATCGGGCTCCTCATTCACGCGCAGAGATTCGTCCGGATCGGGCTCACCAACCATCTCCATACGCTCATCTGGATCAGGTTCTTGAGTAGCCTCCTCTTTGATGAGCATATCATCAGGATCTGGTTCATTAAACCCGCTTGAGCTAGTGTGCTTCTGATCAATAGAGAGATTATCAGGATCGGGCTCAGTGCGTGAATAGACTTGGCCAGGTATTCGGCTTCTAGTATCCATAACTGGTAAGAGCGCATGATTTAGAGGGCTAGAAGTGTTTTCATCAGGGTCAGGCTCCTCACTGTGTTGCAATGCGTCGTCTGGATCGGGCTCCATTCTTGCATTCTATTCAAGCAAACAATCGCGTTTAGACCTTGAAAACAGTAAAATGTTTGAAAGAGATTCGAGAGTAGACTCGTCAATACATGAAAATGTAAAATCCTCAAAGCTCTGCAGTAATAAATAGCCTCAAATCCTCAGTGGCGAAGGTACACGACATAACTCCAAAGCAGAACCTTCACAAGCATTGAATTTACCTGATCGTTAAGCTCCCTTCCTGTCGCTTGACCCTCTGCAGTAACCACTATCTCTCCTGCTATCTCATCTGGGTCCGGTTCGTTAGATATTTCTACAGAGGACCATGAAGGCAGACTTGTACTTCTATGAACCATTGATTCATCTGGGTCTGGCTCCGATATTCCAGCTCTCTGGGCAGTTGCGAAGACATCAGCCTTCGATAGTTCGGAAGTCTGCTTGTTTTGCTCCAACCTGCACAATCAATAACTTGTAAGATGAGCAACATGATACTCAAAACCAAAACGCACTAGTATGGATAACACAAGTAAAGCTACAAAGATATTCTTCATGAAACCAGGTTGCATTATCACTTAGTACAACTCTAAACCTCAAGTGATAAGAAGACACTCTTACATTGTGTTCATATACATACTTGAGTTATGCGTGATGTGATCCAGATGCATGTATACACGAGAAAGAAGATTACGCCTAAAAGAATGAAGAACTTACTAATCAGATGACATTTCCTAAAAGTCAACAGCTTTAACACATACAGTTTCATACCTCATTATTGCAGCTTGAGCGGCTGTACTTCTAATGTTTGATGAAGGTAACGATATGCCACCAAGCTTATGTCCACTGCTGACCCCGCCAACATCCATAGGCGAGTCGTCATCTTCTATGAATCTAGACCCATTCAAAGTGTGTCCAGCGGATTTCGTCCAGTCCAAAGCGATTGCTTCCTGGTTTAGCTGTTTCAAGCGGTAAATTCCATTAGTTAGGATAATAATAGAATCAAAAAGCCAAGTCGGCGTATAAAAAATCACAACACAACTTTCATTATGACAGTCAAGAACAGCGGACGACGACGACGATGACGGTCACAACAACCTAAGTTTTTGAACCATAGCTTACCTGCTTGTCCAGAGCATGGAAGTGTTCGTCATGTTCATCGTGGACCATGTGTGCCTGCAAGAACCACACACTTTAAGTATAAGCTTGGAATATCATGTGTACTGTACTACTTATATTAGTACCAGAACAAGATCTTGAAAGTTCATTAAGAACTAATACAGTTAAAGTAAAAAGTTTCATCTGTTTCCGTTGAGACTTACCAATTCGTGTAACAATGTTTTCTTCATACTCTCGTACTTGCGAAAGCCTCGCAAGTCATCCGTCCGCAGTCGTAGAGATATCTCTTGCCCCCGATTCTACACATACAGGAAATGCGTAAATATTTTTTAGAATATACATCAAGTCTTTTCCAATACAGTACCCATACATTTTATCCTGAGTGCTTCATTAATTTGGAAGCTTACTGAATCCAAAGTTACAAATCGAAATGGCCAACTTGCCGGTATCACCTTGTTAAACCCGAGAAGGCACTTCGGACTAATGCCCACATAGCCGACTGGAGCCATCTCTGTCATTACTCCCACCTGCCATCTATGCTGCATGACACAATATTTTTAGTTAGTACTATGAGAGACCTCCCTTAGCGCTGATATAATTTGAAGAGGGTAAACAATTATAAGTAATAAATTAACTGCTGCATTGACTAATATCAACCCGACTCAAAGATATAGGAAGCTAACGAGTAAATAAGTGAACAAGGTCATTTAACTATTACAAAGTCAAGCACAACCAACCGTTCGCGTGTATAATTTACCTTATTCATAATAGCCACTATGCCAGGGTCACTTGCGAGCTTGTGCATAATTGCGAGAGCTTTGTGTGGTGGAGGGTGCAACTGCTCAAGCGAAACCAATAGTCAGAACACTTCAGCATGCATTTCACTAAAGAAAAGTAAAATATACATAAAATGAATAGATAAATATCCTAACAATGCTCCCTCTCCGAGAATGATCGAAATATTAGGAAATGAATACCTCTATTATATAGGCATTTACGGATTTTTCTCGCATAAGGATAAATCTGTTTCATACTATCTCAGCAGAATCTTTTTTTAAAAAATTAAATTAAATAAAAGAAACATTCTAAAGCCATTATTACCTCGATGCCCGGGAGCGCAAGAGTCCGAAAATCGGAGAATGAATATGGTCCCTTAGGAAGCTGGATGCGAGTACCAACGCCTGATCGTAGTTTTTCCCTGCGCTCTTCCTCATCAAACCCAATGACTCGTCCATCGACGCGCTTATTAGGGGGTTGAGATACTTCCTTTACCTCTTCTGCAGTTGCTCCCATCATTCTTAAGACAATGCCCTACAGCAAATAGTGACACATAAGACGCAAGGAAATAGATAACAAAGGCAACTATTTGTGACACGCACGATCCCTCGCACAGAAAATTTGAGCACTAACACTCTAAACTGACAAGTCCAATAACTGATTTGGAATCTAAATCTGCCAAGAGAAGCATCTACTGGTATGAGTGTTATAACAATACCGTAGATATGCCAGCACTTTTCAGGGTCATGAAGGAATGCTGCTCCGAAGCTGGAAGGAGAGCAGGAAAACGACTTTGTCGACCTCGTGGAAGGAGCAACCGCATCGTGTGAAGAGCTACCCCAGTTAGGTGACTCAACTGTTTCCCGAGCTCTCCCACTGTCGCATCATGTGACACCTCAGCCGTGTATGGTTTTCCTCGATAAACCACGCTCACTGTCATCTTATCCCTCTCCACCTCCATACCTTCTGCGCACGAATCGTCTGTGTATCTCACAGCCGATCTGTCCTAACCCGACCCTGCAAACAAAGTTGTTTTCAATTCACAAATCCTCGCACCTCGGATGATAGACTCAACAACAAACACCGCATAAGAAGCCTGAAAGATTGCCAACAAAATCACCTCCTCATAAATACCACGAAACAACAAAGAGGGTTCCAATGCTCCCCAGAAACTGTCAGGTGCAGAGAAACCCAAACGCTCAAAAATCATCAACCTAATTTAATCTGGGCGGTGATGTCAACCTTTAAATTACACGAATTATCAAAAACAGAAACAGATATGCTATTCAAAAAGATGAAGGGATTATAGGACCTTCCTCTAACGCCGTCGTCAAACCCACATCTTCCCACTCACTTACATCTATCATCTAACTTTATTTTCATACTTAAAATTCCACACATCCTCAGCACGTGCTCATCTTCAACCAACTTCAATTCACTCACTCAACACCGAAATTGACACGAATCCATCCAGTACCCTAACCAGAGCGAGAGAGAGAGAGAAAAGAAAAAAAAAAAAAAAAAAAAAAAAATCTCTAAATACACGTAAGAAATTTCTCACCGACACTAGCAGCACGAATTATCTCCTCGATTCAGACCACCCCTTCAAAGCGCACTCCGAGACGATCGACCCCGGCAAAGACTACTGCGAATATGAAAGGGTTCCTCAGACTCGAAACGAGGCACCACCAACTCACTCGACAGCGAATACAACAACAACAAGAACAACGACAACATGAGCTGCAAACCACCCTTTTCAATTGAAAAATAAATAAAAGAGTACCGAAGGAGCCCCAACCAAAGCAAGGCCGAAAGGCAAAGGAAGCAGCAGGAGCAGCAGCCGGGGCCAGCAAAAGCACCCCCTCCCCTACACCCCATCTTGTCTCCGCGCGCGGCGACCCGATGCTATGTATATCAATCTCTCTCTCTATATATATATATATATATATATATAAATAGTTTTTTTAATAAGTATGTTTTATAATAAAATTATGAATTTAATGATAAAATTTTAATTAATATTAAATATTAGCTGAGATAAATAATAAATTTATATTTTTTTACTAAAGTGATAAAAATATAGATATTGTTATCGACTATATTTTGCAACCTCTCATTAGAGAAGATGCTTTATTATTATCTTATCAACAACATTTTTGGAAGTTGTTGTTTGACTTCTTATCTAAAATGGTGGATAAAGGGGCCTTTGTACTTCAAGACAAAACTTTTTTAAATTCTGATTGGCTCAATTCAGAAGCCTTATTTTATTTTATTTTTAAATCAACACAAATGTCCCAAGAGGAAAATAGGAGGTATACTACATTTATTTTAAATACAGTATGAATAGGATTGTCTTCCACAATTTCCATTAGGTCCATCCCAAGAGATGGTTTTTTAAAAAAATTAAGGTAAATCAAATTATACTTAAAATTATCACAACTAAAAATAAACATTTACACTTTTCATGGTTTCAAATACTAGGATACTAATTGACATATTTAGACTTTTAATTTTTTTAAAATGATTTGTTTATAGCTTCTTCTCACTTTATTTCATATCCAAATGTGAAGGCTTTCGAACAAGAAGTTTTTCTTTACCAAGCAAGGGACCTACGTCAGGCTTGTAAACCATGGTCTTTAGAGGTGGACTTTTACATGTAAAGACTTCCTAAATCTGAATTACTAAGAATTATTCAATTGCCTAAACAAGTCCAAGATCTATCATTTTAAATATAAATTAATTTTTAAAATGAATCTTATAGTCTGTGAGTTAGTAATATTATATATATTAAGTTATTTAGAAGTAAATATAGACATCATAATAAATTTATTTTCAAAATTATTTTTTTCACATATTCATTAAAGGATATTGTATATCTTTAGTTAATTTTATTGTCTTATAAATATTAGTTAATAAAATAAATTTCAGATAGATCTTAAAGCATGGTGGATTGAATTAAATAATTATAAAATGTATATTTTACTGTAATAATCATAAAATATTAGATAAAAGAATATTAATATGTTTTTATATATGGTTTTAAAAGTACCATGAAACCTATTTTTTAAAACATATATATATATATATATATATTACCCATGCCTTGTGATGTGTAGAGGTTTTTTGCTCTCTCTCAATATATATCTATTACAAATTAAAAAATAAATTCTATCAAATACATATAAATTCTAAGTATATATATATATATATATATATATATACATTAAATAAATAAAGATTTATTTGACTTATTATTTTACATTTTTATTTGTAGACATACACTATTTTGTTTTCTTAATTTGATTCTTTTGCATTTAGGTTATTAATCAAATACATTCATATGATTTTTAATTTTTAATTTTTTTTTTTTCATTGTGAACAATTATGATATTTTATTAAGGCTTATCAAAAATTTACATTAAAAAATAAAAATACACAAATACATAAGGTATTAAGTACGAAATTTTTTTATAAAAAAATTTATTAATTGTGAAGATATACTTTTCATAAATTTATGATTGCATAGACTTTTTTAATTGTGAAATTTATAAAAGTAGAGTCTTATTAGTATAATTTTATAAAAATGTAGGCATGTTTGTAAATATGTGTATATATACCCAAGATGATATTACATTACACCATAAAAAAAAATTAAAATAAATAAAAAGGTATTTTAAAGAATAAAAAGAAATTAATATTATTACACACTTTAGAATTAAAAATCAAAATAAAGTATAATAATTGGATATTAATTCTCAGTTATTAACAAAGTTATTATAAAATCAATAATTTTTTATAGTTATGTTGGAATAGTTTTGAATTGATGAAGTTGTGTATATACTTGTCTTAGATTTGTTGTATGTCATTATCAAAATATATATATATATATATGAATCAAACTCAAAAATTAAAAGCAAATAACAAATTTGAGAAGTGACTTGGTAATGTCCAAAAAATAATTGAAATACAAGGTTATTTTATCAATAAAAATATAGTCTTAATGAAACATAATAAATTTAATATTTTTTACATTTTTTATATGCATTTCTTTAAGAAAAAATATCATATATATCCATGAAATATGTTGAAATATCAAGAATATCCATGTATTCTCGATAATAACAACATATACTTTTCTTTTGTGATAATATCAAATCTACCCTTCAACCTAATAAGGTGTTATAACTATTCTTTTTTAAGTGCAATTGGGGCCCAACTTCCATGAGGAGAAATTGCGTGAGCTTTCTTTGGCACTTTTTGGCATAAGGAATTGCTACTGCTGGGCAGAATTAGCCATGTCAACTTATCTTGCTAAGAATTCTCCTCATGGCAGTTCAATTAAAGAACAACATAGGAGCTTGGAATAATGAATCTGACATGTGATGGAAGAAGTTTATTGTGGCTTGTAAACCAAGGTAGATACTAAACTCCAATCTTATGAAAACAAAAATTCTACTACCAATGCACATGCTTGTATAGGATGCCAATCAGTATAGCATAGCATATTTTTGGGTCATTTACTTTAATTACCATCTACAAGTTTGTTATCATTTGGCTTATCTCAAAAATGCTTAAGAGATGATCCTTGCCCAAAACATCAATCAATCTCAAGCCTCATGGATATACTAAAGATAAATGAACCAACCTTGGTCATCAATCTCTCACTCCTTATGGTGTATCAATTGGGTCACATGAACTCCCACTACATGCACAATATCTCTATGACTCCCTCTCGACCTTGCTAAGCTTAAATTTCTTAGCATAGTCTTGCCATTGATCTCCAATCCATTGAGCATTAGTTCAACAAGCCCCATAATTCTTGCTTCTCTTCTATTTTGTGTTGGTTGACAATGCTCATAGCATTTTCATGTGCATTTATGAGATCCTTGAACTTCCAATTTGGTATGGCCAATGTTGCATAAGAACAGATCCTTGTATCAAAAAGTCCCAATGAAGGTCCATTGATTTTTTCTATGACATGTCAATTGAGTCCTAATTGCACTTCCAAAAGAATAGTTATGATACATTATCAAGTTAAAGAATAGATTTGATATTATCACAAAAGTAAGGGGTAGATTTGCTATTATGAAGAATACAAGGCTATTCTTGATATTTCAACATATTTCCAGAGTATATATGATATTTTTTCTTTTTTAATCGTAAGTTTTAATTTTTCCTTGAAGTTCTAAAATAAAAAATTAAACTACAAAAGTTAAACTAATGTATTTAATTTTGAAATATATATATATATATATATATACTTAGTATTTTTTTATACAACTTTTGAAAAAAAAATTGCATTTGAAATTATTATTTTTCAAATGCAAAAAAAGAAACAAATATTATAAATCAAGGTTATTGTCCTTGATGAAGATTTGAATTCAAAATATACCTGATGTTATTTTTGTGATCATTATTTATTAGCTTAACACTATCACTTGTATTTACTCAAATTTATAATATTTTAAATATATATATATATATAACTGAAAATTTACATATTTGGAATAAATCAACTATGCTTCAAAATAAAATTACTTTTAATTACATTTCAATCGTACGACTGACATCTTTAATCATATTTACACCTCTCATAAAACATTAGTTTAGTAGGTGCATTATAAATACTCACTTCTGTATGTAAAATTGGGGTAAAATTGGTGGTAAGCAGTGAAGCAGCTCGTTGATGAGATGAAGTACAAGAACTTGGATGATTCAACACAAATGTCTTCGTAATCCTGAAATAGAGGATTTGATAATATCGTCTAAATCTCCACAACCATCTTCATCACGTTTCCCAGTCCCCCATCGTCTGGGTTTTATTCTTCTGGAGCTTGTCTGTCTATAATGTTTCCTCACATATTGATGCATTGAAGCTACCTGATTCAGTGAAAACAAACTTACAACACGCAATATAACCCCGCTGGTATCCAGTAGAAACTATCACTACTCAAATGACGAAGAGAAAAATACATTAAGCATCAAACATCTATTTCACAGCAATTCAGACTAGATAGTATAATGCATTACTGTTTCGTAACTGCTATTTGAGAGAGCCTCTACGAAGGGTGCTAATTTGAGAGCTGCACCTGGACCAAGATGGAATGGTTTAGGTAATTAAAAACTAATATCAACGGAAGACAAAAATCTGTAGAAAAAATTAACTAAAATGACAGCAATTTTGTAAGGACAGAACCAATCAGACCATAAGTGATTTAAAACAACCATGACCAGAGACCAGTTGGATCTGAATACCCTGACGTATTATTCCGACACCCAAAGAAGTTCATTCGTCTCTTCCAAAATCTTGGAGGAGGACTACTGATGAAGGAAATGGTAGTTAAGTTTGCTCTACAAATCCAAGAAAACTTCAGCAACTACTCACAACTCTAATCAATTTGCACAAGTTCCAGCTTTTGTAGGGCTATGAGACTGGCAGTAAAAGGAGACAGTCATGACCCACAAAACTCCCGTGTGTCCAAGTAGATGGATCTGAACAAACCGAGGTACGTTTCCTACCATGGCATGCCAACGGTGCAGGATGTGACAAGCACAGAAGCAATGATCTTCCTACTTTTATCTGCTGCAACATTTCATGACTGCAGATGTGAAGAAAGAAGTTATGAATTGCAGGCCTGCTGACCCTCCAGGGAAGTATGAGATGACGTAGTACAACAAAGCCAGAACCTGTAGGCGCACAGTCAAAGATCAGTTCGTTTCAGCGACCAAGATGCATTGGTGTAGCGACTCCCTCCCTCTCTCTTTCGGTATATACATACATACATCGCTCTGAATTTGGACCGGCATGGTGAGCAATCTAATCACCAGGTAAGACAAATCTGCATTGTTCTATATTCACCACAACCAAAACAACTATTCACGAAACTAAAATTTCTCAACAATAAGAATACGGAAAATTTGTTCAAAACAAGTTCAATTTGTCATCATGATAATGGTTTCATAACTCTATAGCCCACTAGAATTACCAATTGGTGAACACAGATGAAACCTGGCTAAATGTTCTGACCTGGATGCCGGAGAAAAACACCGAAAAGATGTAGCTGTGGAGAACCATCGAAGCGTACAGAGTTGCACACATACTTCCAAGAAACCCCAGGGTAAAAGGCAGCCTCTGCAATACCCCGAATAATTGCATTGATTACAAAGCGTTGTTCGTACCAAAGAAGAATATGAATACGTACTACTAACTTCAAAAGCAGAGTCTGAAAGAACTCTTACCTCTTTGGAGATCATATGAAGGGCTTGGGACTTCGGACCCTTAAGCGCGAAAAAAGCGCCCATGATGAAAATGCATCCCAGTGTGAAACAAATAGCGAATTTTTGAGGCGCCACAATAATCATCGGGAGGAATACTGTGAAGGCCAACATGATGAAAAACACCCCAGATCCGATCATGACGGAGAAAGACATGATGGATTGCCTCGATGGCACATACGTTGCCGCGGATGAAACACTTGAAGGTAGATCACGCATTCCCTTTGTAACTCTGCCCACACGCTCCCAACATCACTGCTCCGCAATTTAGGCTTTCATCTCCTACGGAACTTTGAAAGGCGAGAGCAAGGACCAAGCTAACAAGAGGTTGCTGAAATCAAAAAGAATGCCTCCCTCTTGTTGGAAGGTGCAATTCATCCCAAAAAAGAAGCATTACATAATACTGAACACAACTCAAGCTTATCTAGAATCTAAGGGTCAATAATCGCCAGGAAAATTTGATCCGCGAAACCACCTTGGCGATGCATTGCAAACAATAGACGATGTTGCACCAATGAATAAATTAGCTTGATTAGTGAATGAGCATTTCAGACTCCCTCATCTTGCTCTGAGATATGATGTATCTCATCAAGTATTACTTAAGCCGAATCACCAACATGTTTGTGAACAGTTGCTTATGCCCATGAACTGCAATCCTTCACCATTCTCTCAGAGCCTACTCGGCTCTATTATCAAACGACTCTCAAAACGATGGGGCGTTGCAGCGTCAGACGAGATGATTTTATTTTAATCCACACAATTAGGGTTTCGAGCTCAGTAACACAATTAAACGTGGCAAAGGGTGCCCCAACACACAACGTCATAAAAAAAGATCTTCTCTTACTGTTTGCTGCTCTTCCGTGTTAAAATGCACATTAAATAACTATCCCAACCACCAAGAATACATCGCCACACCGAAGAGCAGACAAAGTGGAAACGTTCCAAACATCAAAGGGCGAGAAAAACATACGAGCTAAAAGCACCAACGAGCGTGCTGCCAGCAGAAGAGAGGCCGGCCTCTAGATCCATCGCTGCGGCCGAGGCTACGCTGCTCAAGCTGCCCTCATCGGCCTCCTTCCTGGCCGCGTAGGAGTTCCAATCTGCCAATACGGAAACCTCATCTTTGTCCTGCCCCTTGCTGCTCGGTCCTGCGAACCACCCTTGCATCTTGATACCACTCCCTGGTCACCTCTTCCTCTCGCGCCTTGACTCTTCTCCTCTCCCGTCTGTGTTTGCAAACTTACTCCTCCAGCATTCCCTCCCCACCACTCAACTCGAAAAAACCTTTCAGCACAAGCAAAACCCTTGGTAACGCATCACACACCTAGAGAATTTCGTTTTCCGGCGATGATTGAATGTGATCGAGGCTCCTATCGGTGCTTAGTTAGTTGCGCGTCAAGTTCCTCGAGCTTGATGCTTGCAGCAGTGCTCACAAAGTCCAAGGCCTCGAAGACGACGACGAAAACAACAACAACAACGCTAGGTCTGAGGATCGCCGCAACGCACACATGGCCCAGACCGGCCCCGCCCCGTTAGAGGTCCCGCTGGAGCGTCCCCTCCCTACCCAGGCAAGAGCCCCGCCATATCCCACCGTACCGGCGATGCTATGTGAGGTTTGATAATGCAGGCCCCAGTAAGAAGTCATGCACAACATAAGATGGTGATTCTTAATTATTGTAAGTGGAATAGAAGACCCTGGAAAGATTTTATGTCTCCACGGGATGGCCTGGATCATGCCCGTCATTGCACTCCTGATGTACATCATTTCGTCACATACAAAACCAATTTGTGGACAAAGAAAAATCCTTGCAAATATGTATCCAAAAATGTTTATTATTTTATTTTATTATCATTTCTTCGAAGATGGTTCATTTTAAAACCTCAGTTTTTCTTACTTTTTTCTTCTTCTTTGCTTTAATCTTCTAGAATTGTCAATAGATTCATTTTTGCAAAGCCTTTGGTAAATTGACAGAGTTAATGCATGTGCACACAACTCATTTATCTAAAAATCGTGTTTCTAACAAGTGTTGCTTTAAACCTCATTCATCACAAGTTAGAAGTAAAGTGTGATTTTTTTTGCTACTGAGGTGCATGGACGAGACTGAAAAACAATTTAAAATGCTTCAAGATTTCATTCATTTATCTTTTATACGTTTTGATATGTGTATGTATGAAATGTAATTGTTAAAATATGGTTCATGTAATGTAGGTAAGTGCATATTTACAAAGATAAATAAATAAAATATGTATATAAACATGAGACACACACACATATATAAATATAATAGTACAATTTACATTCGACTAATATAAAAGTTTAAAGATATACAGATATTGGCATTACCTTGTAATAAATGCCATGCATGTACATATATGGATATTTAATAACAAAAACTTGTGTTGTTGAGCACTAAAAAAGTTGCTTATAAATAGTAAACTAGAGGTCTGTTTACATTTTGTGGAAGGTTTTTTTGCTGGTTATCAATTTATTTAATTTTAGCCATTGAGAAGGCATCTACATCTATTTGTCTTATACCTAAGTTTCCTTATTGTATAGATGAGTATACAACATCATGCAAAAGAATAAAATACAATTAATGTAAGCTACAAAGATTTAAAATTGGCATACAAGATGAAATTCATGATCAAATGACAAAAATATAAGGAACTAGTTATAACTAAAATCAACATTTTAGTTTAAACTTTTTGTATTAAAAAAATTCGAATATTTTTTAAATAATTTTTACATGGTTTATTTGAATAAAAATAAAAATGTTGATTAATTTAACGAACAAGATCCAGTTCATATTTGAATATTCTGGTACACTGAACTGTTGGCGGCCTCAGGCGGAGCGTGGTTGCCCGCCCAAATGGCGTCCAATTCCGAAATTCAAATTTGCCGCCCAAGTTTCCCGCCCCCGCTTAATCTTTCGTCTGTCTCAACCCTTCATAATAGCTTAGTCTCCTCCCGTCAGCATTTATGTTTCTCCGTAATCCTTTGCATGTGTGCGCTTGTGTCCTCCACTGCCTTACTGACTCGCTTGTTAGCTGGATATTCTGTTCACGTGTGGTTGGAGCTTCTGTAGGCAAGGTTATGGCTCGTACTAAGCAGACCGCGAGGAAGTCTACCGGAGGCAAGGCGCCTCGGAAGCAATTGGCCACCAAGGCTGCTCGTAAATCAGCGCCTGCTACCGGCGGAGTGAAGAAGCCTCACCGCTACAGGCCCGGAACTGTTGCCCTTCGTGAGATAAGGAAGTACCAGAAGTCCACTGAGTTGTTGATTCGCAAGCTGCCATTCCAGAGGTTGGTGCGTGAGATTGCGCAGGACTTCAAGACGGACCTGCGATTCCAGAGTTCCGCTGTATTGGCGTTGCAGGAGGCTTCGGAGGCCTATTTGGTTGGACTGTTCGAGGATACTAATTTGTGCGCGATTCATGCCAAACGCGTGACGATCATGCCCAAGGATATCCAGCTCGCACGCCGCATCCGAGGGGAGAGGGCGTAAGCGCGGGTTTTAAATTCCTTTCAACTACGGTGTTTCACAACACCACCATCCTGAATTGATTATTATCACTCATTTGCTATCCCTGTCCTGTTCAGTGTGGAACTGAGTTACCTTCTAACCTTGTCAGAATTTTACAGATCTGAACCCGGACATCATCGATTATCGTCTTCCATGGAGTTGCAGGCGGATTACGTTTCCGAGTGCACCAGGTTGTAGCCGAAGTGATATACACTGAATGCGCATGCCTTGTGTTCTGCGTTGTGAATTGAAGTCACCTAGTGACTAGGGTGTCGGTGCAGTCTCCATAAATTGTCTCCGTCTCCTCTACTTCGCATCGGGTATTTCTTCTACCCGATGTATACCCTACTGAGATTGGTATTAGGACTTACCATCGATTATCTTAGCATTTGCGAATCATCTACAGTCAGTTGGATGGACAAAGCCTCATGTTCTGCCCACGATTTTCTACGACCCCTTCTAGTGATTCCTTGTACAAGTGATATCGCAATGCATACTGTACGCCCGCCTACTGAGTGTTCATGTCATGGACGATTTTTTAGTGGGAAATGCCTTGTATTGGTAAACTATCCCTTTTCGTTGAGAATTGGATGGCGAGCATTTTTTCTATTCGTTCGTCTCTATTGAACTCGTTTGGAAGTCTACTACAATGGGCGGTCATATTTTGGCCTCCGACTGGAGGATTCGACATAGGTACAGATCTTGTCAGTATTTCGCGGCTTCAGCCCAAAGCATGTCTGTCAATGTAAGAGCCTAAGTACTTAACTGTTCAGGGTTCATTAATCTACGTCAATCGAGCGAAAAGACCTTGTGTAAATCGAACTGGGGGACCATGTCTAGATAGGAACCTAAAACGCGTTTTGAATTACGGATTATCGACCATTGCCTTAATGCAAGGTTTTGACTCAAAGAATGATTCCTTGATAATGAGCATTTCAGGTATACAGCGTGGTGAGAATTGGCAATGCGGTTTCAGCACACTCTTCTCTAAGTGTGAAGCTCAGGAAGAGGTGCAGAAAGCCGGGTGAGAACTGCGGGGGCGAATCTTACCGCGGGGCTGGAAAACAGGGACTACCGAGGGTGATCGACGCACAGGACGCAAACAAAACCGAGTCCACGGCGTTCGACGTGTGGACTCGATTCAACCTGGCTAAAGGATCACAAAGAGATACCGGTTCTTCTCGAATACTTGCTCCCCTAATAGTCTAGATGGCTGGGATAAGCGGCTAGGGGTCTGACTGGAGGGCTCCGTGAAATTCGGAGCCGCATAGCCTCAGATCTGAAAATTTAGGAATGATGTTTAGAGCCCAATCAGAGTTCTTAGGGGGTTTAAAGTATGTGTTAGTATTAGTGTTGCTAAATGAGTCCTTAGCAGAATATTTTGTATCAACAAGAGCCGATTTAATGAAAATGGAGACTAACTTGATTGGTCAGTCTACAGCACTTCTCCTGGACAAGTTCGTTGCCCCTTAGAAAGTAGCAGGGCCAATTGGTAGAGTAGACGAAGAACCACAAGATATTGTTAAAACAGGTAATACACCAACTAGGAGGACAGGAAGGGATGTACAGGAGAGGAGTTCCTCACCCCATCGCACGAACAAGCACTGGGAGTGCAAATAGGTCCATCCACTACCATTACAACATCCATTCCCTCTCTCAACAAGGACAACTGGGTTTCCAAGGCCTATGACGCAGACACCAAATTAGGTATTTTCAAGGCCATACAGAAACACGTATAGAGGAAGAGACAAACAGCTCAGAAAATCATGGGAAGATACTCATATCTAGGCTTGTCACTCAACAGCATGGCATATGAAGAAGTGTCGACCTTAGTCGACAGGGTAGCACCTTACCTAGTGAAATTTCTACAATCCTTCTACCTACAACACCAACAGCGACTCCATCCACCACCAGGAAAGGTAGACAAACCGAAAGAAAACCTTCCTATTATTCACGAGGACACAATCCAACCCGACCTATGGTCATCTAGTCACAACAGAGACGCATCAACATACAGAACTGCCGGACGAATTTCCAAAACCACCACCTACGAAAATTTAAATACCAACGTATTCACTTCAATCATACAGGGAAACCATGATCAACCTCACTGAATTTATGGTCCTCAGACATATAACGAGATGATCACTTAGAGTCATGAAGCTAGCAACATGGGCAAAAACGCCACTACACAGATCATTTAGACAGCTAACTGTAAGATCTAGTAACTATTTCAAAGTCCAGTTCAAACAAGAAGGTCAGAGTCACACCTAGCCAATCATGGATACAACCTTGAGGGTGGCGACATAACCTTTTATAGCAAGTCCCTGTATTTCAATTCAGAACCTCTCTTAACAAGGCCCACTTGAAAATTGGTATATGGGTAAATATCCATGAACTCCCGCCATTCCTAAGAATACAGGAATTCCTCAGGGAGACATTCGAAGTCTTCTACGAGGTCCTCCTTTTAGACAACTTGGACATCTATCTCACAAGGATTTTAGGCCCACAAGTTTGCATTCTACTGGGCAATATAAAATCACTTCCCAAATCCATCCTCTTATTTAGATTAGATAGAGAAGGGGACTTTGAGCACATGTTAGAATACACTAGACTTACCTCAAAGTGTAGTTGCTGCTGATCCTTTGAATACACAATACAAAAGTGGAGAATCCTAAGATGTACAATATCAGAAAGACCAAATATGAGACTACAATAGTAGACAAATAAAGGCAGAAGTAGGATATTTGCCTCATGGAGTGCATTAGGCCAAAATAATTGTCCTCAACTAAACACCAGAAAGTCAAACTTTCTATGGCAACCTAAACAAATCCAAACATAGACCCAACATACTAAACAAACTCCACAATTACCAACTCTGCCACTATCAGGGGCTCAGGGTTATATGACATTCAAATTACACAAAAGCTTTTGGATAGTCCTAGCTCCTATAGAAATCTCAAATTGGCTACCTTCCATGGTAACAACCACCTCAATCTTCTACAAATATTGTGAGGGCTTAAAGGAAGCCTTAGTCAAATCCAAGATTTTCACTAGGAAGAGGCTAACTACATACACTTTAATCTATAGATTGGAAGATTAGAAGAAAAGTCCTGTAACACCAAATCCGCGCAATAGCATCTTGTCAATGAGATAATGCTTTACTTAAAGGAACAAATTATACTTAAACAAAAATATGTCAACTTACTACATTTGTGGAAGGATGCAAGTTGGTTGTATCATTAGCCAATTCTTAAATCAAGAGAAATAATATGCATAATTATTGCATTCCTTTGCTATAACAAAGGCATATGCATAATGAGAATATGAGGTCTATGTTAGACCCTCTTCTCATAGTCCTTCCAAGACCATATTCTTTAATTCATATAACATTGTACGTAGGCCTTGAACCTAGAAAATAACATATTAGCTATATTCTTAGAATATTTACTAAATACAAAATTTTTTTAGATATACAAGTAGATATAAATAATGAGGAGTTTATAATCCTTCAAATGGACATAATAAATGATTGAATATATTATCTTTGTGTCGCTAAAAAAATAGGGATTTGGACAAGACTTAATTGAGATACAAAAGTGATACAAGGTAAGAAATTTCTTTCAAAAATATTTCTTAAATTAGATATCATACTAATCTAAGAATACAAACTTTCTTTAGAAGAAGAAAAGAAGTACATTAAACAAGTAGAACTAAATATGGGCTCTTTCTATGGAATGACATAATTTATTGTATATAAAAAGATAATTTTAAAAGAGAGATTGCTATTTTATTATCAATCAAATTCACACATATGGTATGTAAATCCGAAGTAATCATAAAAAGACAAGTATAATTTTTCATAATCCAATGGAATCTTTGTATTAAAATAGATATCATTAATACTTATTTATTTAACTATATAAGCTCTAGAATAAGACTATAGAACAAAACAAGACAACATCCTTCTTTCACAAGCCTTTTGGATTATTGAAGGTGACTTTAATATAATTGAATAATTAAGCAACAAATAGGGAAGAGAATCAACTATAAGATGAGGCATGAGAGAGATTACTGTGTAGAATGATTTATTAATCCACCATGGATTATAGAACAATTATACATTAGATGAGTTTAGAAAATCTACTTCAAAGCAATATACATGGAACAACAAGAAGTAGGCCTCAAACATGATATGCTTTAGACTTATTTGTTTTTATTTAAACCATGCATTAATATATATTAGAGAATAAATGGCTATATGGCTACTTCTTGCCAATGTGTTAGACTATGCCTTCATGTATGCGTGCATTCAATTGTGTACTATTTGATTGCAATACTCACATATGTTCAATAAACACCTCCTTAAAATAAAAAAGATTTTTATAGTAGTGAAATGATATAGGGCAATAGAAGCAAATTTATTAAGGTCTGAGAATATTCATTTTGTAGAAGCGCATATTAGCATTGCAACCCACAAAAGCCAAAACAAAGAGCTCTTA
This sequence comes from Physcomitrium patens, assembly GCF_059467195.1. Classification (NCBI taxonomy): domain Eukaryota; kingdom Viridiplantae; phylum Streptophyta; class Bryopsida; order Funariales; family Funariaceae; genus Physcomitrium; species Physcomitrium patens. The sequence continues at coordinate 6,422,147 of NC_143429.1, forward strand.
AAAGATAAATTTACATCAATTATTGAAGCAAAGCTCAATCTAGAAGCCAACTAGAATAATTAAGAAGGAAGAGACAGGTTCAATCAAGCCCAACTTCCCCTATATATATGCCATCAACAAAAATTAGAAATAAAATACGATCACCAATTATTGGAATTGACATGCATAAATGATTGCTATATATATATTTTTTTTTTTTGAAATACACAACGGATTCAAAAAATCCTCACCTATTTAAAAGCTCAACAAAGTAGGCAATATATTCAAAGAATACAAAGATATGCATCACTATATAAATTTGTATTACATCAAATTTTATAAGAAAGACAAGGTAGTAGAGTTTAATCATGAAGCTTCTTTCAATTATTTCTAGAATGTACCAAAATATGTAATAGCAGAATATGAAATAGTGTTGATAAAACCATCTCCAAGACAAGAAGTCAATAAGGCTGTTAAAGATCTATTTTCTAAAGAAACATACAAAATTGATGAGATATCAATAAAATTAATTAAAATATTCCTAAACAAAATCGACTCTAACTTCATAGATTTAATAACAGAGGTTTTTGAAACCAAGTTTCTATACCAAACTTTTAATACTAACAAAAATAACTTATTCTTTAAAGAAAAAGAACTTACTATGTAATAAATTTTTTACCTATTTCTATTCTAAGGACTATATACAAGATTATTACAAAAATTTTAGCTAATAAGATGATTTCTACCTAGATTAGAAGTTCATAGATGACATTTGTCTTTGAAAGATGTATTTTTGACAACATTTTTTTGGATCAATGAAAAATGGATTAGGCTATAGAAATCAATCAATCCTTAATACTTCTTTTATTTGACTTCAAGAAGGTCTATTATAGGTTAAGTTAGATCTTCATATAATAAATTATACTACACATGGAATTCATATAAGATTGAGTGGATTTAATAATGTTTCTTTACAATGAAGCTATGGTATAAGTAATACTGAATAGAATACCTATGAGATCATTTCTATTGTAAAGATTGATTATAAAATGATGTCTCTTTGTATTCTATATATATTTTGTGGCTAAAAATATCTTAAGACTTTTGCTTGATGATCCAAATAGATCCCTACTTCGGCTCACCTTCTTTGATGGTTGCACTATAAATAATCAAATATTGTCACAAATATAGACATGTAAATCAATAATTACCTATATAATTACATAAAAATATATAAAAATAGATTAATTCTCTAATATCTTCTATGAATTCTTCTTAGAAGCTTCATAGATGATGCTTTGACTTTATAGATATCTATAATTGACTTTTTAGATTAAAAACGTCGTCAACAAGTTTTTCATATGCTAGACATGTTGATAGCTTGAAGAATAAGCTAACTATGAGGCCCACACATAGAAAACTTACCTTGTAAGCTAAGACATGTATCTTGCAAAGTCAATACATATTAGAGGTCCTATAGAACATTGCCATATAGCTCCTAATTAGATAGTATATATAGAGGCAAGAATAAAGCCATATTCATTCTTGTTAACTCCTTTCTTGCTTCTAGTCTAGATTTAAGAGTCTCTAATTTCTTTGTCTTTTGGCAATAGCTATTTCAATTTTCTTTTAATATACATATTACTTTATTGTTATTTTGTCACTTTTCTTTTGATACAAATTTTTCAAGTTTATGCATCTTTTTACACTTCATATTCTTGATAGATTGACAAGAATACACTTATAATATTAGAGCTTTGTCTTCTCTTCATTAAGAGTGGATTATTTCTTTTTCTTGATAAGACATAAGCATATTAGAAGTTACAGATTACCTTCTTCTAAACTAATATTATTCTTAATATCATCTTTTTTGTCACGTCTCTTCTTCTACTTCTTTTGAGCAATATTAGAAATTTATTTTTTAAATATTATCACGCCAGAGCTTGTTGAAATAAAGAAAGCAATAGCACAAATACAAGAGCAATAGAGGAAGTTAATGCTTGCAATACATCAACTCAGTTTACCACCATAAAAAGCAACAAGAATGGAAGAAAGTGAAGATATAGATATGATTGGAGCTGTTTCAACATCTGCATCCAATCATGTCCCTTCTCCTACAATGGAACATCCTTTGAATACTAGAGAAGCAATAATTACCTTGTCTAAGAAGTTTGATAGTATAAGATCTAAGTTATGAAGATTTATCAATCAAATACAGCTTATGATTGAACTTCAATACCAAAGCTATCCAATTCTAGGATCACATATTAGATTCATTGGTACACTTCTTTCATGTTCAGCATTATCATAGTTTTCAACTTGTCTTGAATGATAAGATCCAATATTAGATAATTTAAAAGATTTTTTATTAGAGTTTTGTTTCATGTGTGGAAAATATAATGCAACTTGTGTTGTCACTAATAAGATCCATATTTAACGACAAGGCAATCAATCCGTAACATTATATGCTTTACAATTTTGAGAACTTGTAATTGATATTAAATGGAACGATGTTGCACTTATTAGCCAATTTTTCTATGGATTATAATATGAGGTAAAAAAATTGATGCTCAAGTTATCTGATCCTGAAACATTGAGTCAAGCAATTGACTTTGTTAAGATGTGTGACAATTGACTTTTTGAATTTTGATATGAGAGTCAAACAAGTAGGGTTCAATGCTACTATAATTCTATGGCAATACTAACACCTCTTCAATACATACATTCAAAAGTAGACGATATACAAATTGATGTGGTATATTTCAAACTTCTTATTGAGCAAGAAAAGACTTGTCACCATTCGAAAGAATTGTGCTTATATTATGGAGAACCTAAGTATATTACTCAATATTATCCAAAGAAATGAGACAATTATAAAATAAAGAGTATAAATTTCAAAAAAGATAATATATTGGAAAACAAGTTTGTCTAGCTACAATAGGGATTGTATGGCTGAACCTTATTCAATACCTAATAAAGATCCTATTCTCTTTTCAAAACCTTATCTTAATTTTATATTAAATATTATTTTAGGACCTAAACATTACAAAGCTTTTGCCTTGTTAGATTGAAGAGTATCAATATATTTTTTAGATGAAGAATTTGCTAAAAGACTTAGCATATCTTTAATAAAGAAAACTAAATTTGTTCATGTAGAAGTCATAGATGGTCGTCTGTTGTCTTTTGGAGATATTACTCACAGATCCCTTCTTATAGAAGTAATAACCAATGATCATAATAGCTTTATGATATTTAATATCATTAGATCTTTTTCTAATCTAATCATTTTAGGTTTATCATGGTTAAAAAAATATAATTCTTGAGAAGATTAGATTTCTTATATTCTTGACTTTTCTAAAAGTATAACTAAGAGTGTAATTAATCAAATAGAATATTATAAGTCTAGTATAATTAAACTTATGTTTACCGGTACAAGAGCTTTTTTGTATACTGCGAAAGAAAGATCACCTTGTGTCATTTATGCTATACATGTTTCTAACTGTGCAAAGACTTCAAGTGGTATTTCAATCCAATATCAAGAATTTCAAAATGTATTTGAAAAAAATGCGAATACTCTTCAAAAACATCATTCCTATGACTTCTCAATTGATCTTTAAGAAGGAGCACAACTACTATTTGGATCAATCTATAATTTATTATAAAATGAATTGATTAAACTCAAGGACTATATTAAAGAAAATCTAGCCAAAAAATTCATATGCCATTCCAAATCTCTAGTAAGAGCCTTAATTTTATTTGTAAAAAAAAAAAAGAAAAGATGGATCATTGTAGATATATGTTGATTATTGAAGATTCAATAAGATCATCATTAAGAACAAGTATCCACTACCTTTAATATTTAGACTTCTTGATTAGTTGTATCAAATTAAGATCTATACAAAAATAGATCTATGAGAAATATATAATTTGGTAAGTATCAAAGAAGGAGATGAATTAAAGTTTACATTTTGAATCAAGTATGGACATTTCAAATATAATGTCAAAACTTTTAGACTTACAAATACACCAACAGCTTTTCAACATATTATGAATGATGTTTTTTTGATATTTTTTGGATGATTTTATTTTTTATTATCTAAACAACATCTTGATCTATTTTAAGAATTTAGAAGAATATGAACTTCATATTTGTTGTATTTTACAAAAATTAAGAAATATAAGACTCTATACTAATATAGAAAAAAAAATATTCTACACTACTCAAATTGACTTCTTAGATTATATCATTTCAAATGATAGATTTATGATGGATCCTAAAAAAGTTCAAACTATTATGGATTGGAAGATTCCAAAAACGGTCTAAGATGTCTAATGTTTTTTGAGATTTGTCAATTACTATCGGATCTTCATTAAAGTCTTGTCTTGAATTACAACTCCACTTACATGTTTGATTTGTAAAGACAAACTTCAAAAAGAATGGAGAAGCGGAAGCAACATTTGAAGCTTTAAAGACAACCTTTGTTTTTGTACCAATTTTGTATTGCATTGACTTCTCTAAGATATTTTTTTATAGAAATAGATGCATCAGACTTTGCTTTGACTGCCATATTTTTACAAATGGAAATACATGATAAATTTCACCCAGTAACTTTTTATTACAAAGAATTTTTAGCAACTAAGATTAATTATAAGATCTACAACAAAGAATTTCTTACAATTATGGATTCTTTTTAAGAATGGCATCATTATCTAAAAGATGCTTCTAATCCAATCATTGTATATATGGATCATAAGAACTTTGAGTATTTCATATCAACTCATGTTTTGAATCGTCACCAAGCTTGTTGGAGCATGTCTTTATAAAGATTTGAATTCAATATCACTTATCGACGAAAAAAATAATAAAGTTTATCTCATGCACTTTTTAAGTATTCTTATCTTATACCTAAAGAAGGAAATACAACTTTTAATCAACATAGGATCATTTTATTGAAGCTAGAAAAATTTCATCTTTAAGCAGTAAAATCAATATTGACTGTTGATTCAACTTTTCTCAAATAAATTCAATCAAGTATGTCCTTTGATTTTCTTGTTCATTATATCAAGAATATTTTTTTTAAGTCTTGTGATACTTTTTAGTTTGATTTCAAGAATAATATACTTTATTTCAAAGAATGCCTATATGTGTTAGAAAGAAAAATACGTTTATATGTTCTTCAAGCATATCACAACTTTCTAGCAGCAAGACATTTTGAATACAATAAGACTTTGGAGCTAATATTCAAATATTTTTAGAAGCCTTTAAATATAAAAGGCTATAAAAGACTTTGTTTAATCATATGATATTTATTCAAGGTCAAAAATTTCTAGTCATCAACTTTAAAGACTTCTTCAGCTATTACCTATTTCAAAACAACCATGGTCTTCTATTTCTATGGATTTTATTACAGATCTTCTAGTCTCAAGTTTGTATGATTTTATATTTGTGATAGTAGATCATTTTACAAAAATGGCAATTTTTTTACCATGTATAAAATTTATCTCAAGTGAAGAAATTGATAAGTTTTTTTTTGATAATATCTATTAATATTATGGATTATTAAAAGATATTATAATAGATAGCGAGATTCAATTTGTATCAAGTCTTTGGAGAATTCTTTTTAAGATTCTAAAAGTAGATATAAAGCTTTTCTTGGCCTTTTGTCCTCAAACTAATGGACAGATAGAGCCTATAAACCAAGTTTTGGAGCATCAATTATCAAGAAGACGATTGGAGAAGCTTCTTGCCATTGGTAAATTTGGCTTATAATAATACAATACATTCTTCTATACAACAAACACCTTTCTTTACCAATTATGGTTATGATCCATGACTTGATATTTTTGACTTTTCAAAATTTGATAATATTATGGCAAAAGGCTTAGAAAATTATTTGTCTGAGCTACATGCAACAATGAAGGTGCAATTAAAGGAAGCTCAAGAATGATTAATGATCAATACATATGCCTATCAAAAAGAACAACCACAATTCAATGTAGGTAACTAGGTATGATTACTTCATTGTAATATCAAGATTACTCATCCTTGTGATAAGTTAGACTATCGCAAGCTTAGATTTTTTTTAATTTATGGACAAATCAATCTAATTGCTTATTGATTACATCTATTAGAGTCAATAAAGATCCATCTTCTCTTCTATGTATTTTTTTTTGAATCATATAAAACTATGAGTATATCAAAAAGAAGATAAGTCCCACCTCCTTTCATAAAAACAAACAATAATGAAGAATTTGAAGTGGAAGAAGTTCTACACTCAAGGCGACACCAAAATAAATTAGAATATCTTGTCCATTGGTATAGATATTATAATAATAAATTCGCATGGGAGCCAATAATGAATATTGCAAATGTAACAAAGATAATGGAGGCTTTTCATCGATGACATCCATCAAAATTAAGATGAAGAATAGTAAGTCTTTGCTATAAAAGAAACAAGGTCCAAGGAAGATTGCATTCTACCTTCTATCCTTATTTTTAGTTTTTATGTATTTGTAATACTAAAGAAATGGAGAATCAACAACCAATGGATTTGACTTATGTGCCTTTCTTTACTGACTTTCTGGATGAGATATCACAATTGTCACAACCTTTAAGATGATGCAATCAAGATGAAAATCTTCAAGAATGACATGTATTTCTTTGAATAGATGGCGAGATATAACGCGTTTGCTATCATGACCTTGGAAGGGACTTTTGATGTTTGCTGATTTTATTAGAGATAGAAACAATTCTTGATAATGTTCCAAATATTTTATTTGAAAGAAGTTATGAAGGCCTCAATAATGATCAAATAATTGAATAGTCTTTTTGCCTTGGTATGGAACACTATCGATGATTGAGAGGCCCTATCAACTATCTCTAAAGAAAACAAAGATTAAAATATATGACAAATATAATTTGTTGCATCTTAGATTTTTTCAATATATAATGACCACTCCTCATGGAACTCGTCGTTAAAAGAGAGAGTAATGTCACGGACATACATATGTAAACCAATAATTATCTATATGATTAGATAAAAGTATTTAAAAATAGGTTAATTTCATAATATCTTCTACAAAAGCTTTTTAGAAGTTTTATGGATACTGCTTTGTCTTTATAGGTATCTATAATTGACTTTTTAGTTTGAAAATGTGATCAACAAGTTGGCCATGTACCATATACATATTAATAGCTTAAAGAACAAGCTAACTATATGATTCACATATAAAAAACTTTTCTTGTAAGCTAAGGCATGTGTCCTACAAAGTTAACACATATTAGAGATCTTATAGAATATTGCCATGTAACTCATAATTAGATAGTATATATAAAGGAAAAAATAAATTTCTATTCATTCTTATCAATTCCTTTCTTGCTTCAAATCTAGATTCAAGAGTCTCTAATTTCTTTATTTTTTGGTAATAGCCATTCTAGTTTTCTTTTAATATACATATTACTTTATTGTTATTTTGTCACTTTTCTTTTGACAATGATTTCTCAAGTTTATGCATCTTCTTCCAATTCATCTTCTTGATAAATATATCCCCTATGATTTAGCTCTCTACCTTCAAAGAAGTGAGCATAATTTAGATACAACAATCAACATACTTACTACATATTATAAAAAAGTAGAGATTGAATTAATTGGAATAAATCCATATATATATGGATATGATATCAATCTTATATTTGATAATGGAATAGGAATCTAAGCTCGAAATAGCTACCTCTAGACACTACTACTAGATATTTAGACTTTTCAATTGATTTACAAACTCATCACAAGGAAACAAATAACAAAATCATTTAAAGCTTAATAAATAGTCTCAATTTTTAGATATTCTATGGTCTTTTCTTAGTTGAAAGAATCTTGATAGCCAATCAAATAATATTGATTAAAATATGGTTTATATGCTCATGTGTAATAATCATAAAATTAGTCTTTAAAATAGTAAGAGACCATATAAGAAACTACATTTGAAGTAAATTACTAAATAATGTAACTTGAATAAAACTCAGTTGGATAATTTTTATTCAAATATTAGATATAGGTAGTACAAAAATCTTAGATCCATAGCTACAAACCAATGTCTTGATAATAAAACTAATTATCTATAGCTTTAAGCTAAAATATAAATAATGGGAGTGTAAAAGACAAGAATATGATAAAAATAAATTAAAAAGTCAAACTTCTCTCAAAGAAAGATGACAAAATAGAAATAACTTCATATGTATATTAAGAAAGAAACTGGAATGGCTATTGCCAAAAGCCAAGAAAACTAGAGACCCTTGAAACTAGACTAGAAGCAAGAAAGGAGTTGACAAGAGTGAAGAAGGCTTCACTCTTGTCTCTATATATACTATCTTATTAGATGCTATGTGGCAATGTTCAACAGGACCTCCAATATGTGTTGACTTTGTAGGACACATGCCTTGACTTACAAGACAAGTTTTTCTACCTGTGGGCTACATAGTTAGCTTGGTCTTCAAGCTAACAATATGTATGGCACATGGCCAACTTGTTGACCACGTTTCTAATCTAAAAAGTCAATTAAAGACACATATAAAGTTAAAGCAGCGTCTATAAAGCTTCTAAGAAGCTTTCATAGCAAATATTATAGAATTAACTTACTTTTATCTATTTTTACTTAATTCTATCTATTTATACATGTAATTAATGGCTTACAAGCGTATGTTCGTGACATTCCCCTCCCTTCTAGGGACGAGTTCCATGAGGAGCGGTCATCATATATTGAAGAAATCTATGATGCAACGAATTATATTCACCACATACTTTGATCTTTGTTCTCTTTGAAGATGATTGATAGGGCCTCTCAACCATCAGTAATGTCCCATACCAAGACGGGAAGACCACCCACTTATTAGATCGTTGTTGAGGCCTTTATAACGTCCTTCAAATAAAATATTTGAAACATCGTCAATAGTTGTTCCTACCTCTAGTAAAATCACCAAACATCGGAAGTCCCTTCCAAGGTCATGATATCAAACACGTTGTATCTCACCATATATTCGAAGAAGAACATGTCGTTCTTGAAGATCTTCATCTCAATTACGTCGTCTTGAAGCTTGTAACAATCATAATGTCTCGTCTGATACGTCAGCAAACAAAGACTCTTGAGTCAAATCCACTGGTTGTTGGTTATCCATCTCTTCAGCATCATAACTACAAAGAAGCTACAAACAAGGATTGAAAATAGAATGTTATCTTGCTTAGATCTTGTTTCTTTTATAAGGAAGGATTTCATCTTAATTTTGATAGATGTCGTTGTTGAAAAGCCTCTACCATCTTTGTTGCATTTGTAAGATTTTTTATTGGCTTCCATGTGCGTTCACTATTATCATATCCATGCCAATGGACAAGATATTATAATTTATTTCGACGCCGCCTTGAATCTAAGACTTCTTCCATTTCAAACTCTTCATTATTGTTCACTTCTATAGGAGGAGGTAGAGCTTGTCTTCTTCTTCATATGTCCACTGTCTTGTATGCTTCAAGAAGAGATACGTGGAATATTAGATGGATTTTCATTGACTTCGGTAGGTGTAAATAATATGCAACTGGATTAATTTATACAGAAATAGAAAATGGTCCAAGCCTTTGATAGTCCAACTTATCACAAGGACAAGTGGTCTTGATATTGCGACGAAGTAACCATACCTTATCACTGATGTAGAATGGTGGTTGTTCCTTTCAATAGACATTCGCAGAAATCTTTTATTGTTCTTGAGCTTCTTTTAATTGCACCGTCATTGTTGCATGTAGCTTTGACAAATGAATTGCCAAATCTTTTGCAACAGGATTATCAACTTTTAAAAAGTCAAAAGTATCAAGTTGTGGATGATAACCATAATTGGCAAAAAAAGGTGTTTGTTTTGTAGAAGAATGTACCGTGTTATTGTAAGCAAACTCTGCCAATGGCAAAAAAGTTGTCCAATCATCTTGTTGGTAGTTAATGGTACATCTTAAATATTGCTCCAAAACTTGATTAACACACTTTATTTGTCCATCAGTTTGAGGATGGAATATCGAAGATAGTTTTATATCTTCTTTTAGAATTTTGAAAGGAGTCTGCCAAAATCTTGATACAAATTGAGTTTCCCTATCTAATATATTATCCTTCGAAAATCATTGATAGTGATAGATATTGTCAAGAAAGAGCTTAGCTATTTCTTCATCTGTGATGGATTTTGTACATGATATAAAATGTGCCATCTTGGTAAAACAATCTACTATCACGAATATAGAGTCATAAAAATTTGAGATTAGAAGATCCGTAATGAAATCCATAAAAATAGAAGACTATGGTTGTTTTGGAATGAATAATGGCTGAACAAGTCTGTAAGGTCGATGACGAGGAGTTTTTGATCTTGAGCAAACATCACAAGATTGTACAAAATCTTTGACTACTTTTTATATTTGGAGCCACCAAAAGTCCTTGGATATTAGTTCCAAAGTTTTATTGTACTCAAAATGTCCTGCTGCTGGAAAGTCATGACGAACTTGAAGAATACGTAATCGAGCTTCACCTTGTGAAACATATAGGCACCCCTCAAAATATAGTAGATTCTTTTTAAATTCGAACTTGGAAGTATCATGAGAGTTTAAAGGATTTTCCTTAATATCACGAATAAAAAGATCAGAAGACATGCTTGACTGAACTTGCTTAATGAAAGTTGAATCAATAGTTAGTGTTGATTTCATTGCTTGAAGATGAAGATGCTTTGACTTCAAGAGAATTATCTGTTGTTGATCGAAAGTAGCATTTATTTCCTTGGAAGCAAGATAAGATCATCTAGATAGTGCATCTGACAAACCTTGTTTTCTTGGTCGATAAGTGAACTTGAATTCGAATCTTGATAAAGACATACTCCAATGGGCTTGGCAACGATTCAAAATATGTGCAGATATAAGATATTCAAGGTTCTTGTGATCCGTATATATGATGATTGCACTAGAAGCACCTTTTAGATAACAGTGCCATTCTTGATACAAATCCACGATTCTAAGAAGTTCTTTATCGTCGATCTCGTAGTTGATCTCGGCTGCTGAAAATTTTTTGGAATGAAAAGCTATTAGGTGAAGTTTATCATTTGTTTCCATTTGTGACAATACGACACCCAAAGCAAAGTTTGATGTGTCTGTTTCCATAAAAAATGGCTTAGAAAAATCGGTGTAATATAAGATTGGTGCAGAAACAAAGGCTGTCTTCAAAGCTTCAATTGCTGCTTCTGCTTCTTGATTCTATTGAAGTTTGTCTTTACAAATCAAATGTGTAAGTGGAGCTACAACTTGAGAAAAGTTTTTGATGAAGATCCAATAGTAGTTGACAAATCTCAAAAAGTATTGGACATTTCTTATTATTTTTAGGATCTTCCAATCCATAATAGTTTAAACTTTCTTAGGATCCATCATAAGTCCATCATTTGAAATGCTATATCCCAAGAAGTTGACTTGAGTAGTGTGAATTTTACACTTTTCTATTTTGGCATAGAGTTCCACACCTCTTAGTTTTTGTAATACATGACAAATATGAAGTTCATATTCTTTTTTATTCTTAGAATAGATTAAGATGTCATCTACGTAAGAGAGAACAAAATCATCTAAAAATTCTTGAAAGACATCATTCAATAGATGTTGGAATGCTCCTGGTGCATTTGTTAGTCTAAAAGACATGACATTGTATTCAAAATGTCCATACCTTGTTTGAAATGCAAGCTTACATTTATTTCCTTCTTTGATGCATACCAGATTGTATGCTCCCTGTAGATCTTTTTTTGTATAGATCTTAGCTTGATTCAAGTGATCAAGAAGTCTAGATATTAAAGGTAGTGGATACTTATTTTTGATAGTGATTTTGTTGAGTCCTCGATAATCAATACACATCCGCAATGATCCGTCTTTTTTCTTCATAAATAAAATTGGAACTCCTGCTAGAGATTTGGGATGGCGTATGAATTTCTTCACCAAATTCTCTTCAATATACTCTTTGAATTCAACCAACTTATTTTGAGATACATTGTAGATGGATCCAAATGGTAGTTGAGCTCCTTCTTGGAGATCAATTGAGTAGTTATAGGAACGAGGTTCTAGAAGAGTATGCACATTCTTCTTCTCAAATACATCTTGAAAATCTTAATATTGGCTTAGAATGCCACTTGAAGTCTTTCCACTAGTAGAAACAAGTGTGGTATAAATGACATAAGATGATCTTTTTTTTGTAGCATGCAAGAAAATTCTTGCACCTACAAATATAGGTTTGATTATACTAGACTTACAACTTTCTATTTGATTAACTACACTCTTAGTTATTTTTTTAGAAAAATTGAGACTACGAGAAGTCCAATCTATTTTAGGGTTATATTTTTCTAGCCATGATAAACCTAAAATGATTGGATTAGAAGGAGATCTAATGATATTAAATATTACAAAGCTACTATGACCATTAGTTGCTACTTCTATAAGAAGGATTTCATTAGTAATATCTCCTAAAGACAATGGACGACCATCTATGACTTCTACATGAACAAGTGTAGTTTTCTTCACTAAAAATATGTTATGTCTTTTAGCAAATTCTTCATTTAAGAAATATGCTAAGGCTCCTGAATCTAATAAGATAGAGGCTTTGTCATGTTTAGGTCCTATAATAACATTTATCGTAAAACATGGAGAGGGTTCTAAAGAGAGAATAGGACCTTCACTAGGTATTGTACAAGGTTCCAACCGCACGATCTTTATTGTAGTTGGACAAATTTATTTTACGACTTGCTATCTTCTTTGATTGCCATACTCATCATTTTATAGTTGCGTCGCTTCATTGAATAATGTTAGGCAATATACTAAGATTCTCCACAATATAAGTATAATCCTTCATCATAATGACGAGTCTTTTCTTGCTGAGTAAGATATTTGAAACGTACTACATCAATTTGCATATCCTCAACTTCCGAATGTATGTATTGAAGAGATGTTGGTGTTGCCATTGAATTATAGTAACATTGAGGTCTACTTCTAAAATTCTCAGATCGGAATTCAAAAAGACGATTGTTACACTTCCCAGCAAAGTCAATTATTCGGCTCAATATTTGAGGATTAGGTAAGTTGAGCATTAATTTTTTTACCTCATATTGTAATCCGTTGAGGAATTGGCTAATAAGTGCATGATCATCCCACTTGATATCAGTTATAAGTTGTCAAAATTGTGAAGCGTAGAACGTTATTGATCGAATGCCTTGTCGCAAAATACAGATCTTATTGGTTGTAATATGAATTGCATCATGTTTTTGATACATGGATCGAAACTCCACCAAAAAAGTCTTTAGATTATCCAATATTAGATATCTTCATTCAAAAAAAGATGAAAACTATGATAATGGTAAATCTAAATGAAGCATATCGATGAATCTAACTTGTGATCTTGGAGTTGGATAGCTTTGGGATTGAAATTCAATCACAAGTTGTACTTGATTGATAAATCTTCTAAACTTTGAACTGGTGCCATTAAACTTCTCAAGTAGCACAATTCTTGGTTCTTTATTACTAAAAGCACATTCCAGCACAAGAGAAGAGACATGAGTTGGTGGAGATGTTGAAGCAGCTCCAATCATTTCTATATCTTCACTTCCTGCCAATCTTGTTGCTCTTTGTGGTCATAAATTGAGTTGAAGCATCGCAAGCATTATCTTCCTCAATTATTCTTGCATTTGTATCATTACACTCTTCATTTCAGCAAGTTCTTCCATGATAATACTCGGAAAAGAGAAGATGTCTAATATCGCTTAAGACAAATAGAAGAGAGGACTTGAGAACAAAGAAAATATTAAGGACAATATCAGTTTAGAAGAAGGTAATCCGTAACTTCTAATATACTTATGTCTTATCAAGAGAAAGGGGGAATCCAGCCTTAATCAATATTAGATAAAGCTCTGATATTGTAAGTGTACTCTTATCAATTTGTCAAAGATAAGAACATGATAAAAAAAAAATAAACAAGTGAAATTTCTCTCAAAGAAAGATGACAAAATAGAAATAACTTGATATGTATATTAAAAAAGAAATTAGAATGGCTATTGCTAAAAGCTAAGAAAACTACAGACCCTTGAAACTAGACTGGTGCAAGAAAGGAGTTGACAAGAGTGAAGAAGGCTTCACTCTTGTCTCTATATATACTATCTTATTAGACGCTACGTGGCAATGTTCTATAAGACCTCCAATATGTGTTGACTTTGTAGGGCACATGCCTTGACTTACAAGATAAGTTTTTCTACATGTGGGCCACATAGTTAGCTTGGTCATTGGCGAATATGAAGTTGATGAAGCTCATGAATGAGGAGTTTGCTGAAGTTAAAGATGAAATGAAAGATGTTCGATACAAAGCAGCAGTATGCTCACTTTTATATGCAATGGTTGGCACAAGGATAGATCTTACATATGCAGTGAAAGTTGTGAGTCAACACATGTCAAAGGCTAGACCAATCTATTGAGCAACCATTAAAAGAATCATAATGTACTTAAAAGATACTTTGAACTTCAAATTAAGCCTTGGAGGTGATAGTATTGCATTGCATGGTTATTATGATGTGGATTGGACAGAAGATGTAAATGATAGAAGGTTAACAATGGAATATGTATTCCTTGTTGGAGTGGGAGTAATTTCATGGAGTTGCAAGAGACAACCAATAATTGTAAGGTCAACAATGGAGGCAGAGTATATGGCAGCAAGTCATGGTGCAATGGAGGTAGAGTTTATGGCAAGAAGTCATGGTGCAATGGAGGCAATATGGCTAAGATAAGTTTTAGAAGATATTAGACTTGTACAATTGGAAGCAACTCTAATGGAGTGTGACAATCAAGGATGCCTTGCCTTCGCAAAGAATCCAAAGCATCATTCAAGGACAAAATACATTGGCATTCAACATCACTTTATATAGAAAAAGATTGAAATAGGAATGATTGAGATGATGTCTTGAGCAATAAATGATATGCTTGCTGATTTGCTTACAATAGCATTGATAAAGGATAGACATTACAAATTGATAAATGGATTAGGATTAGAAACCTTTAAATAATAATAAAACAAGAGTGATAAAGTAAATATTGGACAAATAAAAGATATTACTTAACGTAAGTTGCTAATAGTTAAAAGGTAGCAAAAGGTAATAGAAAACTTATCAAGATCATAGTTAGGATTTATAATAGTAGCTAAGTTAAGAGGCGGCTAGGTTAAGTGGAATCTAAGATTCAATTGGATAAAGTAAGGATGAATGAGAATGAAGTTGAGCCACAATGGATGTAAATTCTACTTATAAGTAAAGGATGTTGGAAGTGAGAGGTATCTCATTCCTCACTTCTCTTGTATATAATCTTGCTGATTTCTACTTACTTGAGCTTGCTTATGGTGTCTTTTCAAGATTAGGTCATTTTGAAGATTGTGACAATTGTAATGTCTCATTTAATAATTCATCAAATAACTCTTGAGTTGAATTTATTGGTTTTTAGTTTTTTATCTCTTCAATACTACAAATATATAGAAGCTATAATCAAAGATAGAGGGTAGAAGATAGAAAGTAGAATTAAATCTTCTATTTTAATCAAAAATGGATTAGATATTCATGTTATCGATGCATAAAGATAAGTAATTGGAGCCATGTTTGAGAAGTTTCTAGAAGTTTTTAGAATAGGGACTAAGTTAGTTGTATATGTAGAACCTACCATAAAATATTCTAAAAATGACTTAAGATGGTTATATAGATGGAGCCTATCATTTGGAATATTCTAGAAAGTTCCAAGTTAATTATATAAAGTATAAATAGGACTCACTAGGACTATTTGGATATTTGATAAGGTATGGATTCAATCCCTTTCTCTTAGTAAAGTTTGATTTTTCACTTTTTTATTTAATTCTATTTTATTCTCTTTTATTTTGTTCTATCTTTTATATTCCATTTTGTTTAATTTTTTTTAGTATTGTTTTCATCTACATTGTCTTATATTGTAATAAAGTGTATATTGCTATAGATTGGAAAGGTCTTAAATCTTAGATATAATTCAATCCCATTTCATTGGTATCAAAGCAAGTCTTAATCTGTTCTTTAGTAGTGAATTAATAACCATCGTCTAGTTGGAAGTTAATTATTGTAATCAAATTAGATATTATTTTAGAACTACCACAAGCTACTTTTAAGAAGTCAGCTAGAAGAAGAAAATGCATTACAATAGTAGTGTTTAATAAGAAAATTACAGCATGAAAGATATGGCAAAGTCATCCCAAATGGAGACTCAAATATAACATTTTCTAGGCAAGATATCTACTCTAAAAGGACAAATAAAAGCTTCTAGAAAAAAGAGTTGACATTTGTTGGGCTGAAATTAAATATGTCCAAGAAATACTCTAGAACTTTAAGGTAAGAAGATATATAGCAATAGTTCTTCAATATACAACAATACCTCTAACTATGTAAAACAAATATCACCAAAGAAATTATATATGTCGCTAGTTATTTGAGAGGTAAAGCAACAGTTTGATAGCAACATCAAGCTCGAAACTATGGAGCTTAAGGTAGATTTTGTGATTGAGAGGAATTTAAGAGTGAGTTTAAGAATTGAGTTTGGTCCATCAATGTGAAAAAGATAGCATACAATCAGTTTGTTAATCTTATATAATCTAGGTCAATATAAGATTATGTCTCTCAATTCAAGTTTCTATGTTTTTAAATTAGTAATATTTCAATGGTAGAGATAATAGATTGATTTATAAAAGGATTGAAATCTTTGGTCCAACAAGGTCAAATTAAGGAATCCACAAATATTTGAGGAGGCAATTAGGGTTGTAGAAAAATTGATGCTATAGATTTCAAAAGTTGTAGAGTACAACCTATAACCCAAAGTCCTTTACTACTATTCAATACTATAATATAATAACCAATGCTAATGGATATTGATGCCCTACAAGGATCATTGATATTATAGAAATAATAAATATTGGGGCAAAAAATATTATATTTTTACTATCTAGAGTCAGGTCATCAGATCAAATGTTGTTCAAAATGTCAAAATTTAGACACTAATAAATTAAGGTGGATTTGCAATCTTCAAATTCACCAAGTTGATAATAAAATAGAGCAAGAATATGGAGCTTCTTAGTAAAGGTACCAAGCACCAACATTTGGAATAGTTATTGTCTCTTAGATACAAACAACGTAGCTTTGAACAACTATCAAAAGAGTTGGCTAGTGTATCTAATGGATCGATTATGATGACAACCATATTTTGTGCTTATAGATTACGGCTCTATAAAAAATTATATTTTGATTGAAATTACCAATCGACTTCAAATTAAAACTAAGGTAATTCAAGGAGGAAGTATATACTTAGCAAATGATTAAGAAAATATATTAAATAAAATATATGAGAAAGAAACTTTGAGGTTGAATAAAACCTATGCCTTAAGAAAGAAGTTCAAAATAAAAAAGATTAGATATGACATTATTCTTAATATGCTAAGGCTAAAAGTGAAAAATAAATAAGTTAATTAGCTAAGAATGACAATTTTCTTCAAAAATAGTGGATGCTAGGTAATTCTTTGTACCTCCACATTGAATGAGGTAGAAAAATGATTTTTGGCCAAAAGCTTACTTGTAAAGATGACCTATATGAAGAAGAAAATATAACATAAATAATAAATATACGTGGTAGTTTTAAATCTTGCCTTAGTAGTAGAAAAGACAACTGAAGAAATAAAATGGACAAAATAATCCATATATAAATATTGAGATGTCTTTTCAATCAACTTACTTAGTGGCATACCACCTAATTGAGGTACCTTCTTTCAAATAAAATGATTGCTTGGAGCCAAATTGGCAAGTCAAGTAATTTGTTGCTTAACACCAAATGAACTTAAAAAGCTACAAAAAGCTCTAGATAAATTCTAAAAGTACATCACCATGGGAAGTACTTGTACTCATTGCTTTCAAAAAAGATGGTGGACTTCAACTTTGCATCGACTATTTAGGCCTCAATAAGCAGACTCTTATATATATATATATATATATCTTACTTCCATGCATAGATGATTTTCTTGATCAACTTTAAGATGCAACCATATTTAGTAAATTAGACCTTTAAATTATCTATTAATAGATATCTATTACAAAAAAGATGGTCTTTCATATATATTATGGATATTTTAAATGATGTATTTTATCTTTTGATCTGACTAATGCTCCAATTTTTTTCATGGGTTATATGAATAGGTTGTTTTGAAATATTTTAGATAAGTATATAATTGTCTTCATTGATGATATCTTAGTTTATAGTAAAATCTTTGAGGAGCATAAGTAATATCTATAAGAAGTATTGTACTAGTTATAAGATAGTCACTTCTATTGCAAGCAATCAAAGTATAAACTTTGGAAGTCAAATGTCATGTTTTTAGAGCATGTAATGTCCTCTAAATGCATGCATATGGAGTAGAAAAAGTTGAAAGTAGTAGAGGATTGGTCAACCCCTGAGGATACTTTTGAAGTTTATTCATTCTTAGGTCTTATTGGATATTATTGTTATTTTGTTTAGTAATTTGCACACATTTCTCCTTCACCAAGAAGCCTATTCAAAAAGAGTGCTCCATTTGAATAGAAATCAGAGGAAAAAAGAACCTTTGATAAGTTGAAATAAACACTCATTATTGTTCCAATAATACAATTATCTAATTTCAACCTTCCATATACATTTCACATTGATGCTTCAATCTTTGCTATTGATGAGGTCTTTCAATAAGACTTTAGTAGGAACTTTCAATCTATGGTGTATTAAACATGCAAGCTCAATAGAACAAAGCACAATTACTGTACACATGATTAAAAGCAACTAGCAATTGTACATGCTACAAAAATATAATCACCCTATCTATTGAGAAAGCTAGTAATTATTTGGATTAATTATTAGTCCCTACTATATGATTCATATTTAAAAAATATGATATCACAACCCTATCATTGGAAAGAACAATGACAACTCTTTGACATTCAGCTTGAATACAAGCAAAGGCAATAACACATTGTACTAGAGACATTATTGGGCAAATTAGACTTAAAGCTTGATTTTGAGGACAAGATAGAAGTTTTTACTATTAATAATATCATTTTAAACCTAATCAAAGGAGTAAAATAGAAAGAAGCTATATATTGGGATATTTTTTTAAGATGATTATTGATCAATTGAAGGTCGATGATGTACAATATCAAGATGTCGTCTTAATGATGGCTTGTTCTATTTGAAGAAGAGTATGATATTCCACTAACTAGACATGTACAATGTGAGAAGACTCCATAACAAATCTCAAAGGCATGATTTTGGATAGATTTGGATCTTAATGTTTGAGCTTTTGTGTGTTCTTGGAAGTCATGCTAATGTAACAAAGCATGCGATATAACATTTTTAATACTATTATAGCGAATTCTACTACCTACTGCATGTTGATAAGGAGATTATAGATCTCATTACATATTTGCTATAGATGCCTCACAATTATATTGTGGTTGCTATTTTTGTAGTCTAACTCTTGAAGCAACTTTACTTGGTTGCAATATACTTTGATATTGATGCTCCAATAATTACATAAATCTTTTTTTATGCTATCTTTTGTCACCATGGATTATTTTGTGTCATTGTTTTAGATCAAGATCCATGTTTTATGAGAAGTTTTATGCAAACTTTGTTCAAGCTATTGAGCACATGGCTTGCTATATCTACGACCTTCTTTTCTCAAATAAATCAACAAATAAAGTATACAAATCAATCCTTTATGGATATGCTATGGATATTTATAGTAGTTCATCATAATGACTAGAATAAATATTTGATGCCCTTGAAGTTTGTTTACAATAATAATATTTAAGTAAATATTGATTATTCACCATTTTTACTTAGCAATGATCAACATTTGATTACGCTAGCAATTCACCATTGTTTCATTGATACTAACAATCCTACAATGGAGGAATTTATACAATGGCTTACAATGGCCTTGTAGGAAGCATGACACTACCTTCTTATTTCACAAAATTGATAGAAGCAATATGAGAAAAACCACTGTGAGTTCCATCAATACATTTTAATTGGTAGATTTATTAAAAACATAATTTTAAGTTATTCAATTATATAAATATTAAGGTTATAGATTTTTTAAAATATTTAATTATTTATTAAAATTTAAAAGGTATTTATAAGTTAGAAAAGTCTTATGAAAAGAAAAGTTATAAAAATAGAATCTTAATAAGATTTGAAGGCAATTATCTTAATAAATTTAATATTTTTATTGATTATTAAGTATAAAAGATTAATTATTGAGACTAATATCTTCATTGATCTCTTATCTATATTTAATACTAATAAAGATCCTATTAATGATTAGTTAGTTGTAAGAAGAAGCATGAAGAGAATTTTATATCTTTCTAGTTAATTATATTGAAAATTAAATTTTTAATAGATGTAAATTAATTTTATTACTATCAAAAATTATTAAAGTAGAAAAATATATCTTTAAATTGATATTAATAATATAAAATTATCATATAATTTTTAAAAATTTATTTAAAATTTTTTAGGAATTTTTATAAAAGATTTCAAGACCTTGGTAAAATTGAGTTTTACAACCTTAAGAGCTATTATGAAGAAATGAAGATTCAAAGGCCATTCAAGGTTTCTAAGATAATTGGATATTTTTGAATATTATAGTAAAGTCAAATATGCAAAAATATTAGTTTTACTAATAAGAAATAGAAGTACTAGTAGCTAATCTAGTCCTTATAGAAAATGAGATGCATAAGTCCCATACGGATTGTAGCACCTTTGATATAGATAGGAAGATAAGACTAAGGCCTTGTGGCCTCTCATAACAATCTTTATACACAACTTGTAAGTTTTGATGAGGCTCAAATTCTTAATCTTTTAAATGAGTTATCTTTGAGATAAAAATTATTTACTTAAATTTTTTATTATTTAAATTCTATCTTTAATCTATCATAACATATTTATAATAACTTGGATTTATATGCTTTTTATGTCATTGAAATGATAAGAAGATTACCTATAAAGATATATATATATATATATATATATATATATTTTTTTTTTTATTTGGTAAAAATTTAATAAACAAATTGTGATTAGTTTTGTAATTTATAATTATTTGATTATACTTGTTTCACTTGTTTTGTATTGTTGTTGTTGTTGTTGTTGTTGTTGTTGTTGTTGTTGTTGTTGTTGTTGTTGTTGTGTGTTTTTTTTTTTTTTTTTTTTGTTCTCATTTTTTGCTACTTTCATTTTACACTAGCAATTACAAACAACTCTTAATTGAAGCCATCTTATAATTTGGATTAAAAGGTGAATATTATCCTTACAACTACTAGTAATATAAGTCTTTTTGGGAGGATGACAAAGTGTTACTTTCTAATGCCAACATTTCACTTACTACATCAATCCAAATTTGTAAATTGGCACCTTATTTGCTTAGACCTTTCTACATTTTTATAGTAATTTTTGATGTTGCTTATTACCTTAAGCTTGTACCTTATATTTGGGTCTATTTGATCTTTTGTGCTTCGCAAATCAAGGAATTTCTTATTGAGCCAAGGTACTTTTTAGACGAATACCAAGTACTAGTTGTAATTGATGACCAAGAAGAGTATAAAATGGACAATATTTTGGAGCTTTTTAATGTTTGCGATAGCAATGGACATCCACAACTTCACTACAAAGTCCTCTAGAAAAGTTATATTATTGACAATGTAATATTTGAACTTGCACAAGACCTCATATATTGTCAAGAAATAATTTGGAGATACTATCAAGAGTAAAACAAGGATGCTCTTGTATTATGTGAAATCTTACTTGAAAATGCATTGGATACTTGGCTGTAGAAGATAAAAAGAATTTGTAACAATCAGTTCTAACCACTCAAATAAAATTGTATATAAATTGCTATAGAAGCTTAACAAACATAATCAAGCATCAATTAAGTCAAATAATTATTATTTATTTTATTTTATTTTTATTTTATTTTTATTTTTATTTTTGAAATAAATTATTTAAAAATAAAAATAATAAGAAATTATAAAGAAACCTAAAAAAAATTCTAAAAAAATTCTAAAGAAATCTTAAAGAATCTTAAAGAAATCCAAATCAAATTCTAATCCTAAAAAATCCTAATCCTAACTAAAATCTAAATCTTAATCAATTCCTAATCCTAACCAAACCCAAATCAATTTTTAAAATCTCAAACAAATTTCTAACAACCTTACAATAGATTTTTAAATTCAATAACTAATATTTGAACCATTGATTTCAATTCAAATATTTTACATTCTTTATTAATTAAGTTAAAAATAAATATCATTTTTTTAAAAAAAGATCAAAATTATCAAATAGACAATAATCTCAAAAATATGCTTGGGTGTCAACTAGCCTCCTTCTTCAACCTTCATGCCAATCTTTCAAAGTCAATTACTCATGATTGAACCATTATTTTCCTTCTAAACTTTACATACTTTTTAAAAATCAAGCTAATTAGCTCTATGAAATGTTTTTCCACAATCTAATTGGTGGATGGAAAGATATCTAAAAAAACCTCACTGGTCTTCAAAACCTAGAATTTCGAGACTATAACCCACAAAAACCTTTATGCTTTTCAATCTTACCATTTGATTAAATCCAAATTCACAGCATACATCTAGCACAACTACATCCACATACATAGAAAATTTAATCTATAGATCTATTACCAAACTCCTGAAATTGCCTAAAACGTCAATTTTTTTTTTTTTTTTTTTTTTCAAAAATCTAGAGTCACCAAAAACAACCTCAACTTTGCAAAGCTCTTACAAAGTCATTACTTATCCAAAATCCTCAAAATTAATGATTATAAAAACTCTATTAAGTTTGCTCTCCAATCCCATTCTTTAATTAACCTATAAAATCTCCAAATTTTCATCAAGACTTGATTTTGTGCTTTGGAATCTGTTTTCAACTTAGGTTCATAACCGACCCTCTCTGAGTATCAATATCTAGTTTTTTTAAATAATTTTTGCTAAAACCCACTCCTAACTTCTTCTTACATATGCTTATATTTTTTATTTTTCTAATCTACCTTATCTTGCCTTATTTATGGCCCTACAAAGTAAATAGAAGTCATTTTTCTAAAAAGGCAACATTACTACTAAAAGTTTTACTACCTTCTTATTTTTTATCCATATTTTTTTACTTTATATTTTAACTTGGCTCTTCTATAATAAGATCCATATTATTATCTTTTACCATATAGTCATGTCACAACATAACAATGTTCTATATCAGTAGAAGATGATTAATTGTAATGGGGTATGGATAAGATATTTGTATTGTAATTGCATAGAGATAGGTAGTTGAAGCCATGTATGAAAAGTTTCTAAAAGTTTTTAGAAATTTCTAAAATTGAAGCTAGGTTGATGGTTTATATAAGTTCTATCATAAATTATTGTAGAAATGGCTTAGTACAATTATTTAGGTAGGATCTATTACTAGAATTATTCTAAAAAAGTTTTATGATAATTGAACAAAGCATAAATAGGACTAGTTAAGATCATTTAGATATTTGATCAAGTATGATTTTGCTTCTTTTTTCTTAATAAAGTTTGATTTTACACTTTTTTGTTTAATTTTTTTCAATTCTTTTTTGATCTATTCTGCCTTTTATATTCGATTTTTTTTAATTCTATTTAATTTTATTGTAATCTATGTTGTTCTATGTTGTGACATGATGTATATTACTATGGATTGGAAAAGTCTTAGATCTGAGAGATAGTCTAGTCCCGTTTCATCAATGTATCTTTTTTCTTTTATACCAAAGATTTATTATTCTTCAACTTAATTTTGATGGATGTTGTCAATAAAAAACTTCAACATTCTTTGATGTATTTGTAAGATTCTTTGTTGGCTCTTATGTATATTTACATATATCAGATCTACGCCAATAGATAAGATATTTCAATCTATTTTGGTATGGCTTTGAATTCAAGACTTCTTCTACTTCAAATTCTTAATTTTTTTTTATTTTTATAGGATAAGGTGGCATTTGTTTTTTTTTCTAAGATATTCATTTTTGTATATAATTCAAGAACAGACATGTAAAATATAAAATAAAACTTTATAGACTCTAATACATATAATTGATAAGCAATATGATTAACTTATTTACAGATAGGAAAATATTCAAGCCTACAAAAGTCAAACTTTTCACTAAGACAAGTAGTCTTGATATTGGCATAAAGTAGCCATACTTTGTCATCTATGAATAATTGTAGTTATTCTTTGCGATAGACATCCACATTGATCTTTTATTATTTTTGAGCTTCTTTTAACTATGCCTTTATTATTCCACGTGGCTCTAACAAATAATATACAAAATCTTTTACTATAGGATTATGAACTTTTGAAAAGTCAAAAGTATGAAGTTATAAATAAAAATTATAATTAGCAAAGAAAGGTGTTTATTGAGTATAAGAATATATCAAATTATTGTATACAAACTTTGCCAATGGCAAAAGAATTGTTCAATCATCTTGACTTTGTAAAGTCTTTAACTATCTTTTACATTTGAGGCCACCAAAAATCTTTTGATAAAAGTTCTTAAGTCTTATTATATCCAAAATATTTGGCTGTAAGAAATCATGACAAGTTTGAAGAATACGTACTTATGCTTTGCCTTTTAGAATATATAATTGTCCTTTAAAATAGAATAGATTATTTTTGAACTCAAACTTGATAGTATCATGATATTTAAAAGAATTATTCTTAATATCATGAACATGAAGATTAGATGAAATATTTGATTGAATTTGGTTGATCAAGGTTGAATCAATAGTCAATATTGATTTTATTGCTCAAAGATGAAAATACTTTAACTTCAAGAAAATTAATCTTTATTGATTAAAAGCTACATTTTCTTCTTTTGGTATAAGATAAAAATATTTAGAAAGTAAAATTGATAAACCTTGTTGTTTTTTAGATCCATAAGTGATCTTGAAATCAAATCTTCATAAAGACATGCTCCAATAGGCTTATTGACAATTCAAAATATGTGTTGACATAAAATACTAGAGGTTCTTGTGATTTATATATATGGTGATTGGATTCAAGGTGCCTTTTAGATAATGATATTATTCTTGAAATGAATCCATGATTGTAAAAATTTCTTTGTCATGGATCTCATAATTAATCTTGGTTGCTAAAATTTTCATAGAATGAAAAGCTATCAAATGAATCTTGTTATCTGTTCTTATTTGTGACCAAAAAATAGCTATAGCAAAGTTTGATGTATCTATTTTTATAAAGAATGCCTTCAAAAAGTTGACGTGATATAAGATTAGTACAAAAATAAATATTCTCTTCAAGGCTTCAAAAGATGCTTCAGCTTCTTTGCTCTACTTAAGTTTGTTTTTACATATTAGGCATATAAGAGAAGCTGTAATTTGAAAAAAGTTCTTAATAAAGATCTAATAATAATGAAACATCTCAAAAAAATATTACACATCTCTGATTGTTTTTGGGATTATCTAATCTATGATAATTTGGACCTTTTTAAAATCTATTATGAAACCATCATTTGAAATAATATATCCTAAAAAATCAACTTAAGTAGTGTAAAATATACACTTTTCTATCTTGGCATATAAACTTAAATCTTTTAGTTTTTGTAATACATGAAGAATATGAACTTCATACTCTTTTATGTTTTAGAATAGGTTAAAATGTCATCTAAGTAGTAGGTAACAAAATCATCAAAAAGTTTACAAAAAAAATCATTTATAAGATATTAAAAAGTAGTTGATGTATTTGTAAGTCCAAAAGGCATGATATTATATTCAAAATATCCATACATAGTTCAAAAAGTAGTCTTTTATTCATCTCTTTTTTTGATGTAGACTAAGTTGTATGATTTTTATAGATATAATTTTAAATAAATGTTTACTTGATTCAATTGTTAGAGAAGTCTTGAAATAAAAGATAGAGGGTATATATTCTTAATGGTAATCTTGTTGAATCTTTGATAGTCTACATACATTTATAAAGATTTGTCTTTTTTTTTTTTTTTTTTTTTTTTTTTATAAATAAGATAGGAACTTTGATTGGAAATTTAGAATGGTGTATGAAGTTTTTAGCCAAGTACTCATCAAAATATTCTTTTAGTGCAACCAATTTATTTTGCAATAAGTGATAGATTGGTCCAAATAGTGGTTAATTTCTTTCTTATAGATCAATAGAATTATTGTAAGATTGATGCTTTGGAAGAATATTTTTATTTTTTTTTCAAAAACATCTTGAAAATCTTCATACTGGCTAGGAATACCAATTAACATCCTTCAACCATTAAAAATGGGCATGGCATATATAGTAAAAGATGATCCTTCTTTTACAACATCTATAAAAGCTTTTGCAACCATTACTAAAGATTTTGGTATATTAGACTTATGTATTTCTACTTAACTAATGGAATTTTAGATTAAATTATCCAAAAAATTAAAGTTACAAGAAACCTAATTCATTTGAGGATTCTATTTTTTTAACCACAGTAATCTTAAAATAATCAAATTCAAGAAAAATCTTATTATATTGAATTATACCTATATTATTATGATCTTTAATTATCATATCAAAAGAAAAAGTCTCATGGATAACTTTTTTAAAAGACAACAAAAGACCATCAATGACTTCTATATGTATAGATTTAATTTTATTGACTAAAGATATTTTTATTTTTTGACAAAGTCTTTATCAATAAAATAGATTGAAGTCCTTGAATTTAATAATATAAAGACTTTGTGATTTTTAGGTCTTAAATATATTCTATTATAAAACTAAGTAAAGGATCTAAATAGAAAACAAGATCTTTACTAGATATAGCACATGATTCTAGCTGCATGGTTTGTATTTCAATTAGAAAAAAATACTTTTTGATATATTATTTTTTTTGGTAATTGTGCTAATTATTTTTTAATTATTTTGCTTTTTTGAATAATTTTGAATAATGTAATTAGCTTTTCTATAATATAAGTACAAACTCTATTAATAATATTGAATCATTTTTTGCTCCATAATGACTTTGAAATATACTATATTTATTTGCATTGGTTTTGGCTTTGATGAATAAATTTCCAAAAACTTATAAGCTACCATCTTTACTTGACTTCTTCTTCTTCTCTAGCTAAGTATTTGTTTTTTATGCCTTTCAAATAATTAATTGTTGTATGCAATGGCTTGAGCTATAAATTATTTTAAATATTTTACTTTCAATATTGATAATAATAAATCTTTAATATTATCCTTCAACCTATATTAAAATTAATTAATAAGGGATATGTCATTCTAGTCCATGTTATAAACAAGATTTTAAAATTTAGCAACAAATATGGTTGCCCGTTGTAATTTTTATCATAAAGATAAGAGCTTGGTCTCTACTACTCTTTTTTCTATTACTTTTTGTAAATACAGGCATAAATGCTTTTAGGAATGAATTCAAATCATGAAAAAATTACAAATCCTTTTTCATCAAAAGTGAAAATCAAGAGAGAATACTTCTAGATAGAACTGTGCCTATGAATCCAACTTAAGTAAATCCATTAGGATATTAGAAAAGATTGATTCTTAGATAGGGCTTGACTCCTTACAAAAAACCTTAAAAATTTGATTTTATTCCATAAAATTTCTTATATATACTAATCCTTATTTCCATTGTACTTATAGAAACAAAACATCTTAAATTTGATTGTAAGATTGATCTACTTGCTTCCATTAATTATTCAATTGTTTAACATAGACTCTAAACTTCTTCCATAAGCATATGATTAATGTTTCTATAGTTGGCATTGGTCATGCATGAAATTTCTACTCTAAGAATATTGATAAGTTTATAAATAGTTACAAATCTATTCTTACTTTTGCCAAGTATAGCATCTATGATTTTTTCTTCCATTTCAAATAATTTAACAAATCTATAAGTCAACTTAAAAGAGAGTAATCTACAACCTCTAATATCAAATAAGAATTTCTACTAAGAGAGATATCTTGCTCTCTTTAAGGAAAACAAATCAATGTTAAAAAATTAAATTGTTTTTTTTAAAGATTAAAATTCTTAATCTTCAAAATACAACAATAGAAAGAAGATAATCTACTCATTTCTAAAACAAGATAAAAACACTAATTTAGCATTCTTATCAAATTATCAAAGATATGAACCTTAAAGAACTAAAATATCAATACATTCTTATGTCACTTGAAAAGACTAAAAAATCACTCAAAGATTATATAGTATTAAATTAAAATAACTATTACCAAAGACATAAAGACTAGAAAGTTTTGAACAAGAATAAAGACTAAAAAGGCATTGATAAGAGTGAAGAAGGCTTTATTCTTGTTTCCATTTATACTCTCTAATTAATAGCTATGTGACAATATTTTATTGGACCTCCAATATATGTTGACTTTGTTAGATACATGACTTAACTTGTAAAATAAGTTATCTACAAATGCAATACATAGTTAGTTTATTCTATAAGCTACTAACACATGTGGTATGTGGCTAATTTATTAACTAAGTTTCTAGCATATCAATTATTTACAAACATGTATAAAGTCAAAGCAATGTCTATGAAGCTTTTAGGAAGTTATTTTAGAAGATAAAACAAAATTTAATTATTTTTAGTTACTTCTACTTAATCATACGGATAAATATTAGAATAAATATGTATGTTTGTGATAGATGGATAATAGTCAAGGTATATTATATAAATTTTTTTTACATATTAAAATTTAAATTAGAGATGTTGCCATAGAACAACATTTTTTTTATTCAAGATATATCAACTTATTCAATGCTTTTAGAAAAATCATATATTATGGCAATATAGGTGGAAATAAAATTTCTTAATGATAGTTCAAGCTATACATGGATACATGTGAAGATGGAAGAAAAGTGATATAATTTCTAATTGTGCTTCTTAATCATGAACAAAATTGAGATATGTCGAAGTAAAAGCCATTACCAAGAATTGTTGAAGGATTTTAGGATTTTTGAGAAATACTATTGTAAAGAAAAATTGTGGAGGTATAAATAAAGAGATATTTTCGTAAGATGTAAATGTCTTTAATGCAAGTTTTATTTATATTTAAAAAAATTAAAGATATAATATATATATTAAAAGAAAATATGTAAATTAGAAATATTAAAAGATCAAGACTAGATTTTTGGTATTCATGAAGAAAATAGATTAAAAGATTCTTTGGAATTAATTGTATCTATTGGATTAGAAAATGGTGTCAAGATTGTAGAAATTCATTCAAAAGAAATTTATTTTATACTTGAATCTTTTCAAGCACCAAAATTTCTTATAGATACAAAATATAAAACAATAGATAAGAAGATAAAACTTTTTAATAAAACTTTATTAAAAAAATTATAAAATAAATAGAAAAAGTATTAAAAAAAAATTTAAAAAAATTTAAGACACATATAAAGATAACAATAGGAACTATAATATTAGGATTTACATATCCTATTACATTTCTTTTTTCTTTTTTGTCAACTTATCTTGATTTCTTCTTTTCATTTTTTCCATTAAGACTTCATGTTGGTTTTGAGCAATATGTACATGAATTAAAAGAGCCTCAACGAAATATTCTCAATTTATTGCTCTAGTAATTGTAGTAATAATTCTTAATAATACTTCTTAAGTCAACTCCTCTTCTTGGATTGTAGAAATAAAACATGTCCAAAATGTACTTGTTTCTATACTTCCATCAAAGTTATCATCTACTATAGCAAAATAAGCTTTTTTTCTTTTTGCTACTCTATATCCTATTGAATAATATTGAATCAATGCTCTTATACATCTCTTGCCAAATTTGATTTGAAAGAGGTTCATTATATCTTTCAATTATATCTTTCTTTCTTTTTAGAAATTAAAGCCTTGATATATCATGTCATTAAACATATTATATTCCTTTCTAATATGAAAAGCATTGTCACAATAAATGTATCTTTGAAAATAAAATTCTTTATAAATAGCCTTAAAATTATTTGTACGTATCTTTTTATTAAATCTTGCTTATTTGAGTTCAAGATTCTACATTCTAAGTAAAATCTCTTTAGCTCTCATATCTACTCTCTTTGTTGTAATACAAGAGATTGAATGATAGCTATTATTGATCATATTGTATGTACTCGATTTTAAGGTATCTTCTTATATGTATTAAAATATCAAACATATCCCTAAACTTTTATCATTTTCCAAGTAGATCCACAATATCTTCAATATTTTTTTACTTTGTTGTGAATTCTTCACCATCTTTTATGTCTTTAAGAAGAAATTCCAATTTTTCTTGTAATTCTCCATCGGCAGCTTGAAAAAATAATTGAACCTCGTTTGACTCCAATATTAACTTTTCTACCTTTGATAATCAAGAATATTCTCTTTCAAACTCTCTTAATAGTTCTTTTGCTTATAAATTCTTGTTAGGCTACTCAATCTACTTTAGAAATAATTTCTTTGTAATACAATCAATATCTAAGAAATATTTGTCTTTTAATATATATAAAAATGTCTTCCATTAACTCCTATAATACTTTATAATTGATATAACATATTTTTTTTATTTCCAATACTATGGCAAGTTTAAATAGCTCAATCATTTTCTTCTCAAAAATCGGATTTAATTCCATTTTCCACACATAATATTTTAAATACTTAAAAATATTTCTTCTATTAAATTGGTCAACTTTGTTAATCATTGCTTGCAATGCTTTGATTGCTAAAACTTTCTAACAATCATTGTAAGAGCTAAAATAAATCTCTACTACTTGGAAGTTTATTCTAATTTACAACAAATGGATTAACTATGTAAATTTTAGAAGTAACATCTATTACTTAAATCTTAATCAACTCAAACTTATAATAATATTCTTAACACCTAAGTAATCAAGCCCAACTTCTACCATTAATCTATATTAATGATGATAATTCCTTTATAAATATATACCAAAGAAATTACTTCTTTATTTATTTATTTATTTATTTATTTATTTATTTATTTATTATTTATGATTTTTTTATCTATTATCAAAAAATCATCCAAGTATAAGTTTTCATCTATAAATTACTTTTCATCTACAAATAAAAATTCATCAAATTTCAATCAATCTTCATCCATAATTTATCATCCACTTTAGATTTTAATTCATTTAATTTAAAATTTAATCCACATCAACCTAACTTCATCTAATCATCTTTATTCATCCAATTAAGATTTTTAACCATTTTCAAAGTTGTATAACGATGCCAAAATTATTCAATTTATAAACATGATTGTTATACTATCAATACTATCTGAAAAAAAATCTTATAAGAAAATGATATTGAAATAAAGAATTCTCACACTTGTTGGACTACAACCCTTTAGAATCTTGATAGCCTCTAAAGTCTCATCTTCTTATACTTGGGCTCTTGATACATTGACTCTTTTGTTGAATAATGATGGCAATGCAAAACTAATTGCAACATCCCTTTGATTTATTCTGAACTCATATTGATATCGATTTTTATCAAAAAGAATCTTTAGAAGATGCTTAAAGTCCATAATAGAGTTCGATGATGATATGGAATTGGCAATGACTAAATTGGTGGATTCTATAACTCACACTTACCTATCTACTTCTAATTCTACTCTTCTTCTAGATCCTAGCTTCTAACGAGGAACAACAAGCTTCAACTCAAGACCATGGTCAACAAAACTCAAAATTTTAGAATTGTGTATCAATTAGCAACTACTTTGCAGCATTTATTGCCTAACTTGAGCCTCAACAAAAGCTTATACTCCTTTCATGGGTCATCATCAATCTATAAAGAAGGCTTTGGAAGCCTCAACAATAGTTATATGCATATGTCATTGATCATCTTTTGGATCTTTAATAAAAAAGCAAGTTATATACAACTTTGTAAATAGAGCTAGATAGCCTAAAATTGTTAAAGATGGTGCTGACTTCCAAGACTTACAATTCAAACTAGTCCAAGTGTTGGAAGTGGAATCTAAAACCAGTGCATACTAAAGGGCCAACTTAAAATAGATCACTGACTACTCCAAAAAAAGCCTTTGAAAAAGAAGACTTTACAAAAAATTTCAGATAATAATATGAAATAAAGCCAAAAACACTAGTAAATAGAGGTCGGATGAAGGTGAAGAGCTTTTATTAATCTAAAGAATGTCCCAACATCATGATTTGTATGTCA
Source organism: Physcomitrium patens (assembly GCF_059467195.1). Lineage (NCBI taxonomy): Eukaryota > Viridiplantae > Streptophyta > Bryopsida > Funariales > Funariaceae > Physcomitrium > Physcomitrium patens. Next base: position 6,454,461 of record NC_143429.1, read on the forward strand.
CTATACCACAATTCTATGCTTTGCATCCACACAAATATTGGCTATAGACAAGTAATAGTGCATTCCTACAACAACTGAATAGCATGACAACAACTCAATAAGGAAAAAAAATGAATACCAACAAGAAGTCAAAATACCAACAAGAATTTGGAGGCAACATCTCTCTTTCATCCTCATCCTTTTTTTGTATATATAAATATATGTATATATATATTTTATTTATTTTTATTTTATTTTATTTTTTATCTTTCTTTCTTCATCTTTTCTTTTTTCTCTTCTCTTCTTTTCTTTCATGTTCTTTTTTTTATCTTTTAATTTATTATATATATATAAATATATAATATTAATAAACTAAGTTTTTTTTTTTTTTTTTTTTTTTTTTTTGACAACAAGGACTACTTCCATTGAACCATTGCCTTGAATTAGCTAACAAAATATATTTTCCATAGAAAATTGTCTTAATAAATTTTATCCTAGGTTGCATCTTTACTATTAGCATCTATTTGCTAATTTTTTTATAAAAAATGTTCTACTAAGCTACAAAATCCATGATTTTTAAGTACAATAATTATATTTTTTGTACTAAATACATAAGTGAGTCAATTTGATGACTCATATATTACTTTGTTGTTGTTACATAGACAATGTAAATACTTAAAATATACTTGTAATGATTGGATCCATATACATACCTTGTCCTTCAATTGAAGATCTATTAGATGCTCCTCTTATAGGTCCTTCAAATCTCTTGCTTTTATTTTTTTCATTAAATAAAAATAAAAATAAAAAAAATCCAAGACCTCCTACCTCAAGCTTGGATATTAGATTCACCACTTATGTTGTATTACGTGTATTCTTACTTGAGAATAAATTAGGCACCTAGCTATAGAAGATAAGTAGAAATGTAATAACAAAATCCTACTAAATCTAATTGAGTCTTAAATAAATCTTAAATAATCTTTAATAACCTTAATAAAATTTTAACCAATTCAAAAGAAATTTAAAATAAGTAACAAAAAAAAATATAAAAAAGTAATAATTAATTTTAAAAAATAATAAAAAATACTAAATAAATATAAAAATAAAACCTTAAAGAAATAATAATAATATTTTAAAAATAACAAAAATAAAAAACTCCTAAAGAAATACTTAAAATACAAAATTTAAATAAATTCTAAGTAAATCCTAATCAAATCTCAATTAATTTCTAATCAAATTTTAAACCTTAGACCTTTTCTAATAAAATCTTAATGAATCTTAGCCAAATCCTAAATCAAATCTTAATGAAATTATAATAAATCCTAAAAAAATCTTTAATCAAATCTTAATAAAATCCTAATGATATCTCAACTAAATCTTAATTAAATCATAATTAAATTCTAATAAAATTCTAAATTAAATCTTAATCAAATTCTAAACAAATCCTAAATAAATCCAAATTGAATCATAAATCTTGAACCAATCTTAATTAAATCTTAAATCCTAAATCAATCCTAATCAAATCCTAAATCCTAAACCAATACTAATCAATTTTTAATCAAATCTTAAATCTTAAATAAATTCTTAATTAATCCTATAATAGATTGAAATCTCAATAATTAATGATTTAATTGTTGATTTTAATTATAAATGTGAACACTTTTTAATAACTAAGTTGGCAACAAGCACAAAAATATTTGAAGAAAATCAAACATATCAAATAGAAGATAATTCCTAAAATTTACTCAGGTATTAGCTAGCCTCCTTCTTCAACCTTGATGCCAATATTTCAAAGCCAAAATATCTTAATTTAACTATTTGATAGGTCTCAAACTTTGCATGATTATTAGATGTCAAGTTTACTACTCATATGCAAAAGTTTATTTCAATCTAACTAACAAATTGATGGATATCTTAGAGTGGTCTTTTAAATCCAATTTTCCAAGAGCTTAATATATTTAGGCTTCAATAAACTTTGAATAAATCATTACATTAAGCTCAAACTTATACTAAAGATTAAACATAATAATTATTATTTAATCAAAAAAAATCACATGTAGATCACTTATAAATTTTGTACAATTTTTCAAAGTACAAGCTCTTTGAATTTCTCAAAATCCAAAGTCACTTGAAAATAACCCTAATTTTGCAAAGCCTTTATAAAGTTGATATACACTCAAATCACTTGAAGCCATCACTCAAAGAACTTCTTTGTTCTCAAATTCCACTCTTTGATTAATCAAAGAATCTCAAAATTATTGTAGGTGTGTAGTTTTGTACTTCAGGGTCTAATTTCGACCTTAGATTATAATTGGTCCTCTTTAGGTATCCACTCTTTATATTTTTAGGCAATTTTTGCTAAAACCTATTCTTAATTTTTTTTTTAAACGTGCTGATATCACTTATTTATCTTATATATTTTGATTTGGTTCATTTAAGGCCCTAAAAAGTAAATAAAATCTCTTTTAAAATAAAGCAGCATTAAGACTAAAGTTTTTATTACCTTCCTATATTTTATCCTTATTTTTTCATTATATCTTTTTATCAGGTTTTTCAGTAATAACTTCCATATTTTAATTTTTCACCATATAGTCATATTAATACATAATATTGTATTTATGTGTACTTGGAATAAACTAACTAACATGTGTATTCTCTAAAGCTACTTCCAATATTTATCAATTACACATTTTCCACAATTGCAAGTTCCTACCAAATTCCATTGGCCACCCAAATTCAATTTTCTACATGAACAACAAAGAAGCCAAAGTTGTATCATATTGTATGATCTTTGCAGCTTCTATAGATCTACTGAAATGAATGGATCTCTCTTTGATGCGGATGCTTGGATAAGTCTGGTATTTATATTAGAAGACCAAAAAATCCTACTTGCAATTATAATTTAAAACAATACTTATAGCTAGGAAGACCTTAGCAATGCCTACATTGCCAAATAAGATTGTTTTTGATGAAATATTATATATGTATATACATATACATATATATATGTATATATATGCTTGAGATATAAAGTAAGTGCTTAGGTACATTGATTTACACAACAACATTATATAGAAGTAATTAGAATATATCAATAAGAATGCAAATTTGATAGATTTCATTGGAAGCGTTATTTTGTCTCTAATTTTGAGTCAATGTTTTTAAAATGACCCTCCAATCTCACTAGCATAGTATTCCATTTTGTGGCTTGATAGCTATTTTAGGCATAATTATTTGTAACTATTTTTGGCAAGCTTCTACTTTCATATACAATAATTTTCATAACTTGCGTTGATAAAGAAAACTTTCTTCACAAATAGACTATAAGTACATGAATCTTTTCATGGAGGCAAGTAATATTAGCTATAATAAGCTTTAAAAAATTGATGCCTATATCTCCTATGCTATTCTTAATCTTTCTCCTTAATTAGTGCAAATACTATATAACTCCTTTAAGTTTTTTTATTGCAATGCCAAAAAGAAAATTTCAAAGAAAGAATTGCATACAGTCATCAAATTGCTTGCACACTACATAAGCAATGTAAATATGTAAAAATTAATAGTAAACACGGATATAAATGATGATCCTTGCATTGATTTGTATAAGTTCAATCCTCTAAATACAAGATTAGAACACATTTCCTATCCACTCGACATGCTATCCATCATGAATAATGTTGCTTTTGTAGAATTTACTATCAAGTCCTTAATAATTGGCTTGTAGGAAGGTTAAAAAGAATGAGGTACAAGTGGAAGGGGCAATGGTCATGTCTTGATAGTGCATTAAATGGCTAGAAGTCTCATGATTATGGTGCAAGTGGTTTTAAGAATGTAGCAACTCCCAAGGGTGGATGATCTCAATTGGTGGAATCAAGAACCGCATGAAGGTGGTTGCATGTGTAGGCTTTGAAATGATTGAGAGGGTTGTCAATGAATGCAACCAAGTTGCTCTGAACAAAAGCATTCATGGAATAGCAGAAAGTAAATGTGTACAATAAGAGCTTAGTATAATTGAATGTTTTGAATGGATACATTTACATGATATTGAAAACCTTGATTCCAATGTGTGCACTAGGGTGCGCATGAATGGAAAGTTGATGTTGGTTTATGGTATGTTTATGGTTTATGGTATGGATTCCAATTGGCGCAAGCCTGGTAATTTGCCTAAATGGTAGGAAGGTGAAGAGAGAATCATGCGATTTAGTGCAAGTCCCTGATGAGAGGTGTATGGAGGGGTGCATCCCCCCCACCCCCTCCCAGGAAAGTGGATTGCCTGGGGCATGGAGGTGGGATGAGGCGATAATGTGTGATGGTGAAGGACATCGGACGTGTTTGAAGATGCAGAACGGGGCGCCCAGACTGCAGATTCGGCAGGTTTGGATGTGAGCGTGGACAGAGAGGTGGCAGGGGCGCAGGAGTAGGACACGGAGGGAGCGGTGAAGCTGCACAATGAGGTGGGCAGCGGCTGGACCACGTTGGCGTGTGGCGAGCAGCAGAAAAGGAAAAGGGGAGGTGAGGAGGCGAATCGAAAAACGGATCGTGTGTTTCAAAAGTGATTTCCGACCAACCGGATTCGAACCAGTGACCTAAGGATACCTGCGAACTCTACAGTCCTCCGCTCTACCAACTGAGCTATGGTCGGACCACCGGCAGGTGCCCATCGCACCACTCCCGCTCGCTCCTTTCACTGCTGCACTCGTCAACCATTTTACCCTCGTACCCACGCCGTGACGACCCCTCAGGCGTCCCACAAAATATGCCACACCGTAAGATCGTTCTTGCAGCATTTCATACACAGAGGGAATACTCGAAGTCAGCCACGACAACATAGCCCCAGGTGGTCAACGCAGTCAACACGAAGAGATCTCTGCGTGCCCGAGCATGGTGAGAACATCTACGATCCGAGTGCCACACTCCAGGATGAAGTCAGTCCCGAGGCAACGCAGAAGATGCTTCGATTCTGGCGACAGAATTGGAAGTGCAGGCACGCCTCCCCGATCAATCGCTCTGACCGCCGCGACACATACACAACCCGGTTTGACATCCAGTCCTGCCTAATCTGGGCGAGATTAGCTTCTGCGTGATGATGCCCGGCTACCCCTGCCCCTGCAAAACGTCGGAACGATGCGCAGTGCAGTTGTGATGATATAAGCTCCTGCTGCTGCTGCGGCGAGGGAGACATGGCAGAGTGGTCGGGTGTTGCATTGGTGTCCATGCATTGGTCGGGCAGAGTAGATCGGGTAGAGGTGGGAGATGTGGATGCAGGGAGAGGGGGAGTCCGCGGAGGAGGAAGGCAAGAGGGCAAAAGTCGTGGTTGAGGGGCTTCTCCGGTGAGGGAGACCAGCGTCCATCGTAGCTGTTCACAGTGGGATTCGAACCCACGCCCTTTCGGACCAGAACCTTAATCTGGCGCCTTAGACCAACTCGGCCATATGAACACAGGCACCGCTGTGCCAACCGACTCTCTCCCGCCGCTTCTGACCACGCTCATCTTTCACCCACTGCGCACTCCTCATTTATCGAACATCACCCACCCTTCACCCTAAACCACACACATGTTCATGCTCGTCACACACTCTTTAGTTCTTTCACCCACAAACCTCATGGATCCACATAAGGAGCACCTACCACACTTGCTTGTACATGCTTGCCATCAATTGTCTTACTCTTCCCTTCTTTTACATCTTATTTTGCAAACATTATTCTTACCATCCCCAATCTTTGCCATGCTCATGATTCTCATTATTTTTTTCATTTTCTCAACATTACAATTTCATGCATTGGCACAATAAAAACATTCATTTTAATGCAACAATAACAATGCAACATATGTCATACGTGCACACATTTCTCAAGTACATAGAAGTTGATAGAATTAAATTAGGTCAATCATGAATTCTTTTATAATAACAAAAATTGAGCATTTGGAATGCTAATTAAATATATAAGTTCACCATGTAGCTACAAAAACTTCTCCAAGAAGCTATATACCTTTAAAGATTTACCGTAGAACTATCTTATTATTCAAACTCTTTGAATCTAGGTCTTGTTGGTCTTATGAAGCTTCTACATTATCTTTTCATTAATTGATGTGTGTGTGGAGATATCACTATAGCTCTCTTCAACCTCAAAGTTATTTTTTTTGTTATTTGATAGTTTGAATTTCAACCAAACTGTGTTGCATGTTTGATCAAAATTTGGTGATCACTTTTGAATATTATCAAATTTTGCTACTTTATATTTGATGTGGCTTTGCAATACTAACTCAGTGTCATTTCTTTTGCCATAATTAATGGTTTATAGGCCTAATTCGTATTAAGAAGATTCTACACCAACTATAGTTTATGGCCATTTCATCTAGAATTTAATTTAATAAAATATAGAATGCTAAAATAGGATGAAATATGGTAGAGACAACATGTTGCATAAGTTTTCCAAAGAAGACTATGATTCAAAAAATTAACAGCAATGAAAATAAATAAAATAGTTTTTTGAATTTTGTCTTAGTTTTATACTTAGGTTACTCTTAATTACTTATATTTGATACTTGTGATTTTGAAATATTTCATAATAAATTATTATATACTATTTTTTTGGCCTTTAGTTGTTTAACTTAATTCATTTTAATTTAATATAATTAAACCTAAATCCTAAATTTAATCCTAAATCCTAAACCCTAAATCTCTAGGACACTTGTAACCCCTAAATCCTAAACCCTAAATCCATCACTATCCATACCACAAGTCTTGGACATCAATGTGGAGTCTTCTTATATCTTTTGGTGTTATATGTATTTTTATAAGAAATGTACAATATATACAAAATACTCTTTATTAAATGTAATAAGAAATGTACATGAATCCAACCTATTAAAGTATAGAATGAATAATAATGAAGCCAAAACTAATGAAATGATTTTTTAAATTGAATTCATTCTAAAAACAATGTACAAGCATCTTTAATATTTTTTTCATATTTCATTGGTTCTATTTATTCACAAAATTCAAACAACAAATAATATTTTAAAATAAAGTGATGTTTAATTTAAGATAATTAATGCTAATAAAATATTTGATTTTAAAATCCAATATCATCAAATAATATAAAAATAACTCGAGATTTTTTCTAATAAAAAAATATATATTAAAATTCTTTCATAATAGCCAAAACAACCAAATATAATAAAAATAATAATTTTTTTTTATTATTATACATGAATTATCAAGTTCTTATAGTAAAAAATTTAACATATATTCACTCTAACTACATATATCATTAAAACCAAACAATAAAATATACAAGAAAATCTAACATAATTTGTGTCATCAAATCAAAATCACTTGAATTAATTAATATACTAATGGCTAGTGAATCAATGAAAATAGCTAAAAAAACCTATATTCAAGCTAACAGAAATCCATCTTGACTTTTTAACCACCATATTATAAGAGACTTTATTTTTGCATCATCATTTCATAATCTTAACCAATATGTTATTTTGGAAATAAATTAAATTTAAAAAAAAATTATTCACATTTAGCTATAAAAATCCTCTCAAAATTGAATAAATGTAATAAAAAATCAAGTAATTATGAAGGACGTGCTTTGTGGAAGTCTTCAAAACCTCTTAGAATCTTCCTAGCTAAATGAAGTTTCTTCAGAAGCTTCTTATTTAGTAGTATAAATGGAAGTTGAGCCTGAAGAGCTCTTTAGTCTCAACAATACATCTCTTAGAACTCTAGCTCATATCTCTTGGTATTATTCTTGTACTCATCAAGTTTATATTAACTTTCTCATAGTACTCTCTATGTTTAGCTTCTTCTTCTATTCTTTGTAAAATACATCCATGACAATGACTATCTTTTCAAAAGATTGTCCTTTATGAATCTTCTTTTAGATTTCTAGTATTATAATATTCAATGCTATCAAAATACATTTAAAATTAGATTGGATTCATAAAATAAAATTATCATTCTGAGAAATATAGTTGTTTGTTCTAAAGAAATTATATGATATTTCGACATAAAAAATTATACTTGATCAAATCATTTAAGATCAAATTTATAAAATAATAATCATAATATTTAAGAGATGATAAGAGAATATTAAAAAGTGAAAAATCACATTGAATAAGGATATGATTGTTGCTGAAAAGCAAAAATAAAGTGAACTTGTTTACTCCAACAACAAAATTTGAAAAAAAAAATTCAACTATATGAAACCATGAAATTTTCTACAATTTGTCTTAAAATTGTTAGAAAAATCCACACTTGAGTCTTCAAAAATTTAATAAATAACTACATCCTAATCTCATGCCTTCAAATGATTTCAAAATACACTATTACTTGATTTATTTGAAAACTTTAAGATTCTTCAAATTGCCAATGCTCTCTGGAAGTGCCTCAAAGGATTTACAAATCAAAAGAATTCAAAATTGCCCAGGCTCTCTGGGAGTGCCTTCCAGGATCCACATTCTCCCAAATACAACTCCACAAGAGAGTTCAAATTGCCCATGCTCTTTGAAAGTGCCTTCAAGAATCCACATTCTTCCAAATCCAACTCCACAAGAGAATTCAAATTACCCATGCTCTCTAGAAGTGCCTTCAAGGATCCACATTCTCTCAAATACAACTCCACAAGAGAGTTCAAATTACCATTAGTATTGTATGTCATTATATATACAAGAAATCAATTTTTAATTTTATAATAGAAAAACCATGTACATAAGATTTTGTGCATCATTCATTGTAATTTGTACGAATTAAAAAATGTTGTCGCTCTTATAAACTTGGAGCTCTATTATAAATTCTTATGTAATTTATTTGCCAGAAAACCATGTATTCCTTATTCTTTTCTTCTTGTATTAAATTACAAATAAAAATACAATTTTCATCACTTTTGAAAATCAAAAGCTCTATATCATAGTTTGTTGTTGTCAAAACTTTTATTTCAATCAAGTCCCATATTATTTTGTAGAATGAATTACTTAAACTTTTCTCATCTTTACTAATAAGTCATTTTATATTTCTTTTCATATTTCTTGATTAATATTTAATGAAATTTTATATATAATTATATATTTTTAAAATTTGATTTATTATAATATATCATGGTATAATAATATAAAATGATTCAAACTATCAAATAACAAAAAAAATAACTTTGAGGTTGAAGAGAGCTATAGTGATATCTCCACACACACATCAATTAATGAAAAGATAATGTAGAAGCTTCATAAGACCAACAAGACCTAGATTCAAAGAGTTTGAATAATAAGATAGTTCTACGGTAAATCTTTAAAGGTATATAGCTTCTTGGAGAAGTTTTTGTAGCTACATGGTGAACTTATATATTTAATTAGCATTCCAAATGCTCAATTTTTGTTATTATAAAAGAATTCATGATTGACCTAATTTAATTCTATCAACTTCTATGTACTTGAGAAATGTGTGCACGTATGACATATGTTGCATTGTTATTGTTGCATTAAAATGAATGTTTTTATTGTGCCAATGCATGAAATTGTAATGTTGAGAAAATGAAAAAAATAATGAGAATCATGAGCATGGCAAAGATTGGGGATGGTAAGAATAATGTTTGCAAAATAAGATGTAAAAGAAGGGAAGAGTAAGACAATTGATGGCAAGCATGTACAAGCAAGTGTGGTAGGTGCTCCTTATGTGGATCCATGAGGTTTGTGGGTGAAAGAACTAAAGAGTGTGTGACGAGCATGAACATGTGTGTGGTTTAGGGTGAAGGGTGGGTGATGTTCGATAAATGAGGAGTGCGCAGTGGGTGAAAGATGAGCGTGGTCAGAAGCGGCGGGAGAGAGTCGGTTGGCACAGCGGTGCCTGTGTTCATATGGCCGAGTTGGTCTAAGGCGCCAGATTAAGGTTCTGGTCCGAAAGGGCGTGGGTTCGAATCCCACTGTGAACAGCTACGATGGACGCTGGTCTCCCTCACCGGAGAAGCCCCTCAACCACGACTTTTGCCCTCTTGCCTTCCTCCTCCGCGGACTCCCCCTCTCCCTGCATCCACATCTCCCACCTCTACCCGATCTACTCTGCCCGACCAATGCATGGACACCAATGCAACACCCGACCACTCTGCCATGTCTCCCTCGCCGCAGCAGCAGCAGGAGCTTATATCATCACAACTGCACTGCGCATCGTTCCGACGTTTTGCAGGGGCAGGGGTAGCCGGGCATCATCACGCAGAAGCTAATCTCGCCCAGATTAGGCAGGACTGGATGTCAAACCGGGTTGTGTATGTGTCGCGGCGGTCAGAGCGATTGATCGGGGAGGCGTGCCTGCACTTCCAATTCTGTCGCCAGAATCGAAGCATCTTCTGCGTTGCCTCGGGACTGACTTCATCCTGGAGTGTGGCACTCGGATCGTAGATGTTCTCACCATGCTCGGGCACGCAGAGATCTCTTCGTGTTGACTGCGTTGACCACCTGGGGCTATGTTGTCGTGGCTGACTTCGAGTATTCCCTCTGTGTATGAAATGCTGCAAGAACGATCTTACGGTGTGGCATATTTTGTGGGACGCCTGAGGGGTCGTCACGGCGTGGGTACGAGGGTAAAATGGTTGACGAGTGCAGCAGTGAAAGGAGCGAGCGGGAGTGGTGCGATGGGCACCTGCCGGTGGTCCGACCATAGCTCAGTTGGTAGAGCGGAGGACTGTAGAGTTCGCAGGTATCCTTAGGTCACTGGTTCGAATCCGGTTGGTCGGAAATCACTTTTGAAACACACGATCCGTTTTTCGATTCGCCTCCTCACCTCCCCTTTTCCTTTTCTGCTGCTCGCCACACGCCAACGTGGTCCAGCCGCTGCCCACCTCATTGTGCAGCTTCACCGCTCCCTCCGTGTCCTACTCCTGCGCCCCTGCCACCTCTCTGTCCACGCTCACATCCAAACCTGCCGAATCTGCAGTCTGGGCGCCCCGTTCTGCATCTTCAAACACGTCCGATGTCCTTCACCATCACACATTATCGCCTCATCCCACCTCCATGCCCCAGGCAATCCACTTTCCTGGGAGGGGGTGGGGGGGATGCACCCCTCCATACACCTCTCATCAGGGACTTGCACTAAATCGCATGATTCTCTCTTCACCTTCCTACCATTTAGGCAAATTACCAGGCTTGCGCCAATTGGAATCCATACCATAAACCATAAACATACCATAAACCAACATCAACTTTCCATTCATGCGCACCCTAGTGCACACATTGGAATCAAGGTTTTCAATATCATGTAAATGTATCCATTCAAAACATTCAATTATACTAAGCTCTTATTGTACACATTTACTTTCTGCTATTCCATGAATGCTTTTGTTCAGAGCAACTTGGTTGCATTCATTGACAACCCTCTCAATCATTTCAAAGCCTACACATGCAACCACCTTCATGCGGTTCTTGATTCCACCAATTGAGATCATCCACCCTTGGGAGTTGCTACATTCTTAAAACCACTTGCACCATAATCATGAGACTTCTAGCCATTTAGTGCACTATCAAGACATGACCATTGCCCCTTCCACTTGTACCTCATTCTTTTTAACCTTCCTACAAGCCAATTATTAAGGACTTGATAGTAAATTCTACAAAAGCAACATTATTCATGATGGATAGCATGTCGAGTGGATAGGAAATGTGTTCTAATCTTGTATTTAGAGGATTGAACTTATACAAATCAATGCAAGGATCATCATTTATATCCGTGTTTACTATTAATTTTTACATATTTACATTGCTTATGTAGTGTGCAAGCAATTTGATGACTGTATGCAATTCTTTCTTTGAAATTTTCTTTTTGGCATTGCAATAAAAAAACTTAAAGGAGTTATATAGTATTTGCACTAATTAAGGAGAAAGATTAAGAATAGCATAGGAGATATAGGCATCAATTTTTTAAAGCTTATTATAGCTAATATTACTTGCCTCCATGAAAAGATTCATGTACTTATAGTCTATTTGTGAAGAAAGTTTTCTTTATCAACGCAAGTTATGAAAATTATTGTATATGAAAGTAGAAGCTTGCCAAAAATAGTTACAAATAATTATGCCTAAAATAGCTATCAAGCCACAAAATGGAATACTATGCTAGTGAGATTGGAGGGTCATTTTAAAAACATTGACTCAAAATTAGAGACAAAATAACGCTTCCAATGAAATCTATCAAATTTGCATTCTTATTGATATATTCTAATTACTTCTATATAATGTTGTTGTGTAAATCAATGTACCTAAGCACTTACTTTATATCTCAAGCATATATATACATATATATATGTATATGTATATACATATATAATATTTCATCAAAAACAATCTTATTTGGCAATGTAGGCATTGCTAAGGTCTTCCTAGCTATAAGTATTGTTTTAAATTATAATTGCAAGTAGGATTTTTTGGTCTTCTAATATAAATACCAGACTTATCCAAGCATCCGCATCAAAGAGAGATCCATTCATTTCAGTAGATCTATAGAAGCTGCAAAGATCATACAATATGATACAACTTTGGCTTCTTTGTTGTTCATGTAGAAAATTGAATTTGGGTGGCCAATGGAATTTGGTAGGAACTTGCAATTGTGGAAAATGTGTAATTGATAAATATTGGAAGTAGCTTTAGAGAATACACATGTTAGTTAGTTTATTCCAAGTACACATAAATACAATATTATGTATTAATATGACTATATGGTGAAAAATTAAAATATGGAAGTTATTACTGAAAAACCTGATAAAAAGATATAATGAAAAAATAAGGATAAAATATAGGAAGGTAATAAAAACTTTAGTCTTAATGCTGCTTTATTTTAAAAGAGATTTTATTTACTTTTTAGGGCCTTAAATGAACCAAATCAAAATATATAAGATAAATAAGTGATATCAGCACGTTTAAAAAAAAAATTAAGAATAGGTTTTAGCAAAAATTGCCTAAAAATATAAAGAGTGGATACCTAAAGAGGACCAATTATAATCTAAGGTCGAAATTAGACCCTGAAGTACAAAACTACACACCTACAATAATTTTGAGATTCTTTGATTAATCAAAGAGTGGAATTTGAGAACAAAGAAGTTCTTTGAGTGATGGCTTCAAGTGATTTGAGTGTATATCAACTTTATAAAGGCTTTGCAAAATTAGGGTTATTTTCAAGTGACTTTGGATTTTGAGAAATTCAAAGAGCTTGTACTTTGAAAAATTGTACAAAATTTATAAGTGATCTACATGTGATTTTTTTTGATTAAATAATAATTATTATGTTTAATCTTTAGTATAAGTTTGAGCTTAATGTAATGATTTATTCAAAGTTTATTGAAGCCTAAATATATTAAGCTCTTGGAAAATTGGATTTAAAAGACCACTCTAAGATATCCATCAATTTGTTAGTTAGATTGAAATAAACTTTTGCATATGAGTAGTAAACTTGACATCTAATAATCATGCAAAGTTTGAGACCTATCAAATAGTTAAATTAAGATATTTTGGCTTTGAAATATTGGCATCAAGGTTGAAGAAGGAGGCTAGCTAATACCTGAGTAAATTTTAGGAATTATCTTCTATTTGATATGTTTGATTTTCTTCAAATATTTTTGTGCTTGTTGCCAACTTAGTTATTAAAAAGTGTTCACATTTATAATTAAAATCAACAATTAAATCATTAATTATTGAGATTTCAATCTATTATAGGATTAATTAAGAATTTATTTAAGATTTAAGATTTGATTAAAAATTGATTAGTATTGGTTTAGGATTTAGGATTTGATTAGGATTGATTTAGGATTTAAGATTTAATTAAGATTGGTTCAAGATTTATGATTCAATTTGGATTTATTTAGGATTTGTTTAGAATTTGATTAAGATTTAATTTAGAATTTTATTAGAATTTAATTATGATTTAATTAAGATTTAGTTGAGATATCATTAGGATTTTATTAAGATTTGATTAAAGATTTTTTTAGGATTTATTATAATTTCATTAAGATTTGATTTAGGATTTGGCTAAGATTCATTAAGATTTTATTAGAAAAGGTCTAAGGTTTAAAATTTGATTAGAAATTAATTGAGATTTGATTAGGATTTACTTAGAATTTATTTAAATTTTGTATTTTAAGTATTTCTTTAGGAGTTTTTTATTTTTGTTATTTTTAAAATATTATTATTATTTCTTTAAGGTTTTATTTTTATATTTATTTAGTATTTTTTATTATTTTTTAAAATTAATTATTACTTTTTTATATTTTTTTTTGTTACTTATTTTAAATTTCTTTTGAATTGGTTAAAATTTTATTAAGGTTATTAAAGATTATTTAAGATTTATTTAAGACTCAATTAGATTTAGTAGGATTTTGTTATTACATTTCTACTTATCTTCTATAGCTAGGTGCCTAATTTATTCTCAAGTAAGAATACACGTAATACAACATAAGTGGTGAATCTAATATCCAAGCTTGAGGTAGGAGGTCTTGGATTTTTTTTATTTTTATTTTTATTTAATGAAAAAAATAAAAGCAAGAGATTTGAAGGACCTATAAGAGGAGCATCTAATAGATCTTCAATTGAAGGACAAGGTATGTATATGGATCCAATCATTACAAGTATATTTTAAGTATTTACATTGTCTATGTAACAACAACAAAGTAATATATGAGTCATCAAATTGACTCACTTATGTATTTAGTACAAAAAATATAATTATTGTACTTAAAAATCATGGATTTTGTAGCTTAGTAGAACATTTTTTATAAAAAAATTAGCAAATAGATGCTAATAGTAAAGATGCAACCTAGGATAAAATTTATTAAGACAATTTTCTATGGAAAATATATTTTGTTAGCTAATTCAAGGCAATGGTTCAATGGAAGTAGTCCTTGTTGTCAAAAAAAAAAAAAAAAAAAAAAAAAAAACTTAGTTTATTAATATTATATATTTATATATATATATATATATATATATATATATATATATATATAATAAATTAAAAGATAAAAAAAAGAACATGAAAGAAAAGAAGAGAAGAGAAAAAAGAAAAGATGAAGAAAGAAAGATAAAAAATAAAATAAAATAAAAATAAATAAAATATATATATACATATATTTATATATACAAAAAAAGGATGAGGATGAAAGAGAGATGTTGCCTCCAAATTCTTGTTGGTATTTTGACTTCTTGTTGGTATTCATTTTTTTTCCTTATTGAGTTGTTGTCATGCTATTCAGTTGTTGTAGGAATGCACTATTACTTGTCTATAGCCAATATTTGTGTGGATGCAAAGCATAGAATTGTGGTATAGTGACATACAAATCATGATGTTGGGACATTCTTTAGATTAATAAAAGCTCTTCACCTTCATCCGACCTCTATTTACTAGTGTTTTTGGCTTTATTTCATATTATTATCTGAAATTTTTTGTAAAGTCTTCTTTTTCAAAGGCTTTTTTTGGAGTAGTCAGTGATCTATTTTAAGTTGGCCCTTTAGTATGCACTGGTTTTAGATTCCACTTCCAACACTTGGACTAGTTTGAATTGTAAGTCTTGGAAGTCAGCACCATCTTTAACAATTTTAGGCTATCTAGCTCTATTTACAAAGTTGTATATAACTTGCTTTTTTATTAAAGATCCAAAAGATGATCAATGACATATGCATATAACTATTGTTGAGGCTTCCAAAGCCTTCTTTATAGATTGATGATGACCCATGAAAGGAGTATAAGCTTTTGTTGAGGCTCAAGTTAGGCAATAAATGCTGCAAAGTAGTTGCTAATTGATACACAATTCTAAAATTTTGAGTTTTGTTGACCATGGTCTTGAGTTGAAGCTTGTTGTTCCTCGTTAGAAGCTAGGATCTAGAAGAAGAGTAGAATTAGAAGTAGATAGGTAAGTGTGAGTTATAGAATCCACCAATTTAGTCATTGCCAATTCCATATCATCATCGAACTCTATTATGGACTTTAAGCATCTTCTAAAGATTCTTTTTGATAAAAATCGATATCAATATGAGTTCAGAATAAATCAAAGGGATGTTGCAATTAGTTTTGCATTGCCATCATTATTCAACAAAAGAGTCAATGTATCAAGAGCCCAAGTATAAGAAGATGAGACTTTAGAGGCTATCAAGATTCTAAAGGGTTGTAGTCCAACAAGTGTGAGAATTCTTTATTTCAATATCATTTTCTTATAAGATTTTTTTTCAGATAGTATTGATAGTATAACAATCATGTTTATAAATTGAATAATTTTGGCATCGTTATACAACTTTGAAAATGGTTAAAAATCTTAATTGGATGAATAAAGATGATTAGATGAAGTTAGGTTGATGTGGATTAAATTTTAAATTAAATGAATTAAAATCTAAAGTGGATGATAAATTATGGATGAAGATTGATTGAAATTTGATGAATTTTTATTTGTAGATGAAAAGTAATTTATAGATGAAAACTTATACTTGGATGATTTTTTGATAATAGATAAAAAAATCATAAATAATAAATAAATAAATAAATAAATAAATAAATAAAGAAGTAATTTCTTTGGTATATATTTATAAAGGAATTATCATCATTAATATAGATTAATGGTAGAAGTTGGGCTTGATTACTTAGGTGTTAAGAATATTATTATAAGTTTGAGTTGATTAAGATTTAAGTAATAGATGTTACTTCTAAAATTTACATAGTTAATCCATTTGTTGTAAATTAGAATAAACTTCCAAGTAGTAGAGATTTATTTTAGCTCTTACAATGATTGTTAGAAAGTTTTAGCAATCAAAGCATTGCAAGCAATGATTAACAAAGTTGACCAATTTAATAGAAGAAATATTTTTAAGTATTTAAAATATTATGTGTGGAAAATGGAATTAAATCCGATTTTTGAGAAGAAAATGATTGAGCTATTTAAACTTGCCATAGTATTGGAAATAAAAAAAATATGTTATATCAATTATAAAGTATTATAGGAGTTAATGGAAGACATTTTTATATATATTAAAAGACAAATATTTCTTAGATATTGATTGTATTACAAAGAAATTATTTCTAAAGTAGATTGAGTAGCCTAACAAGAATTTATAAGCAAAAGAACTATTAAGAGAGTTTGAAAGAGAATATTCTTGATTATCAAAGGTAGAAAAGTTAATATTGGAGTCAAACGAGGTTCAATTATTTTTTCAAGCTGCCGATGGAGAATTACAAGAAAAATTGGAATTTCTTCTTAAAGACATAAAAGATGGTGAAGAATTCACAACAAAGTAAAAAAAT
Source organism: Physcomitrium patens (assembly GCF_059467195.1). Taxonomy (NCBI): domain Eukaryota; kingdom Viridiplantae; phylum Streptophyta; class Bryopsida; order Funariales; family Funariaceae; genus Physcomitrium; species Physcomitrium patens. The sequence goes on from NC_143429.1 coordinate 6,471,704, forward strand.
ATTGAAGATATTGTGGATCTACTTGGAAAATGATAAAAGTTTAGGGATATGTTTGATATTTTAATACATATAAGAAGATACCTTAAAATCGAGTACATACAATATGATCAATAATAGCTATCATTCAATCTCTTGTACTACAACAAAGAGAGTAGATATAAGAGCTAAAGAGATTTTACTTAGAATGTAGAATCTTGAACTCAAATAAGCAAGATTTAATAAAAAGATATGTACAAATAATTTTAAGGCTATTTATAAAGAATTTTATTTTCAAAGATGCATTTTTTGTGAAAATACTTTTTATATTAGAAATGAGTATAATATTCCAACAAGCTTGCGGACAATTCAAAACACGTCTCGACATAAAATATTCAAGGTTCTTGTGATCCGTATATACGATGGTTGGACTAGAAGCACCTTTAGATAATGGCGCCATTCTTGAAACAAATCCATGATTCCAAGAAGTTCTTTATCGTCAATCTCATAGTTGATCTCGGTTGCTGAAAATTTTCTAGAACGAAAAGCTATTAGATGAAGTTTATCATTTGTTCCCATTTGTGACAATACGGCACCTAAAGCAAAGTCTGATGTGTCTATTTCCATAAAAAATGGCTTAGAAAAATCTACGCAATATAAGATTGGTGCAAAAACAAACGCTATCTTCAAAGCTTCAATTACTGCTTTTGTTTCTTGATTCTATTGAAGTTTGTTTTTACAAGTCCTACGTGTAAGTGGAGCTACAACTTGAAAGAAGTTTTTGATAAAGATACGATAGTAGTTGGCAAATCTCAAAAAATATTGGACATCTTTTACCGTTTTTGGGATCTTCCAATCCATAATAGTTTGAACTTTCTTAGGATCCATCATAAGTCCATCATTTGAAATGCTATTTCATAAGAAGTTGACTTGAGTAGTGTGAATTTTACACTTTTCTATTTTGGCATAAAGTTCCACACCTCTTAGTTTTTGTAATACATGACAAATATGAAGTTCATATTCTTCTATGTTCTTAGAATAGATTAAGATGTCATCTACATAAGAGAGAACAAAATCATCTAAAAACTCTTGAAAGACATCATTCATTAGATGTTGGAATACTGCTAGTGCATTTGTTATTCTAAAAGGCATGACATTATATTCGAAATGTCCATACCTTGTTTGAAATGCAAGCTTACATTTATTTCCTTCTTTGATGCGTACCAGATTGTATGCTCCCTGTAGATCTTTTTTTGTATAGATCTTAGCTTGATTCAAGTGATCAAGAAGTCTAGATATTAAAGGTAGTGGATACTTATTTTTGATAGTGATTTTGTTGAGTCCTCGATAATCAATACACATCCGCAATGATCCGTCTTTTTTCTTCATAAATAAAATTGGAACTCCTGCTAGAGATTTGGGATGGCATATGAATTTCTTCACCAAATTCTCTTCAATATACTCTTTGAATTCAACCAACTCATTTTGAGATACATTGTAGATGGATCCAAATGGTAGTTGAGCTCCTTCTTGGAAATCAATTGAGTAGTTATAGGAACGAGGTTCTAGAAGAGTATGCACATTCTTCTTCTCAAATACATCTTGAAAATCTTAATATTGGCTTAGAATGCCACTTGAAGTCTTTCCACTAGTAGAAACAAGTGTGGTATAAATGACATAAGATGATCTTTTTTTTGTAGCATGCAAGAAAATTCTTGCACCTACAAATATAGGTTTAATTATACTAGACTTACGACTTTCTATTTGATTAACTACGCTCTTAGTTATTTTTTTAGAAAAATCGAGACTACAAGAAGTCCAATCTATTTTAGGGTTATATTTTTCTAGCCATGATAAACCTAAAATGAATGGATTAGAAGGAGATCTAATGATATTAAATATTACAAAGCTACTATGACCATTAGTTGCTACTTCTATAAGAAGGATTTCATTAGTAATATCTCCTAAAGACAATGGACGACCATCTATGACTTCTACATGAACAAGTGTAGTTTTCTTCACTAAAAATATGTTATGTCTTTTAGCAAATTCTTCATTTAAGAAATATGCTAAGGCTCCTGAATCTAATAAGATATAGGCTTTGTCATGTTTAGGTCCTATAATAACATTTATCGTAAAACATGGAGAGGGTTCTAAAGAGAGAATAGGACCTTCACTAGGTGTTGTACAAGGTTCCAACCGCACGGTCTTTATTGTAGATGGACAAATTTATTTTACGACTTGCTATTTTCTTTGATTGCCGTACTCATTATTTATAGTTGCGTCACTTTGTTGGATACTATTAGGCAATATACTAAGATTCTCCACAATATAAGTACAATCCTTCTTCACGATGACGAGTCTTTTCTTGCTCAGTAAGATATTTGAAACGTATTACATCAATTTGCATATCCTCTACTTCCGAATGTATGTATTGAAGAGATGTTGGTATTGCCATTGAATTATAGTAACATTGAGGTCTACTTCTAAAATTCTCAGATCGGAATTCAAAAAGACGATTGTTACACTTCCCAACAAAGTCAATTACTCGGCTCAATATTTGAGGATTAGGTAAGTTGAGCATTAATTTTTTTACCTCATATTGTAATCCGTTGAGAAATTGGCTAATAAGTGCAGCATTATTTCACTTGGTATTAAGTGCAAGTTGTTAAAATTGTGAAGCATATATCATTACTGATTGCTGCGTTTGTCACAAAATATGGATCTTGTTGGTTGCAACACGAATTGTATCATGTTTTCTATACATGGAACAAAATTCTGCCAAAAATGCCTCCAGATTATCTTATATTGAATCTTGTCATTCAAAAAAAGATGAAAATCATGATAATGCTGAACTTAAAAGAAGCGTATCAATGAATCTAACTTGTGATCTTAGAGTTGGATAGCTTTGGGATTGAAATTCAATCACAAGTTGTACTTGATTGATAAATCTTCTAAACTTTGAACTGGTGCCATTAAACTTCTCAGGTAGCACAATTCTTGGTTCTTTATTACTAAAAGCACATTCCAGCACAAGAGAAGAGACATGAGTTGGTGGAGATGTTGAAGCAGCTCCAATCATTTCTATATCTTCACTTCCTGCCAATCTTGTTGCTCTTTGTGGTCATAAATTGAGTTGATGCATCGCAAGCATTAACTCTCTTATTTTTTCTTGCATTTGTGCCATTGCACTCTTGATTTTAGCAAGCTTTGCCATGATAACACTCAGAAAAGAAAAGATGTCTAATATCGCTTAAGATAAATAGAAGAGAGGATTTGAGAACAAAGAAAATATTAAGGACAATATCAGTTTAGAAGAGGGTTATCCATAACTTCTAATATGCTTATGTCTTATCAAGACAAAGAGATAATCCACTCTTAATCAAGATTAGATAAAGCTCTGATATTGTAAGTGTACTCTTGTCAATTTTTTAAAGAAAAGAACATGATAAAAATAAATAAACAAGTCTGACTTCTCTCAAATAAAGATGAAAAAATAGAAATAATTTCATGTGTATATTAAGAAAGAAACTGAAATGGCTATTGCTAAAAGCTAAGAAAACTAGAGACCCTTGAAACTAGACTGGAAGCAAGAAAGGAATTGACAAGAGTGAAGAAGGCTTCACTCTTGTCTCTATATATACTATCTTAATAGACATTATGTGGCAATGTTCTATAGGACCTCTAATATGTGTTGACTTTGTAATACACATGCCTTGACTTACAAGGTAAGTTTTTCTACATGTGGGTCACATTGTTAGCTTGGTCTTCAAGCTAACAACATATGTGGCACATGGCCAACTTGTTAACCACGTTTTTAATCCAAAAAGTCAATTAAAGATATCTATAAAATCAAAGTAGCATCTATAAACTTCTATGAAGCTTTCACAACAAATATTATAGAATTAACTTAGTTTTATCTACTTTTACTTACTTCTACTTGTTTATACATGTAATTAATGGCTTACATGCGTATGTTTGTCACAGGAAGTCATTTGCATATCATCATCTTTGCCAAACTAAGCCAATATGAGTAGACAAGTACTCAAGATACTTATACTAGGTTTCAAAAAGTAAAACACATTGTCAAGGATATGAATCTCAAAGAAAGAAATCCTCAATACACTCTTATGACACTAAAAGAAATTAGAATGTCATTCAAAGATGATATAATACTGAACTAGAATGGCTATTGCCAAAAACAAGGAGATTAAAAAGACTTGAAATAAGACTAATGACTAAAAAGGTACTAACAAGAGTGAAGAAGGCTTCACTCTTTACTCCATTTATACTCTTAATTAGAAGCTATGTGGCAATTTCCTATTTGACCTCTTAAACATGTTGTCTTTATAAGACACATCACTTAATTTTTAAGACAAGTTTTCTATATATAAGCCATATAATTAGATTTTTCCACAAGCTATCAACATGTGATTAACTTTTTGACTAAGTTTCCAACCTACCAATCAACTAAAAGCACAAATAAACTCAAAGTAATACCTATGAAGCTTCTCTAAAAGATATTATAAAATTAATCTATTTATATTTATTTTTATTTATTTCTACTTAATCATATAGGAATTTATGAATATATCTATGTATATCTGTGACGTAATTTCCTCTTTTAGGAACAAGATCCATAAGAAGGAATCTTTATATGTTGAAAAAATCGAAGATGTAGCCAATTATATTTGTTATATATTTTGATCTTTATTTCTTTTGAAGATGGTTGATAGATCCTCTCAGCCATTAATAGTATCCCATATCAAGGCAAAAAGACCACCCTATTATTTGGTCATTGTTGAGGTCTTCGTAATTTCTTTCAAATAAAATATTTGGAATACTATTAAAAATTGTTCATACCTCTAATAAAATTAGCAAACATCGAGAGTCTCTTTGTAGGTCGTGATACTACATATGTTGTATCTTGTTATCTATTCAACGAAGGATATGTCATTCTTGAGGATCTTCATCTCAATTTTGTCGTCTTGAAGGTTGTGACAATCGTAGTGTCTCAACTAATAAGTTTGCAAATAAAAGTTCTTGAGTTGAATCTATTGGTTGTTGGTTCTCCATCTCCTTAGCATCATAAATGCATAGAAGCTAAAAAGAAGAATAGAAGGTAGAGTATTATCTTTTTTTCATCTTATTTCTTTTATAGCAAAGATTTGCTATTCTTTATCTTGATTTTGATGTATTTTGTCAATAAAAAGCTTCAACTCTCTTTAATGTAACTGTAAGATTCTCTGTTGGCTTTCATGTGCATTCACTAATATCATAGTCAAACCAATGAACAAGATATTTTAACCTATTTTGGCACCTCCTTGAATCTAAGACTTCTTTTATCTCAAATTTTTGATTATTGTCCACTTTTATAGAAAGAAGTGGCATTCTTCTTTTTTTTGTGATATTCACTATTTTATATGGTTCACGAAGAGGTACATGAAATATAAGATGGATCTTTATAGACTCCAATAGATATAATCCATAAGTAATAGGATTAACTTGTTCACTAATAGAAAAAGATCCAAACCTATGATAGTCCAACTTGTCACATGGACGAGTAGTCTTAATATTGCAACAAAGTAATTATACTTTGTTACCTACATTAAATTGTGGTTGTTTCTTGCAATAGGCATCTACATTAAAAAAAATTTTGAGCTCTTTTTAATTGCACCTTTATTACTACATGTAGCTCTGACAAACAATTTGCTAAATCTTCTATCACAAGATTATCAACTTTTGAAAAGTAAAAGGTATCAAGTCATAAATGATAACCATAATTGATAAAGAAAGGTGTTTGTTGAGTAGATGAATGTATTGAATTATTGCATACAAACTCTACCAATAATAAAAGTGTTGTCCAATTATCTTGATGATAATTAATAGTACACTTCAATTATTATTCAAAAACTTGATTTATCCATTTTTTTATCCATCAATTTGAAGATGAAAAGCCAAAGAGAGCTTTATATTCACTTTTAAAATCTTAAAAAAGATTCTCTAAAATCTTGATATAAATTGAGTCTTTCTATCTAATAAAATATCTTTAAGTAATCTGTAATAGTGATAAATGTTGTTAAGAAAAAGCTCAGCTACTTCTTTACTTATGATAGATTTTGTATATAGTATAAAATATGTGATTTTCATAAAAAAATTGACTACCATGAATATAGAATCATACAAATTTGAAACTGGAAGATTTATAATAAAATCCATAGAAACGGAAGACTATGGTTGTTTTAGAATAGGTAATGGTTGAAGAAGTCTATAAGATTGATAGCAAGGAATTTTGGAACTTGAACAAATATCACATAATTATACAAAGTCTTTGACTGCCTTCATTTGAGGCCACCAAAAATCTCTGGATATTAGCTCCAAAGTCTTGTAGTATCTAAAATGTTCAGTTGCTGGAAAGTCATGTCAAATTTGAAGAATACATAATCGTGCATCACCTTGAAGAATGTATAATTGTCTCTCAAAATAGAGTAGGTTATTCTTGAACTTAAACTTAGAAGTATTATAAGACTTAGAATAATTATTCTTAATATCATGGATAAGAAGATCAGAGGACATCCTTGATTGAATTTGCTTGACAAAGATTGAATCAACAATCAATGTTGATTTTGTTGCTCAAAGGAGAAAATGCTCTAGCTTCAAGAAAATTGTTCTTTATTGATGAAAAGATGCATCTACTTCTTTTGATACAAGATAAGAATGTTTAAAAAGGATGTCTGACAAACCTTCTTATTGTCAGATTAATAAGTGATCTTGAAATCAAATCTTAACAAGACATGCTCTAATAAGCTTGGAAACAATTTAAAATACATGTTGACATGAAATACTTGAGATTCTTGTGATCTGTATATACATTGATTGGATTTAAGGTGCCTTCTAAATAATAACCTCATTCTTGAAATGAATCCATAATTGTAAGGAGTTCTTTGTTTTGGATTTTGTAATTTATCTCGACTACTAAATTAAATTGGAATGGAAAGAAACTAGATGGAATTTGACATCTCTTCTTATTTGTAATAATACTACATGCAAGGCAAAGTTTGATGCATTTGTTTCTATAAAAAAATACCTTAAAGAAGTCGACATGATATAAAATTGGTACAAAAGTAAACTCCTTTTAAAGTATCAAATAATACTTTGGCTTCTTTATTCCACTAAAATATATCTTTATAAGTCAAACATGCAAGTAGAGCTGTAATTTGAAAAAAAATCTTCATGAAGATTGAATAGTACTTGACAAAGCCCAAAAAAAATTACACATCTCTTAATATTCTTAGGATCTTCCAATTCATAATAGTTTAGATCTTCTTTGGATCTATCATTAGCTCTTCATTGGAAATGATATATTCTACAAAGTCAACTTGAGAAATATGGAATACATACTTTTCTAACTTTGTATATGATCCTACATCTCTAAGTTTTTGTAATACACAATGAATATGAACTTCATGCTCTTTTGTATTCTTATAGTAGATTAAGATGTTGTCTAAATAAAAAAATAACAAAATCATTAAGAAACTCACAAAAGATATTATTCATTAAATGTTGAAAAATAGCTGGTGCATTTGTGAGTCCACAAGACATGACATTATATTTAAAATATCCATACTTAGTTCAAAATGTAGTTTTTTATTTATCTCTTTTTTTAATGCATACTAGATTATAAGTTCTTTGAAGATCTATTTTTGTATAGATATTTGCTTAATTGAGTTGATCAAAAAGTCTTAAAATAAAAGGTAGAGGATACATATTCTTGATGGTGATCTTGTTGAATCCTCAATAGTCCATACACATCTATAAAGATCTATCTTTTTTCTTCACAAATTAGATAGGAGCCTTAGATTGAGATTTAGAATGACATATGAAATTCTTAGCCAAGTTTTTATCAATATATTCCTTAAGTGAAACCAACTTGTTTTGTAATAGGCTATAGATTGGTCTAAATACTAGTTGAGCTCCTTCATGAAGATTGATGGAACAATCATAAAGATAATGCTTTGGAAGAATATCTACGTTTTTCTTCTAAAACACGTCATGAAAATTTTAATATTAGTTAGGAATATGACTTGACGTCTTTTCATCATCGAAAATAGGCATGGCATATAAAGCAAAAGATAATCTTTTTTTTGTGGCATGCATAAAAGCTCTTGTACTTATTAATTAAGGTTTGAATGTACTAGACTTATATATTTCTACTTGATTAATAAAATTTTGAATTAAACTATCAAAAAAATTAAAGTTACAAAAATTCCAATCTATTTGAGGATTAGATTTTTTTAACCAAGTTAATTCTAAAATAAGGTGAAGGATCTAAGAACATAATAAGACCTTTATTATGAGTTATGTAAGATTCTAGCCACACAATCCCTATTGTAGTTAGAAAAACTTGTTTTCTAATACCTTGTCTTCTTTGGCAACCATGCATTGTATTTTGTGATTATATTGTTTCTTTGGATAATGTTGAGTAATGTATTTAGCTTCTATTTAATATAAGCTTAAGCTTTTTTGATGTCATTGAGTCTTTTCCTACTTTGTAAGGAATTTAAAATATACCATATTAATTTACATTGGTATTGGCATTGATGAATAAGTTTCTAAAAACTTGGAAGTTTTTGTCATTATTTGTTTTGTTCCTCTCTAGCCAAATCTTTATTCTTGTCATCTTTCAAATAATTGATTTTTACATGCAATAGCTTGAATGATAAATTATTCAAAAAATTCTACCTTTGATATTATCAATAACAAATCTTTGACATTATTCTTCAATCCATATGAAAATTAATTGATAAGGGCTTTTTTATTCCAATCCATATCACAAGTTAGGTTTTAGAATTTATTAGCATATATGATAGCTGATTTTGATCCTTGTCGTAAAGTTAAGAGCTTGGTTCTGCTACTCTTTCTTGATCACTTTCTTTGAATGTAACTGTAAATACTTCTAAAAATGAATTCAAATCATAAAGGAGTCACAAATTATTTAACATTAAAGGTGAAAACCAAAAAAGAACACTTCTCGATAGAAGTGCATGCATAAATCTGACTTGAGTAAATCCACTGAGATATTGGAAGGGATGCAACCTTAAATAGAGCTTGATTTATTCTAGAAATCTTCAAAACTTTGATCTTATTCTATCAAACTTTTCTTGCATATTAATCCTTATTCCTGTCATACTTGTAGAAGCAAAACTCCTTGGATTTGGTTGCAAGGTCGATCTACTTGCTTCTTTCAACTGTACAATTTCTTGTCGTAAACTCTGAACTTCTTCCATAGGCATAGGTATAGGTATAGTACCTCCATGATTCACATTAAAAATATGTGAGATTTCTATTGTTGGAGTATTGACAAGCTCTTAAAAATCTACAATAGTTGCAAATCTATTCTCACTTCTATTGAGAGTAGCATCCATAATCTTTCCTTCCATAGACAACTCAAATAAATTCAAAAAATTAAATTAGAAGAATATAATCTACAACCTCTAATACTAAATAAAAATTTTGATAAAGATGTATAATCCAATCTCTTTAAAGAAAATACCAATATTAAAAGAATATATATATATATTTAAAGTGGATAATTTGTAATCTTTAAAATACAAAAATAGAAGTGGAATAATCTACTCACTTCTAAAATAATATAAAAATAGTAAGTTAGTATTTTTATCAAAGTATGAAGAATATAAATCACAAAGAAAAAAATCTTCGATACACTCTTATGACACTAAAAAGAACTAAAAAGTCATTCAAAGATGATATATTACTAAACTAGAATGGCTATTGCCAAAAACAAGGAGACTAAAAAGTATTGAAAGAAGACTAAGGACTAAAAAGATATTGACAAGAGTGAAGAAGGCTTCACTCTTATCTCCATACATAGTCTTAACTAGAAGCTATGTAGCAACATCCTATAGGACCTCTAAAATGTATTAACTTTATAAGACACATATCTTAACTTATAAGTCAAGTTTTCTATATGTGAGCCACATAATTAGCTTATTCTACAAGCTCCCAATATGTGGTTAACTTGTCAATCAAGTTTCTAACCTATCAATCAACTACAACATATATAAAGCTAAAGTAGCATCTATGAAGCTTTTAAGAAGCTTTTCTAAAAAGTATTAGGAATTAACCTATTTTTATTTACTTTTATCTAATTCTACCTAATATAGGTATTTACTAGTATATTTATGTATATCTATGATAGACATCTATAAAGATCTATTCTTCTTTAAAAAGCCATATTTCAAGCTTTTTTTTTAATAAAATCAGGCCTTCAACAAATTGGTTGTGAATATGCAACAAAAATCTTAAGATAACCTTTATTCAAAAATTCTTTAATATTACAACTTATAAGATCAAACTTTTATATAGAATCCACCTCGATGTATTTGATATGAGAAAATAATAGAGTATTTTAAATCCTAGATATATTTCATCAGCTTGTAGGCATTTGGCATTCATTGGCTTTTTTTAAAGTATTAATTAGGCCAAGAACAACCCATGCATAGTAGATTGAATTTTCCAATACCATCTCATGGACACCATCTCATATAATTTCAAGTGAAGATAGAGATTGGATAGGACTTTTAACAACAAATATCAAAATAGTATATCACATGTATCAATTCCATGGATTGAAATGGCTAAGTAGAAAATATCAAGTCTATTTATTAGAAGAAAATACATCATGTGATATGCTATCTCATCCAAGTTCTCATCACATCATGCTCCAAAAGTGAGAGAATAAAATTTATTCTCAAAGTCATTTCAAAAGACTAAAAAAATTGGCTTTTTGAGAGACGACCTATTAGAAAATTAAAGTGGGATCCAAAAGATTGGAAATGAAAAAAACTTGGTAGCCTTAAACTTATTAATTTTTATAAATACATAATTAAGTATGGATATAGAACAAGTTTATTATGGACAATCACTAAAATGAAGGATCTACTAGATCTAAAAAGACATGGTTATTCTATCTAGCAACAAAAAAAATTTATGCAAAGGATGTGGCATCCTTGGTTCTTCTTCAATAATCGCTATTATGCAGTGGCTCTACTTGGCAAGAGGACTCTTTATATGAAAATGGAGAATAAAAGTATATTGGGCAAAAGGATATAGATTATGTCACATCAAAACATGTGAATATGCTCTATACACTAGGCCCATAGAATCATCACCGTGAAAATACTTTGTTGCTTTGCATTCACACTACATATTATTGAATCAATTTGGTGATTGATAATCTATCAAATTTGGTACTAAACGACATAGGAAGCTCCAAAATTGCAAGTACATCATTGTAAGACTCTAGTTCTTGTATCCAAGTAAATAATACTACTCCGTGAGACCTCCTCCGGACATGCATCCATTTGAACATTTGGATATAACAATGTAGAGTAGAAATTAAAGGTCTCACATTCTTACTAGGCAAAGTACTCTTCTATGCTTAGAAAATAATGATACATATTGGAATGGAAGTGTTGCAAAGCATTTTTCTAATTGAAATGCTTATCAAAAAAATAATTCAACATGATCAAATTGTTGTAAGATATATGGACTACATCAAAAGTATTTATTACTTTAGATAGTCCCTCAAAATATAACTCGCTTCTACTTCTAGAATATCTCTTTAGAAAACTTGTAAAAGATACCATCTCAGTACCTCTTGTTCTTCCTTTCAAGTCTAATCAATCAAATGGACTTATAGATGCAAGGAGCTATCACTAGGATTATACTCCCTATTTGATAAAGTAGAGCAAGAGATTTGCGACAGTTAGATGATAGCATAAACATCTCTAAATATATTCTTTAAAAACCAAACCTCAATGTACTCAATCAACTTGGAATTAGAATAGGAAGTAGAAGATATACTTGTAGAAATGAAACAAGATCATATGATGCAACTTCTAGACTCTCCACACATAAGACAACAATAACAATAATAATTAATTATCAAAGAAAGACAGCGACAATTTGATACCATTCCCTACAAATCAAAAGATCACCACAAGTTAGTGGAATTTTGTAAGTATAGTTTCTCTATCCTGGATAATATGCTTTTAGGGGCAAAAGTATAGTACCTCATTATCCACATTAAATAATTATATACAAATTTGTAGAAAAGCTATAAAGTTACTATTTTTATATTAAATGTTCCTTTGGATTTGTAGAAAAATATCCAAGATAAATATTATAATTTTTTAATATTTTTTTTATTTTGACACATATAAAAATACATACATATAAACAAGCACATATACAAAAAATCATTATAACACACAAAACATTCAAAACAATTTGAAGTTTATTTTTTTCAATTGAAGAAACATTATGCCAATGGTTGAAGTTGTCAAATGTGAGCTTAGTACTTCTTTGTCTAGATCCTACTCTTGGTTAGAAATACACGGTTTTAAAATTCAAAATAATGAGCAGTGGAATAGTTGTGGCTTACAAAATTTAAAATGATACAAAGGAGTAGAAATAAAAAGAGAGAATGACTAAAAGTAACTTTGTTTGAAAAATGGTCACTTCCAAAAAAGATGGTCACATAGTAACGTGACTTCTCTCAAGGTTTTAATATTTATAACTTTTCTTACTTCTTAGCTAGTTGGTTGGAAATACTCACATGAAAGTTTCCTAACAAATTAATTCATTTTATTATTAGACTATAAGAAACATGTGTCCACCATCATAGGCATAATATGAAAAATGTCTACAATTTGTGAAAAAGTTACAAGCAAGAAGTAACAATTTTGTAAGAACCAAACACAGATTTTTGTATTGAATTTGATTTGACATTGTTATTAATTTGAAACAACAATCAGAATTATATCATGCAGTGTTCACTGTTTATGTTTTATGTATTATAAGATTAAAGCAATTATGATATTTCTTAGATTTTAGTGTCAATAAAATATTCCTTCAACTCAGATTTTTATGTGTAAATAGTAGTCTGAAGGGTCTAAACGTTCCAAAATCTACATTACCAACAACATCGTTTTTAAACAAAAAGATGTATATTTTTTAAGATGAGGCAAATTAAGCTGTGCAAATAAAATAGGCATATATACATACACCTTGTATACGTATGTACAGAAAGTAAACTTGACCATTTAATTTCAATTACAGACATCCAGATCACAACAGAAAGTATTTTATTTGGGTATGTATTTTAGAATTCGGTTCACCCATCATTTCAATGCTTATTTACATTCTCAATGGAAGAGGTGTAATGAGAGACGATCGTGCAATTTCTTCAAGTCAATGACTTGGCATGCAACGTAAATCGTGGTAGAATTGTATGTTCTAACCGAAACTGTAATTGGATCAAGATATATCTGACGAGAACAATGTTCATTGATGTTTGCGGGCATGCAATGTTGACCTCATAATCGTTCCATCTTTCCCACCGGATGATCATTTTTCTTGGTACTTGCACCAAAGTGGTCAAGGTTTTGCAGTTAGCACAAGTTGGAAATGCTTAAAGAAATAAACTTTGCAGAAACCATTAGAATCTATGGTTTCAAGAATCACCTCAGGACAAATAATTGCCATACAGCTGGAGATCAGTTTCAATAAAGTAAACGTTCCCGTTCCAGTGCTCGACAGGTCTACCAACTGTTCAAACGTGCAGATTCAGTAACAAAGTGGAGCATCACGTCACGTGTACAAAGTTGCCAGAGAAGATGCCACAGAATGGGCCATGATTTTTTCGGAACATTCGTCGAACTATGCAAGGATGATAGAATTTGAATTTTTTCTGTATCAGCGACCTAAACCTATGGTCCTTGCGTAAACCCAACTGCACAAGATATCAGTCAGACCATTAACATTGAAACAAAACTGAATACCACACCCGCATGGAAAGGCGCAGCTGCCAGCCAGTGAATGCATCTCACTAGCCTAGTAGACAGCGGTGTTCAGGCATGAAGATCCTCAAGGTTGCCTTGCAGCTCCACCTCCAAATTTACCTAACATTTTGGCAATTAACGGTGCGACCTTCGGATTCGCTTGATGCTTGGCTAGATTAGCAGGATTCTTCATCACTGCATAACAATAATAACAATAATAATGAGGCTCTTTGGACACTAATCCTCAATTAAACGAGAATTTTCAAGTACTTCGGGAATCATGCCAATCCACCAGTGCACTTAACACACCACCAATAAGGTACTGCCTAACGTAGCCACAAGAAAAATATTGGCAACGTCTACGAGCGGAGAGATTAATACTTTTTTCCGGATTGAATTCGCCAGCATTCGACCTAAAACCTTCAGTTCAGAGATCAACAATTAAAAACATCGCACAGTTCTAAGCGAAAGAGTAATCATACCATCTTGAAGAGCTGCCATAACTTCTGGATCAGAAAATGCAGCCATAAGTTCTGGGTCCTGCGATCACAAGTTTGACGAGACATTAAAACGTCGCAACTCGGTCTAGACACAAAAAGCACAGCATTCGCATCCAACAGAAAAGTTATTATATCGATAATACCATTGAGCTCTAGGTAGGATCGACATAGATCAAGAGAATGGGCGAATGCATTTTAATGCTCTATGCTAATGCTTACATTAAGAATCTTGCTCATGTCGATGCCCCCAGGCCCTCCTCCCATTCCCGGCATACCTCCCATTCCTGGCATACCGCCCATTCCTGCAGGCATACCTCCCATTCCTGGCATACCGCCCATTCCTGCAGGCATACCGCCCATTCCTGGCATGCCTCCCATGCCTGGCATACCGCCCATTCCTGCAGGCATGCCGCCTGGAAATCCTGGCATACCTCCTGGTCTTGCAGAGCCACGTGGAGGTGCTGTTGATTCAGCTTTTTTTGCTCTGGCATATGCAGCCTGCACAGACCAATCAATACATAATTCATCAATGTCATCAATCTTTCAAAGCCACATTGTGATCCTAAATTCACCATTCATATTCTCAGTCTGAAAGGACATAGAATTGAAGGGTCACAACACAAAAAATTCTAAGACAATCTGAAATACAACATCAACCAAGTTGAAGTGAAGATTAACACATGTGCACGCATGCAAACTGAATAACCTGAGCCTCAGCACGCCGTTGTTCCCTTTCCCGAGCCGCTCTTTTTTCATTGCGCTCTTTCCGCAAACGGTCGTACTTCCTTCGGTGTTCTTCAATTTTGTGCGCATTTGGCTCAACCTAGATATACGACAGGGAGAGAGCATAGAAATGTTACAGAACGTCAATTGATCGACTGGCCCTGTATAAGAGGAACTGTAAATAAGCCTTCATAAGGTCATTTTAAAATCAACTTTGATGCTGCAGTCATGACGTAAAGATACCTTTTTAAGAACCTGGGCAGTCCCCTCATCATAGTCAAGTCGACATGCCAATCGTAAATCCTTGGCCGACTCTTCCCATTGCCCTAACAATGCTTTGGCCTCACCTCTGCACTTGTAACCTTTTGCAGAGTCTGGGTTAATCTGTTAGATGATGTGTTCCAAAATCAGGCACAAATGACTTGTATCGTTCAGAGAAAAATGTTAAAAATTAAAACAAAGAATCCAAAATTCATCATACAATTGATACATGATTAATAGTATAAATGAGCATCTGAGTCCAAGAGCAATATCGAGAAGTGCACAAGATACCGAGATCAACACTATTTTCCAAAGGCTTCAGAACTCGTTGTCACTGACTAGAGGTAGTAGAGAGAAAATGATTCACCACTAAAACAAGACACCAGGGATGTAAACACGGAAGTTGAATAAGGCAACAACGTATACACGATTCAGGAGCCAGCAAACAAAGGAAACTAGAAAGAGATTTGAGGCATTCAAAGCATCAAAAGGAACCACGACATTTATCTTCTCAAGTCACCTTGATAGCAGCATCAGCGTCTCTAATTGCAGCATTCGGCTTCTTCATTTTAACGTATACACCAGCTGTTCCAAGCAGAATAATAAACGGTTATTGTTTAAATGGTAACAAGACATCGGGAACAAATGATCCACTACACGTTAATATATAATAAAACCGTTTCAAGTTCACAGCATATTGGTTAATCTTACAAGACATACGTATGAAATCATACCTCGGTTGGCGAATAGGATTGCTGAATGTGGATTGCAGATTATAGCTTCGGTAAAATACTCAAGAGCTTCTTCCAACTTCCCTGCAAACAATGATAGCAGACCTTACGAACAAATCAAGAAGGTAACTTGCTATATAAAGTTGTCATATATAACAACGAATAAAGCAAACTATCTTTTGAGTATTCAAATCTAAGTAGTGGTCGTATACAAATTGCCATACGACTTGGCGTACGCAGAGGACAAAGCCTGGTCACTGAAAATTACACTACGAAGCAAAGTTCTCCATTAGGCACTTCATCATTCAGCTCCAGTTTGAAGTAAAGCACTTTGAAAATAGGCCTTAAATTTCATTCAGCAAGTAATTCTGAATATAACTACCTTCTGCCATAGCTTCCACTGCTTTGCCTTTCGAGAGCTGAGCCTCGTCCATCTTCTCCTCTGTCACCTCCACATCTTGATCACCCATCTGCAGCATAACCATCCGTTGTAAGAGTTGAGATTCTTGAAGTCGCTCGAGAGGGGTGAAAAGAATCTTGCTACATGTACATAAAACCATATCCTAATGCTATATAAATAGGTTCACCGACAGAATTACTACAGGAATACTTGTATATAGATTGTGAATCTCAGCCTTGCACCCAGCAGGAAAGATATATGACCACAAAACCACAGGACAAGAAAACTGATCACGAATATGATCATCAAAAGAAGTGTAAGGCGCAAAGAAACTTGCCTTCTGGGGAGGCTCGTCGTCAGGTTCCACAACACCCTCGGTGTCTAGGTCAATATCCGACTCATCATCAGTGACATTTTCATCTTCATATGTCTTAGGTGGCATAGATTTCTCCTCCATGTCATCATCGCTCTCTGCTTCGTCCTGTTAAAAATCACAATTTAAGCTACAGATTAAGCGAATTCTACAAGATAGAGATCTGCTCACATGTGAACCGTTTAAACTTGGACATGACTACACGACTTAAAAACAATGTCGGACTCAGCTTGAAAGGTGTCGAGCTCACAATCCAGCAGAGCTTCTCCCGTAACCATCTGCTTACTACTTAAGACTACTGCGCAGTAAGACATATACGATGAAATACATCACCAACAAAATTACCATACAGTTACAACGGTTACCACGACGAAATATTATCCGATGACATAAACACATCAAAATCTGAAGACGATGCGTAAACGCTGGCAACTACATCCTCAGAAACATTAAATTCAGGGCACAAGCACAAACAATCCGACCAAAAAAACTAAAATAAAATAAAATAAAATAAAATGACAGGGAATTATCCAACGTATACCGTTGCAGGACCATGGGGGTGAGGACAACAGCCTCCAGCAGGTTTTCCGCAACCACCGGCAGATTTGGCTTCCTCCGCATACGCAACTGACGGCAGAGTCGCTCCAAACCTGATCACAAATCATATAAAATAAAACATCCCCAATGAAAAAAACATTTAAAAACTTTGTGTGGAACCCTCTAAGATACCGAATTGCTCGAACCTCCGAGAAAAAGAGAATGCTTCTCAAAGGACAACAATGAAGAAGGTAGCCCAATACCAAATCGAATTCCTCTGCAATCTTAAACTCAACAGATGTCTAAAAATCAGATCCAGTACATACAGATGGGAATCCAGCATTACCTTCACCATTTACCAGTCCTAAAAATAATGGGGAAGGTAAAGGGACCTGAAAGAGGCTTCAATCCAAGTATAGTAGCCAACACTTTTTAAAACTACAGGTATTCCGTTCACGAAACAAGACGACAAATCAACAATTATCCCATATGCATCACAATAGTGCTGAGACAGGTACACAATGCCAAGGTTATTCATCTCAGACCATACATGCGAATAAACATAGTTCTCACAGAAACTGAAGACAACAATCCGACTTCCATCCAAAAACTGCAAACCAAATCGCTCACCTTCGAACCTCGTTAAAACTAAACTCCAGGTCCAAAGCCTTGTTCTGAATCAAGTCCTAAAATAATTCAATCCTAATGTTTTTGATCAGTTGAACTAAAAATAAAAAAAACTGATCAAAAACATCAAATGACAAGAAGTCAACACTGAAGAACATCCCACCATTCCATCGCCGAAGTCTTGGTATAACGCAGCTTCACACAACTAACAATAAAACAACATAGAGCAGACCAAGGTACGAGCACACACACACACACACACACCAATATACAAACAATACGTTACAAAAACATGAAGCACAAAACTCGCCCACACATCGACCGACCACACACGTGACAAACGCCACCTTCGACTACCTCAACCGACAATCGGTGATCATCGATCCAAGTCAAATCAAGTTAATTGAGAAGAAACAGAAAATACTGAGAAAGCAAGACTGCGCGGATCTCTCACTACGCTACCTCTCCAGGAAGTCCCGAAAGAATCGAAGCGCCGGAGTGGCCAGCATCGCCGGATACGCCTCCACCTGCTGCACGAACACCTTAAGCTCCTTCAGCTTCGCCGCGTCCATGGTTGTATGCTAACCTGTCCCTCGCTTGCTCACTCCAATTCGGAAACTCAACTCCCTCCCTCTGATCAGTTCGTAAATAACTCCGTGCCCCGCGAAATGTTGATGTTTACCGTGCCTGACGACGAGTACTTTGTTTGCTCGACATTGATAGTTCCAGAAGCTTCAGAGCAAAATTAGGGTTGGAAGAAGCTGCTCAATCTGCCGTATTTCCACGTCACATACCATGTCAGCATTAGGAGCTATTACAAATCTCCGCGGGTATAAATCCGGTTCTCGGACCGCCTCGATGTGGTCATTGCGGTATCATCCCGTGTGAAACCGTTTTGAAGCGGGGGTTTGTAAGACCGTCTTGTGGTCTTCACTCGCATAGTTTTGTGTCTGTTATGGAATTAATTATGTACATATGTGTAATTATTTTTCAAGGAGTGTTCGGCACTTTTGTACTCACAAATAGAGTGGATAGATACATCTGGTTTCACAGTGTTTGTTAATGAAATTATGTAGCATTGTTCAGGGGGGGGGAGAATTGATCGGTTTTAAGCTTTTTTCATGCTTTTCACTCTTTAAAATGCAACGTACACTCCAGTTTTGGCTTTCTTTTCGATCTTGGGAACGATTTTGCAAATTAATGGTTTGAGTTGTCATTCAATACACAGTAATGTGGCGAGGACGTGTACCAACTGTAGGTTTGAGAGTAAGTTTGAAATATGTCGTGATTATTCCAAACAAACTTCTTTCTTCTTAAGAATGTGAGTAAAGACACGCTCCTTTGAAGGTAGGTTTCTCCTACAGCGACCAAGTCTTAGTATACATTGGTGCTATTTCACATGCGGTTCCTGTGAAAACATGTTTGGCACATACCCACTTTCTGAATGTTACAATTGTTTGCTTTTGCGCTGTAATTTCTGCTCTACGTATTTTCTGCTACAACCGACATGATCGGGTGATTTATTGGTGCAGTAAGTTAGTTATAAATGTCTCGCGAATCGATGGAACAAGATAGAAAATGTGTTAGATGTAATGAGAAAAATGTGTTAGGTGAGAGGGATTCTCTTCACTCATATTCTTGATGAGAAAAATGGGGCATTGGTTCATTACTGTTTCCCTAGAACTTGCAATACATCGTGGCTTCAAGCAATAAAACAGTTCCCAAGGAAACAATGATAGATTTTATTTAAGTTTGAAGTAGACAAAAGAAGCTACTTAGGAATTGATATTACATGATCACTGCGGTTCTTACACAAGTTTCTTTCCACCTCTATGTTACTTCTGGCTAACTAGTTATTATTGGAACATCTTGAGGTGGCTGCAGTTTAAGCTGAAATGCAGGAGAAGGGTTCGTTGAAGAAATAGTGTATGGGAATATCCCATCAGACATGTTCGTAACCATATTGAGATTTTACATTTGAGGTTAATTCTTGGTAATTTGCTTCCGGCGCAATCGTTTTAATGTCTGTCATAATGCGATTGCACTGCAACGACTGAGTCTGAATAGCGGACGATGGCGGAAGCTATGCTACTCACGACCATCACAAGCCTGGGTGCCCAGCATTTACTGGAAGGGGACGAAATGGGCGTTCGGAGCACCTCACAGGTTCTGCAACTTTAGAAAAAACACGGATTTTCCCGCTTAATTACAGGGTACATAATCGATTTCAACTATTGCTACAGGCATCGTTCTCTCCAGAAAAAAATATGTCGATACACTACCGCGACAGTGTTTGTTTTAAGAAAAAACCTTCCCCTCACACGAAACCAGCGATGGCACCTTCACGCCGCTGCGAACTCCATGCCTATCTGAATACACAATACCAAGCTCAGAGATATGCTCGTCGTGTCTTGACAGTTCACGAAAGGATCCATGTGGAGAGTATTGACAACGCTTACCACAATCCATTCTCATACCCAGCTATAGATACTTGAATTCTAGTTTTTCAACAGATTTATTTTGTCGTGATCTTTCCTGGACAGATCGAGAAAATTTCGACGATCCAGAGCGATGGAGATCCAGTGGAGAAACTGGAGTTCGTCGGATGATTGACAGCCCGTCGTCTCCAACTCAGAATTATGCTTAAGGGGCGAGCCTGGGGCAGGTCCATTTCAAATTAGGCACGCACGCAGCATAATGGCACCAGGAGCAACCCTTGTTGACCTTGACCTCGAGGAATAGCAGGACAGTGCCGGCGGCCAGCAAACCCACGAGCAGAAGTCCGGCAAGCAGTTGCATCACTCGTTGTCTCTTATTGTGCATTTTCACGGGGGGGAGGTCGGGATCTTGGTTGTTTACGATGAAAGCTTCCAACTGCGACAAGTGCCTGGTATCCTTATATCCTCTCTGGGGACGCAACAGGAAAACGAAGCCCAGGCAAAATCCTGTGAAGAGGCCACCTACATTCGCGAAATTGTCAACCTGTGGCATCAACCCGAAGCCAAAGCTAATGAGCCCGAAGACAATTAAGTCCACAAACTTGAGCGCCTTCCGCTCAACCACATCCCAATTGATGAATATATCGGCAAAGCTAGCCCCAATCAAGCCCAGCAGCGCGGCCGATGCCGAAACGAACAACTGATTCTGAATGAAGAGGGTAGACAGCACGTTGCCTCCGAAACCGGACATTGTGTAAATGATACCGACTTTGAAAAACCAAAAATAGAGTTCCATCCGGAGCCCAACAATGAGAAGCGCTATCAGATTCATAATGAGCTGAAGAACTCCTCCATTGACAGCTATGGACGAAAGGAGGCGCCAGCCTTCTTTCTTCTTCGTCACTAGAGAGCTCTCAACCCCACCCCATTTCATAATCGCTCGCCAGCGAGGTCCGAGCATTGGATTCTCGTCCCAGGGTTGAAAAGACAAGGGCTTCAACCATTCACCCACACACTTCTCCCCAGGTGCTATATGTTTCGGACAGTCGTTGTATAACATCATCATGATGAAGACGACGATGCTACCCACCATTATCACTGGCACTGCAATGGGGAAATACCTGTGCTTCCGAGGGATGAATGGTTGAGGCTTCTGAGGTACTTCAGGCGTTGGCTCGAATGAGTGCTCATCATGATCGTGGACACGAACTCTGAACTCCCCCCTGTTGTCTCCAGGCCGGGCGCCATCTCGAGGGGATGCTGTGGAACGTCCAGATCCTGGGACTTTATCCATTGATCAAACGCTTGAATGCGAGGAAATTGAAGAGTAGTAACTCGCCTGTTGTCTTCTCACAACCTTCGATGGAATTTGCGTCCACAGTCTTCGTATAGAATATTATGCTACAAATACTGTTCCCATGAAGAGGTGGTAAGATGCCCTTCCCGGCAGCATGAGGTTTGTTCTGTCATTGATTTGAGCGGTGGATCTGATACATCTGAACTGCAAGTTAGTGCTACCGAATTCAGGCTCTCATGAAACTTCCCACCACAATTCAACACAGACGAGTGGGTAATCTGAAGAGTACCAATCAGAATGGACTTCGAAAAAAATCTCCAAATCATTACGGCAAAACTATCATGCGAAGTGAGAAGATCCCAGTGGCGCTAGCTTTAAAACAGCGTATTACCGACCGGGATGCTCAGCTTACGACAAGCCCTCATTCCAGATAAACGAGATTAAGTCCAACAAAACTACAACAGCGAATCAAAAAACAAAGCACCTAACACTCCAAAGCTGGAAAACCGCACCGCGTTCATTACACAAACCTCACCTATACATTGCATTTTGTTTTGTTCTACACAAGCACCCACAATCTCTGGGCTTCACCACTCCACACTCTCTCAACAGCCCAAGCAACCAAAAGAAAAGAAAAGAATGAGACCGAGGGCCACAGGACCAGTACGATACCAGGCGCCTGCTCTCAAAGAACAAGTACAGTGTCAGTGATGGTCGACGAGGCAGCGAGAAGAGACGAGGCCTCACAGCCCTGAGCAATTATTGAGCCTCTCCACGATCAAGGTAGAAAATCGAAGAGTGAGCGATGGAGGCACGGCGAGGGTGATGAAGCAGTCAGGCACAGAAGGGAGGGGGGCAATATCGTTCGTCGGCTTGATGAATTATTGCACGGAGAATCTTGGACGAGAATAGCGGGCCTTTATGTATTATACCGGGCGCAGGTATAATTACATGAAGGCCCGATGGGGCCCACACTCCATTGGGCCAGCACAGGTAGCCGGGGCTCCCCTGGGCCTACCTGCCTGGGCCTTCAAATCCCCGGCCGGGCAGGGCGTGGGCATGGGGTCGTGTTCTATTGGCCCAGCACTGAAGGTCTCCCACTGTCGTTTTTTTAGGGTCTCGTTGCCATGGTGGCTGGGCTCTCTTCCTTCCTCCGCGAGCTCTGTGATTTCATGTGTGTGGGTATGCCCATTCTGACATTTTGATTATATATATATATATATATATATATATATATTGAATTTTAAATAAACCCATAATTTTACTAAGTTTACCCACCCATCTTAACTATCATGATGATGAAGAAAAAACAAAAAATAAAATAAAATAAAATAAAAAATTCGATATTCATTATTCCATTGTTGGATCAAAACTAATGAAATCTAACCACCTTCATTACGATTACCATATTCTTCATCATAAGCAGGTCGATTCAGTAAAAACCTGGGTCTATATAACATTCTCATGTATATATATATATATATAAATATACATATATAAATTTGTTGTTGGAGTATTTTGTGACAATGGTGTGGTTCTTCAGATTGGCATTATCTATGATGTTGATTGCAATATTATTGTTGTGTTGTTGTCATTTTTATGGTGAATAGTTCAAGGTCCATTTTGGACAGATTGTTGTAAACAAAATTCATGGAGTTTGTCCTACTGCGGATTGCAATCATTGAATGTAAACCATGATTGTGATTCAAGAGGTTTGAAGGTATATGTTTGTTGATTATCATTTTGGGGAAATGTTGAGGTTTTGTACCAGGTGTATTTACAAAAGAAGAAGAAGCTGTGAGTGTAATTCTTGTGTAGGATGTTTTTATGATAGTGTTTTTTTAGCAATTAAAACCAATTTAGAGTAAAAAGAATGAGGATGTAGAAAAATCATTGTTAAACTTTGCATATGAATATTTACCATGAAACTTGCAATAGCATCATCTGATGACTTCTGTAATGATTTGTACTGGTTTTGACATGTGTGTATGTATGTGTGTGAATATATATATATATATATATGCAATAATAACAAGAAATTATCTCTTTATTCTACTTACTGTATATTTGATGATTAGAATTACTCAAGGTTCAGAAATTCCGACCAACCTGAAAAAATGAATAAAAAGGTGAGACATTGCATATTCACTACTTTAATTATTATTCATGGAATAAATTTCCATCTTTTGAGTTAAATAAATGATGACATGGATAATATTATTGTAATAAAATAGAATGAGAGTAACTAATGAAAAAACTACATTAGAGATCAATTACACCATTAGTATAAATTTTTATCACGAATAGAAATTAAAACATCTTATATCTTAGCTCTAATACAATTCTTAAAATAAATAAAACATGAGGCTTTAAGAAGAGAAGAAAAATAATTGTGAAGTAATAATAAAAATGTGCATGAAGAATCTACCTCACTTATTTCTATTTATTATTTGTATAGACAATCACATATTGGTCCAATTTCATAAATCAACAAATAATAGAAAGAATACACTTTCATTAAGTTTGACAAGTGAAATAAAATTGAATGATTTTTTTTGTAAAAGTATGTTATCAACAATTATGAGATATATACAATTAACATTGTAAGAGTTGCTAGAATAAGTTAGATTTTAAAATTTTAAAATGACATAAGTTTTCTTTAATAAACATAAATCATGTACTTTTTTTTTTAATATCTACATAACTTATTTATATACTTTTGTTTTATTTGTTATTTTTATCATCCACATGTATTCAATTTTATTTTTTTTTATATTCCAAAAACATCAATTGGATATATGAAGAATGTTAAAATTCGAAATAAATAATATTTTATACTAAAATCATAAAAAAGACATTTATAATATTCTTAATAAATATTACTGTTAACTTTAGCTTGTACATTTTAGTACAAATAAGAAAGTAAAAGATATATCTATTAAATATACTTAATTTTATACATTAGTTTTTTTAAACATCTTGAGTAGAAGGACTAGTGCCCCCTATAATATTTTCTTAGTCATAGAATAAAATTCAATTATGAAATAAACATTGTAAACAAAGTATCACATAAATGCTAAAGCATCTTAAATATCTTTGAAAGATGTTTATAACAAATCTATAAAAAAAATGTATATTTCGTCAAAATGATTAAATATCTTGGAATAAAAACATAGAAAATATACCCACTTTATCCAAATAAGTATATGGAGTGGTCAATTTTACTTTAAGCTTATTTTCCATATGAGCTTTAGATCCTGTTTTTTTAATTTAACATAGATAAACACTAAAAAAAAAATTATGTGGCAAAAATCAGATATGGTCATGGAATGGTAATAAACAATCAAATTAAAAAACAGGACAAAAAATTGTCTTGAGCATAATAAAACTGCAAACAAACATAAATACAAAACAATAAATTCAAGCAGAAAAAGTAACTGCACCTACCTGGAAAAAGTGAAAGACGACAAGCACAGGAGAACATCATGGAGGCATCGGGCAGCGAAAAAGCAAAAGGCAGCGCAATCAGCGAGCCTCGATGGGAATGCTGTGCGGTGAAAGTCACAGCGAGAGTTAAAATCCGACGTCGATGTTGCGATGGGGTTGACGAGATCGGTGTCTAGATGTGCGGATTTCGAACTTCGTCTCCGCGAGGCGAGTAGGAATCTGATGAGATCGGACGCATCGGACCTTAAACGGGCCATGGGCAAGCCTGCGTCGGAGAGTGCGTCAGTGGGAGCGGCCATCCCTGTTTAGCAACAGACGCCATCGGAGCGTAGTGGAGCCAGCTTTGTTGAAACCTACGACCCCAACTCACGCGCTTCGAGTTCTGACAGCAGGTAGGAAAAGAACAAAAATAATTGGGAGGTGCGGGAATCAGTTCGTCCTTTTTGGGATAGAATACCATCCGAGACGGGCTTCGGCGGGGCCTGGAACAGTGAATTTCTATCACCATGATGCAGCTTTTCATCAAGGCTCAGGCGAGGATGGAAAGTAGCGGTTGAGCTGAAACCCTGTGAAAGCAATAATACTGGATCCTTCATGTCAGGTCGGAGTTCAATCGCCGTTGCTAGAGCCAGCCTGCCAAAATTCCCCGACTAGCACTCGATCCGGGTTATTTAGAAAAGACCTGTTGGGACTTTCAGTTGTGGTGGTGGTGGCCTAGATGCGGAGTAACGGCAATTACACAATTCGGGCACTAGGGGTCCGTTGCTGTGTTCTCGGAAGCGCAGCCTGGTGCGATCCGAAGAAGCTTTTACCGTTCGGATATCTTATCAGGGTCCTCGAGTGGCTGCGGAAGTTGCAGATAGGGGGGGACGAGTATGCCGCCGCATTACCGTTTCAAGTGCAGCTTGATCGCGGCCTTCGTGAGGGTTTCGCCGTGTGATCGTTGGGTCTACGGTCTGAGAATCTAGACCTGGGGTCTGTATATTGGTCAGTTTCTATGAAGTCGGAAGCTCTCGCCACCAACGTTGTTCAATCCAGCACACTTCGTTCGCCCTTCGTGAGGGTACATCCGATGGTTGCTTGCGTTTTAACTTGCTCCATCGCTTCAATCTGGTCATCACCTCTATAATCCTCACGACAACCCACAAGAACATCAGTCACGGTAATCAATCTCACCATGCCCAGATGCCGACACTTCTGTGTAACCATGCTGTCTTACTATGAAACACGCTTTTCATTTGACTTAACCATTCAATCTACTCAATTTGTATGTTAATTATGGATTACAGCTATAATATACATTTTGGTACATTTGCGGTTAGTTGTTTTTAGTTCATTTTATTTAAGATTGGTTTATGTAAATAACATGATTAGGTGTCAGTTCACTTTATACCATATTGCATTTGCTACATATTCTTGTTTGACACAAGAAGTACATTAACTTGTGTCATGCTTGGAGTATTCTTTGGTTTCAGCCTTTACTATAACTTCAATCTTATGTGATATGTTTATTACATTCTTACACACTAACAGTAACTTTGATCACAAACAGTAAGGTTATAATTGTTATTGGTTATAATTTTGAAGTATTTTGAACTTGAATTTTTTAATTTTACAGAAAAGGGAAAGTATTTTTCCCAAATAAGAGTTAGATTGATGCAATACATACCAATAGGAATAATAGTAACTCGGTTGAAGAATAAAAGTTATACATGCTCTGATGCGTATAATTTGTTTAGACTTGAAATACAATTTCTGTTTAACAATGTAACTAAAGACTTTATGAACAAACATTGTTGTTATTAGTTTTAAATTCTGGTTATATAATTACGAATTGCACTTGTGGCGTTCTAATAATGATAAAATTAAAGTAATTAATATCTGGTTTGTAATGGTAAGCATGAGAAAAAGTAAGAATTGTTTCATATCTGATTTGTATTTTCTGTTTTTCTATACATTCACGTCTTAATTGTGGCCATGAATGACATACGTGCTTTGTTGCATACATGTAACTGCAACTGTTTTTAATAGAAATTTACTCAATTTTAATAAGCATTTGTAAATTTCTTTCCTTCATTTTCCATCTTTTTCTATTAAAATCTCATCACAAAACACCAATTTTGTCGCATCTAGCGGATTTGAAGCGGTGCTTCTCCCTCCTCAAAAGCAAATGGAGCCATCGATGAGGTTTCTCACGACATCTCACCCTGTGTTAATCAAAAAGCAATTCATAAGTAGATGTTAAAAAAAGAAATCATGGGATGGAACATAAAATGCCGAATTAAAATTGATATTCTAATCTAGCAGGCAATAAACTTTGCGTGTTCAAAAGGAAGAGGATTGTACCCCGGAACGATGTGGGGTGAATTTCATGGCAAGCTGCACTGATCTTTGACCGCGAGGAGTTAAAAAACTTTTACTTGTCCTAGAGACATGCTTCAACTGACTCAATTGGTTGTCAAGCATATGATCAAGTGTACAACTTGAAGAGTGACCTTGAAAATGCTAAGATTATGGAGGCTGCATCAGAAATGGTTGGGGATCCAGATGCAATGTAAGCATACAAAGAATGAAAAAAAGCCAACGCGTCCTGAAACCAGCCTGGAAAACTCTTGAAAGATTGCATGTGCAAGCCATTCTAGGGTGCTGGTCAAAAAATGAGTGGCAAACGACCAGGCTGACTTAACTTGTCTCCATGTAAAGTACGATTGACTGATTTTCGAAAACCTGCCGAAATTATGTCGATACCTCAACCCCACCTTTTTATTATCCACGTCAACCAATATAGAGCCTCGAATTATGCAAAACAAAAGGGTGCAGCATTGTGCTGTAATCTTGAGGTGTACAACAATACAAAAATACAAAGGATTCTGTAACCACTTGTTTTCCCTTCAAGATGGTTTCCTCGATTTATTTGACGTCATACACAAGCTTGTACTAAACCCAGCTCGTAACTACACACAGCTAATAGCTTTGCATGAATGATTGATCGAAGCTGGTTCTACAGAACCTTCGCAGTCATCATCTACACAGGCTTCCACTTCAGCTCCACTTGGATCATACCATGAGAGTTAGCCAGCCCATACTTAGAATTGATGTTCTTATTCTTTACCACGTCTCCAAGAGGAATGTTCACAGATCCCAAAATTTCCTGCACACGCAGAAACTATGATTCAGTTCACACGATACATGAAATCAGGCAACATCCAAGTACAGAAAATTATCCATGAGGTGCGCTCAGAAATATCTTACGTTTTGAACGCCCCAAGTCTTTGGCAGATGGGTGTTCAATAAACCAACTTTCTATAAGTCAACAAATTTCCTCCAGTTTGCCAAAGATACGATGGAACAGGAAAGTAAAAATATAGGAAATTGGAACTCAGATACACACGCTTACAAGTAGTTTTGTATATATATTAAATTGGCATTGCGTATTGAATGAAAGCTTACATGACGATGCACCATGTTCAGACTTGAGCCCTTGCTCAGGACCTCGATGTGCAGGGAGTCACTAACGGGGGGATCGTCCAGTTGCCAAGTAAATAGTTGATCCCATCTGGGGTTTTTATTTTTCTTCACAACCTAAAGGAACGCGAAAGAATTATTTACATGGTTTAGGACATAACTGTATGATAGGCTGAAAGCAAAATTATTTAAGGCAAAGAAATATGAGGTTAAATGTGAAGTAACCATAGTTAGAGCTTACCGGAGTTTTCTTTTTATCCCCCCGAAAATTAACCTCCACGAAGGGGTTTGTGTGATGTTTGCCTTCTAATTCCTGGGCCTGATGAATGATGACCGACAGCAATCCTCCTTCAGAAGATTTAACCCCATTTGCGAATTGTCCATCATCCATTGATTTCGCTTTGATATCTTCCTCAGTATCGTCCTGATGACCATCAATCACCTCGCGGTTACTCATGATTCTCGAGGCATTTCTAAGAGTTTGATATAAATCTCACGTAATCATAATTGTCAAACTTCAGGTAGCTCATACTTATCAAAAAAAATCACAACTACTAAAAAACTTACTTCCTTGAAGAGTCTCAAATTCATTTCAAACGTTAACTCGCCACGCTTTTTCGAATTGGCTTCGTCATTAGGATCCATATTCTTAAACAGCGGAACAGTTTGTAATTTTGGAACGTTTTCCTGCAAGTCCTTTAATGGCACGACCTGCATTCCCATTTTATCGTGTGCTCCAACCTGCCGGACACAATAATCCACATTAAAATAAAATGATTAATATTGCAAACAAATATTCTGAACGAAATAAAATTATCTTACTTAAGTCAAAAACGGTTGAATTTAATCCTAAGACGTAATTAAGCCTGCCACAGTCCCTTAGTTGATGAGCTAACATCGCTTCAAAAACATAATCACGGCAAAATAATCTCTCATAAAACATTTTCTAGACAACAAAGAGGAGAGAGCACCATGCAGAGAACAAGAAAACAGCGTACTAATGAATGGCTTAAAAATACACACCTTCTCCCAGTCAAAAACCTGTAGCTCAAGAGACTGTGACTTGAGGTCTTGAACAGAAAGCTTGAAAGTCTGATTCCATTCGGGGTTCAAAGTGTTCATCTTGGCGCGTGTTGTCTTCGAAAGCATCGTATTAACCAATTGAATTTTGACGTAAGGGTCGGCTTTACCCATGAAATCTTTCTTCATTAAGTTCGTGGCTCGAATAATCTTCACCTCAACCACGCCCACTGGCTTCTTATCAGCACTGCCAAGGATTCAACACAAGTATCAAGGCTGTGCAACTAATGACTTTGGCCGATACAGCTTGATAAGAGAAGTAAACGTAATATTTGAGAGCAAGAAAACATCGGAAGAGCTGAGTACCTGGCATCAGTATTTATTGGGATTTCTAAAGACTTCGGCCACATGTACATATCAGCGACTTGATTTGCGATGGTATCCTGCGTTCAAACGTTCGTTGCTGGAACATCAGGGCATAGAATCTATCTGATCTTATGTGCTTACAAAATAGGACCAAAGCTTCTTTACTGGGAAATTCTCAAGCAATTAGGAAGTTTATCCACAACAAGGATCCACATACTTTAACGAAACCGTAAAGTCCAGGAATTGCCATAATATCTCCGCCCAACAGCTTCAGACCAAAATCTACGTGAGGCTGCCAACACAAAAAAAGTTGTAAGTTTAATAAAAAGAAGAAAAGAAAAATACACCTCATGACAGGTATCTGCTAAGATCATCGGAACATCAAATCGCAAATATAGCAGACAGGAACGTACGACTTAAAAGATGGAGAATGTAATAACTGTTATGATACGCACAAGATATTCAAAACCTATTCACGAACCAAAATCTTGTGAAATTATTAATACATAAAGGGGTAGCTTACAAATTCTTGCATCATACATACCTTTTCCATCAAAGAGACTACTATTTTCGAGAAACATGGAAAAACTGGAATCAAAGGCTTCAGTGTGATTCTTGCTGTCGCAAAAACCTGCACGTCTACCACCTGCACATCCAAACCCAATCATCGTTATATTCCAGAAAACGACCGAATTTTTCATTACCTTCAAATTGATGCAATCAGGAAACGGTTGCAGTCAACTACTTGAAACCTAGTGAGCAAGTCCCATCCAGCGACATACCAACAGACCAACACCCTCTCAAATAAATAAACAACCTGCATCAATCACTTGAGCTTGAATATGCTTTTAGACTTTATCAATTCTGAACTAACCTGTACTGTTGCCTTCAAACCAAAAGCTTTCACAGCAACAATAATATTTGGATTCCCAGCGAACTTAAAGGAAGGCTCGAGAATCATCTCTGCCTCCTTAGTATCATAAACTTTCATACCTAGAAAATCAAATGATAGACCAAGTATCAGAAGAAAATGGCGTTCCTACTGCTGATAGATTACAGAGACAATGTCCAAAATACACACTTATGAGATGTCAGCAAAATGCATGTACAGGCAGAGACATAGATGGAAAGTAATACGCACCAACAAATGTAGGAGGCAACGTTCCCAAGGTAAGTGACTGGAACTCGATAGAATCCATCTTGTACTGTGGCCCATATTTATCAATGTAAGGCTGTGCCTGCTGTCGAACCATCTTGCAAATTGCCTGCCGTTCACATGTAGGAAACGAAAATCTCAGTAATTCAGCTTAAATCCTTGTAATTTCTTTAACTGAAATAGATATCGTTATGTTTTAATAATGTAAAAAACAGACGAAATTCTCAACTCCCCGCATGCTATCAAACGACTTTATATCAGAACTGAAGGAATGTTCTCAATGTTCATTGACATCGAGAAAGAGAGAGACATTTTGTTTCGTCCATGGATTTACTGATTAAGAAGTTGTAGTACCTTATCAAGATAAGGCCAGATGTCCTTTAAGAACCTGTTCACCCAATCCACCTGAAAATAGAAAACTTCTACAGGTCAGTTTAAGCGTAGGAAGAGCTTGTCGAATGCCAAATGAAGACTCATTGCTCAACAAAGACTTCAATCACACAGAAAACAGCTTGCACACATAGAAAATCTGTGCCATGTAAGATTACACATGCTCAATACAAATTCCATGAGAAAGTGTAGAATGCATGCGAAACCAAAACACCAAAGCAAAACTGCTTATAATCAGTATAAAAAGTTGACAAGAAACGGTGCCATTACCCGATGGTAATCTGGGTTCTTCACCCATAGAGGAATTTCGCCGAGGAGCCCTTGCAAGGTTCTCGAATCCAACTCATCCAGGTTCCGAATGACAGGATCCTGTTAACATTCCAAGGAAAATTAAAACCATACCCAGGTCGGAAACAAAAACCTCATTCCATACTACACGAAACAAACACCTCTACAATCACACCAAACCAAGGTCTACGCAATCCCAACAAACTCGCCACCCATACCACTCAAAAGACAGAATGCGGTTAAAAGAACCCACATTACCTTCTCATCAACAGGCTGGAAGTAGATGAATAGGAAGTATCCTATCGCAAGTCCGACGCCGATGCCCCATCCAAACCCCACAAACCCCAGGATCGTGCTAACAATCCCCATGACAGCAAACTTTGATCACCAGACTTCGCCAGCCTTCTCCTCTCTCAATCTTCCTTTCTTACTTCGCCCACTGTCTTCTCCTACTAATCCCTCTTCCTCTCATCCCTCGAGTCCCCCCCCCCCCCCCCCCCACTCAAGAAAGAATCTAAGCTCCACAATTAGAGACTGCAAAGTGCAAATGAGGAGGGGTCTCCTTCTCCGATTCAACGCGTGTTGTGGTGCAATTCGGTAGCATGGCGTCGTGGTGGCCTACCCAGTGACGTGGTACCTGTGAAGACGGTCTCACTTGGATTATCGCCAAGTGGACACCGATGTGGCGTGCTGTCGCCAAGTGGACGCCGACGTGGCCGGCTGCCACCCGAGGACTGATCTCACCTCACACATCGATACCCTCCGATTGGTTCTTGGGTATCTGGCCAGGTATTGGAGGGTATCGATCAATGTGGACCTGTCGCGGGTGTCAGCATGGTCGGGTCCGGTTTTCATGCAATCTACTTGGCGGGTAGGTACAGCGTTGTTCATTTTGGTGCATGGACTAATACAGCAGATTTTTATGGTGAACTACACTTTACAATTTTCTTTTGTTATGATAAAATAATGATAATTTTGTAAGTATTAATATTTTATTTTATTTTTTATGTTATATGAATTTGTTTTATAATTCTAAAGATACCATTAAATTATTAACAAAGTATTACTTATTTCATTGATGCTAATGGATTTTTTAAAAAAACCAATTTAATCACACAAAAGAAAGCTATGCTATAACAATCCATTCAACTTGTAATACCTTTGAACATTTTTCAAAAAAAACAAAAAAACAAAAAAAAACAAAAAAAAAAACAAATTGTGCAACTGTCAAGGATATGAATCTCAAAGAATTAAAAGATCAATACACTCTTGTGTTACTTGAAAAGACTATAGGATTATTCAAAGATGATATAATATTAAATTAAAATGACTATTGCCAAAGATAAGAAGACTAGAAAGTTTTAAAATAAGTCTAAGGATTAGAAAGGCATTGGTAAGAGTGAAGAAGGCTTCAACTTTGCTTCTATATATACTATCTAACTAGAAGCTACGTGGCGACATTCTATAGGACCTCCAACACGTGTTCAATTTGTAAGATACATGCCTTAACTTGTAAGACAAGTTTCCTATATGTGCGCCACATTATTAAGTTGTACCACAAACTACCAATATGTGTGATACGTGGTTAACTTATTGGCCAAGTTTCTAACCTAACAATCACTTATAGATAGATATAAAGGTGAAATCTTATTTATAAAGTTTCTAAGAAGATTTCTTATAAGATATTATTAAATTAATCTACTTTTATTTATTCATAATATCTAGATAATTATTAGAATAAATATGTATGTCAATGACATTACTTCCTTTCTAACAATGATTTCTATAAGTAACAATGATTACATATTGAGAAAGTCAAAGATACAACGCCTTGTATTTGCCACATACTTTGATCTTTGTTCTCTTTAAAGGTAGTTGATAGGTCCCCTCAGCCATCAAAAATGTCTCATTCTAGAGTAGGAAAACCACTCTTTTATTTGATTATTATTAAGGCCTTTGCAACTTCTTTCAAACAAAATATTTGTAATACCATCAAAAGTCATTTCTATCTTTAATAAAATCATCAAACATCAAGAGTTTCTTCTAAGGTTATGATACCAAGCACATAATATCTTGCCATCTATTCAAAGAAGAATATGTTGTTCTTGAAGGTCTTTATCTTAATTAAGTCATCTTAAGGACTATGATAATTGTAATGTCTTGTTTGATAAGTCAACAAACAATGGCTTTTAAATTGAATCTATTGGCTATCATTATTAGTATTATTTTTTATCTTTTTAGTGCCACAAATATACAAAAATTACAAACAAAGATAGGAGATCAAATACAATCTTTTTTAAATTATAATTTTTTTATAGTAAATATTTTCTATTCTTCATCTTGATTTTAATGAATGTTATTGATAAAAATATCAATCTTCTTAAATTTATTTAGAAGATTCTTAATTGGCTCTCATGTATATTCATTAATATTATATTCATGCGAATAAACAAGTTATTCTAATATATTTAGGCCCCCTCTTGAATCTAAGACTTCTTTGACCTCATATTTTTTATTATTATATACTTCTATAAGATAAAATGGTATTTTTTGTTTCTATAGTATATCAATTGTCTTGTGTGGCTTAAGAAGAGATACGTAAAATACATGATAGACCTTCATAGACTTTGATAGATACAATCAATAAGCAACTGGATTAATCTATTTATATATAGAAAATGGTATAAGTATAGGATAATCTAACTTGTCACAATGGTAAATAGTCTTCATATTACAACAAAGTAATCATAATTTGTCTCTAATATGGAATTGAGGTTATTCCTTGTAATAAGCATTTGCAATAATCTTTTGTTGTTTTTGAGCTTCTTTTAGTTGTATCATTATTATTGCACATAGCTCTAATAAACGATTTGCCAACCTTTTTGTTGTAAGATTATCAACTTTTGAAAAATCAAAATTAATAAATTGTGAATAATAACCATAATTAAAAAAAGATATTTATTAAATAAAAGAATGTCCTATCTTATTATAAGCAAACTTTGCTAATGGTAAAAAAATTGTGCAATTGTTTTATTCGTAGTTGATGGTATATATCAAATACTACTCCAAATCTTGATTCATTCACTTTGTTTGGCCATTAGTTTGAGGATAGAAAGTCAAAGATAGTTTTATGTCCACCTTTAAAATCCTAAAAATAATTTTCTAAAATCTTAATATAAATTATGTTCTCCTATTTGATATAATATCCTTTGGCAATCTAAGATAGCAATAGAAGTTGTCAACGAAAAACTTACATATTTTTTCACCTATGATAGATTTTGTATATGGTGTAAAATATGCTATTTTAATGAATCAATCTACTATCACAAATATAAAGCCACAAGAACTTGAGACTAAAAGATCCATGATAAAGTCCATAGAAATAAAAGACTATAATTGTTTTGGAATAAGTAATGGCTAAAGAAGTCCATAAGATTATTGATAAGAAGCTTTTAATCTTGAACAAACATTATATAA
Organism: Physcomitrium patens; assembly: GCF_059467195.1. Lineage (NCBI taxonomy): Eukaryota > Viridiplantae > Streptophyta > Bryopsida > Funariales > Funariaceae > Physcomitrium > Physcomitrium patens. The sequence goes on from NC_143429.1 coordinate 6,507,041, forward strand.
TTATAAAAAGTCTTTAATTATAAAGTCTTATTCAAAATAGAGTATATTGTTTTTGAATTTAAACCTAAAAATATCATAAGGTTAAGAAGAATTATTGTTAATATCATAAATAAAAAGATCAGAGGACATACTTAATTGAACTTGCTTGAGAAAGGTTGAATCAATAGTTAATATTGATTTCACTACTCAAAGATAAATAATGCTTTAGATTCAAAAAAATTATTCTTTGTTGATCAAAAGATGCATTTATTTCTATTAATATAAGATAAGAATGTCTTAAAAGAACATTTCATAAATCTTATTATTTTTTAGGTTAAAAAATCAACTAGAAATTAAATCTTATTAAAAACATACTTCAATGAGTCTACTCTTGGCATTGTCAATAGTAGAACTTTGATATTATTTTTAAATCCATATTGAAATTGATTGATAAAGACCTTGTCATTCTAATCCACATTGCAAATAAGATTTTGGAATTTAACAGCGTATTTGGTGGCTGAACATGATCATTGTGGTAATGTTAGGGACATAGTCCTTAGACCTTTCTAGAGACAAGTTTCTAGAACCTTCTAGAAAGAAGTCTCTAGAAACTTCCAGAAGATTCCTTCAATATTCTCTTAGAATATTCTTCAAATATTCTCTAAAGATTCCCTTAGAAGGCTCTAGAAGATTTTTAGAATATTCTAGTAGATTCTAGGAAGTTACTTGAGAAGCTTCCTAGCTCTTGGGTAGTTGCTCGAGAAGCTTCATAGTTCTTGGGAAGCTTCTTGATGCGCTTCCTTAGAACCATAGGCCAGTAGTATATATAGGAGTCGAGGCTGAAGAGTTCTTCAGTCTCGACAACACATCTCTTGGAGTTCTAGCTCACCTTTCTGGTGTTGTTCTTGTACTCATCTGTTTAATCTACTTCTGCCACTTCTTCTTGAACTTCTTGTTAGATTTCAAGTCTGTATTTTGTGTCCGTGACAGGTAAAGATACAAGTTTGATCTCTACTACCCTTTTTCAATAATTTTCTTCAAATGTGGTCATGAAGACTTCTATGAATGAATTTAAATCATAAAGTAATTATAAATTCTTTTCTATCAAAGATAAAAATCAATTAAAAATACTCTCAAAGAAAAATTCACCTATAAATCTAACTTGAATAAATCCATTATGGTATTAAGAAGGATGTAACCTAACATAGAGATTTATTTGTTGTAGAAATCTTCAAAACATTGATCTTGTTCCATTAAACTTCTCCGACATACTCATTATTATTTTCTTTGTACTTATAGTAGCAAGATTTTTGAGATTTAGTTGTGAACTTAATCTACTTGTTTTTCTCAATTGCACAACTTATTGACATTAATTTTGAACTTTATTGTTGATCACTTCTATAGGTATTGAAATACTACTTCTATAGTTGATACTAAAAATATGCGAGATTTCCACCCTAAAAGTATTGATAAGTTTGTCAAGATGTACAATAGTTGCAAATCTATTCTTATTTTTGTTGAAGATAGCATCTATAATGTTTTCTTCTATAAAAAACTCAAAACTTATGTATAAGTTAAATTAGAAGAAGGTAATCTACAACTTCTAATACTAAGTGAAAATTTCTACAAAAAAAGCTGATCCATTTTTTAAAAAAAAAATCACTATTAGAGAAAAAAAATACTATAGTAAAGGTGGATAGTCTACAATCTTCATAATTCAATAATAGAAGTAAGGTAGTCCATTCACTTCTATAAAATAAGACAAGAATAATGAGTTAGCAGTCTTCTCAGACTATTAAAGACATAAATCTTAGAGAATGGAAGGATAAAATTCAATCTTCAATTCAAATTATAAGATGGCTTGAATTGAAAGTTGTTTATAATTAATGTATAAAATAAGATAATAAATTAATACAAATAAAAGAAAAAAACCAAAAAACAAGTGAAAGGAATGTTATTAAGTAAATACACACTTTAAAACTTAGTTATAGTTTGTTCACTAGATTTTTATCTAATAAAAAATTAAAAATTAAAAACTAAAAGTAAAAATTATATTTTGAAATAGTTAATTTGATTATCTTTTCAATGACATAAGAAACATGTAAATCCAATGCATTATGAATAAGTTATGAAGGTTTAAAAATATCAAGTAAATAATTTAAAAAATTAGTGAAAATATTTTACCTCAAGAATTACTCGCTTATAGATTAAAGATTTGAGCCTCATCAAGGCTCACATGTAGTATATAAGGGTTTTAAAAAAGGCCACAAGGCCTTAGTCTTATCTTACTAACTCTATTCATGGTGATACAATCCATATGGGACTTGTGCACCTATCCTTCTACAAGAACTAGACTAGCTACTCGTCTTTCTATTTTTTATTATTAAAATTAATATTTTTTAATTTTTTAATTCACCATAATATTTGAAAATATCCAATTATCCTAAGTAAATTGTGCGGCCTTTAAATCTGGCTCCATTTCTTCATAATAACTTCTAAGGTGGTATAAAACTTAATTTTATTAATATCTTGAAATTTTCTCTAAATTTTCTTAAAAAGTTTTAAATAAAATTTAAAAGTTCTTATAATATTTTGATAATAATACTATTAAATAAAAATCAAATTTTTCTATATAAGTGATTTTTCGTAATATTAAATCAATTTAAATCTAATAAAAATCCTATTTCTAATATAACAATGAAGTTCTTTCTTATGCTTTTTTTAACTATTGATTATTATTTATAGATTTCAAATAATATATATATATATATATATATATATATCTATATATATATATATAAACAACAAGCCAATGTAGACAATAATCTTAATACTAACCTTTAATACTCATTAATAAATCAAAATACAAATCTAATTAAAATAATTACTTTTGGAAAATAAAAATTATATTTTTTTATTAAAAAATTATTTTTTTATTATTTTTTTATAAAAATATAAATTTTTACAAAAAGAAATTGTGTATAATTTTTTTTTTAATAATTTAACATAAAAATTGAAAGTAAGATTAATATTATAACTTATATGTTTAAAACACAAAAATATTTATAATGAGATAAGTAAATATGTGTTGATTATATAAAGGCATAGTTATCATAATAAATATTACATATCAATCAAGGAAATATTCTACTAATTTAGAATTTTTGATATATTTTAACATGTTGGAAAATTCAAGGAAAAAAATAATTAGAAAAAATACATCTTACTTAATGAACATATTGTGTTTCCAATTAGCATTTCATATCACATTATTCTACAAGTAGACTTAAAATATCAACCATAACTAGTATTATGTTATATTTTTATTGTAAAGCACTGAATTTAGTGTGTATATATTTTAAATATATATAAACAGAAACCTGTTTATAATAATTCCTGAGTATATATTTATTTGGAAGAAAAAAACTATATAAATAGTTAGATTAGATACTTTAAGAACATGCTTCTAATTTTTCCAAAAATTGAATATTCACCTACAAATTGATCAAGTTCCTTGACAATTATCAACAGTAGTCATTTTCGAGCCTTAAAAATAACTCTACCTGTGTCAATCTATAATATATTTAAGTTCTGACAAAAAGGAATAGCCATATCTATAACTTATATAAGAAGAATTCTATGGGGACTTGCAAGACGTAGTGTTTAAACGGAAGGCAAAATTTGATGTTGTCATTCAATTAAATTTCATTTATGAGATTGATACAATATAGTATTTATTACTACAAAATTTGTGTTTATATGCACTGTCATATCCTTTCGTTAGCAAATGCATGGTGAATCAAGCCTTCACAGAATGTTTCAAACAAATCATGTCATTTCTTAAATACTTTTATAATGTTTAATTCCATGGCTATCAAATTTAAGAACAAAGTGCATTCATTGAACATATTGATACCCTTCTGAAGTACATTGTCTCCTTGCTGAATAAAACCTCAAAACTGAGAAAATTCAAGTCATCATAAACCCATAAAAACCTACAGGTTAAAAAAAGAAAAGTAATCGTTTCAATATTTAATTTACAGTCAGATGGATGTTACGGAAAAATCTTCAAAAGCGTTATCGTGCTGAGAATATACATTATAAATTAAACATGTACAATTTCAGCAAATTAAAGAACGTAATCATGCTTTTATTAGGACCCAAAAATAAGAACACAGCTGACCCGTAATAACATTAATTTGCTTAACAAAGGGATTCCATGGTAAAACACACCAATCCCTAAGGCAAAAGGGCAAGTGATATTTCATCGGACAAATGTCCGCAAGACAAGCCTCCCCGATCAATCGCTCTGACCGCCGCGACACATACACAACCCGGTTTGACATCCAGTCCTGCCTAATCTGGGCGAGATTAGCTTCTGCGTGATGATGCCCGGCTACCCCTGCCCCTGCAAAACGTCGGAACGATGCGCAGTGCAGTTGTGATGATATAAGCTCCTGCTGCTGCTGCGGCGAGGGAGACATGGCAGAGTGGTCGGGTGTTGCATTGGTGTCCATGCATTGGTCGGGCAGAGTAGATCGGGTAGAGGTGGGAGATGTGGATGCAGGGAGAGGGGGAGTCCGCGGAGGAGGAAGGCAAGAGGGCAAAAGTCGTGGTTGAGGGGCTTCTCCGGTGAGGGAGACCAGCGTCCATCGTAGCTGTTCACAGTGGGATTCGAACCCACGCCCTTTCGGACCAGAACCTTAATCTGGCGCCTTAGACCAACTCGGCCATATGAACACAGGCACCGCTGTGCCAACCGACTCTCTCCCGCCGCTTCTGACCACGCTCATCTTTCACCCACTGCGCACTCCTCATTTATCGAACATCACCCACCCTTCACCCTAAACCACACACATGTTCATGCTCGTCACACACTCTTTAGTTCTTTCACCCACAAACCTCATGGATCCACATAAGGAGCACCTACCACACTTGCTTGTACATGCTTGCCATCAATTGTCTTACTCTTCCCTTCTTTTACATCTTATTTTGCAAACATTATTCTTACCATCCCCAATCTTTGCCATGCTCATGATTCTCATTATTTTTTTCATTTTCTCAACATTACAATTTCATGCATTGGCACAATAAAAACATTCATTTTAATGCAACAATAACAATGCAACATATGTCATACGTGCACACATTTCTCAAGTACATAGAAGTTGATAGAATTAAATTAGGTCAATCATGAATTCTTTTATAATAACAAAAATTGAGCATTTGGAATGCTAATTAAATATATAAGTTCACCATGTAGCTACAAAAACTTCTCCAAGAAGCTATATACCTTTAAAGATTTACCGTAGAACTATCTTATTATTCAAACTCTTTGAATCTAGGTCTTGTTGGTCTTATGAAGCTTCTACATTATCTTTTCATTAATTGATGTGTGTGTGGAGATATCACTATAGCTCTCTTCAACCTCAAAGTTATTTTTTTTGTTATTTGATAGTTTGAATTTCAACCAAACTGTGTTGCATGTTTGATCAAAATTTGGTGATCACTTTTGAATATTATCAAGTTTTGCTACTTTATATTTGATGTGGCTTTGCAATACTAACTCAGTGTCATTTCTTTTGCCATAATTAATGGATTATAGGCCTAATTCGTATTAAGAAGATTCTACACCAACTATAGTTTATGGCCATTTCATCTAGAATTTAATTTAATAAAATATAGAATGCTAAAATAGGATGAAATATGGTAGAGACAACATGTTGCATAAGTATTCCAAAGAAGACTATGATTCAAAAAATAAACAGCAATGAAAATAAATAAAATAGTTTTTTGAATTTTGTCTTAGTTTTATACTTAGGTTACTCTTAATTACTTATATTTGATACTTGTGATTTTGAAATATTTCATAATAAATTATTATATACTATTTTTTTGGCCTTTAGTTGTTTAACTTAATTCATTTTAATTTAATATAATTAAACCTAAATCCTAAATTTAATCCTAAATCCTAAACCCTAAATCTCTAGGACACTTGTAACCCCTAAATCCTAAACCCTAAATCCATCACTATCCATACCACAAGTCTTGGACATCAATGTGGAGTCTTCTTATATCTTTTGGTGTTATATGTATTTTTATAAGAAATGTACAATATATACAAAATACTCTTTATTAAATGTAATAAGAAATGTACATAAATCCAACCTATTAAAGTATAGAATGAATAATAATGAAGCCAAAACTAATGAAATGATTTTTTAAATTGAATTCATTCTAAAAACAATGTACAAGCATCTTTAATATTTTTTTCATATTTCATTGGTTCTATTTATTCACAAAATTCAAACAACAAATAATATTTTAAAATAAAGTGATGTTTAATTTAATATAATTAATGCTAATAAAATATTTGATTTTAAAATCCAATATCATCAAATAATATAAAAATAACTCGAGATTTTTTCTAATAAAAAAATATATATTAAAATTCTTTCATAATAGCCAAAACAACCAAATATAATAAAAATAATAATTTTTTTTTATTATTATACATGAATTATCAAGTTCTTATAGTAAAAAATTTAACATATATTCACTCCAACTACATATATCATTAAAACCAAACAATAAAATATACAAGAAAATCTAACATAATTTGTGTCATCAAATCAAAATCACTTGAATTAATTAATATACTAATGGCTAGTGAATCAATGAAAATAGCTAAAAAAACCTATATTCAAGCTAACAGAAATCCATCTTGATTTTTTAACCACCATATTATAAGAGACTTTATTTTTGCATCATCATTTCATAATCTTAACCAATATGTTATTTTGGAAATAAATTAAATTTTAAAAAAAATTATTCACATTTAGCTATAAAAATCCTCTCAAAATTGAATAAATGTAATAAAAAATCAAGTAATTATGAAGGACGTGCTTTGTGGAAGTCTTCAAAACCTCTTAGAATCTTCCTAGCTAAAGGAAGTTGCTTCAGAAGCTTCTTATTTAGTAGTATAAATGGAAGTTGAGCCTGAAGAGCTCTTTAGTCTCAACAATACATCTCTTAGAACTCTAGCTCATATCTCTTGGTATTATTCTTGTACTCATCAAGTTTATATTAACTTTCTCATAGTACTCTCTATGTTTAGCTTCTTCTTCTATTCTTTGTAAAATACATCCATGACAATGACTATCTTTTCAAAAGATTGTCCTTTATGAATCTTCTTTTAGATTTCTAGTATTATAATATTCAATGCTATCAAAATACATTTAAAATTAGATTGGATTCATAAAATAAAATTATCATTCTGAGAAATATAGTTGTTTGTTCTAAAGAAATTATATGATATTTCGACATAAAAAATTATACTTGATCAAATCATTTAAGATCAAATTTATAAAATAATAATCATAATATTTAAGAGATGATAAGAGAATATTAAAAAGTGAAAAATCACATTGAATAAGGATATGATTGTTGCTGAAAAGCAAAAATAAAGTGAACTTGTTTACTCCAACAACAAAATTTGAAAAAAAAAATTCAACTATATGAAACCATGAAATTTTCTACAATTTGTCTTAAAATTGTTAGAAAAATCCACACTTGAGTCTTCAAAAATTTAATAAATAACTACATCCTAATCTCATGCCTTCAAATGATTTCAAAATACACTATTACTTGATTTATTTGAAAACTTTAAGATTCTTCAAATTGCCAATGCTCTCTGGAAGTGCCTCAAAGGATTTACAAATCAAAAGAATTCAAAATTGCCCAGGCTCTCTGGGAGTGCCTTCCAGGATCCACATTCTCTCAAATACAACTCCACAAGAGAGTTCAAATTGCCCATGCTCTTTGAAAGTGCCTTCAAGAATCCACATTCTTCCAAATCCAACTCCACAAGAGAATTCAAATTACCCATGCTCTCTAGAAGTGCCTTCAAGGATCCACATTCTCTCAAATACAACTCCACAAGAGAGTTCAAATTACCATTAGTATTGTATGTCATTATATATACAAGAAATCAATTTTTAATTTTATAATAGAAAAACCATGTACATAAGATTTTGTGCATCATTCATTGTAATTTGTACGAATTAAAAAATGTTGTCGCTCTTATAAACTTGGAGCTCTATTATAAATTCTTATGTAATTTATTTGCCAGAAAACCATGTATTCCTTATTCTTTTCTTCTTGTATTAAATTACAAATAAAAATACAATTTTCATCACTTTTGAAAATCAAAAGCTCTATATCATAGTTTGTTGTTGTCAAAACTTTTATTTCAATCAAGTCCCATATTATTTTGTAGAATGAATTACTTAAACTTTTCTCATCTTTACTAATAAGTCATTTTATATTTCTTTTCATATTTCTTGATTAATATTTAATGAAATTTTATATATAATTATATATTTTTAAAATTTGATTTATTATAATATATCATGGTATAATAATATAAAATGATTCAAACTATCAAATAACAAAAAAAATAACTTTGAGGTTGAAGAGAGCTATAGTGATATCTCCACACACACATCAATTAATGAAAAGATAATGTAGAAGCTTCATAAGACCAACAAGACCTAGATTCAAAGAGTTTGAATAATAAGATAGTTCTACGGTAAATCTTTAAAGGTATATAGCTTCTTGGAGAAGTTTTTGTAGCTACATGGTGAACTTATATATTTAATTAGCATTCCAAATGCTCAATTTTTGTTATTATAAAAGAATTCATGATTGACCTAATTTAATTCTATCAACTTCTATGTACTTGAGAAATGTGTGCACGTATGACATATGTTGCATTGTTATTGTTGCATTAAAATGAATGTTTTTATTGTGCCAATGCATGAAATTGTAATGTTGAGAAAATGAAAAAAATAATGAGAATCATGAGCATGGCAAAGATTGGGGATGGTAAGAATAATGTTTGCAAAATAAGATGTAAAAGAAGGGAAGAGTAAGACAATTGATGGCAAGCATGTACAAGCAAGTGTGGTAGGTGCTCCTTATGTGGATCCATGAGGTTTGTGGGTGAAAGAACTAAAGAGTGTGTGACGAGCATGAACATGTGTGTGGTTTAGGGTGAAGGGTGGGTGATGTTCGATAAATGAGGAGTGCGCAGTGGGTGAAAGATGAGCGTGGTCAGAAGCGGCGGGAGAGAGTCGGTTGGCACAGCGGTGCCTGTGTTCATATGGCCGAGTTGGTCTAAGGCGCCAGATTAAGGTTCTGGTCCGAAAGGGCGTGGGTTCGAATCCCACTGTGAACAGCTACGATGGACGCTGGTCTCCCTCACCGGAGAAGCCCCTCAACCACGACTTTTGCCCTCTTGCCTTCCTCCTCCGCGGACTCCCCCTCTCCCTGCATCCACATCTCCCACCTCTACCCGATCTACTCTGCCCGACCAATGCATGGACACCAATGCAACACCCGACCACTCTGCCATGTCTCCCTCGCCGCAGCAGCAGCAGGAGCTTATATCATCACAACTGCACTGCGCATCGTTCCGACGTTTTGCAGGGGCAGGGGTAGCCGGGCATCATCACGCAGAAGCTAATCTCGCCCAGATTAGGCAGGACTGGATGTCAAACCGGGTTGTGTATGTGTCGCGGCGGTCAGAGCGATTGATCGGGGAGGCGTGCCTGCACTTCCAATTCTGTCGCCAGAATCGAAGCATCTTCTGCGTTGCCTCGGGACTGACTTCATCCTGGAGTGTGGCACTCGGATCGTAGATGTTCTCACCATGCTCGGGCACGCAGAGATCTCTTCGTGTTGACTGCGTTGACCACCTGGGGCTATGTTGTCGTGGCTGACTTCGAGTATTCCCTCTGTGTATGAAATGCTGCAAGAACGATCTTACGGTGTGGCATATTTTGTGGGACGCCTGAGGGGTCGTCACGGCGTGGGTACGAGGGTAAAATGGTTGACGAGTGCAGCAGTGAAAGGAGCGAGCGGGAGTGGTGCGATGGGCACCTGCCGGTGGTCCGACCATAGCTCAGTTGGTAGAGCGGAGGACTGTAGAGTTCGCAGGTATCCTTAGGTCACTGGTTCGAATCCGGTTGGTCGGAAATCACTTTTGAAACACACGATCCGTTTTTCGATTCGCCTCCTCACCTCCCCTTTTCCTTTTCTGCTGCTCGCCACACGCCAACGTGGTCCAGCCGCTGCCCACCTCATTGTGCAGCTTCACCGCTCCCTCCGTGTCCTACTCCTGCGCCCCTGCCACCTCTCTGTCCACGCTCACATCCAAACCTGCCGAATCTGCAGTCTGGGCGCCCCGTTCTGCATCTTCAAACACGTCCGATGTCCTTCACCATCACACATTATCGCCTCATCCCACCTCCATGCCCCAGGCAATCCACTTTCCTGGGAGGGGGTGGGGGGGATGCACCCCTCCATACACCTCTCATCAGGGACTTGCACTAAATCGCATGATTCTCTCTTCACCTTCCTACCATTTAGGCAAATTACCAGGCTTGCGCCAATTGGAATCCATACCATAAACCATAAACATACCATAAACCAACATCAACTTTCCATTCATGCGCACCCTAGTGCACACATTGGAATCAAGGTTTTCAATATCATGTAAATGTATCCATTCAAAACATTCAATTATACTAAGCTCTTATTGTACACATTTACTTTCTGCTATTCCATGAATGCTTTTGTTCAGAGCAACTTGGTTGCATTCATTGACAACCCTCTCAATCATTTCAAAGCCTACACATGCAACCACCTTCATGCGGTTCTTGATTCCACCAATTGAGATCATCCACCCTTGGGAGTTGCTACATTCTTAAAACCACTTGCACCATAATCATGAGACTTCTAGCCATTTAGTGCACTATCAAGACATGACCATTGCCCCTTCCACTTGTACCTCATTCTTTTTAACCTTCCTACAAGCCAATTATTAAGGACTTGATAGTAAATTCTACAAAAGCAACATTATTCATGATGGATAGCATGTCGAGTGGATAGGAAATGTGTTCTAATCTTGTATTTAGAGGATTGAACTTATACAAATCAATGCAAGGATCATCATTTATATCCGTGTTTACTATTAATTTTTACATATTTACATTGCTTATGTAGTGTGCAAGCAATTTGATGACTGTATGCAATTCTTTCTTTGAAATTTTCTTTTTGGCATTGCAATAAAAAAACTTAAAGGAGTTATATAGTATTTGCACTAATTAAGGAGAAAGATTAAGAATAGCATAGGAGATATAGGCATCAATTTTTTAAAGCTTATTATAGCTAATATTACTTGCCTCCATGAAAAGATTCATGTACTTATAGTCTATTTGTGAAGAAAGTTTTCTTTATCAACGCAAGTTATGAAAATTATTGTATATGAAAGTAGAAGCTTGCCAAAAATAGTTACAAATAATTATGCCTAAAATAGCTATCAAGCCACAAAATGGAATACTATGCTAGTGAGATTGGAGGGTCATTTTAAAAACATTGACTCAAAATTAGAGACAAAATAACGCTTCCAATGAAATCTATCAAATTTGCATTCTTATTGATATATTCTAATTACTTCTATATAATGTTGTTGTGTAAATCAATGTACCTAAGCACTTACTTTATATCTCAAGCATATATATACATATATATATGTATATGTATATACATATATAATATTTCATCAAAAACAATCTTATTTGGCAATGTAGGCATTGCTAAGGTCTTCCTAGCTATAAGTATTGTTTTAAATTATAATTGCAAGTAGGATTTTTTGGTCTTCTAATATAAATACCAGACTTATCCAAGCATCCGCATCAAAGAGAGATCCATTCATTTCAGTAGATCTATAGAAGCTGCAAAGATCATACAATATGATACAACTTTGGCTTCTTTGTTGTTCATGTAGAAAATTGAATTTGGGTGGCCAATGGAATTTGGTAGGAACTTGCAATTGTAGAAAATGTGTAATTGATAAATATTGGAAGTAGCTTTAGAGAATACACATGTTAGTTAGTTTATTCCAAGTATACATAAATACAATATTATGTATTAATATGACTATATGGTGAAAAATTAAAATATGGAAGTTATTACTGAAAAACCTGATAAAAAGATATAATGAAAAAATAAGGATAAAATATAGGAAGGTAATAAAAACTTTAGTCTTAATGCTGCTTTATTTTAAAAGAGATTTTATTTACTTTTTAGGGCCTTAAATGAACCAAATCAAAATATATAAGATAAATAAGTGATATCAGCACGTTTAAAAAAAAAATTAAGAATAGGTTTTAGCAAAAATTGCCTAAAAATATAAAGAGTGGATACCTAAAGAGGACCAATTATAATCTAAGGTCGAAATTAGACCCTGAAGTACAAAACTACACACCTACAATAATTTTGAGATTCTTTGATTAATCAAAGAGTGGAATTTGAGAACAAAGAAGTTCTTTGAGTGATGGCTTCAAGTGATTTGAGTGTATATCAACTTTATAAAGGCTTTGCAAAATTAGGGTTATTTTCAAGTGACTTTGGATTTTGAGAAATTCAAAGAGCTTGTACTTTGAAAAATTGTACAAAATTTATAAGTGATCTACATGTGATTTTTTTTGATTAAATAATAATTATTATGTTTAATCTTTAGTATAAGTTTGAGCTTAATGTAATGATTTATTCAAAGTTTATTGAAGCCTAAATATATTAAGCTCTTGGAAAATTGGATTTAAAAGACCACTCTAAGATATCCATCAATTTGTTAGTTAGATTGAAATAAACTTTTGCATATGAGTAGTAAACTTGACATCTAATAATCATGCAAAGTTTGAGACCTATCAAATAGTTAAATTAAGATATTTTGGCTTTGAAATATTGGCATCAAGGTTGAAGAAGGAGGCTAGCTAATACCTGAGTAAATTTTAGGAATTATCTTCTATTTGATATGTTTGATTTTCTTCAAATATTTTTGTGCTTGTTGCCAACTTAGTTATTAAAAAGTGTTCACATTTATAATTAAAATCAACAATTAAATCATTAATTATTGAGATTTCAATCTATTATAGGATTAATTAAGAATTTATTTAAGATTTAAGATTTGATTAAAAATTGATTAGTATTGGTTTAGGATTTAGGATTTGATTAGGATTGATTTAGGATTTAAGATTTAATTAAGATTGGTTCAAGATTTATGATTCAATTTGGATTTATTTAGGATTTGTTTAGAATTTGATTAAGATTTAATTTAGAATTTTATTAGAATTTAATTATGATTTAATTAAGATTTAGTTGAGATATCATTAGGATTTTATTAAGATTTGATTAAAGATTTTTTTAGGATTTATTGTAATTTCATTAAGATTTGATTTAGGATTTGGCTAAGATTCTTTAAGATTTTATTAGAAAAGGTCTAAGGTTTAAAATTTGATTAGAAATTAATTGAGATTTGATTAGGATTTACTTAGAATTTATTTAAATTTTGTATTTTAAGTATTTCTTTAGGAGTTTTTTATTTTTGTTATTTTTAAAATATTATTATTATTTCTTTAAGGTTTTATTTTTATATTTATTTAGTATTTTTTATTATTTTTTAAAATTAATTATTACTTTTTTATATTTTTTTTTGTTACTTATTTTAAATTTCTTTTGAATTGGTTAAAATTTTATTAAGGTTATTAAAGATTATTTAAGATTTATTTAAGACTCAATTAGATTTAGTAGGATTTTGTTATTACATTTCTACTTATCTTCTATAGCTAGGTGCCTAATTTATTCTCAAGTAAGAATACACGTAATACAACATAAGTGGTGAATCTAATATCCAAGCTTGAGGTAGGAGGTCTTGGAATTTTTTTATTTTTATTTTTATTTAATGAGAAAAAAAAATCAAGAGATTTAAAGGACCTATAAGAGGAGCTTCTAATAGATCTTCAATTGAAGGATAAGGTATGTACATGGATCCAGTCATTGCAAGTATGTTTTAAGCATTTACATTGTCTATATAACAACAACAAAGTAATATATGAGTCATCAACTTGACTCACTTATGTATTTAGTACAAAAAATATAATTATTGTACTTAAAAATCATGGATTTTGTAGCTTAGTAGAACATTTTTTATAAAAAAATTAGCAAATAAATGCTAATAGTAAAGATGCAACCTAGGATAAAATTTATTAAGACAATTTTCTATGGCAAATATATTTTGTTAGCTAATTCAAGGCAATGGTTCAATGGAAGTAGTCCTTGTTGTCAAAAAGAAAAGAAAAGAAAAGAAAAACTTATTTTATTAATATTATATATATATATATATATATATAATAAATTAAAAAGAAAAAAAATAGAAAAAGAAAATCAAGAAAATGGAAGAAAAGAAGAGACAAGAAAAAGGAAAGATGAAGAAAGAAAGATTAAAAAAAAAACAAAAAAAATTAAAATAAATAAATAAATAAAAAAATACAAAAAGAAGGATGAGGATGAAAGAGAGATGTTGCCTCCAAATTCTTGTTTGTTTTGACTTCTTGTTGGTGTTCATTTTTTTTCCTTATTGAGTTATTGTCTTATTGTTCTGTTGTTGTTGGGATGCACTATGACTTATTTATAGCCAATATTTGTGTGGATTCAAAGCATAGAATTGTGGTGTAGTGACATATAAATCATAATGTTGGCACATTCCTTAGGTTGACAAAAGCTCTTCACCTTCATCTGACCCCTATTTATTAGTGTTTTTGGCTTTATTTCATATTACTATCTAAATTTTTTTATGAAGTCTTCTTTTTCAAAGGCTTTTTTTAGAAGAGTCAGTGATCTATTTTAAGTTGGTTCATTAGTATGTACTGGTTTTAGATTCCACTTCCAACACTTCGACTAGTTTGAATTGTAAGTCTTGGAAGTCAGCACCATCTTTAACAATTTTAGGCTATCTAGCTCTATCTACAAAGTTCTATATAACTTTTTTTTTTTGTTGAAGATCCAAAAGGTGATCAATGACATATGCATATAACCACCTAATGTGGTTCTTGATTCCACCAATTGAGATCATCTACCTTTGGGTGTTGCTACATTCTTAAAAATACTTGTACCATAATTATAAGACTCCCAGTTATTCAGTGCACTATCAAGACATAACTTCTTGAGGTAAGCTTTGCTAAAATCTAGTCTATATTTCTACTACACATGCCTATATCATTTAATTTTTTAATTTATTTTATGTTGCCTAATTTCCAGGCCTACAAAATTAAATAGAAGTTTATTTTGGAAAAGGTAATATTAGTTCTTTTTAGTTTTACTTCTGTTTTGAATTTTAAATATATTTCTAAGATAATGTGCTATTATATTTTGAACTAAAATCTTCTATAATATAATAATTTCTATACTCTTTCAGCTATTAGCCGTGTTACATGATGACAACGTAAAATATAGGATAGATCTTCATAGACTCTGATAGATAAAATTGATTAGCAACATGATTGACTTATTTACAAATAAGAAAAAATTCAAGCCTATGATTGTCAAACTTGTCTCAAGAATAAATAGTCTTGATGTTATGACAAAGTAGTCATATCTTGTCACCAATGGTGAATTAAAGGTTGTTTATTGTAATAGATATCTTTATTGATTTTTTGTTATTTTTGAGCTTTTTTTTAACTAAATCTTTATTGTTGCATGTAGCTCTTATAAAAAATTCACAAAATCTTCTATTATAGAATTATCTATTGGAAAAAAAAGAACTTTGAAGTCATCAACACATATCATTAGCAAGATTGCTTATACAAATAGTATGGAGTAAGACATCTCTCACTTCAAATACTCATTACTTATAGATGGTGGCTATTGTTATAATGGATAATTTCTATTTTTTGAAGAATACATCCATTCAACATTCTATTGAAACTATCCATTATTATCTTATCTACTATAAAAGTATATTTTTATCATATTATCTATATCCTTAAGATCCTTTGTCTATTTATCTATTTTATTTCTTGGCCTTCTTAGATATTAAGAGCCAATGCTTTAATTAATAGCAAGTTACGTAAAGTTATATCCACTATAATATTACTTATTTTATTTTTATATTTATTTATTTGTTTATTTTAGTATTATCACTATACTATTAATTAAAGGCTTTCAATTCTAATGCCTTTATCAATATGTGATGTCTATTCTTTACTAATGCTTTTATCAATACATTAGTAAGTATATCTTCTATTGCACAATTTTTCATATCAATCACTTCCATTTCAATCTTCTCTCTTGTAAAGTAATATTGAATGTTAATGTCTTTGGTCCTTTAATGATGATTTGGATTCTTTGAAAATACAAGACATCATTGATTATCACACTCTATTGAAGTTGCTTTCATTTGTATTACTCTAATATCTTCTAAAAATTATTTTAGTCATATTGCCTCTTTTACACCATGGCTTGTTGTCATGTACTTAGCCTCTATTGTTGATCTTACAATTGTGGGTTGCCTCTTGTAATTCCATGAGATAGCTTCGACTCTACTAAAGAAAACATGTCCCATTGTTGATCTTTTATCATTTATATTTCTATCCCAATCCGCATTACAATAACCATGTAAAGTAATGTTATGACTTCCAATGCACATAGTGAAATGTAAAGTATCTTTTAGGTACCTTATTTCCTTTTTAATGGTTGCATAATAGATTGATTTAGCATTTGACATAAATTTGGCTCACAATACTCACCTCATATGCAAGATATACTGTTGTGCCAATCATTACATACATAAATGAATCTACTATTTTCTTGTATAAAATACCTTGCATTTCACCTTCAATTTCAGCAAATTCTTCATCCATGAGCTTCATCAACTTTAAATTGGCTTCCAAAGGTGTTCCAATAGGCTTACACTCTTTCATGTTGAATTATTTCAACATTTCTTCAATGTACTTGCTTTAGCTCATTGTAATAGTCTTCTTTACACAACCTCTTACAAAATCCACTCCTAAACAATAGTCAAGCTCTCTTAAATTACTCATCTCATACTCCTTTTCTAACTTTGCCTTCAACCATTCCATCTTCTTGAATATATTCGTTAAGATGATTAAATCATCAACATAGAATATGACAATCAATATGAATTTACTTGATTGTATCACATACATGGAATGATTAGTCGTACTTCTTTCAAATCCTTCATTTAAGCAAAATATATTAATACATGATATTATGCCCTTGATGATTGTTTGAGTCCATATAAAGATTTTTTCAACTTATAAATGAGGTGTTATTTGCCTTCTTCAATAAATCCTTAAAATTGATTTATATAGATGTCTTCTTCTAATCTTTCATTTAAAAAAGCCATCTTTACATCCATTTGATGCATCTCCAAGTCTATTGCTGCCCCAATTACTACAATAATTTTAATGGTGTTGAATTTGGCCAAAAAAATAAATGTTTCATTAAAATCAACACCAAAAATTTGTAAGTAGCCTTTGGTAGTTAATTTAGCCTTGTATCTTATGATATTATCTATTGCATCTTTCTTGATTTTAAACACCCATTTATAATTAATTGAAGTTTGATTTGATAGAAGTTGAGTCATTTTCTATGTTCCATTATCTATAAATAATTTGTACTCTTTTTCCATTGCATTCTCCTACTTTATAGCATCTATAGACTTCATTGCATCACACAAATTCAAAGAATCAGGAAAAAATGTAATATTGGCATGTTCTTTACTTACTTAAAAAAAGATGAGATTCATCCATTAAGAGTCATCAAATTGACTCTTTTGTTAATTTGGGATAAAAATATGCATTTAGAATGATTTAATCATAATATATAGTGAGTAGTATAGAAATCCTTAGAAAAATAGAAAATTAGAATATTAGTGGTGGAAATGGAATCTTAATAAGTCTTTGAGGTAATTATCTTTGTTGGTTTAGTATTTTTATTCATTTTTGAATATTAAGGATTATTTATTAAAATAAATATTTATATTGGTCTTCTTTCTATATGTACTACTTATAAAAACTATAAATATTATTAGTTAGAAGAAACATGAGAAAAAATCTCATGTCATTTTAGTTATTGATATAAAAAATAAGATTTATAGTGGATTTAAATTAATTTTTATTATTATCAAAAATCACCAAGGTAGAAAAATATAACATTAAATAGATATTAATACTATAGAAATATTATAAGATTTTTTAAAATTTATTTAGAATTTATATAGTAATTTTTAGGATTTTTTAGAGCAATTTTTAAGATCTTAGTTAAAATAAGTTTTACCACTTTGAGAGCCTTTACGAAGAAATGGAGCAAAATTTAAAAGCCACACAAGGTTCTTAGGCTAATTGGATGTTATTTAATACCATAATGAGGTTAAAAATACAAAATGTTGGTCCTTCTAGTAGAAAATAGGAGGATCAATAGCTAGTATAGTCCTTATAGAAAGGAGGGTGCACAAGTCCCATATGGGTTATAGCACCTTGAAGGTAGTTAGGAGGATAAGACTAAGGCCTCGTGGCCTCTCTTAAAAACCCTTGTACACTACATGTGAGCCATGGTGAGGCTCAAATCCTTGATCTATAAGCAAATTATCCTTGAGGTAAAATACTTTCACTTCACTTTTCAACTATTTACTTCCTATCTTTAAAACTTCATAACTTACTCATAATAATTCGAATTTACATGCTTCTTATGTCATTGAAAAGATAATAAAATAATCTATATAAAAATATAATTTTTATTTTTTATTTTTACTTTTTAGGATAAAAATATAGTATACAGACTATAACTTAATTTTGGATATTATAATTACATGATTTCATTTTTTTCACTTGTATTGTGGTTGTTCTTTTTTGATTTTTTGTCAATGGCATATTTCACTTTATACGAATAATTACAAAAAACTCTTAATTGAAGCCATCTCATAATTAGAATTGAGGAGTGAAATTTATACTCACATCCACCAATGACTAAGATATTTTCTATCTCTCAAAGGATATTTCCTTTTACTTGAAGAAGATTCACCTTTTTGCTTTCAAAGATCTTTTGCAACATTTTTTTTTAAGCTTATTTCTTCATAGTTAATAGTTGATACTCTTTTTTACAAGTGCCTTAAACTCTTCAAATCTTAAAAAACACTCATTTTTGGCTTTAAGGATGTAAATTTATACCTTTTTAAAAAATCATCAATAAATATCACACGTACCCTAGTCTTCCAATTGATGGCATCTTCATTGATCTACAAACATCAAAATATACAATCTCTAATGATTTGATATCATATATTATAATTCTTCTTAAAAATAAAGCCCCTTATTGTTTACCTTGAATACAACCTTCACAAGCAAGTATCATGGCATTATGGCTGATTTAAATAAGATCCAAGCCACTTACTATAGATTAAAGCTCTTTCATACTTTTGGCATTCAAATGATCAAGTTTTTGTTGCCAAATTCCAATTTTTTTTTTGATTTTATAGAAACTGAGCAAATGCCACTACTTCAATTTTATTCACCTTTTTATAATTGATGAAGTAGAGGTTGCCATTTCTTAGGCCTTTAGCAACATGTTGTCTACTCAATGTCTTTAAAAAATATCTATTTACATCAAATTGAATCTTATAACCATGTGATACAAGTTTATTCACTGAAAGCAGGTTTTTCTTCATCTTTGGCATATGTAAGACTTCTTTGAATCTAATCATCTTTATTTGGTCTTTTACAATGCTTTCTACCACAATAGAGTGAATTCCAATAGCTTACACCATACCATTGTTTTTCAATCAAACATTTATTATTAGAATTTCTTCATAAGTATCAAATAAATACTTATATGATATTATATGCTTAGTAGTACTTGAATCTATAATCCACTTGGATATCGTAGCTATAGAGGCTGCTTCACTTGTCATAAAAGCATAATTATTTCCACCAAAACTATTACTAGTATTGTTTATATTCTTTCTATCTCTTTTTTTAGCTTTGTAGAAATTTTTAGCAAAGTAATATGATTTTTTTACATATATAATAATTTTTAATGTTATTTTTTAAATTATCATATAGGTAAGAGTAGCTACCTTTGTCTTGTCTTAAAAATAGAGCCGAATCATCACTTTGAAGTTTATTTTCTTTCCTCTCATTCACTTCATGGGTAAGTCTTGATGAAACATAATTCATAGTAAGTTCTTTTATGTTGATAGATTCCAATGCCACAATGAGATAGTTATAAGATTCAAAAAGGTTCATGGGCAATATCAACACAATGTCTATATTATCAACTACCTTATCAACAACTGCTAGTTGATTTGCTAATACTTCTATCTTGTTAACATAAGCTATGAGGTCATCCATTTCTTCCATCTTTATTGTTAAAAAATTCTTTTATATCTATAGAATGTTGATAAGGTTTCTACTCTCATAGATATTGCAAAGAGTCGTCCATACTTTTATTGGTCTATTATAAGTAATTACATATGAAAAATTGGCATCATCTAAATTTGATGCAATCATGCTAAAAGCCTTCTTTTCATAATATTTGTACTCTTTCTTCATGTTGATATTAGCATCAATGTTTGGAGGTTCTTTACTTTCATCAATAATATTCCAAAGGTTTAATGAAGCAAACAAAAGTTTCATTTTTTTCTTTAGTACTACAAATTGTCACCTGTGAATTTTTTAATTATTCTCAAATTATCATCCTTATTTGAAACCATGTCTAATAAAAAAGAATATAAAAAAAATCAAGAAAAAGAAAAGATAAAATTAACTAAATAAATAAAAAAAGCTTGTTGCCTTAAAAATCTAGAATACTTTTTTTGTGAGTAAACAAGTGATTTCACTTTTTAATCATTTTTAATTCTCACAATAATACTTTCCATCTCATAAATATCTTCTTATCACTATAAAAAAAATCTTTTAAGAAATTTAGTATACATAAAAATATAATATTAGTGCACCAATGAAGTAATTCAGCAAGAAAATATAATTCTAGTATTTTATAACATCATTTTTAGGTGATTGATACCTTCTAAGATAATAAAAGTATTTAACAATATATAAGAATAAAACTACATCAATAACTACATATAAAAGGGAATTTAAAAGATAATAAATCCTAACATCAGTAATAATCATAAAATCTATTTTTTACAATAAGAAAGACTTCAAAGAACTTCAAAATTCACAACTAAAGGTGAGTGGATCCATAATCTATTGGAAAAAAAGAACTTTAAGGTCACCAATATATAGCATTAGCAAGGTTACTCACAAAAAGAATATGGAATAAAATAGCTCTTACTTCTACTATGCATTACTTATAAGTGGTGGCTATTGTCCTAATAGACAACTTCCATCCTTTGATGAATACATCCATCAAATATTCTACCAAGACTATCTATTGCTATCTTATCTACTATGAAAATATCTTTTTAGTATAATTTTTATATCTTTAAGATTCATTTTCTATTCATTCACTTTATCTCTTGGCTTTTTAACATATTAAGAGCCAATCCTTTAATCAATAGCAACTTATATAAAGTAATATTTTTTACTATGTTATTTATTCTACTTTTATATTTACTTATTTACTTTAATATTATCAACTTTTAAAAAATCAAAAGTATCAAGTCATGGATAATAACTATAATTGGTAAAAAAAGAGTTTATTGGATACAAAAATGAATCAAATTATTGTATGTAAACTCTGCCAATAGCAAAAGAATTATTCAATCATCCTCATTATAATTGATGGTATATCTCAAATTCTGCTCTAAAAGATGATTCAACTATTCCATTTGCCAATTAGTTTGAGGATAAAAGCAAAAGAGAGTTTTATATCTATTTTTAGAATCTTAGAAAAGATTCTTTAAAATCTTAATACAAATTAAGTCCCTCTATTTTATATAATATCTTTAGGTAATTTATGATAGGAATAGATGTTGTCAAAAAAAAGTTTAGCTATTTTTTCACATATGATAGATTTTGTATATGATACAAAATGTATTATTTTGGTAAAACAATCTACTATCACAAATATAAAATCATACAAACTTGAGATTGAAAGATTTATCATAAAATCCATAGAAACAAAAGACCATGGTTGTTTCAAAATTGGTAATCACTAAATAAGTCTATAATTTCAATGACAAAGAATTTTTGATCCTAAACAAATAACACAAAATTATACAAAGTCTTTAACTGCCTTCTACATTTGAGGCCATCAAAAATCTTTTCATAATAGTTCCTAAGTCTTATTTTTGAACTCAAACTTCAAAGTATCATAAGATTTAAAAGAATTATTCTTGATATCATGAATATGAGGATTAGATGACATACTTGATTGAATTTTCTTGACCAAAGTTGAATCAACAGTCAACGTTGATTTTATTGCTCAAAGATGAAAATACTTTAGCTTCAAAAAAATTATTCTTTATTAATTAAAAGCTATACTTTCTTCTTTTGGTTTAAGATAAGAATGTTAAGGAAGGACAATTAATAAACCTTGTTGTATTTTAGATCCATAAGTGATCTTGAAATCAAATCTATATAAAGACATGATCCAACAGGCTTGGTGACAATTCAAAATATGTGTCAACATGAAGTACCAGAGGTTCTTGTGATTTGTATATATGATGATTGGATTCAAGGTGCCTTTTAGATAATGATATTATTTTTGAAATGAATCCAAGATTACAAGAAGTTCTTTGTCATGGATCTCATAATTAATCTTGGTTGCTAAAAATTCATAAAATAAAAAGCTATGAAATGAAGATTATTATCCACTTCTATTTGTAACAAAAAATAGCCATAGAAAAATTTGGTGCATCTATTTTCATAAAAAATGCCTTCAAAAAGTCGATGTGATATAAGATTGGTGCAAAAATAAATGTTGTCTTCAAGGCTTCAAAAGATGCTTTAGCTTCTTTATCCTACTCAAGTTTGATTTTACATATTAGGTGTATAAGAAGAGTTGTAATTTGAAAAAAGTTCTTAATAAGATTTGAGAATAATGGAACATCTCAAAAAAACTATTGCACATATCTAAGTGTTTTTGAGATTGTCCAATCTATGAAAGTTTTGACCTTTTTAAAATCTATTATAAAACCATCATTTGAAATTACATATCCTAAAAAATCAACTTGAGTAATGTAAAATATATAATTTTCTATCTTAGCATATAAACTTAAATCTTTTAGTTTTTGTAATACATGAAGAATATGAACTTCATACTCTTTTATGTTTTAGAATAGGTTAAAATATCATCTAAATAGTAGGCAACAAAATCATCAAAAAGTTTATAAAAAG
This sequence comes from Physcomitrium patens, assembly GCF_059467195.1. Classification (NCBI taxonomy): domain Eukaryota; kingdom Viridiplantae; phylum Streptophyta; class Bryopsida; order Funariales; family Funariaceae; genus Physcomitrium; species Physcomitrium patens. Next base: position 6,530,242 of record NC_143429.1, read on the forward strand.
TATCATTTATAAGATATTAAAAAGTAGTTGATGCATTTGTAAGTCCAAAAGGCATGATATTATATTCAAAATGTCCATACCTAGTTCAAAAAGCAGTCTTTTATTTATTTATTTTTTTATGCAAACTATTAGGGACATAGTCCTTAGAACCTTCTAGAGACAAGTTTCTAAAACCTTCTGGAAGTAAGTCTCTGGAACCTTCTAGAAGCTTCCTAGTTGGTAGAAGTTGCTTAAAAAACTTCCTAAATAGGAGTATATATTGGAATCAAGGCTGAAGAGTTCTTCAGTCTCAACAACATATCTCTTGGAGCTCTAGCTCACCTCTCTGGTGTTATTCTTGTATTCATCTAATTAATCTAGTTCTTGCCAGTTCTTCTTGAACTTCTTGTTAGATCTCGAGCCTATATTTTTGTGTCCGTGACAATTTGTCAAGACTGCACTCACCTCAAATATCAGAACTAGTTTCTTCCTCGTTAGAGTGTGGATTACCCCTTTGCTTGAAGGTGTACTAGCGTTTTAGAGGTTGCGGATTATCCTTCTCTAAACTGATACTTTTTTTGTTACAATATTGAAGCCTTATTCTTCTTGGAGAGAGTAGATTACCCCTTTTTTTGAAGCTCTTAAGGCATTTTAGAGGTTGTGGAGTACCCTCCTCTAAACCAATATTGTCTTCTTGTAGAGTCATTTCTATCCTTTTCTTAGAATAGCCGGAGGCGAAGACATTAGTATGACAGAAAGTTCAGAGTCCAAGTTGGATGCTATCATGAATGCCCTCGCTACATTATCACAAAGAACTGCAGAGATTGAAGGAGTCGTTGTAAGGCTTCATAATGATGGAGCATCTAGGATGGCACAATCGAGGTTGCACCAACCTCAAACTTCTACACTTGGAGAAGCAACTTTGCCTCAGGTTCGACAAGCACTGTTGGTTCTACAACATAAGGAGCACCAAGTTAGCCTTTTGGACAAGTTCAATGGTACGTGTTCCAAGTTTTGAGGATTCGTCAATCAAATCAAATTGATAACAGTTTTACAACCCGAACGCTATCCAATGGAGGAGTCACCTGTTGGGCTTCTTGGAACCTTACTTACAGGGCAAGCTCTATCATAGTTTGTTCCTTTGTTTGAGAAATGATCGTCCATACTAAACAACTTTGAAACCTTTTTGGAGGCGTTTGTGGAAGCATTTAGTGAACACGACAAGGTTCGATGGGCTACAACAAAGATCTGATCACTACGACAAGGGATGCGCTTTACATCAGTCTATGCATCGGATTTCAGGCAATTAGCATGCGACATCAATTGACATGAAGAAGCATTGATGAGTCAATTCTATTAGGGTTTAAGGGACGATGTGAAGAATTTGCTGTTAACTCTTCTTGATCCGCGAATGCTCAATGAAGCTATTAGCCAAGCTGTGAAGTACAATAACTACCTATTCCAACGTCGCCAAGATCAATGCTCAAGACAATATACGGTTCGCCATGCCCCAACTATGTCAGCAAGCAGTGTGAATTCACATTCAGAGGTAGAAGACATGCAAATTGATGCGGTACGTGTCAAATCCCTTACTCTAGAAGAAAAAAAATGGCGTATGGAAGAAGGTCTATGCTTCTATTGCGGTGAAGAAGGCCACAAAGTTGGAAACTACCCCAAGAAGCAAAATCGATGCATTGTCAGGACTAGGGGCACGTTTGTTCAAGAAAACGAGGATGCCTAGCCACAATAGGAACCGTGTGGCTGGATAGTGAAATATCGCAATAACAATCAGGTTCCTTTCTTTCCGCTCAACCTGCCCTTTGTTTTACAATCCCTTTGTTTATTGGCCCTTAGAAACTGAGAACCTTAACATTATTAGATTCAGGAGCATCTGCTTGTTTCTTAGACGAAGAATTTACGAAGCGTCATAAGATCCCTTTAGTATAAAAATCCAAACCTGTTCACGTTGAGGTCATAGATGGGCGACCTTTATTGTCTGGTAGTGTCACCCATGAATAAGAACCTATAGAAGTGACGTTTAAGGGCTATAGTAGTCATATTATTTTCAATATTATTAGAATCCCATCAAATCCTATTATTCTTGGTCTTTCCTGGTTGGAAAAGCATAACCCATCCATAGATTGGAGGTTGCGGAAGATGACCTTTCCCACAAAACTACCCAAGAGCAAGTCTAATAGAAAACCCCGAATAGAGAAATCCTTATTCATTGGAATAAGAGCGTTTGTAAGATCGTCCAAGGAAGGTACACCGTTTATCATTTATGCAACTCCAACTACCAAGGAGAAGATCTCGATAGCAAGTATACCGGAGCAATGTAAGGATTTTAAAGACATGTTTCAAAAGAAGAATGCCGACATGCTACCGGAACACTGACCATATGATTGCGCCATAGACTTATAGAAAGGAGCATAACTGCCTTTTGGCCCAATCTACAATCTATTGCAGATGGAGTTGGCGGAGTTGCAAAAGTACATCGACGAGAATCTAGCCAAGAACTTCATCCGTCATTCAAAATTGTCAACTGGGGCACCCATCTTATTTGTAAAGAAGAAAGATGGCTCGTTGCGGATGTGCATGGACTATCGAGGCCTCAACAAGGTAACAAAGAAGAATCGTTACCCGTTACCCTTGATTTCTGGTCTCTTAGAACAACTTGGATGTGCAAGGATCTTTATAAAAATTGATCTAAGGAGAGCTTACAACCTCGTACGAATGAAGGAAGGAGATGAGTGGAAGACAACGTTCCATACAAGGTATGGCCATTTTGAGTATAATGTCATGTCGTTTGGGCTTACCAATGCTCCAGCGGTCTTCCAACATATAATGAATGACATTTTTTGGGAGCACCTTGACGATTTTGTTGTCATCTACCTGGATGATATTCTGATATTCTCTAAAAATTAAGAAGAGCATGAAAAGCACGTTCGTTTGGTCTTAGAGAAACTATGCGAGCGAGGACTATATGCCAAGTTAGAGAAGTATTTATTTCATCAAATGGAGATAGAGTTTTTGGAGTTCGTTGCGACTATGGAAGGCTTGAAGATGGAACCCAAGAAGATGGAAGCAATCGTATCCTGGGAGGTTCCGGAAACGGTTAGAGATGTACAATATTTTCTTGGTTTTGCTAACTTCTATCGGATCTTCATCAAGAATTACTCTCAAGTTGTTGCTCTTCTCACTCGGTTGACATGTAAAGATAAGCTGGAATAGGGACCTCTAGCGGAGAAGGCATTTCAAGACCTAAAAATGGCATTTACTACGGCTCCAATCTTGGTACATCCAAACTTTACAAAGGCCTTTTATTTAGAAACTGATACTTCGGATTTTGCTTTGAGAGCTATACTTTCACAAATGGGAGAAGGCAAGAAGCTCCATCCAGTTTCATTCTATTCTCGAAAGTTCTCTGCTGCTGAAATCAATTATGAGATATACGATAAGGAACTTCTTGCTGTAGTGGATTGTTTCCAAGAATGGCATCACTTTGTTGAAGGAGCTACACACTCAGTGACTATATACACGGATCACAAGAATTTGGAGTATTTTATGTCAGCTTGAGTTCTAAATCGATGTCAAGCTTAGTGGAGTATGTCGCTATCTAGGTTCGATTTTGTTATCACTTATCGACTTGAAAAGCAGCAAGGACTATCCAATGCTTTATCGAAGAGATCGTATCTTGTACCAAAGGCTAGAGAAGTAGCGTTCCAATCCATAGTAAGTGGCTTAGATCTTAGTCATATAAGCCACAATGCTATAACACTTGCTTGTGAAGGTTGTATTCAAGGTAAACAACAAAGGGCTAAATTTCCAAGTGGAGTTACAACACATGCAACCAAGTTATTGGAGATAATCCATTTTGATGTTTGTGGACCTATGAGGATGCCATCAATAGGAAGTGCAAGGTACTTTGTCACATTCATTAATGATTTTTCAAGGAAGGTATGGATTTTCATCCTCAAAGTAAAAAATGAGTGTTTAACAAGGTTTAAGGAGTTTAAGGCACTTATGGAGAAGCAATGTGAGTACAAAATTAAGATATTACGTATGGACAATGGAAGCAAGTATATGTCAAAGTAATTCAATGATTTCTTGGAGATGCATGGTATTACAAGACAAACCTCCACTCTTTACACTCTACAATAAAATGGAGTTGCTGAAAGAACAAATCACATCATTGTGGAGATGACAAGGAATATGTTATATGTACAATACCTTAGATTTGAGTATTGGACAAAAGCCATGGTAACAGCAGTATATACAAGGAATAGGTGCCGTAAAAGTGCACTTACATCAAAAACTCTCGAAGAAGCTTGGAGTGGGAAGAAACTTTTTCTTTCATACATAAGGACTTTTGGATGCATAACATATGCAAAGACACTAGATTGTATGAAATCAAAATTTGATGTAAAAGGTATAAAATATGTATTTGTTGGATATTGTGAAGGTACAAAGGCTTATAGTCTCATGTGTTTGGAGACCAAAAAGATCATCAAAAGTTATAATGTTGAATTTTTGGAGCACAAGAGTGCTTATAAGCACTTGGAGATATGTCCAAGTAGGAGTAATAATGTATTTGTGGACATATCTTCAAATTCAACAAAGAAGGAAGAAGATGAAGACAATGATGGTTGTAAAGATGGAAATGAAGATGAAGAGGCAAAGAATGTAGAGAACAAGGCCTTTAAAAATGCTAAGACCAGCAATGAAGAGCATGAAGATGTTGATGATGATGGTAATGAGAATTATCAACTTTTGAGTGAGAAAAGACTATCTATAAAAGAAAAGAAGGTTGGAAGAGACTATAGAATATAACAAGTTGAGTCTTCTTCAAATGAAAGGAGATATCCTTTGAGAGATAGAAAAAAATATGGCAAATGGTGGAAGAATCACATCTTTTCTCAAGTAAGTGAAGAATATATCAATGTTTTACTTCTTGTTGATCGGTTGAGTTTGTTTGTTGCAATAAAATCCATAGATGCTTTGAAGTAGGAAAAAGCCATAAAAAAAGAGTATCAATCATTCACAAACAATAGAACATGGGAATTGACTCAACTTCCACCAAAACAAGCTTCAATTGATTGTAAGATGGTATTTAGAACAAAGAAGGATGCAATGGGCAATGTTATGAGGTATAAGAAAAGATTGATTACCAAAGGCTATTTATAAGTTTCTCATATTACTTTTTAATGAGACATTTGCTCCCATGGCCAAATTCACCACTATTAGAACCATTGTGGCAATTGGGGTAGCAATGGACTTGGAGATGCATCAAATGGATGTGAAGACGACTTTCTTGAATGGAGAGTTGGAAGAAGACATCTACATAGATCAACCTCAAGGATTTGTTGAAGAAGGCAAGCAACACTTTGTTTGTAAGTTGAAGAAATCTTTGTATGGGTTCAAGCAATCACCAAGGACATGGTATCAATGCATTGACACATTTTTTGTGAATGAAGGATTTATTAGAAGCGATGTTGATCATTCTATGTATGTGATGCAATCAAAAGTCTTCTTGTTGATTATTATTCTCTATGTTGATGATTTAATCATCTTGACCAATATCTTAAAAAAGATGGATTAGTTGAAGGCAAAGCTAGCAAAAGAATTTGAGATGAATGAATTGAAAGAGTTCTACTATTACTTAAGAGTGGAGTTTGTGAAAGATCAAGCTAAGAAGATTATTACATTGAGCCAAAAGAAATATATTAAAGAAGTATTAAAACGATTCAACATAGAAAAGTACAAGCCTATTGGAATACCATTGGAAGCCAACATAAAGTTGATGAAGCTCACGAATGAGGAATTTCCTAAAGTTGAAGATGAAATGAAAGATGTTCCATATAAGGCAGTAGTAGGCTCACTTATGTATGCAATGGTTGGCACAAGGATGGATCTTGCATATGCAGTGAAAGTTGTGAGTCAACACATGTCAAAGGCTGGACCAATCTATTGGGCAACCATTAAAAGGATCATGAAGTAATTAAAAGTTACTTTGAACTTCAAATTGTACCTTAGAGGTGATAATATTGCATTGCATGGTTATTATGATGTAGATTGGGCTGGAGATGCAAATGATAAAAGGTCAACAATAGAATATGTATTTTTTGTTGGAGTAGGAGTAATTTCATGGAGTTGCAAGAGACAACCAATAATTGCAAGGTCAACAATGGACGCAGAGTACATAGCAGCAAGTCATGGTACAATGGAGGCAATATGGCTAAGACAAGTTTTAGAAGACATTGAACTTATGCAATTGGAAGTAATTCGAATGGAGTGTAACAATCAAGAATGCCTTACCTTTGCAAAGAATCCAAAGCATCATTCAAGGATAAAGCACATTGACATTCAACATCACTTCATATAGGAAAAAGATTAAAATGGGAGTGATTGACATGAAGTCTTGAGCAATAAAAGACATGCTTGCTGATTTACTTACAATAGCATTGGTGAAGGATAGACATTACAAATTGACAAAGACATTAGGATTAAAAATCTTTAAATAATAATAAAATAAGAGTGATAAAATAAATGTTGGACAAATAAAAGATATTACCTAACGTAAGTTGCTAATGGTTAAAGGGCAGCAAAAGATAATAGGAAACTTACCAAGGTAGCAGCTAGGATTTATAGTAGTGGCTAGGTTAAGTGGCATCTAAGTTAAGTAGAATCTAGGGTTCAGTTGGATGAAATAAGGATGAATAAAAATGAAATTGAGCCACAATGGATATAAACTCTACTTATAAATAAAGGATGTTGGAAGTAAGAGGCATCTCATCCCACACTTTTTTTTTGTCTAATCTTGTTGATTTCTACTTACTTTTGTCTTGTTTATTATATTTCTTTATTACTTGAATCTAATAAGATAAAGAATTTATGATTTTTAGGTCTTAAATACACATCTATTATGAAACAAGGTGAAAGATTTAAGGAGAAAATAGGACCTTTATCAGTTATTGCATATAATTCTAGCCACATAATTCCTATTGTAGTTGAAAAAATTTATTTTTTAATACATTGTCTTCTTTAGCAACCATGTTTTTTATTTTACAATTGTATTGCTTCTTTGGATAATGTTGAATAATATACTTAGTCTCCTATAATATAAGCACAAATCCTCTTGATGATGTTGAATCTTTTCTTACTTAGTGAGAGATTCAAAATATATTGTATTAATTTGAATTGGTTTCAGCCTTGATGAATAAGTTTTTGAAAGCTTAAGAGTTTTCATTATTACTTAATTTATTCTTCTTTAGCCAAATCTTCATTCTTAATGCCTTTTAAATAGTTGATTATTGCATGCAATAGCTTGAGAAATAAGTTATTTTAAAGAATATACTTTTGATATTATTAATAACAAACCTTTGGTATTATCCTTCAATCCATATTAAAATTGATTGATAAGGGCTTTATCATTTCAATCCATACTACAAGCAAGGTTTTGGAATTCAACATCATATATAGTGATTAATTGTGAATCTTGTCATAAAGATAAGAGCTTGGTCTTTACTAATTTTTTATCAATTTTTCTAAATGTGGCCATAAATACTTTTAAGAATGAATTCAAATTATAAAAAAGTTAGGAATCTTTTTATATTAAAGATATAAATTAAAAGATAAAACTTCCAAAAAGAAGTACACCTATAAATCCAATTTGAATAAATCCATTAAAGTATTGTAAAAGAAGCAACCTTAAATAGAGCTTAATTTGTTGTAGAAATCCCTGACATTTTGATCTTGTTCCATCAGAATTCTTAGACATACTAATTCTTACCTCTCTTATGCTTGTAGAAGAATGTTAATTCATTATCAAGGATATGAATCTTGAAGAATTGAAAGATCAAAACATTCTTGTCTTACTCAAAAAGACTAAATAATCACTCAAAGATGGTATAATATTAAATTAGAATGGCTATTGCCAAAGACAAGAAGATTAGAAAGTCTTGAAACAAGACTTAAGACTAAAAAGGTATTGATAAGAATAAAAAAAATGCTTCATTTGTGCTTTTATATATATTATCTAACTAGGATCTATGTGGCAATGTTTTACAGGACCTCCAACATGTGTTAACTTTGCAAAACATATCTTAACTTACAAGTCAAGTTTTCTATATGTGAATCATATAGTTATCTTGTTCTACAAGCTACCAACACGTGTGACATGTGATTAACTTATTGATGAAGTTTTTAACCTATTAATTAACTACAAATACGTATAAAGTCAAAATTGCATCTATGAAGCTTTTTTAGAAGATATAATGAAATTAATCTACTTTTATATATTCTACCTAATCATATAGATAATTATTGGAGTAAACATGTATGTATGTGATACCATATCAATTGTATATGAATTGAAGTAATTTAGGCAATAGAGTTATTCATATTAAAATAGACAATGAATGCAATTAATTTATAATGACTAATGCTAGTAAATCAAATAACAATTCTAAAACAAAATATAATTCATATGAAAAATAATAATTAGTTGTAATTTGGATAATTATATACTTTTGATGTTATTTATGTAGTAAAACAAATTTCTTAATAATAGATCATCAACTACTAAAATGACTTATAAAATCAATTAAATCAATTAAAAAACTTACAAGGTGGATATTAATGCTATAAGAATATTACTTCAAGGTGGTGCATAGGACAAGATTAATAAATACAAAAGTTGATAGATTAATAGAAATCTCTATCTAAGCTAAAAAGATTTTAGAAGACCTAGATAGCATATTAAATAGGATAAAAAAGAAGTTACATTTTAACATGTATTATTACATCTTGATATATTAGAAATTAATAAAAAATATAAAAATAAAAATAAAAACTTTTAATAATATAAAAAAATGATAGAAGTCTAAATATATAAAGAATATTTTTGAAGATGACACATTATTAGATTACTAAATTAATTAACCAAGGTTATGAATTCTAAGGTAATTTTTTAATTTTATTAGAATAGATATTTATTGATAATAGAAGTATATTTTGTAACTATCTTAAGGCAAATAGATTTACAAAATGTATGATGTAGTCTATCAAGAGGATTCTTAAGAAATATGATTTATAAAAAAGACATTATGGAGATTAAAATTTATTATTATCTTGGCTTGTTATAAGATATTGCTTCAATAAGCAAGCTTCTTTAGTTACATTTTTTCATTATTTTTTTGTATACACAACAATTAATCTTAATAACTTCTATTAAATATGATGTACAAGTAGTAGTTAACTTAGATGATCATAAAGTGTGGATAAAAGTATATAATACACAAACAAAATTATTTCAATATATCATATTAATGGCATTTTGTAATCTTAATATTGCCTAATATTGTGATATCTTGTAATATGCTATTATTTGAAAAAGAAGCTATAAATTATAGTCACGTAGATTTGTATAAAGTGATTATATATATTTATAAAAAATTGCATCAACTATATTAGATATATTAGCAGATGGAGTTATTTTTAAGATTAAGAAAGTATTTTCATGTAGTGTGTAAAAATTTAAAGATTATAATAGATGGATTTGAATAAATTACTTTAAAAATTGTACTCTTTATCATTTTTTGCATATAGATGGCAGTATAGATCCCAATTTGAGAGTTATTCTAGCTAGCTTAAAATGCATGTTATGTAAAAGAGTTCAAAGAGCTACAACAATGATTCTATGTGAACTTTGTTTAATAAGTTGGTACATGAAGTGTTTGAGAATACTTTTGGATCAAATTCCTATTGAAAGATGGATATATCAATAATATAAAGAAAAATTCAAGGAAACTTAAAAAATTAATAGAAGAAGTTTTCAAATAATATTTTTAATATTTTATATCAAGTAAATATTGATTAGATGCACTATTATGAATGAGACTTTAATAATGGTACATCAAACAAATAAATGAGGCCTAATTAGTCTTGTTTTTGTTAGATATCTCTATACACATGGAACTACATCTAGTTTTTTTGTTTTTGGAAGCACACATATAAATTCTTCCACCTACTTTTTAATTGTGATACGTATTGAGCTACAACTCAATTCATGCTTTGATTTGTACTTTGGAACGTATTTTCTAACATTGTCACTTATATCTTATAGATGCATATTTATTACTTTGAGTATGTTAGTGGAAGCATAGTTTATTTAGATTCTAGACCACTTAATGTATTATTCACAATGATATAATGGTACAAAATAACTATTTAAAATATAATTATTTATGCTTAAATGTGTTGTATAGCATAGTACTTCAATAAATATTAGATTTAAGTTTTAAGTCTACCAAAGGATCTTAAAAAGGGCTTCTAGAAATTTTGGATTTGCCATTCAAGTTCCATTATGTTTAGGTATTCTAAAATACAAAAAATACTTATTGATTTAAAATTAAGTCTTTGAAAGAAGATTAGAGTGTCGTGACTTTTTTTATTGTAGAGTACTACACTTCCACAGTATTTATATGTGGTTTAATCAATTTACTTATCATAAAATTTTATAATACCTTAGAATTCTTTTCTACTAACTTCTTGTAAAAGAAGATTGATTGCCCTTGGTTGTTTTAGATATCTCTATATACTTAGAATTTCTTCTAATTTTTTGATTTGATAGTACATATGATGTTAATTGTTCCACTTACTTTTTAATAATAATATGAATTGAGCTACAACTCAATTCATGCTTTGATTTGTGGTTTGTAATGTGTTTTCTAAAATTGTCACTTGTACCTTGAAGATGCATACTTATCACTTTGAATATATTAATGCAAGCATAGTTTACATAGATTCTAGACTACATAGTATGTTATGTTATGCACATAATATATTAATATAAAAATTTATATATATATATATATATATATATATATATAAGATTGTGAATTTTTATCTTTTTTATCTATATTTGAAATAATATTATTACAAGATTTAACAATAGTAGTATATCTTTGGAACTTCTTCAATTTAATCTAAACTATATTAAATCATATTGGATAGATACAAATATTATTTTAAAACTAAATCTATCCAAACAATCAATTTATAAATTTTTTTATTTGTTTTAGAACCATAATTACTTTCTTCAACTTATGATTTCTTCTTTATAAATATCTAATGTTGGGTTCTAATAAACAATTGTTTTTAACATTGGAATTTGTAATTTCTTTTTTCATATATACTTATGCAAATTAATTCATGTTTTTTCTTGAACTTTTTTTAATGTAAAAGTAAAATGATTACAAATTTTTATAATTAGAAGATTTATGGTTAGAATACATGATATAGTTCTAGCTCAGCTATATTATGAGGGCAAAATCCGAAGGCTACCTTTGTTTGCAGCAACAGCAGCAGCAATCCTAGCTACACCACTGCTTCCATGAAGCTCCAAACACCTTCATGCACAAAACCTCATAAATATCAGTCTTGAACACATAATATAGAGAAGCTAGGACTTCGTCCATCCCTTGCACCCGGTGGATTCTTGGGTTCAATTTAGCGAAAATGAACAGGATTTTGGAGTGCGTCTTGGTTCTCAAGAGCTTAGTCATTGTCGTTACAAATGAATTGCATGCCTGAATGTGTCTTCTTCACTTCACGGTTGATTTGCTCTGCGAGCTCATTATCCGGAAAAAATTGGTGCCAGACAGTTTTGCTGCCAAGACTGAAAGGGTGATCATCATGCAAAATCTTCATGCCGCTGGAGATTTCTCCAGCTCTGCTGACTGCATGGCTTCCATGTCCTCTCTTCTAGTAACCTCCAAAAGATTAATTATCATCTCCTCTGTCTAAGCCTTTGATCTCCAACACATCGTCGATGCAGGCGTCTTCAGTTTCACTGTACCCATCTCGACTTCTCGGCTCTTAGCCCATATCAGAATCACATGAATGTGACAATTGTTTTTCAAGAATTGAACGCTTGATACATGTACCCAACTCCTGTGGTTGCGCTGATTTCTATGATTTCTCAAAGAACTAGGATCTTCAAAACTAGTCATCGAGGATTAATCATTCCTCTTGTTACCAGATTGCCTACACCCTCCTGAACCTGGAAACTCTTAAACTGCTGCAGAATGTGAGCACCATGTGGGAATCTAATACTGCTTGGAGACGAAACCTGTTATTGCCAGCACAGTTCGCACTCTCCTGAATGATCCTCTTCCCTAGAGGACCGCCTCTTCCTTGGCAGCGCAACGTTAACCAAGGCTAAACATTGATGGCTTCACTGTCCTATTTGCAGAGGGCTCGTTTTCGCCACCTGTGCAGGCTGTGCCCATACTGCCACAGAAACTCAACAATGTTTAGCCGTGACCCATTTCAGCAGATATACTGAAAAAGTATCCTTGCGATTTCAGTAGCTCCACGGTCTTTTTTGTATTAATAAGCTTTTCCTGGGAATTTTGTAATCCCCAACTAGGGATTAGGATATAGGTCCGAGTAGGTTTATCCATCAAGGCGATTGAGGTTGCAATATGCAAAACTCTGCAAAAACAATGTGATGACGTCGTTGTGCACCCCTCAGGCAAGCAAGGGGCATAGCGCCGATAATCACTTACCAATCAGCAGACACGAATGAATTGAAGAGACCAGTACCGAAAAGTACAATTGGTGAAGTTACGACTTCAGGAAGAGAGCCAGTAGATCTCAGATTCTGACTGAAGAGGTAATTTTCGACTCCTCTTTGAAGCTCGAGGACTCCATCTCAACCGAAATCCCAATGCAAATATGAACAAGTAGATGGACAATCCGATTGAATCCAAGCTGGAAGCATAGGAAAAGCGTTTCAAGAGGCAACGAGGGACCCGACTCAGAATAGAGCCCCTCAAACCATCAAACTGAAATCTTAGTGGTAGTGGGTGAGATAAGAGGAGAAGGAAGACAGGAAAACTAATTGTGCATGTCGGATTCAGACATCCCCAACAGCTAGAAACAGATTCGACAAGAAAGAAGAATATACGCCTTGATCACCAACACTGAAACCTCGCCTTCCGACTCCAACTCAGGCACAACAACCCCCATCAATTTTTTTTATTTTTTTCAATTCTCTTCAACCCAACCCTCCGACTTCTCACACCCCTCACGAGAAACACTTGTTTCGTAAATCCAACTCACGTCGTCGAAGATCAACCCTCACACCAACCTCAGAGGAAACACAGGGCAGTTGCGGAAGACAGTTTGGAACAACCACTGAGCACACACACACACACACACACCCAAGCTTCTTCTTCTGCCTCTCTCTTTTCTGCGGTTGCTTCAAAAACTAGCAATAAAAACACTTGGCAGGAAGAACTACACACGTCTGCTTCATCACCTGATGGTCACTGCCTAAGTCAAGTCGTGCAAATCGACATTACATGTCTATTACCTCCATATCCACCCACCTCTTCCTATCAACCTTTCCCTTACAGTGTATGTTAATCATAATCGGCCTATCTGATGCCAAGCATCAAATTCCATGTGTGAGAGTGTGCATGTGTATGCGTCAGTGTGTCTGAATTAGCCGATCTGCACGCAACTAACGACCCTTTGAGTTTTGTAAATTCGGCCAGGAACTTGGAGCAAGATTCAATATCAGCTATGTAAGGGAGCTCTCTCATGTAACAAAGATCTGCATACTGTTTAGCCAAGTCCGATGTTGGTCTAACGACAGTTACACTGGTGTCAAGGCTGTCGTTTCCAATTCCTGATCCGTAGGTTTTGTCTCTATTAACTGCTCCAATGTGCTGAATAGAGCCTTCTCCCAGAAAAGTGGGTTGTTCAAGGGCCCAATTTGCTAGAGCCAATGGAATAATTTTTTAATCTTTCATATTTATGAAATAAGTGATAATAACAGTTGTCAAATATTATTGCAACTAAACAATCTTCTATAAATATTTACTTATAAAATTTCCTAAAACATCTTTTTAATCTACCATTTTAATCTAGGATTTCATATTAATATTGGTATTTTGATTTGCTAGAAACAAGTATTTTAATTCCATTAATCAAAGATTTGTAATAAAAATGTACCTGTTGTGAAAAAAAATCTGGTAACTTTTCCACATATTAAAAAATATTTAACAATTTCTATTTAAGTCCAACAAAACCTAATGATTTGTTTATTTACTCATCAAAATTCACGTAATCTGAAAGTCATGTACTATACACATATCAAAAACTCAAAAGTTTAAATGCATAAATAAATAATTTTATACTATACTATAAATCTAAAAATGTTTTTTTATGATAGGAACATAAAAAAAAAATATAAAAACTGTATTCATAGCTTCTTTTTCATTTACGATATAATTAACCTCTATTTATTTGTCTCGAAATTTTATAAAAATGATTTATTATGTCTTTTCCACATATTAAAAAATATTTTAAAAAATAATGATAAAAAGAATATATGAAAAAAATATTTTATAAAAATGATTTATTTCATATATTCTTTTTATCATTATTTTTTTAAGACACTTTGGTTTTTAATCTTTTATCACATACAAACCACACAAACATACTTACATATTAATCAAAACATCTCTTATCGTTTTATCAGAATTGTTTTTATCTGTCATTGTATCTGAATATCAATAATTAAATTTAATTTAAAATAATTATTATTATTATTATTAGTTTGGTAAGTAAAAATCTTGCCAATCCTTTTCAAGATTTGCAAATAGATGCTGAATAAAGTATCTTTTTTCAACCAATCCACCATGAGTTGAAATGTAACTATGCTATTGTTAACAAGAGCATTGATATAATGCAATAACATCTAAGGAATTTTTAAAAATCCAAATAAGTATTTGGTAAGAAATTTTAACAAATATTTCAATAAGAGAGATTTATTTATAATCTTGGATATTTTTCTATTTTAAATCTTATACGTTTTTGTATGCAAACCACAAGATTTTGGATTCAACTCAGAATTTTAAATTAAAAATAAATAAATAAAAAGCATAGAAAAACTATGATAAGACAATGACACATAATGGAGTAACAATGACTTACAACAATAAGGTGTAATAAATATATGAATTGCAATGGGATAGAATGCACATTCTAATTATATGATCTACATTTAGTCTTAGTACATTTAGTCTCCATTGTTTAGGTTGCAAAATCTCATTTTTATAGATTAAAAAATCACAAAGCATCACAATACAAAAATAAAAATATGTGTTTCAAACTCTTCATGGCATTGGCATACTATAGCCAAATGTCTATTAAAAAAACTTATAAGATTCTTGTAAAAAAAAATTCAAACATATATGTATATATATATATATATATATATATATAGTTAAACATGCAAATTTATTTTGTTATGTTTGACAATGCAACTTTGGATAAAACATTTACATAAGATTTGCACAACATTTTGTAATGCACATCAAGAAAAATTGAAGAGATTGTGTACCATTTAACCAAAGAATTTATTTTGCAAAGTGGAATAATGCATACCACAGTAGATTAACTCAAGTAGAGAAGGCTGATGGAAGTATACCTTAGCCACTTACTTGGATAAGTGAGTATTCACCTACTAGCACACTGGACCAGTTAGGGAATAATGCTGTGAAAAAAATAACATTAATTTTTTAAAAATTGATATTCACATTAAATATACTATATTTAAATGTGAACTAGAAACTTAACGTTATGAAATTTTAGTTTCTGTTTTTTTTCAGTATGAAAAAAAATTAAAATATAGAAAGAAAACAAAAAATTCTTTGTAAGATTGATTAAAAGTTTTTTCTTAAAATTTGTAGTATGATTTTCACAAACATATTATGGATTTCGGTATTAAAAAAACTCATGTATTATAATAAATCAGTTTAATTTGTGCAATGAAATTTCGCAAGTTATGTAAAGCTTATATTTAGAATTAGTCATAAATTGAACTCTGTTCTATACAGTTGTCAAAACAAAGACAATTTGCAAACTTATTCAACGCCACCTACGCATAAGTTCAGAAATATATAAATATATAAATATTAAATTACGTAAGTTCAGAAATATATGAATGAGAATGCAATAGGTGCCACAAACCTCTGTATTCCATAGATATCTTCTACTTTCATTATTTACAAAATCAGTACCCCAGTCAACATTTCTACACGAATGTTATAAAAGGGCTATTTTTAAGTTTCAAAATTTCAACACTTGAAATTTTCTGCCGACGCCATCTTACAGTAAAAATCGTTTTGAGAGCCCATAAAAGAATCAACTTCCAATTACAATTGTGATTCAGTTTCTTTCAAACCTCGAATACTGCATTTCAGAGTAAAGTTGCGCTCCGACCATTGTATGATCAGATCAAAAGAAGACATACGGTAAGGTGATAATATCTGTGGGTGGGAAAGATCGAGATCTTCATCACCTCAAGTTATATTGTCTCATAAGAAGCTCTACATCACTACAAATTCCCAATTGGGTTAATCGAGAGGCTTGTATGGCCCTGCCTCTTCAATTGATGATTCTTCGTCTAATTCCTTCAATTTCAAGTAATAATACGCGAACTGGCACAGAATCTGACGCAAACTGGTCAAGAAAGTGAACCATTACTGAGAAAAAGACTGGAGAATACAACACAGATATGAAATAACAAAATAAAATAAACAATCAAAAATCGAAATGCAACATAATGATCTGATCGAAAGCTGCAAAGATGTAGGATACAAAGATGTCGAGGACGACGCAGACTCCAGCGTCCACCAGCCAAGCCAGATTTGGCTTCAGCTGCGCCCAATCCAAGCTCCTCACCAAAATACTGCACAGCAACACATGGGAGGCACAACCTAGACATGTAAGGCGTCGATGATATTTGGGGCAGGTGTATTGATAGATTGAAAAAATATCGTCAAAGAGAAGTGAGTAGAAAAAGGAGCAAAGCTGTTTGTTCACCTTCCGACGTAGGTTGCATTGCCTAGGAGAGCGAATACAAACATCAACGGGTTTAAGCCCTCCATTGAGCCCCTCTTCATCTGAAAAACAAGTCCAGATGCACAGAATTGGCAACCACAATCACGTTCACATCGTTTCCTAAACAGACCATAATGATTGTGCAGATTGGTTGAGGAATTAAAATCTGAAGTAAAAGACGAAGTCTGCCAGTTTTATTTAGGCCAAGAATAATGAGATGATAAATATTGCAGTTTCTTCATTAAGGTGAATGGATTTACGTTGAGCCAGATTTGAGGAAGTCGTCCGCCCATGTAGATCCCTGCCATAATCCAACCAAAAACTTCACCGAGAGGAGAAGCCTCCTGTTGTGCAAATAGGTGGGCAAGGGTGTGGGAGCGACCAATATGAGTGGTGCCCAGAGTGTTGCCGCCGGTGCGGATAGGGCTTGTATACATGCTCAAGCCCAGCGATCCAACCATCAACACACTAGTTGTTATCTGCGTCACACAAAAATTAAGACAAATTGTCAAATTCAGCGACTCTGCGGTTTGATGGTGAAGGATACACTTAAGAAATGACCAATGAACATGATTGTGCAGCAATGCATAGAACGGGGTTTCCATGCCAAGTATAATTCGCACCGATTGTATCGACGCGGAGGATGGGCGACGGGGACGAGATCCAACAACTGGCAACTCTGAGTCTTCCCGGGATAGCAGGTAGCTGTGGTGACCACCGCCAGCTGAGCCTCGCGCCCCCGATACGCTGTACGAGCCGACGGGTTGGGCGTAGCTACTGGCGAGAGATCTTGCAGACCTGCGCTAAACCGAAAAGTCATTGTGTGCCAATGCTGAATGCTTGTCACGATTTCTGGCACTGTTTTAAGGTGTAAATTTCCCAGCACAGAGAAGATTTTTTTATGGACTAGGTTACTTACTGGTAGTACAAGTGGTCACGGCTTCCTGCAGAGTTTCCATGAGGATGGTGGACGTGGTGGGGCACCCTGATGGAAGTAGGCTGACTTGATGTTGGAATACCACCTCCAGTTTCGTTGGCATCATCTGCAGCCTCTGGAATGGGAATCTGTTTCTGTGCTTCCATGTCTGTTTTTTGAATCTCCGGAAACATGTCCTTAACTGCCACCCGATCGCCACTCCACCGTACCCTGAGATGATCGTAGTAGACCGTTTGAAGTACCAAAATGGTTGTCGTCATTGTGTACAGCTGCGCCAATTCAGACAGACGTCAACAAATGAAGTGCTTCCTCGCCATCTACTTTCAGCCAGAGAGAAAAGAAAACATAGTAAAACAGAAAAATCCATGGTGAAAGCTGAAGCAGAACTAGTGATGGTAAGACGCAAGCAAATAGTTCAAGAGGTCTAGAACTCACGATTGCCATGTAAAATTGGGTTGGTAGCTGCAGGTGCAAGAAGTCAAACCCACATGATCACAAACTTGGTTAAATTTAGGTCATAATTGTACAGGGTCATTTAGAAGGCTTTGTGTTCATTTACTCGAGCTTCCCCAGTAGAAATAGAAATAGCATGCGCAAGCTGGAAAAGTTGTCTAAATGAGAGCCAACGTACCGTAGCTGGCTCCAAGTAGCACCCCATCAGGTTAAACACGTCCCTACACATTCAAACACCAGCAGTTGATCAAGCAACCTACGATGAATTGTTCTGAACTATTCGATAACAACAGCAATGTTTACTATCTTGCCTCTTCGAAAGGCTACAGGGTAAGAAGCTGCTGTAGTTGCTTCAATTCGCGAATTATATGAAGATTTAGTTGCTCCCGATCACAGTGACCTTGTAAAAAATCGGTGAATTTTCAACGAAAGAAACAAACTTACCCCACAACCCACGTCATGAGAAAGAGCAACGAAAGGCCCTCGGTGGACTTCTCCCGGAAGTTCGTGAGAATTTGCGGCACCTCAGCGATGCCCCAGCTTATCACGCTCATCAAGCCCTGCGCCAGAGAGAATCGGTCCCGGGTGCTACACACACAATCGAGCAGGTACACCTGTACCCATCTCAAGCACGGCTTGTCCGCAGGGCATTGCGGCATCGGCACTAAAAATCCCTCCATCTCCACGCCACGAGCTTCCGATGACGCAGAAGAATGAACTACTAACTACAAAGGTTTAAAATAGGCGTCGAGATGGGCCACCGTTCTAAAGACGAGCTGGCAAGTTCGCGACAGCCAAGCTCTCTAATTTTCCCTGAAGAACAGGGCAGAAACTCCCCGAACTGGCCTGCAGGTACTCTACGTTGATAACCACCCTCCGTCTCCGCTTCGAAAATGGCACTACCCGCAAGCTGCCCATGCACGTAGAGGAATATCAACTCATCCGATGGTGGAAATGATAAAGCACGAGTACAGCTCTACGAACCCTCTCAAGGACACAAATGAAACAACAAATATGGTTTACGTCATAGGCAAATGTCGGCTGACAGATGGGTTGATGTTACTCCTTGTAGCTAAGCGCATGTCCCCATTGTCGCGCTCCCGGACATTTTGCATAAACCTCTAGAAGTAATAGGTTCTACAGCTTCCTCAAATTGTACTTGAACCCTCGAACTTTAACACCACTCCCCCGACCCACCGTCGCTCCTTAAATTCAAAACCCCGGGACTACCTCTGATCCAATTCTTGGTCCAAACTGCACAATCCACTAACGCTTACTCCTCTCACTCCGAAGACCTCCACTGAAACCTCAAGAAAGTGACGGGAAGGTTTTGATCAACTGATACCAGTTTCTTGTCCTCGACGCCGATATAGCGACGAATGTGAGCAGTCTCACCACCTGACCCAGGACCAACTGTGCCCTACCCCACATCAAAAATCTAACGATGATAAATTGATAATGAAAGCGATGAGTTAGAACCCAGCTCTGTGAGGCCGCAGGGAAGCGCAACGGCGACGCTGTAATTGGCCTACGGAACCAATCAACGAAAGCAGCCACGCAGTCAAGGGAATGGAATTTGTGGCGTCGCTTCGACTGTAACAAGTAGACCATCGACTAATGCTTTTTACTCGATAGGAGCATGACTTGAAGAGCTACAGGGCTGGGATCTGCAAGGACCGATGAAACGCTGGAGCGAGTTGATGTGGGGACCAGTCCTTGACGTGAACTGCCCTGCTTGCGACACGGACCAGATGTGCGATTATGCATGCTGGAGCGTCGCCATGCAGTTCCTCCACGACAGTTTCTGCCCAGACTGACAAGATGGGGCTTTCCCTTCCCCAGTTGCAACCTTGCCAGAGCTCTGCCCAATGGTGCGCATGTTGTGACCACCTCTGTGCTCCCTGGGAGTCTCGCCGCCGTTCATACAACATCTTTCCATGTGGAAAGCAACCAGCGTCTCTCGCCTCATCAGGGTGCGGAACGCTAGTCGATGTAAATCTGCACACAGAAAAGAATAACCGTCGTTGAATGGTTGGTCATGGGATATTAGATATACCTTGAAAGATCTTTCCGACCCACCACGATCTCAAGGTTTCGACAACAGTAAATATCCTTCCACATCCTCTGCTGCACCATTCCCCATTCTAATGTACGGTTCGTGAAGAACGTTCAAATACTCCCTTCGTCCAGAAACCAAACACTGACGGCCGATATATTCATATTCTTTCCCTTGCAACGCCGCACAAGCCGAGACTCACCAGCACGGAGGAAACTACGTCCGGGCAACTGTCAGCCTCTCAGGACTGGTGCTTACGAACAGTCCAGCAATTATCAGATCCGTTGCCGAACGAGTCTCCTGGTTCGCTTGCGCAAGTTGCCGTGAAGGTGAAACCGTCGCCCCACATTCTCGTAACCACACTCAGATTAAATGCATCCTCTTTTGACCTCGCGCAGCACTCGATTGGGTTGCAAAATTAGCATTTCTGGCAGGGTTCTCGGTTGTTGTTGGCATTGCTCCATTGGATCATCTGTGAAGAGGGCCATACGTTGTCGATGGTGGAGTTGAGGCCTCGGCGTTTGAGCCTCTGATTCATGCACATGCTCAAGAAGTTTGCATCCGAAGGCTTCGATTTCGGCAGGTGCTCTAAAGATGCAATCAAACGTGCCCCTTCCGGGATACCTAGATCTGTGCTTTGTTTGTTTGTGATGAACCTGGGCATTAAAAAATAAATAAATAAATAAATAAATAAATAAATAAGAAGATAAGAAGATAGATATATTTGATATTAGGATAACAGTAGATTTTACAAAGCTGGAGCTTGATTCTTCAATGTTTCAATGGATGCGTGAGATACTCACATTGGTGTAAGGAGAGTCGTTCCATCTCATGTATGAGCTTGAATTTAAAACTTGTAGATTTTTGTCTTTGATCCAAGTTTTCGAATCCTTGAGGAATTTGAGTTCATTAGAGATTAGTTTAATGTTCTTCAAACATTGTTTGATTTGAGATTAAAAGAGGCTAGGGTATGTGATTTGAGAAAGGTTGACCAAATTAATGCAAGTTCATTCCCTATTTTTATGGTTGCTTAGTTGCAAGGCACTCTTAAAGTTTTGTAGTAGAAAATTTTCATAGATTGTGTGTAATAAAATTACACTTGTTATTAGTGTCATTGCATGTTTTGCTTCTCTATGCATTTACAATTGTTTTACAAGTTAAATGAGTCAAATTAATAAATATTTTTTTGTGATGCTATTTCTTTTTTAAATATTTTCTAATTAAGATTTTATGTAGATATAGAATTCTATTTGACTTAGTAATTTGAATGGAATAAGAAAGAATGTCATTTCACAACAAGAATTTGCATCTTTTAACATAAACTTATTATGGATTGAATGTCCTTATCCATAAGAAGATATTAGAATTCCATTCTACATTATAGATTGATCTATAAAAGATCAAAGATGTTGTATTTGATATTTTAGGCTTTTTCTATTTAATCATCCTACATTATAAAAGAATATATTATAAATATTAGATTTAATCTAATTAATTTATTAAAATTATATTTAATTTTAATTTAGATATTTTTTATATTATATATATATATATATATTTTTTATTGTATATATATTGTGAAGTAGTTTATTTATAAAAAAAGACTAAGTTTCTATTATAATCTTTAATTTTCTAAAATTTAATCTAAAAATAAATAATATAAAGTTTAAATATATATTGAATTGAAATCCAATCCTTCATCTTAATTTCAAAAGCCTTAGTTTATTTTTTAGCAGTTGTGTTTAATTTATGCCAATTTATGAGAGAATCATCTCATTTAAAATTAGAAATTTAACTATTAAATTCGATGTTATTAGGAGTTTGTGTTTTAGATATCATTCTAAGCTTTTAAAAGAATACGTAAATTGGGCTTAATATTTAAAGAACACTAGAAGGCTAGGTTATCTTGATATAAATATCTTTAATAATTATCAAATTATAAAGGCTTAAAAGACATGGTATGGATCAAAAAGATTTAAGCCATTGTTAGATGTGTTTTAGTTAGCAATGGTTCAAATAACTTCAACTTTGTAATCAATCTCTTTGTTACATCCAAAATATTTTTAGATTTTTTTAAACATTATTCATATAGTTTTTTAGGTTTAATTTATATACTTAGAAATAACTTGAATTTAATTGCTAACAATTTAATCTATTAATAATGTATCAACTTCCAATACAAAGAATGTTTTTAATCATAGATTAATTTTGTATTCTCTTGTTTAAGTCTCTTGATTCTTGTTTTGCTATTTTGGTTGAGATTTCTTCGTGAACAACATGGATTTTGTTAATTTCCATTTGGTGTGTAGATCAAAGGATATAACAAAAACTAAAAAAATAAAAAATAAAAAAAATAAATCATCATAATAATATATAAATTTTCTTTATAATCTTTCAAAAAAAATAGTTAAATTAGTTATGTGATGGATAATAATAAATTGATTTAGATTACTAAGTGTATTTAGATTTCTAATAATTGAGTTATTTTAGAAAATTATAATATTAAAGTTAAAAACCACTTTAGCAATGATGAAAAATATGGGGCTAATATACATCTTGGTTCAAGAGTTTTTTAGAATTGATTTTAGGATGTAGAGTGCTATTTTCACTTTTCACTTATTTATTATACTAAAGAATAGTTTGGTTCTATTAAGAGACTTGGTTCTAAAGCCTATTACCAACATTTTTTCATATAAAAAGTCATGTTAGATGTAATCAAGTATTTTTTTTAAATACAAATTAAAAAGAAACAAGTCTTTTTTTGATTTTTTTTGCTTATTCTTAAACTTTGAGTATAAGAATCATAATTTTTAAGACATGAAATTTAAAAATATTTTTTTAATTACGGTTCATTAAATGTAAAATAATGAGTTAAATTTTAATAATTTTTATTTTTGTAAAGGTATTTTATGTATTATTCAAAAAACTATTTGGCTTATAATTTCTAAAAACAATTCTAATTGTTTTTAAAAATCTAAGTGTAATAAAGCTCTGAATAGTTGATTAAGGGATGATATCTCTATGTATGAAATCTTTCAATATTATGAGTTTTCTTATTTGATAGTAGACTATAACAATTGAAGACTTTAATTCCAAATCCAATTCAATTAAAATGAGGTATTTTTTTCTCGGCTAAACATTTAATAGCCTTACATAGTTTGATCAAAGATGCAAAGTCTTAAACAAATTTTATAGTTTTTAAATTTAGATTTTTAAGATATAATTTTCTAACTAAGTATATTTAAAAATTCCATCTTATAATTTATTCTATTATCCCTATGTAGCTTTTTAAAATAATCAAATCTGATTTCAATCAACTCTATGGAATAATTAGTTTTTATATAATTTTATTTTAAATAATATATATATTATTAGTATAAATTTTATTTATTTTATTTTATTTTCTTGAATAATTTCTTAAACATGATTTTATTTAGAAATTTATTATATTCTATCTCACCTTTTCTTTTTAATAGATTTTCTATATTTTTTTTAGAATTTAAAGTCGATTTTTTAATTCTTTGGATATTAAGATCTTCATGCAATCTATTCTTTAAAAAATTAAGTCTCTCTTCTATTTCTCCTTACTTGAAATTTGACATATATTCCTTGCAAAAATGTTTATAAGTCTTTATAAATTTTGATTATAAATAATATATTGTTATTTTATATTTGTAGGTCTTTGACAATGATTTTGTTATTATACTTTAATAACATTTATCATCAAATTTACAAATTATTAAGAATGTGTAGAATAGAAATGATAGAATATTAAGATTAAATAAAAGAAGTTCTAAAGTATAGCATCTCTTTAAATACAATATTCTAAGATGTTGGCTTGAAATATGTTGGATAATACATTGAATATATTTATGTGTTTTAGTATATTGATGTTATTTCTTCTAATGTTTTACAAAGTTTTATTGATTTAAGTAGCTTAAAAAAATTATAATAAAAAAGGTGTTGTATTAAATTCTTTTCTATATCTTATTTGGTATATATATATATATATATATATATATATATATATATATAATCTTTTATATTGTTGTGTTCCAAAGCAACCTCCAAGCTTTGATACTTTAAATTTTTTTCATAAAATGCATTTCAATTTCTATTTAGTCAAATTACCTAATTCTATCATATTTTTAAAATAATTATAATGTCATAAAGAAGATGAAAGTAGTGGATATAGTAACAAATTTACAATACTATAAAAACAATTATTTGATTTCCTAATTTTATTAGACATAATGTATAGTTTTATTATTACCTACATATTATAAGCAGAGAGACATATGTGAGCTCCCAAAATGGCACATTGGTTGTTTGTTCTACAAAATTACACATTTAGTAATACAAGGGCAAGTTTAGACTAAAATAATAGGTAAAATCCTAATCGAAAGGATTTATATAAATTTAATAAATAATTTTGTTTTACTGGCGTGTTCAAGTTAATCCAGCAAATTATTCGTGAATTAGAAGACAATTTAATTTTATGGAGAAGAACATTAGTCGTTTTCATGGTTAGGGCCCTTAACCATGGATCAGGGAAGCCCTAACCATGATTACCACCTTATCTACGGCCCTGATCACGAATTTAAACTCCGCCGAATGGTCTAATCAATGCCACCGCTGTTTGCCACTGTCTCGTCGCCGGCACCACGCCATATTTAGATTTGTTTTGGCACCGACCCAGATCTTCAAAGTTCGCCACCTCTCCTTCTCCTGCAGCATTCTGAATCCGGCACTTGTTGGTTCTATTCGTGTCGGATCGACTCTCTGTGTTGCTCTTGTGCTGATCTTTGTGCTCTTCGGCCTCGCCTTGTTCTTCACACCGCCCATGCTGATCGCCAACCTGTTGTTCTCCTCGCCGTTTTGGTGCTGATCGTGATGCCCAACACTACATTCCGACCCTACTGTGACCGTGTCTTGTTTAATGAGTAATGCATGTTTTCCATTCGCTTGTGAGATGCTCGGATGCCTAAGTGCACTAGCTGGTCTATCTATGAGCTTTGTTGGGTCGTGCTATTGAGTTGTGGTGATAGTGTGGTGAAAAGCTCCAGCTTGATTGTCCGTCCTTGGAGGTTGTCAATCGATCGCAATCAGGAGATGCGTTAATTAAAAACCTAAATACCTCATTCATTCAGTTCTGTTTTTTTTGGCACCATCAGCATTATGGATTGTGTTGGTGGAACACGGTCCTATACCTCGATCGCAGACAGGAATTCGATGTTTAAGTCTAGACTTGGCTTTAAGTCAGTTTGAAAAACGGGATTTAATCTTCCGAAGTTACGGTCTCTTATTCTTGACTATATTGTATAGTTGAATGTGGTTAGTTGGAAACTTTTAAGTATGTTCAATTGTAAGGCTCAAATTGTGCAAAATCATGATCCGTGTATACTAATTTTGATTATATGTTTCTTGATGTTAAACGTAAGTCAAGCAAAAGTAATAGTAAAATAAAAAATAATACCAGTACTAAATGCCATTAAATTAGTGAGAATTGAAAATTGAAACAATAACATAATAATCCGAAAGTAAAATTGAAGTTAAAAAGTAGAACAGTTGGAAGATTATAAAAATATAATACAAATTTTTTAAAAAATAATAATACTAATATTAAGAGATAATTGACTTAGTAGTTAAAATAAGTTATAAGACAACTTAAGAATTGATGCTCTGTAGATTAATAAATTAAATGTATAATATCTCTTAAAAGATATATCAATCAAAGTGACTTAGTGAGCTGGACACAGATGCAATTACTTAACAAGTCGAATTAACCTAAAGTTGTTCACTCATGTAAGGCAAAATAATCACCTCATTAGAAAGGAGTTGTATTGCCTCACAATATGAAATGGTTTGAAACCTCTATGTATTGCTTCAAAATGCTTATTTGTCAATTCCGAGCAATACTTAGATATCTTTTAATATCTTAGAATAAACTTTAGTTTATTAGAAGTTCTTCACGTCTTTTCTAAATTGGATAGCAATATCTATTTTTAATAATAAATAATAAATAATAAGTTAAAACAAAATAAATTTAAATAAACATAAAATTAAATTTTAATTATTTTATGCTTTTAACATAATACGTTCAATATAATAGTATAATATAATATAATTATAAAATATAATTCTAATTTATAAATTTACTATAATTATAAAAAAATTAGTCAAATTATTTCATAAATTTAATTTTTAAATATAGATAATTTATAATTTTTATGATTTGATAAATAAACTTTCATACTTTTTATATATTTTTTTTAAAGTTTTAAATTTAATTTTAAGAACTTTAATAGTTAAATATAGAAAGACAAATATATATATATATATATATATCAATTATAATACAAACAATGATAAAATATTTATTAATATAGATACAATAATATTTTTAAGAGATATTTCAATATATTATGGTTAATTTATTTTTTAATAATTTCATTCATAAATTTGATATATTATAAATAATAAAAATATTTAAAAACTTCTATCTATATTATAAGGAATAAATTTAATTTTTATTTAAAATAAAGTGAGATTTAAATAATTAATATAAAATAAAAGTTACAAAAATTAAATTATATTTTATATAATTATTATCAAGGAAATATTTAGAACTTCAATCAAGAAGAAATAGTTTCAATCACCAAAAGCTAAGATGTGTGTGAAAAAGAAGGAATAACTAAGAAGACAATAATCAATGGTTGATATCAAAAACAAGAAGGCCTAAAGGCCACAAGAACAATTGATTCGAGAATTAAGTTGACAAGAGTAAAAATGGCATTAGTCTTGTCTCTATTTATACTACTTGCAAGATTTAAGAAAAATTCATAAAAAAAAAAAAAAAAAAAAAAAAAACTTACAATCCATATTAAATCCATGACTTGATTTCTAAGCTATTCTAGAAGTTTCTTAGAGTATCACCTAATATAGCTTAGTTTTTAAGCCATCTAATACATAAATAAAATGTGTATAATAAATTGTATAAAAATTAATAAAAACTATTTGTTTTTCTTTTTCACAATTTTTTTTTAATTTAAATATAATATTATAAAATATTTTCTACAAAATATTACAAATTTGTAGTGAAAGATATTTTAAAATTTATATATTTCTTGTTATTAAAAGATTAAAAATTAAATTGGAGATTCTTATATATTTAAGTTTTTAATGTTGAATTAATCTTTTAATTCAATATTATAATTTTTCATCCAATTTTTTGTATATTTTTTAAATACATATATATATATATATTTTTTATAAATAAAATATATTTTTTGTTAATAGAGTATCTAACTTCTATTAGACATAATGTAGAATGGGTAGTTGACAATGTTTTACCAGTTGACAAGTTGTAAGCACCATTTGTTAGTGGTAATATCATTTAGATGTTGTAATCTATTAAGCCATCATGCGGCCTAACCAGACGAATGTCTACATATTAATTGGACATTATTGATTATATTAGTATCAAGGATATGAATCTCAAAAAAAAAAAATCCCCAATACACTCTTATGTCATTGATAGGAACTAAAAAGTCACTCAAAGATGATATAATATTGAACTAGAATGGCTATTGCCAAAAACAAGAAGATTAGAAAGTCTTGGAATAAGACTAAGGACTAGAAACGCATTGATAAGAGTGAAAAAGGCTTCATTCTTGCCTCCATATATACTCTCTAATTAAGAGCTGTGTGGCGATATTCTATTGGACCTCCAACATGTGTTGACTTTGCTAGCCACATGTCTTAACTTACAAGGCAAGTTATCTATGTATGCGCCACATAGTTAACTTGTTCCACAAGCTACTATATAGAGTCAACTTATTCCACAAGCTACCAACATGTGATTAATTTGTTGGCCAAGTTTCTAATCTACAAACATATCTAAAGTCAAAACCACATCTATAAAGCTTCTAAGAAGCTTTTCTAGAAGACTTTATGAAATTAATTTATATTTACCTACTTCTACCTAATTATATAAGTAACTATTGGAATAAATGTATATGTCAATGACATTACCTCTCCTTCTAGGGATGAGTTCCACAAGCAGCGATCATCATCTTTCATCGATCTTTACAATTCTTCATCTTGATTTTCTTGGATGTCATCAATGAATGGTATTAATCTTCTTTGTTGCATTTCCAAGATTCTTTGCTAGCTCTTATGTACATTTGCTAATATCATATCTATGCAAATGAATAAGATATTCTAACCTATTTTGGCACCACCTTAAATCTAAGACTTCTTCCACCTCAAACTCTTGATTATTATCCACTGCAATAGAATGAGGTGGCATTTGTCTTTTTCTGGAGATATTTATTATCTTATACAGCTCAAGAAATGACACGTGAAATATAAGGTGGATCTTTATAGACTTTGGTAGATATAATCAATAAGCAATATGATTGATTTATTCACAAATAAGAAGAAGTTGCGACCTATAATAGTCTAACTTATCACAAGAACGAATAGTCTTGATATTACAATGAAATAATCATACCTTGTCACCTACATTGAATTGTGGTTGCTATTTGCAATAAGCATCTATATTGGCCTTTTGTCATTCTTGAACTTCCTTTAATTGTGTCTTCATTGTTGTATGTAGCTCTGACAAACGATTTGCTAAATCTTCCACCCCAAGATTATCAATTTTTAAAAAGTCAAAAGTATCAAGTCATAGATGATAACCATAATTGGCAAAGAAAAGTGTTTGTTAAATATAGATACTTATTACAAATATAGATGCTTAAATATAGATGCTTATTGCAAATGAAATGTATTGAATTATTATATGCAAACTCTACCAATGGTAAAAAAGTTGTCTAATCACCTTGATGATAGTTGATGGTACACGTCAAATATTGCTCCAAAACTTGATTCATCCATTTTGTTTGTCCATCAGTTTGAGGATGAAAAGCTAAAGAGAGCTTTATATCCACTTTTAGAATCTTGAATAGGATTTTTTAAAATATTGATACAAATTGAATCGCTTTGTGTGATATAATATCCTTTGGTAATCCATAATAGCAAAAAATATTGTCAATGAAAAGTTTAGCTATTTCTTCACTTGAAATAGATTTTATACATGGTATGAAATGTGCCATTTTTATGAAGCAATCTATGATTACAAATACAGAGTCATATGAACTTGAACGTAGATCTCATAATTAATCTCAGCTATTGAAAATTCCCTAGAATAGAAAACTACTAGATGGAGTTTATCATTTGTTCCTATTTATGACAATATTATACCTAAGGCAGAATGTGATGCATCTATTTCTATAAAGAATGCCTTAGAAAAGTCAACATGATATAAAGTTGGTGTAGAAGTAAATTCCTTCTTCAAAGCAACAAACAATGCTTTGACTTCTTTATTCCACTCAAGTTTGTCTTTATAAATTAAATGTATAAGTGGAGCAATAACTTAAAAAAAGTTCTTGATAAAGATTTGGTAATAATTGGCAAAGCTCAAAAAGCATTACACATCTCTTACTGTTCTTGAGATCTTCCAAGCTATGATAGTTTGGACCTTCTTTGGATCCATCATAATGCCTTCATTGAAAATGGTGTATTCCAAAAAGTCAACTTAAATAGTGTAGAATACACACTTTTTTATCTTTGCATATAATCCTGCATCTCTTAGTTTTTGTAATACATGATGAACATGAACTTTATACTCTTTTGTATTCTTAGAATGGATTGAAATGTCGTCCAAATAACACACAACACAATCATCACAAAATTCATAAAAGACATCATTCATTAGATGTTGGAAAGGATTTGGTGCATTCGTGAATCTAAAAGGCATGACATTATATTCAAAGTGTCCATACTTAGTTTGAAAAGTAGTCTTCCATTCATCTCTTTTTTTGATATGGATTAGATTATATGCTCCTTGTAGATCTATTTTTGTATAGATCTCTGCTTGATTTACTTGATCATGAAGTCCTGAAATCAAAGGTAGAGGATACATGTTTTTGATGGTGATCTTGTTAAATCTTCAATAATCCACACACATTTGTAGAGATCCATCTTTTTTCTTCACAAATAAGATAAGAAAGCCAACTAGAGTTTTAGAATGGCATATAAAGTTCTTAGCCAAGTTCTCATCAATGTACTCTTTTAGTACATCCAACTCATTTTGTGAAACATTATAGATTGATCCAAATGGTGGTTGAGTTCTTTCTTGAAAATCGATGGTACAATCATAAGGATGATACATTAGAAGAATATCTACATTCTTCTTTTAAAAAACGTCTTGAAAATCTTGATACTAGCTAGGAATATCACTTGATATCTTCTCACCATCAACAATGGGCATGGTATATATAGCAAAATATGGCCCTTCATTTGCGGCATGCATGAAAGCTTTCACACCTACTAATAAGGATTTGGATATACTAGACTTATGAATTTCTACTTGCATAGCAAGACCTTGAGCTAAACTATGAAAAAAATTGAGATTGCAAGAAATTATTTCAAAGATTTTGTCTTTTGCATTGTCAATAATAAGTCTTTGATATTATCCTTCAACACATATCAAAAGTAATTGATAAGGGCTTTATTATTTTAGTCCATGTCACAAAGAAGGTTTTGGGATTCAATAGCATATATGGTAGCTAACGATGATCCTTATCGTAAAGATAAGAGCTTGGTCTCTGTTATTGTTTTTCGATTACTTTCTCCAAAAATGGCCGTAAACACTTCTAGAAATGAATTCAAATCATAGAGTTGGAAATCTTTTTGTATTAAAGGTGTAAATCAAGAGAGATCACTTCTTGATAGAAGTGCATCTATGAATTCAACTTGAGTAAATCCATCGGGGTATTGGAAAGGATGCAACCTTAGATAGAGCTTGACTTATTGTGAAAAACCTCAAAATTTTGATTTTGTTCCATCAAACTTCTCAAGCATAGTAATCCTTATCCCCATCATACTTGTAGAAGCAAAATTCCTTGGATTTGGTTGTAAGTCGATCTACTTGCTTCCTTCAACTACACAACTTCTTGCTGTAAATTTTGAACTTCTTTCATAGGTATAGGCATTGTACCTCCATGATTCACATTGAAAATACATGAGATTTTCACTCTTAGAGTGTTGACAAATTCATGAAGCTCTGCAATAGTTGCAAATCTATTTTCACTTTCGCTAAGAGTGGCATCTATAATCTTTCCTTCCATAGAAAACTCAAAAAAATCCAAAAAATTAAATCAAAGGAGGATAATCTACAACCTCTAATAAAAATTTCCACAAAGAAGGGTGATCTACTTCTTTTAAGGAAAAGATTAGTATTAAAAAATAAGATTTTTTGTTTTAAGGTAGGTAGTCCTCAACCTTCAAAACACAACAATAGAAGTGGAATAATATATTTACTTCTAAAATAAGATAGAAATAGTATGCTAGCACTCTTCTCAAACTGTCAAGGACATGAATCTCAAAAAAAGAAAATCCTCAATACTTTCTTGTGTCATTGATAGGAACTAAAAAGTCACTCAAAGATGATATAATGTTGAACTAAAATAGCTATTGCCAAAAACAAGAAGATTAGAAAGTCTTGGAATAAGACTAAGGACTAGAAAGGCATTGACAAGAGTAAAGAAGGCTTCATTTTTGCATCCATATATACTCTCTAATTAAGAGCTATGTAGCGATATTCTATAGGACCTCCAACATGTGTTGACTTTGCTAGCCACATGTCTTAACTTACAAGGCAAGTTATCTATATATGCACCACATAATTAGCTTTTTCCACAAGCTACTATATGGAATTAACTTGTTCTACAAGATATCAACATGTGGTTAATTTGTTGGTGAAGTTTCTAACCTACAAACACATCTAAAGTCAAAATTGCATCTATGAAGCTTCTAGGAAGCTTTCCTAGAAGACTTTATGAAATTAATCTATATTTACCTACTTCTATCTAATCATATAAGTAACTATTGGGATAAATGTATATGCCTCTGATAGCT
This sequence comes from Physcomitrium patens, assembly GCF_059467195.1. Lineage (NCBI taxonomy): Eukaryota > Viridiplantae > Streptophyta > Bryopsida > Funariales > Funariaceae > Physcomitrium > Physcomitrium patens. Next base: position 6,562,569 of record NC_143429.1, read on the forward strand.
AGTTGTTTGTGTATTCAGACTAGAAAGTCCATGTAGTTAGATATTGGACTAGTAATATAAGAATTCAAACTCGAAGCTCATTTTGTGGATGTTTTGGCCAAAGGTCTAATTCTTAAGAAACATTGTAAATTCAAGGAGACGATGGACATCATCAAATTGAGTTAGTCTAATATGTCATTAAGTGGGAGTATTAATAAAGTGTGTAACTCCTATTAGACATAATGTAAAAAAGGCAGTTAACACCACTTTGTTGATTGACAAGTTGTAGCCACCATTTGTTGGTGGTAATATCATTTAGCTACCATAGCCTACTGAGCCATCATATAGTCTAATAAGACAAATGATCACATATTAATTGGATATCATTCACTACGCTAGTGGTTTGTGTCTTCACACTAGAAAGTCCATGTAGTTAGATATTAGGCTATTAATATAAGAATTCAAACTACAAGCTCATTTTGTCAAGTAATTTTAATTCTCTTCTCTTCACATATTTGTACTTCTATTCTGGTTATATTCTGGTTCTATTCTATTTATACTTCTTCATATTTTATCACACTTTCTTCTATTGAGTATATTATATATTTAAACACTAAATATCTATTAGTAATATTAAGATAGTATGCTTCTATAATTAATTAATATTGATTGAATATGATAATTAGTTGTTATTTTTATTATTACAAAATAGATTATTTGTATCATTTCTTTCAACAAACTTTAATGATCTTTATAATAATATAATAATAATAAAAAAAAATAAAAAATCTCTAGAATATGACAAATTTTACTTAGATTTTTAATACATTTGTTAAGTTTCTAGGTTAAATATACTTGCATCAAATGTACAAAATCAAAAAATGTTCTTCTTTGAAAAAAATATGTTCTACATATTTATTTTCTTATATAAAATAAATATATTTAAAATACATAGTAATAAAAATACTATGAAAGATGGTAATGTGTGTATTTTTAATAATAATAATAATAATAATAATAATAATAATAATAAAAAAAAAAAAACTTATAAATTTATTTCATGATCACAAATTCATATATCATATTATCATACATATCAACATTAAATTATTCTTTTACATTATCTTTATCTTGATGAATCACTGTAAATTTTATCATTTGAATTGTCTATTTTCTCAACATCTTCTTCTAAAGAATGATTTAATTTAATTATATATTTGCCAATGGTTTCAAATTTCAAAAGATAAAATTTAAATTTAATAATAATTGTTTAATTCTTTTATATGTTTAATATTCTTTTATATTAGTCTTTTAAATGTAATTAAATCAATTTTTTATTATTATATTAGTTAATACTTTTTTGAGACTTTCAAAGAGTCTTTAAGATAGAATTATGTTACAAATAATAAAAAATATATTAGGTGAAATGCTGTGTGTGGCGTTTAGGAGTGCTCCATCTGAGAGCGCACTGGGGGCAAACACGGACCAGAAGCTGTTGTAGAGTTGCAAAATAGTGTATTCGTGAGCTCCAAGCAATGGCGGTGTGGAGGCAATGAATTGAGTAATATGTTGATTTTTTTTGGCTGCCAGAGAAAGTTACGTGGTTTGGCGATGTTTTCCTTAATGTAGTTTGGGTGTTTCAATGAAAGAGGGTCCTGGGCATGGCCAACTACGCTCAAGGAGGCGGGAACTATCCTTCCTCGGCCAATTTTGCACTGTTGGGTTTTAGTATTAAGGCATTCAACAACCGATCTTTTGGGAATTTGGCATTTTTGTATAGTGTGGTTGAAAGAGGGGCAGCAACTGTTTTGAAAGATAAGACCATTGGATTCTAATGCATAATCAATGTCCCCTTCATTATCTTACATGGGTAGCAGGATCGATTGAGGGACGGACTTCACATTGTCCGTTAATATGCAGACTCTTGGGCCTCAAATTCTTGTTATGTATGTATTAGCATCATCAACAAAAAGTACGTCACAAAATATCTCAAAGGTTTTGCGGAGGAATTCTTGAATTCTCAGGAATGGAGGGAGTTCACGAATCTGGGCCGAGACTCCAACTTTGAGAAGACGGGACACAATCTCAAGTCTCCGCAAGTCAAACACGTGTATCAGGGCATAATCCTATACAAAGCTAATCAAGATAGATTAATGTCGTCGAAACACAACAATACAGGCACATTAACGCTGGCACATAGTTAAGAAACCATAGTGATTAACTATGAACCTATGAGTGTGAAAGAGCCCTTCACAAGCACTGTCCCAATTGCAGTACAACTTTAGAATGGTCTGAACAATGAGGGCACCAACTCTGAAAGCGGCGGAGAGATTACCCTCCAATTCCTTCATACTGTCTCTCTTCATCTCTCTCTCTCCGTCCATCAGGCAAAACTGTCTAAGCTTTCGAAAAGATTAGATCGAGACCTTCCGCAGCAATAACTCAGCACCGTTCACGATTGCCACACATTTGAATGCTCTACGGAAATCTCTGCTTGCACACATATTCACCGAGGTACAAGAGGCAATCGTGTAGCTAGAATTTCCAGGACAAAATTTGCTCCTTCGGGATGCCGGCCTCTTCCAAGAGTTCTGTTAGCTCTTTCCTGGATTCCTCCTCCACACATACGATTGCCGCTGTGGTATTGGGGTCGTACTCCAGGTCATCCTCGTCCCACAAGGACCTGAACGAGCCCACAGCCCCTTGCCATTCCTCTCCGGCGGCGTCGTCAACTGTCGCACGCACCTTCACGCTCCTAGATTCCCAGTCGGCAAACTTCTCCTGTAAAATGAATTAAGCCACATGAGTTCAGTGTCAGGGTCAGTATTTTGATAGAGAAAGGACTTAATTCGGGGATTGAATGTGAAGGACAACCACGTAATTTAAATGTCCTGCACTGACTTTGAACCATTTTATCAGCAAGGAAGGATGATCCCTTAACCCCTAAACCCTAGAGATAAAAGCACGTGATTGAAATGAAACCTGGTAGGCAAGCTCGGAGGGTTTCGAGGCTGAGCAGAAAAGCCGCACTTCTTCACGGAATGACAAGCTCATGCTACCTACGTCGCCGTCTATGGCTTCAACAATAGCGCGTGCTACAGCCAGACCTCGACCTCTTGCGAAGAAGACAATGGTGGGAAAACGGGAGAGCGTCAAAATGGGTCTCAAGTCAAGCCCTGCTGTTTGCAAATATGGTCCTACTTCTAGCTCTTGTCCTGTTGAAACAATCATCCCACAGATCATCAGCTCCTCGACCTAGGAAGCCACGCTAAAAAATTGAGTGCAAGATCACTTGGAGTACGAAAAGGTGTAATGAAGTTTTAGATTAGGGTTCTTACCCTCCGAGACAGTGTACAGCTCAGGGTTTGAGGCTTCCTCTACATGAATTTCAACTGGGGCCTTCACAGACAGTGAAAACTGAGGCAGCTTTATCATTCCAGCAGGAATATCCCCTCGGAGCTTGTACAAAACGGGCATGTTGATTTTCATGGAGAACGGAGGGCTGGAAGGGACGGCGGTTAGCTCCTTGCCGTCCAGTCGAATTTGGGCAATGTTCCCAGGCTTCACGTAGGCATTCTCCAACGGCACAAGCTGCGAACAAGAGACGACCAACAAAACGCGTAGTTGCAATTCAGTACATTTTCGTTCAAGCCGAGTTGCATATATCGGTGATGGAGCGAAGTAGGAGAATTCTCGTGAATATCAGGGTTGTGAGACAAGAATACAAAGAATGTTCAACCCCGTTTGAATTCTAAATCATGGCTTCTCAAAGGACCACTGAATAAAAGGTAATGAGAATAGCACGGTGAGAGACGGTTTGGCGATGTTCGGAGAGAAGCATGGAAAACAGAATCTATACCTCGCGGGAGACTTCGGTCATGAGGGTGATGCAACGAACCCCCGCGGCGACGTCAGAGACGCCCATCACCTTCGCACTATACCAGTTCTGGGGCTCCGTGGTCTCCACTTCCGTGACCACGAACCCCGAGGATTGCTGCTCGGCCTCCATGATGGCTTTCCGCCGCTGCAAAAGCTCCTCCTGTTCGGCACTGAGCTCCACCTGAGCGGCGGGCGCCTCCGTCGCGCTGGCCTTCACGAGAAACGAATGCCTGTGCGAGACCGCACTCTTGAGGGAGCCGCTACCTCTGACCTCCAGCTTCGTCCCCATGACACTACTCGCCATCTGCACCTTACTGGTCCTCCCTGGGCCAACTCCCCCACCATAGCCACCAGTTTGCCGCAATGCCTGTGCGCTAGCGCCAGCAGCTACACACCGCACCGCCGTGGTTGCCATCGCCGTAATCAGGTTCAGATCAAACGATTCCTTCACGGCTCGGCTTTGCGAACAATGCTAAACAGGAAATCGGTTTGGCAACATTACCCACGTCTCAAAATTGCGCCTTGCACTTGCAACAAGGCGGAGTCCTGAAGATCGCGAGGCAACCTTCCCACGAGACCCCAGCTCGCAATCCTCCTGCCTTATCCTTTCTGGATTTTCTCTGGGACCATGCTTGGCCAGCCGTACGGTCTGCCCGATCTTTTTTCGGTTCTGCCCCGACGTAAAGGATTTGAACTTTGTTCTCTGTCAGCGGTTCTTTTCATTTCCCCTCCTGCTCGCGGGCAAAGGATTGGTCCTGGGCAGCAGGAACGATATCTCGGAGCACTGTAGTGTTTCTAAGATTGCCAACTGGTAAAGCAGAAAAAAGGAGAACAAAAAAAGGTTGTGATTCTTTGGATATTTCTAAATGGCTTCATTGGAAAAGTAATCTATATGCTTTAATGTAGAAGGCTGCCAAAACCACCGTTTCTATGTTTACCTTTTTGTGCCCCATACCCATAATCTGTGTGTATTTATGTATATATGTAAATAAATAATGTATTAATTGTATCCAAAACGTTTAAAAACAAAAAAAATGAATTCATTAAAAAAATTAAATCCTTTGCTATCATCATTTATCTGTGATTACATTCACGTGAATATATGAGATGGTTCAAACACCTCGAATGGCCATGTCCACTTCAGAAAAAGAGAAAGCTAATTGTTGTGAAACAAAGCATTCTGCGTAAAAACAACAATTCATAATTTTGTTCATGTTTCTTAAAAAGTAATTTATGCAAAATATGTATTTCATTCGCAACTTATACAAAATACTTTTGTTGGATATAATGCAGAAAATACAGCAATTAGTTGTTAGAACTATCTCTGCTATTAAAAAACAACTGATGACAGCGAGACTTAAATTTGTTAAGTCAGTTTGAATTTGTAAATAAAGTGTGACAAAAATGAATATCTCACTCCATCCATTCTCACAGCATGATATTATCTCTACAAATACTTTTTTCCAAAATACAAATTTAAGTTTGTATACTATACTCTTCTATTGTTCACAAGAGATTCATGCTTATTGTTTCTTTTCAGTGGATGTTTTAAATATATAAATGCATGTGTATGAGTGTGTGTGTATATACACACACACACACACACACACATATATATATATATATATATATATATATAAAATAAATTTTTATTTATCTAAAATTTGTATAAAAATAAATTAAAATAAATAAATACATGTTTAAAATGAATTAAGCTAATTATTTGAGAATTCAATCATAATTACATTCTAAAATTTTACAACGAGGATGACTGTCATTATATAAGTATATCTTTGATGTGTTGTGAAATTCATTGATAGCATAATCAGCACTCAATATGCACTAATTAATTTGTACATTTTCTCTACTCCAAGTAGTGAGAATGTATATCCTTATGGATATAATTTGTTGTAAAATCAAATAAAACAATGGTTATAATAAATAAATAATATTTTTAATTGCATCCCCTTGAATTTGAAAGCAACAAGTTTCTAGGAAGTGCAAACATATGTTTGTAGTAAGTTTGGAATAAATTTCGGTGATTTTAACATCGTTTTAGAAATTTCACTAACAAATCTGATTATATTGTATTATAATTAGATGTTTTGCTACTGAAAAAAGAAAAAACAAAAAAATCTATACTTTTCTTAGTTATACATATAGAAATTTCACATTAAATTATATCATGTTAAAAAAGACAATGACTGAATAAAATAAAATATAGTGGCTAAAGTTTTATAAAGATATTTATTTATTAAAAATAAAAATTATTTTTTAGAATATATAAAAATGCATCAATGAAATTCATAGAACGTGTAGAATATATAAAAATGCATCAATGAAATTCATAGAATGTGTAGAATATATAAAAATACATCAATTGAAAAATATTAGCATCTATGAAATGCATAGAATATGCAGATGTGTATTGAAATATCTATTTATAATAAATAATTAAATAATATAAGAGATAAAAAAAACTGATCTAAATTATTTTTAAAAATAACATAAGATTAAGTAAATGTGTTTTTTTTATTATTGATATTTTTAGAAAATAAAATAAAATAAAATTTAGATAGGAAGACTTTATACCTAAAAGACCACTTTAAAAGCCATATTTTAGAAGTCTTATTAAGATCTCTCTTTTGATAAAGAAAACCCCTCCTTTAAAAGCCATGGCCTTTGAATAAAATATTGACCAAATAGAAACATAAAATAGACAAAATTATTCTTTTGATATAAGTCTAAATTTTCCATAGTATGTCTTGATTCAAACAATTTTTAGAAGTGTAAAAAAACTTGATTTTTTTTTATGCTTATTTTATGTAATTTTTTACATAAAATCTCAAAATTTTCTAAAAACTATCTCTTTGAGATGGACCTAATGGGAATTCTAAGGAACAACACTATTCTTGCTATGTAGGAAAATTATTCATTTCAACTATTATTATTATAATTATTATATTATAGGATTGTGGACTTATTTAAAAAGCTAATTTAAACACATTTTGATTTAATATAACCAATAAAGATATTTAAAATCTAAAGCCTCTTGTCTTGTTCCCTAAGTATAAATAATATATTATTCTTAATTATTGTAATTAAATTTGTGGCATAAGATAGATTCTTTTGTTTTTAGAAGGTTATGTTGAAAAATTCTATAATAATAAAGTTTTACCAACTCACTTATTTTTTAAAGTATTATGAATAAATTTTAGGAGCCTTAATATAGAAAATCCAATCAAATGTATACTTAATATATTTATCATACAATATTTTAAAAGATAAAATTAAACAAAATAAATTGAATGCATTGCTATTTAATAGAAAAAGTGATGTTAAATTGAAATAGTATGATAGATATCAATAAAGTCATCAAAGACTATTTATTTCTTTATTATGTCATTACGCTATTGTTTATGATGATAACTTAAATTTAAAATATAATATATAAATACAATGCTTTAATTAAAAAATCATATTTTCTAAATAAAAGAAATATATTGTATTTTTCTAGATAAACACAAAAGTAAATAAATTTGATTACTTGAAATTAGATAATATTTAGTTTAAAATATAGTTAAGAAAATACTAATACTAAAAACACATTGCATATATATTTACTTAGTTCTAAAACAATATTTATAATACAGACTTGATCAGACTACTATAATAAATAGTTAGAATAAAATCTTTATCAATTAATTATATCCATTATATAAGTAAATAAAATAATAGAAATTATTAGAAAAGTATTATGAGTAATTGGTAATAAATAATTTATGATCATTAAAAAAATAACCAATTTAAAACTCTTAACATGAAAAATACATGTATTTTGATTCTAATTATTTTTTAACTAATAAATGTCAAATTATTTTTTGTAATTAAGATAATTTTTTTAAAATATTATTCAAAAACAATTCTTGCTATAGAAACGAAATTAAAAGGTAAAAGATATTATAATATATATTAAAAATAAATATACAATAAGTAGCTTTAAAAAATGTTTTTTTTTATAAATAAGACAATTAATGCAATATATAAAAGGTTTTGTACCTACCAACCTTGGATATGAATTAAGTCTACTGATAAAAAAATTAAAAGTCCATTAAAAATATATCTATGTAATTATTGTTGTCTATAAAATATAATATTAGAAAGCACCCTAATTTTTTAATATGGAGTAGGATTTAGATATTATAACTACAGTTAATAGTTAAAAAACTACATTATACATGTATTATAGTAGGATTAGAAGCATAATATTAGAAAATATCTAAGTATAACACATTATAATTTTTATTTTTTAATCATAGTTATAGTAAATAAAAAGTTCTAAAAAAATATGTATATAAAATATTTAATTTGTTCCAAAAGTAATTATATTTAGATCTATAATATTATTTAGAATAAAAATTTAGAATCCAAATTGTTTTTTAATGATCTTTTAAAAGTAAAAAAACATCACATTCTAATATATTAAAAGTATGATTCATTTTATTATTATAGATTAGTTTTTTAAATTATAAAATTACTCGAAATTTGGATCTTAAGCAACTTGTCAAGATTTTAGTTGAAACCATAAATAATTAGTAGAATAGCAAAGTTAATAAAAAATAAAAATAATAAAAAAAAAATCTTTGTATAGATTTGAAATATGAATTAATTTTTTTTGTGAACATAAAATATTTAAAATTAATGAATTAGCAAATGAAGATATTTAAAAGTAAAAATTTAAAACAATACATTAAGACTTTGAAATCAAACTTTAAATCCTTTCTTTTTATTGTAGCTAGATATGGATAAATTTATGGTTTTTAGATGAAGTGGCTTATTATTATTACTTCTACAACTTCTCGTTGTTGGTGACCATATTCTTTGGACCAGTAGTGTCCAATATTTATTGATTTATTAATGTTGTGTTGTTTATTTCATTAATATTTTGATCCAAAAATAATCGAGAAATTAAACCAAGTCATAGAATACCTTAATAATAAAATGAAAAAGAATAATGTAGTTGGATAAGTTCAATTCTTGTTAAAAATGTATCTAAATAAGACTAATTATAATTTTTATATGCATATATATTTTAATTAGGTGCAATAAAAAAAAATACTTCTTATAATTGTTAGGCACATAGTCCTTAGAACCTTCTAGAGACAAGTTTCTAGAACCTTCTAGAAGCAAGTCTTTGGAACCTTCTAGAAACTTCTTAGTTAGTAGAAGATGTTAGGAACATAGTCTTTAGAACCTTCTAGAGATAAGTTTCTAGAACCTTCTAGAAGCAAGTCTCTGGAACCTTCTAGAAGCTTCTTAATTGGTAGAAGTTGCTTGAGAAGCTTACTAAATATGAGTATATATTGGAATCGAGGCTGAAGAGTTCTTCAGTCTCGACAACACATCTCTTGGAGCTCTAGCTCACCTCTCTGGTGTTGTTCTTGTATTCATCTGATTAATCTAGTTCTTGCCAGTTCTTCTTGAACTTCTTGTTAGATCTCGAGTCTATATTTCTGTGTCCGTGACAGTTTGTCGAGACTGCACTCACCTCAGATATCAGAGCTAGTTTCTTCTTTGTTAGAGAGCGGATTATCCCTCTACTTGGAAGTGTACTAGCATTTTAGAGGTTGCAGATTACCCTCCTCTAAACTGATACTTCTTTTGTTACAATATTGGAGTCTTATTCTTCTTGGAGAGAGTGGATTACTGCTTTTCTTGAAGCTCTTAAGGCATTTTAGAGGTTGCGGAGTACCCTCCTCTAAACCAATATTGTCTTCTTGTAGAGTCATTTCTGTCCTTGTCTTAGAATGGCCGGAGGCCAAGACATTAGTATGACAGAAAGTTCGGAGTCTAAGTTGGATGCTATCATGAATGTCCTCGCTACGTTATCGCAAAGAACTGCAGAGATTGAAAAAATTGTGGCAAGACTTCATAATGATGGAGCATCTGAGATGGCACAATCGAGGTTGCACCAGCCTCAAACTTCTACACTTGGAGAAGCAACTTTGCCTCAGGTTCGACAAGCACCGCTGGTTCTACAACATAAGGAGCCCCGAGTTAGCCTTCCGAACAAATTCGATGGTATGCATTCTAAGTTTCGAGGATTCGTCAATCAAATCAAGTTGATAACAGTTTTACAACCCGAACGCTATCCAATGGAGGAATCATGTGTTGGGCTTGTTAGAACCTTACTTACAGGGCAAGCTCTATCATGATTTGCTCCTTTGTTTGAGAAACAATCATCCATACTAATCAACTTTGAAACCTTTTTGGAAGCATTTGTGAAAGCATTTGGTAAATACGACAAGGTTCGATGGGCTACAATAAAGATCCGGTCACTACGACAAGAGATGCGCTCTACATCAGTCTATGCATCGGACTTCAGGCAATTAGCATGCAACATCAATTGGGACAAAGAAGCGTTGATGAGTCAATTCTATTGGGGTTTAAGGGACGATGTGAAGGATTTGCTGTTAACTCTTCCTGATCTACAAACGCTCAACGAAGCTATTAGCCAAGCTATAAAGTGCGATAATTGCCTATTCCAACGTCGCCAAGATCAATGTTCAAGACAACATACGGTTTGCCACGCCCCAACTATATCGGCAAGCAGCGTGAATTCACATTCAGAGGTAGAAGACATACAAATTGATGCAGTACGTATCAAATCTCTTACCCTAGAAGAAAAAAAGCGGCGTATGGAGGAAGGTCTATGCTTGTATTGCGGTAAAGAAGGCCACAAAGTTGGAAACTACCCCAAGAAGCAAAATCGACATATTGTCAAGACTAGGGGTGCGTTTATTCAAGAAAACAAGGATGCCCAGCCACAATAGGAATCGTGCGACTGAACAGTGAAATATTGCAACAACAACTAGGTTCCTTTCTTTCTGCTCAACCTACCCTTTGCTTTATAATCCCTTTGCTTATTGGCCCTCAGAAACTGAGAACCTTAACATTATTAGATTCAGGAGCATCTGCTTGTTTCTTAGACGAAGAATTTGTGAAGTGTCATAAGATCCCTTTAGTACAAAAATCCAAACCTGTTCACGTTGAGGTCATAGATGGGCGACCTTTATTGTTTGGTAGTGTCACCCATGAATCAAAACCTATAGAAGTGATGTTTAAGGGTTATAGTAGTCAAATTATTTTCAATATTATTAGAACCCCATCAAATCCTGTTATTCTTGGTCTTTCTTGGTTGGAAAAGCATAACCCATCTATAGATTGGAGGTTGTGGAAGATGACCTTTCCCACAAAACCACCCAAGAGCAAGCCTAGTAGAAAACCCTGAATAGAAAAATCCTTATTCATTGAAGCAAGAGCGTTTATAAGATCGTCCAAGGAAGGCACACCATTTGTCATTTATGCGGCTTCAACTACCGGGGAGAAGATCTCGACAACAAGTATATCGGAGCAATATAAGGATTTTAAAGACATGTTTCAAAAGAAGAATGCCGACATGCTACCGGAACACCGACCATATGATTGCACCATAGACTTGCAGGAAGGAGCACAACCGCCTTTTGGCCCAATCTACAATCTATTGTAAATGGAGTTAGCGGAGTTGCGGAAGTACATCGACGAGAATCTAGCCAAGAACTTCATCCGTCATTCAAAATCGTCAACTGGAGTACCCATCTTATTTGTGAAGAAGAAAGATAGCTTGTTGCGGATGTGCGTGGACTATCGAGGCCTCAACAAGGTAACAAAGAAGAATCGTTATCCATTACCCTTGATTTTTGGTCTCTTAGAACAACTCGGACGTGCAAGGATCTTTACAAAAATTGATCTAAGGGGAGCTTACAACCTCGTACGAATGAAGGAAGGAGATGAGTGGAAGACAGCGTTCCATACAAGGTATGGCCATTTTGAGTATAATGTCATGTCCTTTAGTCTTACCAATGCTCCAGCGGTCTTTCAACATATGATGAATGACATTTTTTGAGAGTACCTTGATGATTTTGTTGTCATCTATTTGGATGATATTCTGACATTATCCAAAAACAAAGAAGAGCATGAAAAGCACGTTCATTTGGTCTTGGAGAAACTATGCAAGCGAGGACTATATGCCAAGTTGGAGAAGTGTTTATTTCACCAAATAGATATGGAATTTCTAGGATTTGTTGTGACTATGAAAGGCTTGAAGATGGACCCCAAGAAGGTGGAAGCAATCGTGTCCTGGGAGGTTCCGAAGACGGTTAGAGACGTACAATGCTTTCTTGGTTTTTCCAACTTCTATCGGATCTTCATCAAGAATTACTCTCAAGTTGTTGCTCCTCTCACTCGGTTGACATGCAAGGATAAGCTGGAATGGAGACCTCTAGCGGAGAAGGCGTTTCAAGACCTGAAGACCACATTTACTACGGCTCCAATCTTGGTACATCCAGACTTTACAAAGACCTTTTATTTAGAAACAGATGCTTCGAATTTTGCTTTGGGAGCTGTACTTTCATAAATGGGAGAAGACAAGAAGCTCCATCTGGTTGCATTCTATTCTCGAAAGTTCTCTACTGCTGAAATCAATTATGAGATCCACGATAAGAAACTTCTTGCTATAATGGATTCTTTCCATGAATGGCGTCATTTTCTTGAAGGAGCTACACACCCAGTGACCGTATACATAGATCACAAGAATTTGGAGTATTTCATGTCGGCTCGAGTTCTAAATCGACGTCAAGCTTGGTGGAGTATGTTGCTATCTAGGTTCGATTTTGTTATCACTTATCGATCTGGAAAGCAGCAAGGACTATCTGATGCCTTATCGAGGAGATTGTATCTTGTACCAAAGGCTGGAGAAGCAGCATTTAATCAACAATGTACGACATTGTTGAAGCTAGAGCAATTTCAGCTTTGTGCTACTATTGTGCCAATTGATGCTGACTTCTTGAATCAGGTACATGCCTTGACCATTGAAGATTCAATAGCCATTGATATTAAGCAACGTGCCAATGACGACAAGTTCAAGGTGGAGGGAGATCTTTTATACTTTAAGGGTGGTTGTATATCCCAAAAGGACCAGCACGACTCCGAGTTCTTCAATCTTGCCATGATTTTCCGGTTGCGGGACATTTTGGATTCAACAAGACCTTGGAGCTTATTTCTCGAGATTTTTGGTGGCCCCAAATGTGGAAGGATGTGAAAGATTTTGTCCTCTCCTGCGACATCTATTCTAGATCCAAGAATCCTCGGCATCATCCTTATAGACTCTTACAGCCATTGCCGATTCTATGTCGACCATGGTCTTCAATTCCGATGGACTTCATTACGGACCTGCCATCATCGAACTCATTTGACAACATCTTTGTTGTGGTAGATCGGCTTACAAAGATGGCGCACTTTGTCCCTTGCAAGAAGACATCGTCTAGTGAAGTCACAGCAAGACTCTTTCTCGATAATGTGTATCGATATCATGGACTACCAGATGATATCATTTTAGATCGAGGAACCTAGTTCGTGTCAAAGTTTTGGAGATCTCTCTTTGAGATACTGAAGGTGGATATCAAGCTTTCTTCGGCTTTTCATTCTCAAACTGATGGCCAAACGGAACGGGTGAACCAAGTCTTGGAACAATACTTACGATGCAGCATCAACTATTAGCAAGACGATTGGACCACATATCTGCCGCTAGTCGAGTTTGCATATAACAACACCCTCCATGTGTCAACTCAATACACACCATTCTTTTCCAACTATGGATATCATCCGAAGCTTGATTTATTGAGTCCGTCAACAAATAACAATCCAGCAGCTGAAGGATTTGCAAAACAACTATCAGAGCTTCAAAATACGTTGAAGCTTCAATTACAATCTGTTCAAGAATCCTACAAGGCGTCTGCAGATAGATTTCGGAATCAAGCACCTACTTTCAAAATTGGAGATAAAGCATGGCTTCTTCGATGGAATATCAAGATCAAGCGACCATGTGATAAGTTGGACTATCGAAGATTGGGACCATTTATCATCCAGAAGCAAATCAATCCAGTGGCGTACCGTCTAGAATTACTGGCTTCTATGAAGGTACATCCAGTCTTTCATGTTTCTCTGTTGGAGCCTTATCGAGAGTCATCTTTTCCCAAAAGAGTGCAATGTCCGCCACCTAGTATTGAGATCGAGAATCACGAGGAATACGAGGTTGAAAAGGTACTAGATTCATGGCGAAGGTGGGGCAAGTTGGAGTATCTTGTTCATTGATGCGGTTACGACATTAATGAGCGAACGTGGGAGCTAGTTAAAAATCTCGCCAATGCACCGCAAAAGGTATAGGAGTTTCATCAACAACATCCTCATAAACCTAAGTCGGTTCGACGATAGCTTGCTTCTGAAGCTTACTCACCCAAGAATATAAGAAAAGGGGAGAGCACCACCAAAATTCGTAGTTGATGTAGTTATTTTTTCTAAGATAAAATAGAATTTTTTCAGTAGCCATAGTTTGGTCTTCTGATATGGATAGCCAAGAGATAGATACTATGCCAGTCAGATTATCTCAACCGACTAGCTCACGAAGGCGACCCCGAGATGAAGAACCACCTACACCACGACGACGATGAAGGATACCGAGTAACCGATCACTCGTGATTGTATTTGAGTCCGAGCCTGCTTACGATGGTCAGCCAGAAGGCGTGTTTGAAGGACAATTTCACAATGAAGACACGGAAGTTCATGCTTGGTCAGAAGTTGAAGGAGTGGGCCACTATCATTTGCTTCAAGGGCCGATGAATCACTTGCCTCGTGAACAACAGTTGGAGTTCATAGCAGACGTTATGCGACAGATCTTCATTTTCTTGCGTTGGTACTGATTAACAACAACATTGCTTCTTAGAGACCTTGAAGCTAAAGGAGGGGGTGATGTTAGGGACATAGTCTTTAAAACCTTCTAGAGACAAGCTTCTAGAACCTTCTAGAAGCAAGTCTTTGGAACGTTTTAGAAACTTCTTAGTTGGTAGAAGATGTTAGGGACATAGTCCTTAGAACCTTCTGGAGATAAGTTTCTAGAACCTTCTAGAAGCTTCCTAGTTGGTAGAAGTTGCTTGAGAAGCTTCCTAAATAGGAGTATATATTGGAATCGAGGCTGAAGAGTTCTTCAGTCTCGACAACACATCTCTTGGAGCTCTAGCTCACCTCTCTGGTGTTGTTCTTGTATTCATCTGATTAATCTAGTTCTTGCCAGTTCTTCTCAAACTTCTTGTTAGATCTCGAGTCTGTATTTCTCTGTCCGTGACAATAATGGTATTTTGATTCTTCTAAAACACATTATCTTTTATCAAATTAGAAAGAAATTGAGGATTGTTTACTAAATATTAACAAATAAATTAGTACACAATAAAAATTTACATATTACAATATAGTAACAAGAAAAAATTTCAAAATTCAAGTACTATAATATGATTCAAATGAACGTAAATGTTGTAATTCTGTTACAAATACAAATGACCCAAACCACAAAAGTTTTTATTTTTAATATAATTTTCTCATACTTTGATACTCTTCAATTTTATTATTTGATAAGTTGGCTCTTCTACAAACTATAGTAATTATTCATGTAACTTTTCAACATAATATATCATTCAATAATTAAACTTTTTTTTTCCTAATATATATCAAATTTAGAATTCGCATTGATAGTACAATGAACTTTTTAAAACTGCAATATAGTAAAATAAATCATCTTTCTTTTTTGTACATCTATACCTGAATCATATCTGTGAAAAACTATCTAGGAGTTAGTTCACCTGAAAGGTGACTTGTTAAAATTTACATGTATCAATAAATGATACATAGTTTTATTATATAGTTACATGTAATTGTAGACTTTTACTTTTATGTTTACTTTTATCTTTAAAAAATTATGTTCTCAATATTATAAACATCATCCACGTCACTCATATTTTACTATGGACACATCGAGGAGCAGAATCTTACAACATGATTTACTAAACTGTTGGGTACAAAGCATCGCCAAAATCATATCATTACCTTCACATCAACGACATGGCTGTTGAAAAAACCCTGCGCGGGATCGAGCTAGAAACCGCGCTTCAGAACCGCAAATGAACGGCGTTGTGATGGCGCGTGAAACCGCGCTTCAGAACCGCAAATGAACGGCGTTGTGATGGCGCGTGAAACCGCGCTTCAGAACCGCAAATGAACGGCGTTGTGATGGCGCGTGAAACCGCGCACGAGACCCAGAACAAAGCGAGTTTCAAGGACGGCTTCGGGAGTGCCAGAGCCTCCAATCGATCACAAATTGCCGTTGCATGTCGGGAATCCAGAAAATTGTTTCATCGTAGGAATCGAGTGCGGGGAAGCGCCGTGAGAGAGCGAGCGAGAGCGACAGAGAGATTGGGTCAGGGATGACTACGGGAGGGATGAGTGCCGCGAGAGGCATGAGTGCCTTGTTCCGCTCCTCGCAAATGGCGTCGGCAATGCGGTTGCGAGCAGGCGCTGGTTTGCCCGTAGGTAGCATGGAAGTTCCTGCTCATCCTGTGAGTTTACTCCTCCCCCGCCCTCCTTCGTGCTCCTCGCTCTGGTTCATTTTTGGGTAGCCTCAGGAGTTTTTGTTAGTTTCGGAAGGGTTAGTAGGAAGAATCTAACACCCTTGTAGAATTTCAACTCATGGGGATGTTTTTTTAGGATTTAGGGTTACTGCTTTAGTGTCGGTTGTATACATGGGGGCTAGTATGGTGTTTTTTCCAACGTTTTTATCAACATATGTGAAGGGTTTTTAACCTTCCACTTTTGCGGATGGATCGCTGGCTAGTGAGGGTTTTGAGTTTTGGCTCACCAATTACGAGTGTCTGATTATGGGGTTTAGGTGTGATTGTCGGTTGATGTAGGTCATTGATAGCGGATAAACATTGAGAGTCGTGTTTTTGTTTGATCTGCAGCTTCCTGAGAACGCAGAGCTTATTTGGGACGATGGAAGTCCGTTCCCAGAGCCATGTCTTGACAATGTAGCTCCTATGGTGGGCAAGGTGAGTTTAGGTTGCGCTGCCAGCCCAATTTTAAGAGGATATAAGATTCGATTTCGATTCATGAAGATGGATTATAGCGGTTGATGGTGTTCATAATGTTTTAGTTCTCTTGTGATTTTTTATTTTTATTTTTTTATGTTAACTCCAGTCGCTCTTTTCTTGAGTACTGCCGGAAACTATCTTCCAATGTGACATCGATGCTCAGTTTCCATTTTTCCGTTGTTTCCTAAATCTTGTAAAGGAGTGGAACATTGTGTAGTCCTACCTATTACACAATTATTTTGTAATGTTATGTGAATTCTGACTCTTTGCGTGGAACAATGATGGAATTAGCAGCGCTTCTTTGGATTAGAATTGTTCGTAATTGGAGTTTATTTGATACGTCTTGTACCGGTGCAGTATGAAGCGCTGGCTTGGCTCTTGGGAGGCATGGGATTGTTTGCCGGGATTGGTGGCTTGGCTGCTTGGAATGACAAAGCTTCACGAATTCCTTGGGTAAACACACTGAATTTTTCCACTCTGATTCTGATTCTGATTTTCCTTTGTTTAGATTGTAATTGATTGTTTAGACCAGGGTCTTCTAGTATCGTTTGATGATCAAGGTAGTTTCACATCACTATTGTGGTTTATTTGCTTCATTTAAAAATTGCTGAAACTTTTCTTCAGGCACCACGGGAGTATCCTTACGACGACTTAAAGGTGGAGCTTGGTAAAGAGTGAACCTTGGTAGAGTAGTCAGTCCTAAAGCTGGTAGATTGAATCAGATCATTACATCTGCTGTGTTCTTTGCAGGGACTAAACTGAAGGAAGTTCTTTATCAGTTAGTTTTAGAGCATATATTGAACCTCAAACTGTGTTGGTTGTCTGAGATAGGCCTCCGAGCCATACGAAGACTTCATGTAGAATGGCTTAGTACCTGCAGATGACATCCACGTGCTCATCTCTTTGTACAGGCTGACTGAAATAAAGTGATGATAGTAGGTTCAAGAGTGTTCTTATTTTTATTTATTATTTACTTATTGATACACTCGTTTAATTTTTATACCAATTGTTTTGATTCTTTTGAAATACTATTGTAACATTCCGTCTTTGTCGGGATAAGAAGCATCAAGGTTGAATGATTCATATGGTGTAGTGCATGTGGTTTGTGAGTGATAAGCTAGCCTTGTTCAGCAGTTTTGAGATACAACACTAACCTTGTGTCCTAAGTGTTCAGGTGCAGAGAGCCCAGACAAGCAAAACAAGGGAAGGATTTGGAGGCAGAGAGGTGGGTAGATAAATTACAGTGTGGAATGAAGCTCTTAAAAGTTACATTTGTTTATGATTTTCTCAAGTATAAGTTAGGTTTATATATTCGAAGGCAAGTTTAAAATATTGCTGTTAAAGAGCACAACATTCTAAAACAATACATGATAGAGAATGTATTATAAATACAGTCCTGTTTGTCTCAAGTCCTTATTATTCGTTGGATATGATTTTGAATTGAAATCTCTGCATTGCAACTACTTCACACAAAATTGGATGTAATCAATATTATTATATTCTCTCTATTTTTGTAAAAACAATAAACTATGATTCTTGTATCAGTTGTTAAACATTATATTCGTCTGTCTTATGCTTGTGCAAAATAGCAAATGAGTGCTCTGGAGCTGTAAAATGCAGTAGAAAAGTCAAATAAAGCTGACCTCGACATTGTACCCTAGGTGAAACAGATTCGATGCAAATGTCATATATCAACACGATGAAGAATTCTTGAGAATTAATTAAACAATCTCTCATATATGTGACTAAACATGTACGACTAATCAATCTCTCATTAAGTGTTTTGCTAAACATAACCACATATTTATGTTCGTATGTCAACTTTCAACTGAGAATGGTCCAACAACTAAATAAATAGAATCACAAATGTACATACATTCATGCAAAAAGAAATGAAATGATTCAATTTAATATAATTCATTTACGTATACATATATATACACTATTCAAACTCATGACCCATATGCATCTATAATAGTGCATGTGCCAACTTCAACACAATCCAATGCAACAGTTCTATCTTGTGACAACACTCATTTACGAAACACATAAGATACTCTCAATGAAATCATTCTTGGAACATTTGATGGCAGTGATGCTTCAATAGACATAATTAAAATCATACTGAACCAAAAAAAATATAAATAAAACATGATCAGAATAATTGCTTGGTTGAAAACCCGCATTTGGAGCGGAGAAATGAAAGGTACAGAATGCGGATGAAGGTTTCCTTCAAGTATGACAACGGCAGCTCACCAAGACCCAAAAAAAAAAGAATAAGAATAAGAAAAAAAGACTAAGATAAAAGAACAAAGAATGTGGAGAGTTTACGACAGCTTGACTTCGACATCTACTCCGGCTGGGAGGTCCAGCTGCATCAAGGCGTCGATGGTCTGAGCATTAGGGTTTTCCAAGTCGATGAGGCGCCGGTGCGTCCTGATCTCGAAATGCTCGCGTGAGTCCTTGTTCACATGGGGCGATCTCAACACGCAGTACACGCGCTTCTTGGTAGGCAGCGGCACGGGCCCCATGGTCTTGGCGTCCGAGTTCCGTGCCGCTTCCAAGATTTGTTGGCATGCTTGCTCTATCAAGTTCACCCAGTACGATCGAAGCTTGATGCGGATCTTTTGCTTCGTGGCAGTCTGACCGAAACAGATGGATGTTAGAGATCAGTGTGGAGACTTAACAAGGATATGACAGATTGTACAGTACTAACACCGAAGCAGTCGAACTTTGTAGCGAAAACGTCGACTCGAACATACCGGAGCTTCGCTGGCAACTGCTGCCCTCACTGTGAGCCTGGAGTGACGGGGAGTAGACCACGTCTGGGCGGAAGTTTGCCACACTTCATTTAAGCTGCTGCTGGGAAAACCGTCAGCCCTCAACCCCTCAAAAGTCGATAGATGAGCCTACAGTCGACAAACTTTGGATTAGACATGTTCTGGAATCAATTGACGTGAATTTCATGAGTCTAATGCTAGGGTAGGTCGTTCGAATGATGAACAGTGTGATCACTTCTAGTCCAATTCTCCTTCTCTCGAAAGTAGATATGCGTAAGGTTTCCCCAGATATTGAGTTTCTTAGTTTTCAAAGCGTGTGTATATACAATCCATCACGAAATTCTATCCCTCGCGAGTTTTCCAATTGGATGATTGCTCGAAATTTAGCAGTGCATTGTGTGACTCTTGTCATACTCTGCATCTTCAAAAGATAGTTCGTCAAGAAAGACACATTCGCTCTGGATTGCACGAGTTCAGCTTCCGCGACCAAAAACTCTCTCCGAGTAGCGCAGGATTAATTCAAAAAGGTCAAATACCTCCCTCAAACTAGTTAAGCACAAAATGCAGCGGGCAAGCTCTTGAAACATCCAGGATAGGACAAAACCCTACGCCAATTGCATACAAATTCCCACTCAAACCCATGAGAAACCCCAATGCTCGCCTTAAACCTCAACACTACTATCAAATTATCACCAACACAGAACAGCGCACCGAGAAGTCCAGCAGAAGATATCAAGCTCGCCAACCCAACCCTCAAAACTACTCCAAAAAAACACAAAAACAAAAACGAAAAATTATTAACACTAACACGCATCAATTACCGCACGAATTTTCAAAACTCACGTGCAAGAGTAACCACAACATGTCCCATAATACGAAAGATGAGATGCAGACGCACAGCGGAAGGCGAGACTTTGAAGATGGTCGCGCGTGAGGAGGAGGCGGAGGAGGCAATTGCGGAAGGAAGAGCCACGACAGAAGCAGCAGACGCAGGTGCAAGAATTGCAGTAGACGCCATCGCTGCAATCCCACAGCAATTCCTGCGCAACAACTGCGAGCGAGGAATCGCAAAACAGACAAACAAACAATAACAACAACAACAACAATTGCAATACGCTTCTCCTCCTCCTCCTCTTCCTGGCCCCCAGCCTCCAACGCTGTGGATAAGATCCCTCATCGACGAATGAATGGTAATTAGAGGATGTATGTGGGTGGTTTGGATGATACCCGGTCGGCATTCTCTGTTCACACAGGTCCACGCTCCAATGGTTTAGGGTTTAGGATTTATAGAACTTGAATTCAAGCTTTGAGGAATCCAAGTTTTATAATAAAACAATACGAGATAGAGAATTCGTAAAACATTTGGTATGCAATTTGCAAAACTCGAGGATGGGAAAACCGTTGCACCGTATCATTGAGGGGTTCTACAAAGCAATGGTTGTAGAGAAAAATGTTTTGGGTGTAGATGGAAAAGTGAGTGCTGATGTGTTCCCCTTTCAATGTTATATAATGAAAGTATTATTTTTATTTTTCGAAAATTTCATATTGGAAATAACATACTTATCTAATTATTTAAATATCGTTTTTTTTTTGGTCTGAGTCCTGTTTTTGAGACATCTATCTGACTAATTCGATGTTTTAACAATAGAAGCTCTTTGATTATGAAGATGTTTTATAATGCCATATTCTAGCTATATTGTAACCTTGTGCCATTCTTTTTTGTAATTTAAGTATGCATGTATATGTGTATATATATATATATATATAGAGAGAGAGAGAGAGAGAGAGAGATTGTAATAAAGAAGTATTTTAAAATAGTACAAAGTTATGTCTATTAGTGTATATATATATATATATATATATATACACATAGAAATACATTTAGAAATTAAAGTTTCAGAAAAATGTTTTTATAATTTATGATTTATCAAAATAATTAATATAGATATAAAAAAGGAATAACATTTCAATAGCAAAGTCAAGTAAATAATTTACTTTATATGATTTGAAAGAAAATCCCAAGTATTTTTTTTTTCCCAAATTGAATTGAGTTGTGTAAAAATAAATGTTGTTAAGAACCAATTATCAATTCATTTATTCAATTCATTTTTCTGAATATGTTTGTCTTTGCTGTGCCATAGCAGAAAATTGTGTTTACAAAATACATCTAATCAAATCAAATTGCAGAGGTAAAAATTATGCATATGTTGTTGTTGTTATTGGTTATTTATTTATTTATTTATTTTTCCAATTATGTGTCTCATTAAAATGTGCGACATATACAAATAGAGTTGTATATGTCACATCCATGTTGACATTGAGATGCTACATTCCTTAGTCAATGTCTATTAAAATATGATATTGTCAAACAATAAAATAGTTGATAAATAAATAAAATCACTTCATTATTATGATTAAGATACAAAATATGTATTTCCATGTATAGATATACGAAATTTATATTTTATTAATAGGAGTAATTTAGCCATAAATTCTTTTGATGTATTTCTAGGTGTATATATATATATTAAAAAATTTCTGGTTCTTCTTATGGTCTATTCTAAATTATTAAGCAAGTGGAAATCAATATTATTTGTCCTTTGCAAAAAAAATTGGAAGAATAATGTGGTGAAAATAATGTATTGATAAAAGTCAAATGGAACAATTGATAAACAATGAATGGAAGAGTTTTTGGTCCCCCTTGATTAGTCCTTCCATTGAACTAAAGATGATTCCCTTCAATCTCAACATATGCTTGTTTATACCACCTGTTGTTTGATCCATAACTAAGAATGTTTTATTGCAACTCATAAAAGACCCTTTTGATGAACAACTTACACATGGTGTCTACAACCTTTAAAACCATTCTTAACAACATCAATTAACATCCAATATAAAATTATACTCCATCTTCTTCTTCCCATCCCTCTAGCAAATTATATTCTCTAATTGTTTCTACATAGTTTTTGAGCCACTCAAGTATATCTAATATCACATCTTCTCTTTCACAGCTTCAATTGATAAAGACAACCATTTTATAACCATGTATGCATATTTCAGACTTAAATACACCAAGTCATCCCAATATTTGATGCACCATACTTTATTTATTTATTTATATTTTAATGCTAATATTTAACCAAGACCCAAATTAATAAATAGAATAGAAAATAAAAGACTTGACTGAAGCCAGTCACCAACACTGCGCGCAGACGGGACTGCAGACCGAGCTTGAAGAGAAACGGGGTCAGAGGACCACGCAGGAAACTGTGGTCAAGCAGGCGCACAACCAGGCGCGCAACCAGGGCAGGAAGTTGCACGCCGCAGGCCCACTTGCGGCGGACTCCCCGAGGTGGGGCCCAAATCAACTCGGCCCTCAAACCACCCACACTGGTTGTCTGTCTGTCTGTCTGTCTGTCTGTGTTGTGCTTCTTCGACTCCACGGTGGAAAACAAACATCAGGTGGGATCGACACAAAGTCCCCAAGTGGAGATGGGTTTTTGACGTCGCATCACAAGTTGGGTGAGTACTCACAAACCTCGATCTAGAATTCGCTGTTTTACCCGTGCGCGCTATTAAAAGTAGAAACGGGGACTAGTTGCGCATGAGGTGCATGTTCCTCTGAAGTTATTCGCTCGTCCGAACGTGGAGCCCACAGTTCGCCCCCATCTATTTCGTTGCATTGGACACTGAGAATCCTTCTGATGCTTACAACCCGAGAATCAATGCCACAGCTGAGTGCACCCCAATGGTAACATACAGCACTGAAATCCAGTGTGTGATATCACGCGGTGAGACTCTTCAACGGTTTTTTGTTTTTTCACGTCTCCAAAGTCAAGTAGTAGACACAATTTTCTTTTTTAAACAAACCGTAGGCGAAGTTTGGGTCAAAGAATGATTGGAGGTGGGGGGTCCAAGTGGCACCTGAGGCTTCCGAACCAGCCAACCATAGCACTGGATCTCCGAAGAAGGTGACGGGAACGCTCATAAGGAACGACATAAGGAACGCTGAGGGGAACGGCATGGTGGGGAGTGGGGAGCTTCGGAGACGAGGACGCCGAAGCGACCGTCTCGTGCCCCCACGCATGGCCGTAGCTTTCATGGGCTCTTGAGACCCGCCCCGAATCGAGATCGCCATTCCTTCTTCGAGCATCGTCGCCATGGTGGCTCAGATCTGAGTTACTTTACACTGGCGCTGAGTTGGGTCCCGTTTTTGTTTTGCTTCTTCCTGCGAGCTTGAGGTGAGTGCTGCTGGAGCGCTGCGGGGTGCTGTTGTTTGAGGTTTTTTGCATTGACGGTGACTCATGGAAATTTGTAAGTTAGTTACCTCTTGGTTTGGTTTGTCACTCGGTGGCGTTCGAGGTAGTGCTTATCTGTCTCTCGCTGTTTTGCTCTCGCAGCCGCTACCTCTACCTCTTCCTATCTATCTCCCCTCCATACCCACACCTGGATTTACTCAGTTTCGTTGCTTTTGATGGAGGAGTTTGCTGGAAAATGTCGAGTCCTGGATTCGAGGTGGCAATATCGTTGAGGCCTGTCGTTTTTTTTGGGGGGGGGGGGGGGGGCACTGCATGTCACCGCTGCAGTTCGCATTTGAGTTCGTCTTGCGAGGTGGGGTGTGGGGGTGCGAACGTTGCTGGCCTCTTCCTGTGCCCCTCGGTATCTTTTTGGTGTTGTACTGGCATTTTGTGCAGAAGCGATTGCCTTGTCGTTTCTGCAAGGTTCTGGTGGGGGGTTTCCATGGTTTGAAGAATACATTGTTGTTTAGGTTAATTTCTAGGGATGGTGTGGTTTAGACTCTGCAGTTCTGGTGTAGGGTTGTACTTGTGCTTTCTGGAGGAAGCCTGAGCTGGGTCTTTGGAAATGCCGAGCCTTGAATCGCGGCTTCTCGGATGTGATCGAAATTTTTCTGAGTATCTCGTGGTAGTGTCTAGAGTGGTTTTATGTGCTGGCTTCTGCTGGGGTTTGTAGTTTGTGAATACGGCAGATCTGGAGGAGTAAAAAAGAGGGAATTCTCTACAATGAACATCCTTCCATTATTTGACAATGAGACGTCATTTATGTCTCCTAGAAACGCTTGAGCGAAGTGCTGCGAGAAGGCTTATAGAGTCTCGCCATCTTGTTCAGATTACGGGGAACCTCTTACAAATACCGGGGAATTTTAATTATACTGTGATAGATTACAATCCTTTTTAGTCAGTAGCCCTACGCTGATCTGCTGCGTTGCAATTGTTTTAATCAGGTAAAAAACGTGCGAGTGTTGTTCCAATGAATTTTACATTGACTTCTCAATAAAGGATTCAGTACAGTTCAACCGTCAACTCCGTTAACAGTGGCAGGTGAATTAGTTCAATACTAAATGTGTATCTTAGCATCAATGCTTGTTTCACTTAGATTCTATTTTCATAAAACCAACAGGATCTGTTGACCCAGTCCGCTATGTACTTGCTTGTTAGATCTCATCAAACTTTTTTATGTGGCGTGGTTTGAGAAATATAACTTTCAGTTGGATCCCAGAAAGGTGTTGATCACTGTGCAGGAAATTGTGCCTGAATTTGTGCAGGAAGGACATTGTAGAACCTAATGGCACTGCCGAGGAATTCCCGGCAGGGGTCGCAGGGCCCCTCAGTTACGCTTATCATCACGGGCTCGGCAGTGATTGGGTTCCTCTTGATTGCCGTCTGGGTTTTAAGTGCCCCAGCTGCCATTCCCGAGGGCGGAACGTCCCTCAACACGGACAACAGTAGGAAGCCCACAGAGGAGTTTGACACCACCCCAGAGACAACCTCCGAGACTACCCCAACAGAAGATGAAGCGGACGCTACCAAGTCTCCTGTAGTGGACGATTCCGAGCCTTCTTCGACGACTGAGACGGCGACCCCCACTGTGGATGAGCCCGAGCCGACCCCAACTGAGGAGAGGTCTGAGCCAACGCCACCCGTGGGGAAGTCTGAGCCAACCCCAACGGAGGTGAAGAAATCACTAGGGGCAGGCGATGGGAACCTTCCAGATGATATTACATCGGGCACTGAAGCTGAACTGACAACTGAGACTCAGGTGACGAACTCGACGAATTTCGGGACTCAGGTGGAGGAGTCGAAGGACGAGAAGACGTTACAAGAGGGAGGGGATAAGTCAGAATCCACCACCCCCGCAGAGTCGACTCCAGCTTTGAAAGAAACTGTGTCGGAAGATATTCCAGACTGGAAATTGTGTAACTTCGAAGGTGCTCAGGATTATATTCCTTGCCTTGACAACCAGAAGGCCATCAAACAACTTCCTACTACTGCGCATTATGAGCACAGGGAGCGTCATTGTCCATCTGAAGAAGAGCTTCCCAAATGTCTCCTCCCTCTGCCCTTAAACTACAAAGTTCCAATCAAGTGGCCCGAGAGCAGGGATGCGGTATAGGCGCTGTACAGAGATTCCCATGATTTATAAAAAATTGAGTTCGATTTTGATTTTTTGAAACAAAAGCTTAAGTTTGTGGAATTGGGGTTTTCCTTCAAGGGCCTTAATTTCTTCCCCCTCTTGTTATGTCATCCCTGCAGGTCTGGTTCAGCAATGTTCCACACACAGAACTGGCTTCATACAAATCCGATCAGAACTGGGTGAAGTTATCCGACAACAAACAGAAGCTTATATTCCCAGGTGGTGGTACTCAATTTAAGACAGAACATGGAGCAGCGCATTACATAGAATATATCCAGAAGGTACGGATGTTCACTTCACTTCTAGGTTTGAGGTGACTTTGACATTGTTGCATTGTTGTAAATTTCTTCTGTATGACCGATGTACCTGGAAAATCTCTTGTCTTTATTGTATGCAGTTAATCCCTGGTTTATATCTTGGGAATGCTAGGTAATCAGAACTGGTTTTTCGACAATTTTGACCCCCTTTTGTTACGCCAGATTGTCCCTGAAATATCCTGGGGAAAACACATCCGAACTCTTCTGGACGTTGGCTGTGGCGTTGCCAGCTTTGGAGGGTACTTGTTTGATAAGGACGTGCTCGCAATGTCATTGGCCCCAAAGGATGAACATGAAGCTCAGATCCAATTTGCATTGGAGAGAGGCATTCCGGCTATTAATAGTGTGATGGGCACCCAGCGCCTCGTCTTTCCCAGTCATGTGTACGATGTTGTACATTGTGCTAGGTGCCGTGTTCCTTGGGAGAAAGAAGGTAGGCATCGTCACCTGCAATGTCATATACCCCTATGACAAGCTAGGTCCCATGATATCGTACATTCAGTAGCCCAACTAAAAGCATGTGTTCAAGATTAAAAAAAAAAGTGTCGTCGCGCACCCATAGGGGCATTTTAATGGTGTAGAAAGTATAACATTACGTTGTGCATTGAATAAGACATCCTACTATTTTTCTGCAGATTGTATTACGAAATCTTGACTGCCCACCGAACTTTTTAGACTGCTAAACGGTACGTCGTATTCATTGCTGACTGAATTTGGTGACAGGTGGAATGCTTATGCTCGAGTTGAACCGCCTTTTAAGACCAGGAGGTTTCTTCGTGTGGTCTGCAACACCTGTATATTGGGATAATGAAGAAGATGTGCAAATCTGGAAGGGTACGATATTTTGGCATTTGTGTCCTTCTCGTTGTACATTATTGTGATTGGTATGTTATATCATTATTGATTACTTTTAATTTGAAGCTTATTTACTTCCACATTTTATTCCCCCTAATAAGCTACAAGGCGACGATTATGTTTTTTTTAACACAGAGTGGTAGTCTGCAGCAATTTCTTGACCCGATTGTGGTATGCTTCTGGTTGCAGATGTATCCGGTCTCCTTAAAAGAATGCAATGGAAGATGATAACAAGATCAATTGACCCAGACACCAAAGTTGGAGTTGCCATATTTCAGAAACCAACAGACAATGCCCTTTATGACTCTCGTGGGGATACAACTCCACCAATGTGTGCTGCTGCGGACAATCCAGATGCTGCTTGGTAATACTGTCATTTCTTTTCTAGCGTTGCAACGTTGGAAAATGAGAGTCTTCGTCCTTTTGAAGTTCTTTTTCAGCGTTGCCACATTCTGGGTTTGTAACAATTGTCAGTTTCTTCTCCAACGATCGACTAACATTCTTTGGGATATTTCGGCTGCAGGTATGTACCAATGAAGGCGTGCATGCACAGGATTCCCGTTGGAAAAGGCTCTCGAGCAGCTAGTTGGCCAGTAGAATGGCCGCTTCGTGTGGACGCTACACCAGCCTGGTTGAGTTCTACTGAAAAGGGAATCTTTGGAAAGCCACAAGTTGAGGACTTCGAAGCAGACGCTAAGCACTGGAAGCGTGTGGTGGAGAAATCATACATGAAAGGATTAGGCATTGACTGGAATTCTATTCGGAAGGTTATGGATATGAAGGCTGGATATGGAGGGTAAGTGCGCGCTCCATTGTGGACGTACATTGGTAACAATCTGTATATTAATTTCATGCCTTATTTCTTACGGTCTCTTTATTTCAATTTTTTTCCTTGCCCAGGCTTAAAAAGTCGCCTTAGTTCAAAATACTGGAAGGTATCTACTCTCAGTAGTCGGGAATGGTTGACAAGGAACTTGTCTTATTTTCGAATTCTGTAATGTCAACTACTGTAGAGACAGCAGTGCTCAAGTTTAGCTTCCGATTTCACCCGTGTGAATATGCGTTGTTGATAATGCAGGTTTGCTGCGGCACTTGTTAGTTACCCACTGTGGGTAATGAACATCATCCCAATTACAGAGCCGGACACATTGCCCATCATATTCGACCGTGGATTGATAGGAATGTACCACGACTGGTGCGAGCCACACAGCACTTACCCTCGCTCATACGACCTGATGCACTCGGATCGCTTGCTGAGCTCACTCTCAGAGAGGTATATAAGTGAATCCTTTCTCTCAATAATTTTGTTTTATCTTCCCTTCTGCAAGTGTCAAATGTTTTAAATGCCCCGAAACTTTCTAAGAACTTCAAACGTGTGAATCTTGTAGATGCAAGACTGTGAACATACTTATGGAGATGGATCGTATCTTGAGGCCAGATGGATGGGCCATTTTCCGTGACACTGCCGAGATCATGACCAAAGTAGAAGCAATCGTAAAGTCGTTGCATTGGGATATTGTCCTCAATTCTTCAGAGGAAGGTTCCACACTCTTGGTTGCACAGAAGAAGTTCTGGCGGCCTGAGTCTACTCTGTAATTGCCCATGAGATGCGAAATCTGTCAATCACTAAATTTGAAATCTGCCGGACATTGTTAACGTAGTTTTCGTTTGCTTGTTGTACTCAGGCTGGTTGACAATTCAA
Organism: Physcomitrium patens; assembly: GCF_059467195.1. NCBI lineage: Eukaryota > Viridiplantae > Streptophyta > Bryopsida > Funariales > Funariaceae > Physcomitrium > Physcomitrium patens. The sequence continues at coordinate 6,591,526 of NC_143429.1, forward strand.
CTGCAACATACTTTATCATGTGGTAGTTCGATTTCGGTAGTGAAGCGGTTGGAAATAGGCATGAGGTGAGACAATGAGCGAGTTAATTGATCGACCGTAGTTGGAAACAAAGAGATAGACAATGTTATTTGACTTGTAGATACACTTCATGCATCTGCATGATGAATATGGTGTTGCACCTGGTGCAATTGTAGGTGCTATTGCGGATTTTAAGCGTTTTTTTTATTTTTTTAATTGCCTTACATTCTTTCTCTTTATCTTCTGTTCTGTTGAGCGAATTTGGTTTTGTTCCATACCTTGGTTCCTTGTGAGCTCTTTCAATGTTGACATCCATCTTTATCAATGTTCATTACCGCAACTTGAGAAATCACGCAAGACCAATATAGTACTTAATCTTCTGCAATGCGTCCAAAACCACTCATTGAAGGTCGCTCAGTCGCGTAGTTTGGGGTGGCTGTACTCGAATCCTTTCTATTGAGTAGAAACGGCATTTTCCGACCCAGATGATGGATTTGGTTGTGGGAGACCTCAGAGAATGCTCCAACGTGTACACCATCTACTTGATTTCTGTGCATCTTAAGGAATCCTTTGCCTCGACTTCATTCCTTCTAATCGGTTTTCAACAAAGTCGTCATCTCCAATCAGTTGCTCGCATGTTACGAAGATGCGAGTAGCCACAACTCCCCAACTTCGGTGGCTAGAAGCAACTACTCCGAATCTGCCAATGAAATTCGTTGTCTGATGCAGTCAGTACCCTTATCGGACCCAATTCTCACTGTCGGTGCCGAGTTCTTCCAGACGTGTGACAGCAAGTAGGCTCCACGAGTCATCATCATCTGCACTTCTCCGCACTAAACGATCTATCAGGTGGGCATTCGTGACCGAAGATAACTCGATTTTCATCCTGAATTCATATACGTATAGTGATTATTGGTGTTTGTAATGTCTATGCGATGACCAAATAATTGTGGAGTTCAAAGAAGATCGACCACAAGTTGTGATTATTCGACTTACTTTGGGAAGTATGATAGATAATATATAAAACCAATAAAATTGGTGAAATAAAATTTTGTCGCCGGGAAAATATCTTAAATCTGAAGTTCATTGACATAGCTTAAGATGCCAACCGGATTCTAACAACTGCAGCTGAAATCTATTGTTTCATGCGTGAAATAAAAAATCATTTACTTTGCAAGAAGGTTGTTTATGTTACACAATCTATGCCCAAGAATTATAAATTATGACATAGTGATTGTTGACAGTAATATACCACATTTGTGTGCAGCTGTTATTGTGTGCTATTTATGATGAATGTATTGTGTGGCATTGGCCTATCTAGAGAATTCTTAGTTGTGCGGCATGTTTTAACTACATGGCCTTTCCAGATACTAGAAGGGTGAAGTATGAACCGTAGACACAGATCGACGTGACCGAACTCGATCGGAGTTGAAGATGTAGCAAATCATGAAGGTTTTTCTTTTTTTTGCTTTTTTCTTTCTCTATCGCTAAAAGCCTAGTAGAGGAATCGGTACTCCTCGACAGCCAACACATCTGACCACAACATCGCAGGGTTTCCTCCACTCTCCTCTTCTGTCAGCAATTATGTACCAGAGTTAAAGCTTCCTTTGGTGGGGGACTCTTGCCACTCGACTGCGGTCAACTAAACAAGTAGATCTGAAACCACCTAAATCGTCTGAAATCACAACAGTATTTCCACCCTCAGGAAGTAAAGGAGGTTCAATGTAAGAAAGTAGAATACAAACTCGGTAAAAAGAATTCCATGCTTATCAAGCTTGACCCGGAATTCCACAATGCCAATATATCGTGATGAATGAGATGCGGTATGTGTTCACTTACACAAGCAAGGCATCCATACCTTTAGCCCCCGCTGATGTTCCTCATTCGTCCATTCTTTTACGTCCTGTGAAAAAATCGAAACTACCAACTTACTCAGCTATTTGAATCGCAAATATGTGGTTAAAGGTAGGACTTAACTTGTAAAATCATTTCCAGGACGAACTCCTGGCAGTAATATTATTGAACCGCTAAAAGTACTAGCCAAAACATCTTCTCAAACCGTTCAATGGTACTGTTAGCATTGGCAAACTCTTCTACAGAGCAAACCTGCGACTGCAGACTGTTAATTTCTGCGGAGATCAATTTGGTCCTCAGAATCCTTGTGAAGCAGCAGATGAAGATTACATCGACGTCGGAATGGCTTGAGAACGATGTTGTAGTGGCGTCATGGACAGACAGCAATGGGGGTCTGAGGAGACAGTGGGGGTGCCTTACAAATCGTCGATGCCTCCGAGTAGACCATTTATTTTAGCGACAGGCTGGGGTCAAGGCTGGAGTTGGAGTTCGTTGACAGTTATAATTGATACGTTCAAGAACAGTACAAGGCTAAGCAATTTCTATGACCAGCAATAAAACACTGCAATAAGTATCTGAGATGCAGTGTCACTCATTAAGCAAAAATAGCTCGAGAGTTTAGCAAAAGGTAACACCACTACAAGCTCCGGGCTAACTGTTGATTAAGGTCCAAGATTAGAGTCTTATACAAAAGTTTTACCTCAATGGGTAGATACCTAGTCAAGGGTTATGTTCCTGTACCTCCTATTGATATCTAGGTTCTTTGTGTTTTGTCCGAGGGGGCAAATTGTCCAATATCCCTCCCTTGCCTCCTAGGTTTCTAACTTTAAATCTACGGTAGAGTTTTTATTTCTTTGCAAGAGTTTCTTCTCTTGAATTGCTTCCTATTCACAAGGAATCCATGATGTGATGTAATGGTGTAAGGATTGGATTGTCGCCATAGCTTGCAGGTAATTTTATTGTCATCCTTCATGATTCAAGTTGTTTTTTTGTTTTGGTTCTCTTTTGATAATGAGTTGCTTGGACATTTTCAGATTTTGTCCTTCTTTGTTGTCATTTGGGGGCTTCTTTCTTTCACAGCAAGTGTTTGCAAGTGGTTTTTGAAGCTATTAGAAAATTGGTTGTTTTTTTTGATCCAATCGAAGTTTGTGGTTAGAGTGAAGTTGGAGTGGATTCTACTTTGGATCATACTACCAATGTTTTGATTCCTTCTCATTTTTGGAGTTCAATGTTTTCTTCTTAATATACTTCTAGTACCACTCAATTACTTGAAGAAGATTTGATGCCTTGTAAGTATTACGTAATAAAATATGGATTTTACCTTAGAGTCTACAATTCTTAGGTAGCATGCAAAGTTGAGGTTAAAGGATTTAAGGGGGCAAAATTCAAAGCCTTTTGAAATAGGTCGGAGATAGAGAAATATGTTTTGGAGTAGATATATAGATTTTTTAAAATTTTTATTTTATTTTTTTAATATTATTTTTTACTATCAAGTTAGGTTAAGTGTGGTCGTTACATTCAATCTTTCTCTGAATTTTTTAAATAGTGATAATCCTAGCAGCTTTGTAAAAATATTTGCTACTTATTCTATGGTTGGTACATATTGAAGATTGATTTTCTCTCATTGGATTTTTTTTCAAGTAAAATGATAATGTGCTATAATATGTCTTGTTTGTAGATTGACTCCTAGATTTGTTATAAAGCTTATGCTTTTAGTGTTGTTATAATGTATGATAATTGAATGTCTTATTTGGACTTACAAAACTTTTAATAGTATTGATAACCATGTGGCTTCTCTAAAAACATCTACAAGTCCTTTGTACCTTGCTTCAAAAGATGATAGAGCTATGGTTGGTTGTTTTTTTGATGACCATGAAATAAGTCTATTACCAAAGGTAAAAAAAATCCAATTGTTAATTGTACTTGTTCTAAGTCTCCTCTTTAGTCAAAATCTACATATTATGATAAATAAGATTGATTGTTATTTCTATATAATATGCCATAATCTTGAGTATACTTGATATAGCATAAAATTCTTTTTGATATAAGTAGGTGTGATTTTTGAGGTCTTGCCATGAACCTACTAATAATTCCTATGGCAAATTGAATGTCAGGTTGATTATGGATTAAGCATAGACATTTACCTACAATATTACAATATTGGATGGAGTCCACTTCTTTTTTGCTCATATCAGCTTTGAGCTTTAATTTTTCATCTATTATGGTTATTGCAAGTTCACAATTTTTCATACCAAAAGTAAGTAGTATATTTTGTGTATAGGCCTTTTGTGTCATTAAAATCCCTTCTTTTATTTGAATGCATTCAACTTTCATATGGAGTGAAACTTTGCCTCTTGATAGCATAGACATTTCAAATTGGTCATATAATTCTCTTTTGAATTGTGTCATATTTTTTGTGCAACTATCTATTATAAAAAGATTATCAACATATAATGAGATGAAGATTTTATCTTTTGATCTTAAATATAAATTATGATCACATGTAACTAGTCAAAAATTAGCTTCTTTTAATATGAATCTATCCTTTCATACTGAGGTGCTTATTTAAACCTATACAATGCCTTTCCCAATTTGCAAACCATGTGCTCTTCACTATGTATTTCAAATTCCTAAAGCATTGTAACATATACCTCTTCTTTTAGATCTCCATGAAGAAAGGCAATTTTGACATCCATATAATATAATTTCCAATTTTTTTGAACTGCAATAAAGATCATTGTTCTAATTGTTATCCATTTTACTACTAGTGCAAAGGTTTTTTTTTTAGTCAATTCCTTCTTTTTGTTCAAAATCTCTTGTGACTAATATTACCTTGTATTTTTGAAGTGGTTTATTTATGTTCGATTTGATTTAATAGATCTATTTGGTAGATATAGCAAATTTACTTGGAAGTAGATTTGTAATAGTCCAAGTTCCATTTTTGTATATAAAATTCATTTTGTGTTCCATAGCTTGTTTCCATCTTTGATGATTTGTTGCTTTATAATAAATTCTTGGTTCTAAGTTGGACTTAGTCATTATTCCAATAGAATGATCTCTTATCCATCTTAGTGTTTTTATTTGTTGACATGCTTGTGTAATTATTGATAATGGAAAATTTTGATTGGTTTCCAAATTTGAAGAATATATTTGTTTAACCAATAAAACATCATTTTGAGTTTTAATGCTAAATCATTTATTAACTTCTATTCTTAGGATATAGCTCAAAATAGATGTATTATTTTTTCCTTTGTTATATTGATATAGATAATGATTCACTATAAAGATAGTCTAGTTTCTTGTTGGTGGTGTCTATTGTCTCATGTTGGATAATGATTTTATAGATAGGAGAAGATTTAGTATAAATATGACTAGAGGGAAGGTGTAACCTTTTCCGTTCACAGAATCCTTACAAACGTTACATACTTTACCAAAAGGTTTTTGAAAATTTTGTGTACCACCACAATATCAAAGGGCATCTCATCAATCTCTCTCAGATCGTTTAACAGATCGCAAACATGGTGCATAAATGTGGGTACCGACATGTCCTCTGACATTTTAGGATTCTCCCACCTATCTAGAATTTTCATCACATTTGGAATAGTCTGTGTGGAATACACTTTTGCTAAGATCTCCCAAGCTATTGCAGGATCAAAAGCATTTAAGATATAAGGTTTTACTATTTTTGTTATTGAAAGATAGAAAAATTCTGTCGCTCGTGTTTTTCGCCTGCGGAGTTTCTTTTACTCCTATGGTGTTGGTTGTGCAATCTTCGAGTTTTGGCTTCCAATACCTTCAGTTCCTCCTTTGCTCATTTCTTCCTCTTTGATTTCCATTGTTGATGCAGTCCCACTGCTTGATGATGTTGTCTCTGCGTGCGGTTTCTTCAGTGAGCTCTTAGTTGGTACTACCGTGTCCCACAAATCCTCTCTTTCGTGTACGCTCTGTATCGTACTTTTCCACGCCTTGTAATTTTCTGGTCCTACCAGCATTTTAAAATGTGCAATGATAGAGTACATAGTGCCCATGTCACAACTCTCGTGACTTGATGTTTCTAACTCACATTTTCCTGCTCTGATACCATGATACATTCAACAACAATAAAAGGCTAAGCAATTTCTATGACCAAAAATAAAGCACTGCAATAAGTATCTGAGATGCACAGTGTCATTCATTAAGCAAACGTCACACTCAAGCAAAAACAACTCAAGAGATTAGCAAAAGGTAACACCACCATAGGCGCCAAACTAACTGTCAATTAAGGTCCAAGATTAGAGTCTTATACAAAAGTTTTACCCCAATGGGTAGATACCTAGTCAAGGGTTATGTTCCTGTACCTCCTATTGATATCTAAGTTCTTTATGTTCCTACCGAGGGGGGCGTATCGTCCAACAATAATAGTACCTCATCACTCATCTTTCTCCCTCCAGGATTCACTGCCAGAGTGATCATAGAATTGCAGAACAGGGGATAAGTTGAAAAAAAAAATGACCAGCAATCGAGCAATGTGGACCTTCAGCATGACATGAGGTAATAGATTTGTTATCAAAGCACTTCATTACAGATGCCGTCCTACTTTCATGACTTTATCGCCATCGTCACTATCATATCTGAGGTCCATCTGCGTCAAACGTAGAATTCCGGCCAACTTTTCGTATTCCTCTCGTCCTGTTCACACCGTCTAACTTCGCACAGAGAATGGCACTTCAACCTGCACTCTTAGTGAATTCAAACACTCCGAGTATAACTTAAAACGAAACTCTACATCTCCCCAGACACATTCATGTAAGCACCTCAATTTGACGTCAACGTGAATGAACCAAAATCTCGACAAAGAACCGAGGCAAATAGCCTCATACTCAACATGCAATCCCAATCCTCCCAGATTCAAAATCTTCTGACAATTTATTGTTGGCGAATCACACCAGTTTCGTGAAACCTTTACAACAAAAAAAACGCAACTCTCTCCGAACGTCTCAAACTTCACAGCTCATTCGACATCAGCCACAAAAATGCCAGCAAAATGAAATTCTGCGAAGAAAAAAATTTGGCCGTTGTCATGGACGCATTACTGGCACACCACGATCCTCCACGACATGCTGGTTCTGTTTATTTCGACGCGATTCTGTGGCAGTTGGTCTTCACTTGACAATTTGCTCCAGTAAGGCAAGCAAAAAAAAGCCTCGGAGATCAATACGAAGGATTCATTTTCTCTGTATTGCGTAGCCTCTACCCTTTTGACGCCGAGAGCAAGGTTGAGAGCTGCATCAACCTTACCCTACACGACCCGGGTATAAGAGAATTGATACCCAGAGATCAGGGTTTTTCGTTTTAGGGTTTAGTGCTCCTCTTCACAAAGCAAGACCTCTAGTCCTGCGATGCGATCTGTGTGCGCGACGAGCGAAGCACGATTAATTGGAATATGAGAAATTGAGTCGTTGAGTACGTAGTTATAAGACTTTCTTCGGTTGAGCGTTGACGGAGGAGGAGGAGTTAAGAGTAGTTGAGTGTCGAGAGGCTTGATTTCAATAGAAAATTGGCATGGAGGAGGAGGATGTTCAAGCTGAGCCTGGAAATACAGGGCATCACATCACCAAGCGGTACCGCAAGAACAAGTTTGCAGTTGCGGTATTTGATGAGAAAGCTCGCCAGTACGTAGCCCCTCCCTCTTGCGCTGTCTCTGTCGTTTGAACTTTAATTCTGGGTGAACAGCGGTCTCGAATGAAGAATGCTTTGTGACAGAAGTAGGTCGAAGTTTCAGGAACGAATTAGAGGTTTTGTTTTTGCTGCATTGGGGAAGTACAGCATGCTGTTGAGTGGAGTACGTTTTTGGACTGTGAAATTGCTCAGGCTATAGTGTTGTTGTGAGTAGGGACTACCTGACTGGGTTCCGTAAGAGGAAGAACAAGAGGCGGAAAGTAGCAGCTCAGCAGAATGAAATAAAGGAAAGGCAGCGGCGGCTTCAGGAGAGGAAAGAAGTAAGTTCGTTTTGTGTACTAGTTTATAGTTTGTAAAATAGAACTTAAATTTTAATTCTGCGTTTTTTGGAGTCATTTTGGTTTCTTAATCATATGCTTAAGAATTGGTTGAAATACATAATTGCATAATTCGACATGTTGTATATGTCTTAGACTGAGTGATATCTTGCATTACAGATGAGAGAAGCAAAGAAAGCGGCTTTATTAGAGCAGAAGCCAAATCCAGATGGAAATGCCGAAGAGGGGAATGAAACGGAAGCCGAAGAATCTGAGATTGCAGAAAATGGAACCATAAGAATTGCTGGTGTGTTCGCTGTCATTCCTGTATTTGTCTGGAAGCCTTAGGGCTGTCGTCATGTTGGCTACCCTTCTAGTTCATGATCCCTGTCTTTTTTATCATCGCACATACGTCTCTTAGTTTGGTGACATTTGTTGGTCTTTGTCCAGGGTTCCGTGGTAGTAGTAAGCATTAGATCTACCAACTTTATTTGAAATCTCTCTCTATATAAATTTAGTGATTAGGTACGCCGAATGTTTTCCTATTTGCGCAAGTAATTTTGGAGGCGTCATGGTAGTCTACATAATCTTATTTGCAAGATTTTTCATGCAAATCGTTTTCTATAAGCTAAAAAAGTTGGTATTGGTTTAATATTGCAGAGACAACCACGTATGACGATGGGGATTCGACCATAGTGGTGACGACTTGTAGCTTAGATCCTGAGGATGATCTTGAGAAACTTGAGGTTACACGGAAATCCACCCAAAAGCCTAAGACCTTATTAGGTAAGAGAGCGTCTGTGCCACTAGGCGCTACTCAGCCGAAGAAGGCGAAGTCAGTGAATAAACCTAAAAAGGTTTTATCCGAAAAACGAACAAAGAAGCTTACTAGGCGAGAGAAGTCAGTGCCGAAGAATCAGAGAGCAAAGAAGGGTGGAAAAAGGAAAAAGAAGTAATTGGCTTTAATTTACATATAGCATGCAAACACACTCGTGCTTTCAAGAGAAAGGTTTCAAGTATTATTTGGCACAGATTATAACGGAATATCTTCTTCCTAGGTCAATTAGTTTGCTGCTAGAACATTTTTGAGTGTTGACATTAATGTATTATGTTCCATATGATATGTACTTTGTAATTGGAGATCAAGTTCTAATAATTTGCACCACTTATATTTGGATCTGAATGGCTGACGGCAACACTATGGGGAATTGAGGCTCTGTGGTAGCACTAACTGGCAAACTATCTTACCTACAATTCTTAATGCTCCTTAAGACTACTTGATTTTAGTACAACCTTCATGCATATCCACAATGATGCGCAGGAACTTGATACTTCTACAGTTTGTTCGCAACCCATCGCATTCATGAACTCCAACCATCTGTACTTGATGTGTTGGTTATCTCCCATTACACTGTAGGGAAAAGCATTGCCATCATCAATCATGATACTCTATGTCAATTACACATATTGATTTGAGTAGAGAAGCATTGAGATAAAATAGCATTTGTTGGTCAATTGATTGTTTACAAAATTACTTGCTACTCGGTGTGTACGAATTGAAATTAGTCTTTTCGGGATCTTCGGATTAAAGTACACTCCTGAACTTAGAAGAGTTAAAAAAACAATAATAAGATTTCCACTGTTCATTGTGAATAATAATTCTAGAGTCAAGAAACTACAGAGGTTCTGCAGAAATCCAAAATTTTGGAATTCAGACTCCTTTAATCATGTCATATTAATTGCGCAACTTCTAGATTAGTAGTTTGATACGTTGGATCAAAAGTATAACTCATTCATATAAGATATTTCGAGAATTCAAATCCTCTCACGTAGGACCCAAGGTGTAGTGAGTACTTTCTTGTAGAGTTACTCCACAAGATTTTGCAACAAAATTTAACTGAAGATTCAGTCTCCCGTATTGTGTTGTGAAACTTGGAAAATAAGATATTAAGGCAGAACAAGAGGTTGAGGTCGAACCAATCAAAACCCTCAGCTTTCCAGAGTACGGGCAACTAACTTACAGATAATTTTTTGTCACCAACTGTCACGACAGACCATACGTCCACATTATACTCCAGTTTTATACCCTCAAATAACAGGCATCTCAAGTTCATTGTCGTCTGACCTTCGAACACCCTAAATTTTTTACATAAAAACCAATTAAAGGGTTATCAAACAGATGACACATGTTACACTGCACAATGCCAGGAACTGAGTCGCCTACATTAAGAAAAACAGCAAGGAATAGATACTTCTATTAAGTAACTACAAAGGCTGGAAAAGACCCTTCTACTTTAGCGCCAACATTATGAACTTGACAATTAAAAAAAAACACAACACACCAACTCTTACCACTATCTTACCTTTAAATCTTCTTCTCTGCTTCAGCTGATTACTACACGTCTGGTTGGACTTCACCTACAGAGGATGATGATACAGAACTTTTGATTTCAGTTGCATGTGCTCTTCATTAGGAAAGAAATGCTCTTAGGTTTTATCAATATCGCCTGCCGCCTGCGGTGGAAAGTAAAACCATGGAACCTTTCTTATTCTTTTTGCTATTCTTCCCTACTGAACCATTACCCTCTTCGGCAGTTGGTTTTGCAGGGGCCTGTGCTTTAATTTTGTCTGCAAATGACAAACTAGATGATCCATGACCACCTGCCTCCCCTTTAGAGAGGCTTGAGCTTGAGGATGCTGCAGATGAGCCCCACGGAGTAGAAAGAACCGACTCTAAAGGAACAAGTTGCGGCGCGTCGTAGCCAGAGGCAAATCCCATTTTTGCGACATTGGAAAACAACGATCGGCTGTCACTTGGTGGACTTGCGGTTACAACCGTTGGTTCACCAAGATCGAAGCCACTGCTCACAGGCTCTTCAATCTGCAAAGATCCCATGTATGCTGCAAAGTCAGCAGGAGTCGGAGCCCTTGGTTGTGATGCCGTGAAAGCTGCCAGACGCTCCTCTCTAGCCCTCTCGTTCTTTTCCAGCTTAATGGCTCGACGACGTCTCTGCTGACGAACGCGAATCTCTTCTGAGAAAGGGGAGAACGCCTCAGGAGGTAGCATCCCATTCAAATCCACCTCGCATAATTGAAAGTTGGCCGTTAATGGCAGGTGACTAAGATAGCGATATCGCTTCCGAGTTCCCTCCGTCTGTGTTACAGGTTCCAATTCTACAATATCTGCCTCTATACTCGAAGGCAAAGACTCATAGTCTCCATAATGTTGAAGCAAAACTTTCATGTTGAGGGGATGTAGGATCAAGAATTGCCCATCTGCAGACTGATAAAATGTGTACGTATCCGACTCTTCTTGGTCTCGTTTTACATCCTTATGTTTCTTATCAACATCGGAGACAACTGCCACGGGATCCGTAATTTCTGGAGACTCCACAACAATATCCTCCCAATCTGGCTGCACGCCTGAATCACCGTCCATCTCTACAGCAACGTATTCTTCTAGTACTGAAACAGCTTTCTCAGACTCTGGCTCTTTTCCTTTTGAGATAACTATATCTGCATCATCTGCAAAAGCACTCTCATAAACCCATCCAGCTTCCTCTTTCAACTTGCTCATAGCAGCTTCAGTTTCAGCTACTAAGTCAACCCCCTTATTCCCACCTGGATACCGTTTCGACAATACATCCTTTACTATATCGACATTCACTGAAACAGATCCCACAACTCCTACCCTATTTCCACCACCATCCGTACCGTTCAGTGAATGGACTGAATTGCCTTCAAGAGACTTAGAGAGCCCCGCCTTTGGCTGCGAAAGAATACGCTGTCGCACTGGATGACTGCTGGATAAAAAGTCCAGATTACGGTGTTCTATCCAAGCTTGCTTCCGTTCATGGAGCTGATCTATAGCTCCAAATACGAATGGGACCACGCCTAGATCTTCACCACCCTGTACCTCAGCACGTCTAGCCCACTCGGTAAGCTCCGCTACAGCCTTGTCGGTAATACTCTCAGCTTCAGAAGTAAGGGTAAACTTTGAAAACAGATGAAATTCGCCTTCATCACTGTATGCCAGAGCACCTAAAGAGCCTTTGTTTTTCTCGAAAGGGGTTATAGAATTCTTAGCACGGGTGAGCAGGTTGAACCTTATAGAATTCCCCGAACTATAATGCCGCACTGAACTGATGATCACAGTGCGCATTTCCTTCACAGAGATCATGGCGAAGCAAAGAGGGCACTTTTTCCAAGGGTCCCTGAGCTGATCTCCCAGCATCATGTAATGTAAGATGCAGGGGAAGCAGAATATGTGGCCACATGACGTGATCTGGGGACATAAGGGGGGAGTATCAAGACAAATGGGACACTGCACTGGAATTGGAGCTGTCACATTGACTGCAACAACATCTTCCCACTGCAACATCTTGTCAGGATCACTTGCATTGAGAGAATAGTCGGCCAAATCAGAAACCAAAAATCTGAAGTTCGCCTGCAGAAACAACTCCTTGTTGTAAGGTTGTATCCGCTTTTGCCGTCGAGGAGGAGGCTGGTGGTGGGATCGTGGGGGGGGCCTTTGGATAGGGTCATATTGAAAATTCAAAAGATGATTGGCAGCCCTCAAAGTTTGGCTCTTTTTACTGCCAGGGGGAGTGGTGCCTGCGTTGCCACTGTGCTGCCAAGACTTTCCTGATCCATTTCTGGCTGGAGAAGTGATTGACTTGGAAGATGGACGTGGCTTTCCATTAACGTTTATGGGCCTACTCACACTTGCATGAACTGTTTCATGACGACCCTTTCGCCCTGGTTCTGGTCCCGATCCAGACCCCGATCCAGAATTGAGGCTGTTTCCAGAAAACATGTCTTGGTCAATTGGCTCTCCGACATGGAAAAATGAATCCGAGGCTGCAGGAATTGGCACAAACTCTTTGGCATATGGGTTGAGCTTTGGAATTTGTTCCTTCGCAACATCAGTTTCATTGTCTTTACTCCCATGAAAGTGGCCACTGCCTCCTGCAGCTCCATGTCGCAAGGACGTGTCTCTGAATTGTTCTCGTGGCGCAGACGATGGTGCTACAGAGGCAGACGAGCTGGACATGAAAACTTGAAAAGTACCTGGGGCCGTCGAGGTGCGCTCCTCCACCACTACCCCACGACTGCTGACGTACAACTTGATTTCGAGCCCCTACAAATAAAGACCAACTCCAACAAAGCCCTGAAACATTACAGAGTACAACTATTTCCCGTCACAAAAATGAAGCAAAATTCACGGTAAGTGGAATTATCAGAGTTGTGATCAGGCTAAACTTAAGAGCTCCTCTCAAAGGATGCCAGCGGACTTTCAAATATCAGAAGCAACCATTTTTTTCAATCCTAAGGAAGTAGGAGTAATGAAAAGAACAGAAACGCAATTGCATTGGAGGCCTGTCTATATTCAAAACATAATTGCTGATTTCGAAATGGATAGATAATACAACTACATAGCTCGATCGTCCATGAGACTGCCAATAATTTCAATCCAACTAAAAAGTCAGACAATTTAAAGATAAATAAGTAATTTCAGCGATGAGATCAGTGACGTACATATTCGAGTGAGACTTCACTGGCTGTAGAAAGCAGGAGGAGAACATGAAAACAAGGGCTCTAAAAATAAAATAAACAATCATTCATCGAGACTAGTGGCCCTTCCCCGCAAAAGAGGATTATGACCACCTTTAATAATTCATGTAGCTTGTCATCCACTTAAAAGTGAATATGTGACGATACATTAACGACACACGAATATCCATCCCATGATCCAGTAAAGTAATATCACTGTGAGGCACTTCAAGATGAAACTTAAACCTAAGCGCAAACGTCTTAACCTGGTAGGAAATCCATGTATATATGTACACACACACACACACACACACACACATATATATATATATATATATATATATATATATATGCACACAAGGGATCGACAAACCTACTGGTCGCAACAAGTAACCAAAGTGCATCAAGTCAATATGTCATTGCGCCAATTTTCTGATAAAAATTTCAAGCTCTGTGAAAATCACCAAAAACGGCAGAAAAATCACACAAGAACTCCTCCTGTACTGATTCCACGAACCCAGTTCCAGAACTGTGGAAAAATTTCAGGACCTTGAGTAAAGATGAACACTCACGTTTTTTTCAGCCGCAATCAAACCTCTGAAGCACCCACTATGACCTCCTTCATGAACGCGCCACCGCAGACCTCACCAATCGCGACCAACCAAACCCTCTATAACCACTACCAGAACCCTAGGAAACGCAAACCCGCGCGCTACCTTCTCTCCCCCTCCCCCCGATACCCTCAATCCTCAAAAAACCAAAAAAACGCGTCCTCAAGCCACAATCCTTTACCCCCGACTCAGACTCTCCCTTCACTCGATCCATCCCTAGCCCCTGCTCTACCAACCTGCCCCGTTAAAACCTCCTCTTCCTCCTTCCCTCTTAACACCAACACCAACACCAACATTCACACCAACCTTTCAAATCCCACTCGCGCCTAACCATGCAATAATCCAACCACAATTCCAAACCCCAAAACCAAAACCAGATACATCCAAATCCCACCACCACCAAGGCCGCGAAAGCGTAATGTCAATGAAGCCGAAGAGACGCCATATCCCGGGGCATGACCGAAGAAAACGATTGAAGACAAACACAAGTGATCAGGAGGAGGAAACACTGACGTGCATGTGTCCGCTCCGTCAGTCCGTCCGCTCCGGTCCGCTCTGTTCAAGGGTGGTGTGAAGGCTAACAGCAAGGGGGATGCAAATTGGTGATGAGCATGGGGCAGCACTTGGAAATCTGTATCGCCGAAGCTCGGGGACGGAACACGGAGCACGAAGAGGAAGATGCGCTCCGAAGGTTCTTTGAGGCCCCATGCCCGCTCAGTCCCTTTTCACACTGGGAGGCTGCCTCGGATTGGCTCCCTCCCTCGTTCCCTCGCCTGCCCCTCTCTCGGAACGGATCGGATCAGCTTGCGAAACTTGTACCTCTTGTACTGGCTGCCGCTGGCTCCCCTGCTCTGTCCACGTTTGCGTCACCGCCAGGCCGCGCGTTTGCGTCATCCTGCCGCACGTCGGCGACAACATTCTCCTCCTCCTCGGACTTTGCTTCCCCCGCGTGTATATATATAGGAGAATATATATAGGAGAATGATAAATAGACCCAGATTTTTATTAAATTGACCCATCCAAGGTGAGAAAAAAAAAAAAAAAAAAAAAAAAAAACTTCTAGATTCATTTCTCCACTATCAGATCCAAAACCAAATGAAAACCAACCACATTCATCATGATTACCATATTCTTCATCATAGGTAGACTGATTCAATAAAAACTTGGATCTATTTCACATTCTCCTATGTATGTATGTATCTATATATATGTATATATATTGTCAATGCCAACACAATTTTTTCCTAGTGTTCATGCCCATCGACCACATGCCCCCTTTATTTAATCACATGATATTGTATCTTCTAATATTGTATTGCAATAGATACAAGTGTTATGCAACAAATTGTTTTTCATATTGTTCTCAAAAGATATTCACCTTTGGATACACAAAACTGTAGTTGACACTTTTGGATATAGTTGTGTATTGCATGTGGGTTGAAAGATACTATCTTGCAAAAGGCATAAATTTTGCCAAGCAAATTGTGGAGTAGTTATGAAAGATAGGGAAAATCAATCTTGCTTATATATATATATATATATATATAACCTTAATACATTTTATCTTATTATGTTTTAGTTTTTTACTTGGAATTAAGAAATATTTGTAAACATGATTTTATTTGACTTTTTTATTTGTTTTTAATTTTATGTTTAATCTAATTATAAACATCATTTAAAATTTTTATATATATATATATATATATATATATATATAAATACATAGCATTGAATGTGGGTATGTATGTTTGCATATAAATAATTTTTGGAACATTTAAAAAATATATTTAATAAAGTGAAATAAATCAAAAACAATCAAATGGATTTGAACAAAATCATTGTAATATACTAGCATCGTTTTTTTCTTTTGCTCATTATATATTAAATAGTGTAAACTTCATTGCAGCAAACTTGTTGTCACATTTAAAATTTTGAACCTCCTTGTAGCAATAGATACACGTTATTCCAGACTTCTAGCCATTTTTACCAAGAAATTTTCTATTAAATATTAATATTGTAATTTTTTATAATAAAAAATATGTCTTGTGTTATGCTTCTTTTTTTTTTAAATTATTTTTCAATGTTTTCACTTAGTTTCTATAACCATGTGTATGATGTAGCATTAAAATGTTTTCAAATATTGCATTAAAATGCATTAAAATGTTTTCAAATATTGTGGTGAGATCATCAATTGAGAGTTTAAAGACTTTTATTTGAACTAAAAATACTACAATTTTAAAGCTTAGAGATGTGTGATATATTTTTGTATATTCAGTTCCTTGACAATCCAAAAGAATGAGACCAATCCAATGCCATCTCTTTGTTTGATCCATTCTATATCATGTTCATATGCCATGTTAGGAAATATTTATTAATCTCTTTTAATCTTGTATTATAGAAATTTGTTACTTTATTATTTATTTAATTTCCTTAATACTATAAGATCTACTATAGCATATATATTATTGTACTTAAAGCTTAAAATGAATATTATTTGAGAGCTTTAATACAAAAATCATTATTTTATTATTATTAATTATCTAAAAATAGTTTAAAAGAGTAGTAAAAACATTCATTAAAAATATTCAATTAAATATTCTATATTTATTATAAATTATCAAATAAAAATAAATTTTATAGCATTTATAATTACATAAATAATAAAATAATTAAATTCATAAATATATAAATAATTTTGCATCTTTAATTGCATCTTCTTGTTTGATACTATCTCCAAAAATAAAGACTTATAAGAAAAATAAAAATAAAATTTCTTCTTCAAATAAGAACCTTTGTAAGATTATTATATCATGGCCTTTGAAAGTGAACCTCACAACTCCTTCAAATCTCGAGGTAATAAATAAAAAAAATCCTTATCTACTTTTATCAAATTATTGATTTAATTAACAACACAATTAAAAATAACGTGGTGATGAAGACCGCATGGGTTCCTTGTTGCCAACAAGTGCCGCGCCATCGTGGATTCGTCCAGCCTGGCGGGAGAAAAGAAAAGTAACGCCCAGTTTAAAGTGAAAGGTTGGAAACAGACGAGAGTCGAGAAAGGCAAAGGGCGTTCGTCCGAAAGCGGACGAGGAGTCCTGACGAAGGGGTTTCGTGGTCGGATGCGACGTCTCCGTCTGCCATCGTCGTCGTCGTCTTCCTCCTGGGCTTCGCATGCCTTCGCGCTTCTTCTGCGCCAACTCTGGTTGGGTACCCTTCGCAACAGACGAGAGTGAGCCCGATTTGCACACAAACCCATTCAATTCACGCACACATTCCGCAGGACGTCGACGGATGCCTCCGGATTAGTCCAACGGCGAATCGAGAGCGTGTGAGTTCTATCTGATAACTGACATCGTCCTTTGTCCTTTTAAATCTGCGCTCGATTTGGGGACCCCAAGCGGACGGGAAGATCTGCCGTTGGGTGTTTGTTGACAGTGTTGGAGATTCATTTACGAGGTGGGTTCATGATGACTGAAGCTGGAACTCACTTCGTCGGAATTGACGATTTGTAGTTTTTTGAAGAAGAGTGTTGGGTGGTTTGGGAGTTTGAAAAGACTGTTGTAGTGGGGTTTGTTGTCGTTGTTGTGGTGTCCGGGTCTTTCCGAGTCTTGCAGGTGCCATGGTGGATGAATAAACCCGTGGATTAGTTCTCAGTGTTTCTGGGTTTGGTTCTTGACTTCTTTCTCTGTGTTGAGAGTTTGAGAGGACACCGACAAGGTTTTACAGTTGTGGCAGAGTGATTTGCAGCTTGTAGAGATTTTGAGATGCTTTTAACCGAGTTCCGATCGCAAGTTGCGCTTGCTGGTTGCTAAACCCTCGTCAGATTTGGTCATGTGGTCGTTTTGATGATCTCATCGACCGCGTTAGTTTTGGAGGGGGGGGGGGGAGGGGAGGGTTTCTTGACCACAAGATTACGAAGAGTTTTTAATGCAATTTTTGAGCAATTTCATCTGTCTGTGCATTGGAGTTCACTTGGTTCACATGCAAAAGTGTTCAACGTTGAGTTGCTAACATTATAGCTTGCGCTGGTTTTGGGTCTGTGAATGTTGTGACAATTTGCTGTGCTAATAGCATCAATAGCAGTAATAACAGTTGTAAGAAGAAGCTTGCCAAGTTACAAAGCTTGGGTTTCGTTTTACTACAATTTTAGTGGTTCCTTCTGCTAGGTTTAAACCAGTTTGCAACCTCGTGTACTTCACGATATCGATCTTTCTAAATGTTCTAGGAATGCTAACTTGCCATATCGCTGTGTTTCCTCTCTGCTATTATATGCAGTGCGTTGAAACTTTTAATCGCATCGTAAGGCAGAATTGATTGAACGTTTGTTTGTGTAATTGTTCCCATTACATTGACAGTGTCTGTGCCTTTTCAGTTAATTTAAACCATGTAATGACGCTGGAATCAGTTAGAAAGCCGTACAAGAGGAGGATCGAGTGAAGAAAATTCTGTTGGTTGATGTTCAAAGAACGCGGGAGGGTTCCATATTGAGGCTCGCCCTGATACTAGTACTTAAGGCGCATGGGAAAACAAGGGCCTTGTAGCCATTGTGGCATTGCCAGTATGTCCTCTCTGTCCCGGTTTCGTTATGTGCACGGTGTCCGTAACTTACACACAATGTATCTCACATCAATCTTTTATTGTGCTACAACATTGTCAGCTCAATTGAAATTCAATGATCTATGCTTATATTTGAGCTTATATCTGCTGTTGCAGCAACTCCCTTGTGCCCAAATGGACCTCCAGATAAAGAAGTTCTATGCAATGCCTGCGGCTCTAGATGGCGTACCAAGGGGACCCTTCCCAATCATACGCCAATGCATTCTGGTGGATCCGAAGGGTGGGCAAGCCCTGAAGTGTCCGCTTTAGGACATGGGAACAGTTGTTCTTCTGAATATCGATCTTCCAAGCGAAAGGAACCATCTGGGGGACATCTGCAATTAGGTCCCATCCGCAAGTTTGCTGGAAATGACTCTACCTCAGCATCAAGCCTAAGCTCTTATATATCAGATTCTGATGAAGATGCTAATGGCCTGAGCTCACCAGTTCGAAGTGATACTGCAGGTTGGCTAATCTGCCTCAAAAACTTGATTCTGCTTGTTGTTGAGTATGCCTGGATGGTGATTTTACTTACAGTTGTGCTGAGTGAAGTGGTGCTCTCTGTTTCTACTGTTAGAGTTATGTTTGAGCCCCTTTGATGTTTTTATGCAGTAGACTCCAGCCCTCCATGGGAAGGCCGTGTTCCTTGTAGGAAGCGCTCATCCATGCCTCGGGCATGCACTTCAGTTGATAAGCTTATCAGGCAATTTCAAGACCTAGTGTACGAGGACTCACCAGTTCGCTCTTCACTGACCAGTGAATCAGAAAAAGGGGATATTGGTAAATAGCAATCCCTCAGCAGTAAAGACGAAAGATGTCTTGGATTTTTTTTCTATTGGCAATCTACGTTACAGAAGTGTATGATCAATAGCATGATAGATGCAGAATTGCCTATGCCTCTGAACACTTGGCTATCCTGATGTCTTCTCAACCTTATCCTGTTAATTTATGCATTTACCGCCTTCAGAAGTTCAGGCGATGCTCAAACGTTATGTGATCAATGCCGATCTGCAGATCAAGAGACTTGACAAGGCGAAACTGAAGGGGTGCTTATCTCCACTGTGCTTAACAATTCCCAGGTTCGCTGGTATAGTCGATCAAAACAGAGGCATCGACAATTACTTATCTTTGATAGGGGTGCAACAGCAGAAAATTTATCAGAGCCTGAGATTTTGGACACGGGGAGCTCTAATGATTACAGGAGCACGGCTGTCTTTGTTATGGATACAGTGGCCTGCTTCCTACTGAACGAACGCGTAGAATGGTCCTAGTTGAATATGATGACACACCACATGCCAATTTGCTTTTGGACAATCCAACGAGTATTATGTTACGGGACAATGGACTTGCCCAAAATTCCAAATGGCAGAACGACAAGAAGGATTTGGATGTGGAGGTAAGCAAACTCTCTGTTTACCTCCTTGCTTGCCCTACCAATTACGCTTTCATGCAAACTTGTCCTTTTAGTGTTCACATTCTAAGCTTGTTTTAGTCGTGTGCGTTTTGCAGGTTGAAACAACTACCCTTCTGAGAGATATTTGACACACAGAAAGCAACCCCACGGAACTGATTTGGGATCTTATTTGTGGTTGACCTGACCAGGCTCCTTCCTAATGGAGCTGTACTGAATCCTGGTTGGATGTTCAATTGAGGAGGTGCTCATTGGCGTTGGGTAATAATTAATGATCGGATCGTTTTGTGGGTTTCGTATCAAATCTCTTTATCTCCAACCTTCTAATCCTTTCCAAGTCCCCTACTACATGAGGAGATGGTTTCAATTTTTCTTGTCCAGAGTGTACCATGATAACTACATCGTATTTTAGAAACTGAGATGTTTCCGTTCCATCTGGGATACAGAATGTTGTCCTCGGAGCATAACATCTTCCACGTTTTTTGCTATATTTTCTGAAGAATTTTCAGTCCATTTGTACTCCAGGACCTAGTTTTCTGTTCGTTCTCAATGGCTTAAGTTTTGTGCTCCAGCTGCACCTTGGACAAAATCTCCAGAATTCGGAGAGGGTGAAATTGCCTGCCTGGTCATAGAGCATTTTCCAAAAGGTGTCTTCTGAATCCAAATGAGGAAAAATGAATCTTTTGGATCATTATTAACGATTGAATCAAGT
Organism: Physcomitrium patens; assembly: GCF_059467195.1. Classification (NCBI taxonomy): domain Eukaryota; kingdom Viridiplantae; phylum Streptophyta; class Bryopsida; order Funariales; family Funariaceae; genus Physcomitrium; species Physcomitrium patens. The sequence goes on from NC_143429.1 coordinate 6,612,259, forward strand.
AATCAACTACATAACAATAATATTTTCTGTAAACGTAATGTACGGGAACATTTTCTCTTTAACTTTTAGTGTTGTGTTTAAAGGACGTGTGCTTTCTAAAGAGATGTTTATAAGTATTAGGGTATTTGATAGCCTATAACAGAACGAAATTTTCATTAAAGATTAAGACAGCATGTTTTGATACCCGGAAGCAGCTGTTTATTAAAAATTTTAACTTTTCAATTACCATATTTAAAAAGTTTCTGTAAAGATTTTGTATGTCTCGATACTTTGTTAGTTCATTCAAGTTAATTATATTCGTTACTATCAGTGAATTTAAAGTAAAGCTCGTATTTGTAGGTAGATTTTTGTTCTTGACAATCCTTGATAATATTCAGTCTTAGTAGAGAAGGTGAATGGCCACTACCCTTAAATCCTTTAATTAGATATATTTGTGGATTGTCTCATTGTTGACTTTTCAATGAAAAAAATCAATCCAAATGATAGAAAGAATATATACATTAGTTACAATTAATTTATTTTTAAAAATCCAAGATATAAGTTGAAAATTTTAGAATTGTAGTAATATAATCAATTGATCCATATTATGGCTATTTTCACTTTATCTTATCTCTTATGACTAAAGCACTCCAACCTTCTAAGATAGATTTTTAGGTGCAAAAATATCTTACTTTTGTAAGTTATTAATATTATTAATCTTTTTCTCTAATATGTATTTAAACTATTATTGTGCTGCAAATCATATTTATTGATTTGTTTTAATTTTTGCATTAAAATATACATACAGAAGTTTGTGTATATACATTTAATATTTTTACTTTTTAAATAAAATTTATAATTAGTAATATTATGACTTAAATATATTTTCCATCAAAAACGTTTTTTCAATTTACTATTATTTCTAAAGTTATATTCTAAAACAATATATATTAGTTGTATATATATATATATATATATATATGCACACACATATGTTCTTAAAGTATTTGTTATAATCATGGATGTTGTGTACCCTTGACTAATACAAATAATTTCTTGATTGTTGAATATTACAATTTAAATCAAATCATTCCTAAAAGAATTAAAGACTATGGAAATTGTATATAGTTGTAATTGTGTCTTTGGAACCCATAAGTAAATTTTGAGTTGATAAAGGTTGATACACAAAATTAAAAGAACTAAAACAACTCTAAATTAAATTACAACATTATTGCAATTTTAATTACTACAAAGTGACTAACATAAATTAGTGGCAACACTAGCCAAGTAGAGCCTAATTCTAGTTTTAATCTAAGTACTAATAGAGTGAATGTATTGAATAGAGAAAGTGTGCATGTGTGCTTCTAACATCTCCTTTCTTCTTGTGAAGTGCAATTATATTTTAAAAATAAATAATAGAAGGAAAGTAAAAAAATATAAAAATAATAAAGAATGATTGAAAAAATTCCAAAATAGAGAATGAATCACTAGTAACAATAAAATGCAAAAATGCTTGGTTATATATGAAAACAGTCATGTTGTTGATAGCACATATATAAGAGTACATCTAATTGTATTATTGTATCTTATGAATACTTTCATAATATATAAAGTATTTGTTTTCACAAGGATGTATTGAGCAAAAGTGTCCAATGCTTTTACATCATAAGGCAAAGAATTCTACCATCTTTAAACCGTGATAGTAAGATGATGCAAAAAATGAATGCTTGCATGTATTTTCACTTCACAATATCAAAAGACTTTATTTACTTGACAGTAAATATGTCACAATGTTACAATACAATTTCATCTTACTACATCAATAAATAAAATATAGACATAAATATTTGCATATTGTACCATTGAATGCTAAGATATGAATTTCCAAAGTTTAGAGTAAAAATATCCTTTGAGGGAAGGAAATGTTTTGAAGAATTTTGTTATAATTTGAGCTTTTGTACAAAATAAAGGGGTTTTTGAGAGCTAAGACATCATATGTAAGCCAAAGATAAATTCTCTATAGCTAGGTATCCAGTGTATTTTCAAATTACAAATTAAGCCATATGATAATGCAATAATAGCCTTCTTTATGGGATGTAAGCAAATTTCTTAAATTCTTGCTAAAAAAATTAATATACTTAAAAAAAACATGGAAATGAAGCAGTGACTCTAGATTGGATCTCAATTAAGTTTTTTTTTTTTTTTTTTTTTTTTTTTTAAATTCATCAGCAAACATAATACTATTATAGAAAAATTATTTATATCACTATTCTCACCATGATTTTATTTAAAGACCTATATTATGTAAACATAAACTTATGGATTTGACTCAAGATAGCGACAAGACCTTAAGATTTTTATATATATAATACTATGAAAGATCCATACAAATTTATGAAAGTTGCTTCATAGATTATAAGAGGATTGGATATAATATTTTGAAGTAATATGCACAATATAACTATAGCATATCAATGCTTCTGTATTAGTATAGAAGCAAGAATTTGTTAGCATATACTTGTCTCATTCAATAATAAAATAACAAAAAAAATTCAATAATAACAATTGATTATTGTAACCTATTCTTTAATTGTCATTTTGATTTGAATACAAAACATTTGATAAAGGAATGCAAAGCAACTAGGATTAAAAGAAGTATAGAGGCAAAAGAGGTTGTATCAATAAGTGAGTACTCAATTGCCTCAACTTTAGAGCAAGCACCAATACCACATTCACATGCTCTTGCTACCAATGAAAAGTTACTTATTCCTCTCTCAATTGTTGTTAGACAAAATTAGACTATTTTGATGAGATTGTTTGGTCCTTTCGCAAAGAAACTGAAGTGTAGTATAGATCCTTTGAACCAAGATACAATGTGGGCTATCTTCCATCATCCAAAGGACGGTCAAGGAAGCCAATAATAGATCTTAGTAGAATAATTTTTCCACCTCCATCCTCAATATAAAAGACACCATACTCCACTAATCTACACTGCTCTAATTATTCACATTGACTAAAGTAGCAACATCTTTGATCCCTATATAGATTAGTCTACGAGTTTTTTTTCCAACTCAAAATAAAGAAAGAAACACCATGATATGGTTTCTTATATTGCAAAGAGAGACAAATAAAGTTGTAATAATTCATTTTTTGACTGTTCTAAATAGAGCATCAATACATGAAGATCCTATAGAGCTTACATGAAAAACAACCAAAAGGCCTTCTATTGCAATGAAGAGAGTAGATATTTAAGAAATTGACACAAAAGGTGGAATACCTATTGTTGATAATTTTAGAGATTTTAATCTATCAGTAAAAGAATTGAGGTTGTTCCTCTAAGAAACTTTATCTTAGACTATTATTGGCATTTAGCTTAAAACCACAATAGATGAGAATCGAAGCAAAGAAAATGAAGTTTGATCATACCTCCTTCTTATTCACATTACAAATGGATTTAGTCATAATTATGCATTTCCCAACTACACTAACATCATTCCATTTAATACAAAAAAATTGATACTTCATATAGCCTATTATATTAATAGTTATCCAATAATAATAACTAATACTTTGGACAACTTATAAAGATTGAATATTGATAAAAATAGAATAGCTTTTCAATCTCACTCAATAAATATTGCTAGTATATAGAATATATGCAATATCTATCTAATAAAGTTACATATTAATATAGAGATCTTTTTAATTCTTTATTAAAACATAATGACATCAAGAATGTTAGCTAAGGTAGCGGAAGGAATCCTTGAGCTTTTTCATGCTCAATTCTACTATTAGTTAAACAATATGAATATCTTAAAACCTAACTGTGGATTCCTAACGCCTTAGCCTCAACAACTTATAGAACATCAATTGCTTTGTTAATAAGATATTTAGCATTTTCAAATAAAAAACATGATCTAGTACTTTAAAGGTGAAGAACACTAGGAGGTATATTAATAGTCAGCCTAAGGATTACTAAACTCTTTTTTCTTCTCTCTCTCCTCCTCCACCTCCACTATGAAAATTACAAAAATCATCAATAACCTCGAAGAACTCAATGATTCTTAAAAATTTGATTAAGTAAAAAGTTATTATATAATTTTATTCTTAAGCATTGATATTATGTATTTATAAGAATATAGAGTATATGGATTGAAATTAATATATTTAAAAGATTAAATATAGCCTCAAATAATTTTGTAGAGAGAAAACCATCTATGGACTACAATCAAGACATCATAGATGTAGGAGCAGAGAAAAGTAAGATATGTATATAAGTAGCACTCCACCTCCTTTTGTTGATTTTGGACTTGGAACATTCTTGGTGTGGATGCACTATCTGAATGTGGCTAAACAGAGTTTTAGAAAGCAATGTAATAATACTAAATATCTATATCTCTATTCTCTGTTCAAAGTGGTATGTTAAAAGAGAAATTTGCATCTTTTTTCTTTGTGGATACCAATGGATCTTTTGCAAAAAATAGAACTTTGTAGAAAAGAGGAAAAATATGTTGATTCAAGAAATAATGAAATAGGCTTTTGCTACCCTCATGGCGATGCTTTAGGTTGAAGATTGGTTTCTGCTAAATGATAAAATCAAATGTTTATAAAACAATTGTCAAAAGGATAGAGCATGTATCATGGCTCAGCTAGACATAATCTATTCATTGAAGATAGAAGATGTTGAAGTATATTCAGTAGTGGATTATCTTATCTAAGGTAATTATATTTTTGATTTCTACTTACTAGTAGAATGCACAATGTAGGTCAAAATACAACAACTCTAATAATTTTCTTTTAAGATAAATACAACATATCTCAATGGTACCACAATTTGTTAATAGATAGAGCTGATGCAATTTATCCACCTTCACCTTTGATTCTTTAATAAATTATAAAAGACGATAAAATTCTACTATGGTTATTGCATCTAGAAAGTTCAATATTTTTGTAAGAAAAAAACTCAGTAGACATAATTCTTTTTGAATACTAATGCCATCTTACAATCCAACCCATTTAATTTGTTATTGCAAGGTTGTTTGGAAGTTGTGACTAGCAAGTTGCAAGACCTCAAAAGTTGGAAAACCAAAGGCATAAGGATTTGAAGTAGAATTAAGTAGATGCATGTGGACAATTCTAATTCAAGAGAATTTTTTAGAGCAACAAAAGAATGCTTGAGGGAGGCAATGATCTTGGAATTAAAGGACAAACATGGAATTTTGCACACTAATTAAGACAATTTGGAACAAGTTTGTACATACTTTTATGCAGCATTACATACAATTATCACTCCTTTGGCATTCATCTTAGTAGAAAATAAACAACATGTTATTGCACAATTTGCAAATGAAACCTCTTTCACTTTAAGAGGAGTAGAAAGTTGGGTACAAGGATTGTTTCACTTACTTAACAACCATTGTTTAAACTCAAGTCTAATTTTAAAATGGCACAAGCCTTGCGGTTACTAGCAAGCTGAAGACCCTTGACCAGCATGGACAAATGCATTGAAGATCACCTTGGTTGATGATGGGAAAATCAGCAAGTTGTTAGGCAATTCCTTTGAGCTGAAGATGTCATCTTTAGCTACAGATGAATTGTTGAAAGCCAAAATTGATAAGAAACTCAAATATTGGAATACAACTAATATAAATACCACATGGAGATCTGTGATTGCTAATAGGATCTTACTATCATCTATTTTTTTCTTTGCTACATTATGGGGGGATATCAAAGTAGGCATGGCTAAAGTTCAATCCTAGGTACATAATTATATGTGGTCTGGTTCCTTGTAAAGAACCTGCATGAAGGTCTCATAGTTATAATGATGCCAACCAAGAGAGAATGGTGGCATTGGAATGATTAATCCCACGGATGCTTTGGTAGCTCTCATGACTAAGTGGATACTGAAGGCATGTCATCCTAGAATGTCCAATCTGCAGGTTCTATTGAGATTCCAGCTTAGAAATTTCCAACCCTACTCTCATGGGAGATGGGCTCTGATTTTGGAATACTTCACCCTCCCCCACTTCCAAGCCAGGAAAGGATCAAAAGTTTGGTCACGTATTGGAGTCTCTTGGAGGAGCCTTGTCAAGAAATTGCAACCAGTAAGTCCCCAAATAGTGGAGGAAGTGGCCAGCAAATCTTTGTGGTAGTCCTCGTCTTTGTTCTTCATTGAAGCCGGGTTTTCAAAAATGCGAGCCTCCTTGTTACACAGAGCAAGTCTGATGTGTGTTCGGGATATAAGAAAAGAGGGGTGCTTCATTGTGTGGTACCAATCATGGCATATATCGCCTAATTCGGTAGAGAGCTCTTGTAGAGAAAGCATGTAGGCCCTAATCCGATGTTAAAGAAGTGGGAGGGAGTACTTCCGGGAGACTATCGCCTTCGGTGGAAAACGGTATGGACAAAAACTCGAACGAGTTAGAAATCGAGCCTTCTATGATTGTTGTGGCACTGAGCAATAGCTATCAATGTGTGGCGCAGTCACATTAATCATGCGGTTACTCTCCATTGCCCGGTCTGCCCACGAAGATTTTATGAAACGCTGCTTCACCACTTTGGGGAATGCTCCTCAGCCCAACATGGATAGCAGTGGGATACACAAATCCTCAACTTGCTAATCCACGGCTCGGATGCGCGAGGCCCATGGCAGCCACTCTCATGGAGGCAAGGATTTTTTTTGGATCGCATCCCTCGGAAGTTTGATCAATTCAGCCTCTTGTGGTCCCAGATAAGAACCGTGGTTCTTTGGACGGTATGAAAGGAAAGGAACAATGCTGTTTTTAACATCACTTGGTCCGCTAGCAAATTGCTTCAGTGCATATGGCTCGAGTTAGTTGACTATGGTAGAGTTGAGTGGTCAGTAGCATGGAATACCAGGAAAACACGAGCAGTAACAAGGACCACGCTAATTCAACGTTGCGAGAAACGCCGGTGTTGGCAAGGTCTTTTTTCTTCCATGGTCAACGGTAACCCACAGTGGGTCCTCTCTGGTCCTATTGCAGGTTCTGTGTTTCAACTTCCATGGGCGGATCTGTCAAGACCAACTTTGAGGTAGATAATAGTGCTTCGGGGATAGCCCAAGGCCACTCAGCATCAGTCCGGTCGGATTTTTTTGCTGTGCCAATTGTTTTTGTTGTTTCACTCGTAACATTGTTTCCACCCAGGCCACATGCAGCTGGGTTGGTTGTATTATGGTTCTTCATGACAATGAAGTTTCTTTCATTCGTTTCAAAAAATTAAAATTAAAATTAAAACTACTTAAAATTGACTTGAATATCCAAGGACTGTACATGTCATTGTTCCAATGGACATGTTTATTTTCAAATCAAGATATGCTAAGTCGTTCTGATTTTGGAGCAGTTGAGGTGTGTACTGTCGCTTCCAGTAATTTGTTACAAACGGACAGTTTCCAGATAATTAGTGTGAGCGGTAATTGCTTCTCTATGTAAGTGAATAAAATTTATCTCACATGGACATTTCAAACGAAATAAAACATTTTATGTCTAAGTTCCTCAATACAAACAAATACAAAAAATCTATATATGCAAGAGATCGTAAATTCACATCCACAGTTCTTAAGGGCCGTATGTTAGAACTTTTTCTTAGTTCAAGTTCTACGTTTTTCCCAGCTCAAGACCTACGACGAATAGAACCAAATCAAGAGAACACAGTCACACTTCGATAATTAAGAGGGTTCTGAAACGAGGGTAGAAGACTAGAAGAGATGAGTTGCCAAACATTTACCATCTGGTTTTGTTGTCTCTCTACGAGAGATGGGTTGCTTCAGATAATAGATTAAAATTCAATAATTTATAGTGGGTTCATCACCATTTGTTTCTATTGATAGCAGGGGCGTGGATAACTCATCAGACTTAAGAGCCACAAGTGTTCTGCTTATGCAATGACGTCATTCAAGAAAATTCTATCAGACGTCTTAGACAACAAAACCATCACACTTAAAACCCATGTAACAAATGCGAGAAAAACGTAACATTGAAAGGAAAGGCACACCACGTTCAAAAGAAGAGCAGCGACACAGAGATTGTGGTTGCGAGTCAGAATCAATGTATACAAAATTCTTATTTCTCACTTTGAATCTACAAAACCGGCTGCCGCCCCATCTGACGATGAAAACAATCGACACCTCCAAGTGCCATCTGCATAGAAGCTTCCATGATAACTGTACAAACTAATCTCGGTGCATCTGCCACCCCACGCATCTCCAGTGCGATTCAGAAAATGTCCGGGTCTGCTCCTCTTCGAATGAAATATACAATAGCAAGGCTCCACCCGGACTCTCGCTGTTTCCGTTAAGTTTCGGTGCTGGTTGACAGAGAAACTGGAAGTTCTTCACAGGATCTAAATATTCACAGATCTACTTTCCACACACGGTGCTTGAGCAGCCACTGCTGTACACTACTAACGAAACCGCCGGTGTCCTCCTCACTAAGAAAGACCTCAGATGCCTGCCCCTTGCTGTTTGGGCATCCGCTAAGACCTAAAAAACAGGCCACCCGAAAATTGCGAAGAAGAGTAATGAAGAAATCCGAATCAGATGGAAAACGATGAAAACAAATTGACTCGTCAAAACTAGCAAAAATTCACAAAGTCCACATAATGGCAGAAGAAGAGAGAAAAGATAGAAAAAACAAAAAAAAACAAAACGAAACAAGAAAACAAACAAAAAACGAGAAGACAAGAAGAGACTAAAGAGAAAGAATCTCGAGAGATAAGGCGGAAGGCAGTCAATATCTCTCCAATCTCACGCTCACCCTGCCTTGCGAGGGGCGTTGGTGGCGATGGATCCCAAGAAGTCAGATTGGTTGGAAAATTTACTGTGAGACCCCACGGAAAGATGGTCCGATCCATAACTAGGATATACTGGAGCGCAAGTGGGGCTCTGCACGGCCTTCATATACTTTTGAACTTCACTTCGAACCATCTCTCGCATCAGTGCCACAAGACCTGCGTATACAGCTGCATCTAAACCATAACTCAAAGGTGCAGGTGGAGCTTTCCAACTCTTAGCGCCTCCTGCCCCCTGTGCTTGAAGAACCGGATCAAAGGCTTGCGCAACAACAGTTCTTACCGCAGCACTCATCAATTCTGCTGTTTGGGAGTTATCAGGCAAACCATACCCGCTGTGAGGAGGTGTCAAGGGAGAGGATGAGGGGTTCGAGAGTCCAGGAATCTGCGTAGCCATAGGGGAAGTATGAGCAGGGAAAGAGGACACGGAAAACTTGTCTTTTAACGACTGATCCACAGCAGTACCGCTCTCCCAACGTCCGTGGGCCGGAAGTTCTGGCGAATCGGGCTGATTAGGAAGGCAAGGCGCGTGAGAGGAGGTAGATAACTGACGACGAAGGGCACTGTCTTCGGAAGAGGACTGCTCTTTCCTCGTTGGGCTTGACCCAGGAAGTGAGAGACTCAGCGACGTCGGAGGGTCATTCACCTCGGAAGTGTCAGAGCGCTCGGACAACGGGGGCGCGTAGGCAGCGTTAGGACAGTAAGATGCGAACGAGCGGGCAACGGGTCGAAACACCGGAGGGACTTCGACAAAACCGACAGGAAGTTCTCGAGGGGAATCGCCGTCAATATGCAGACGTTTCACCTTGTGAGAATCCACTTCCCACCCACCCTTATCTTGCACACTCCCGTCAGAAGATATCTCCTTGCTGTTACGTTTTCGTCCATCGGCGATGCCTGAGTCGTCATCATCGCATGTCCCTAAGTGCCCGGCATGGCAGTTGTGATGGTCATCGCATTCGGTACGAGATGGTCGCTCCGCCATGTGACGACGACGCAAGGTTGAATTCCAATGATTTTTGATCGCATTGTCAGTTCGCCCAGGAAGAAGGCGAGCGATTGTAGCCCACTTGTTCCCATGCTGACTGTGAGCTGCTATAATCGTTTCGTCTTCAACTGTCGTAAAAGGACGATGCTGAACTTGAGGGCTCAGTTGGTTGCACCAGCGAAGCCTGCAAGACTTTCCCGATCTTCCCGGGATACCCTTGCCAATCAGGGACCAGTTCCTGGGGCCATACTTGTCCACAAGCTGCTGCAGAGCAGAATCTTCCTCCGGACTCCACGGGCCTTTTATCCGGTCGACCTCCTCGCTCACATGACATCGCTGTGCAGTCCCCATTGCCATTTCCGCCACGGTCCAACCACTGCTTCATATACAATCTCGAACCTCCAAAAACGTCAGACCGACAAACTAACTTGGTTTCGCAGTGGCAAATAGACACGGCGGTTGGTGCAGGAGCCGTCCAATATGTGGAGTCGATGATAAAAATGAAAGAATCAAACGGGACCACCGTCGGGAAAGATTGTACAGAGATGTTAACTTTAACTGGGGCAACACGTTGAAGCCACAAATCGTAGTAACTAATATGGTTGAGATGTGAGGGAAACTGACTTGTGCTCGATAACTACAAGGGGCAGCGAGAATATTATCGTTTCGGAGATTTACACTCGTATGAACAGAACCCACTCTGTATTAGGACGTGCGTGGCTAAAAACACACAGGCAACTCAGATCTACCTCGGGAACAGATCTTATGGAATCCAGAGTCGTGGGCGAATCGAAGAAGCAAAATCGAGAACCCAGCGTTATCCACCGATCCAGCGACCCTGTAAGCATCAAGTGACAGGCACACAGAGGGGAAGTCAGCATAACATGTCACATCGTCAACTGGGCTTCCACTCCGGTAACCCCGATTATCAACTACGGATGCAACCTAGTGCATTCCACTTGATCGATCCTCAATGTGCAGTTGAAAAAGATGGTTTTTCGAACAGGACCAAATGACAAACCTCAATCGACATTAACATGCTACAGGAAGCAGATGACTTACATACAAGATGTGTAAAATGAGATTAATTAAGCCACGCGCGCACTAATGAAAATTACCATAGAGGCGGTCGAGATTAACGAGTGTGTTGGTATGAAACTGAGGGGCGAGGTATGGAGACTGTCACGGGCACGAGAATCCGTTCCAATTTTGCTCATAAGCGAAGAAACTCGCGGCCGAGTTGCAGTCCGACTCGCGATTTCAACCGCGGTTGATTCCGTCACACATCCGCTGACATCCTAGAAAGCAAACGCATCGAATCCGATTAACGGTGCATACACACACACCTCCTTTATATCTCCGCAGGTATCCACCACCACATGTCCCCACCCCAAAACCCCGAACCTTGACCCTCGCCGTCGCTCTCTCTCTCGCCACGCCTTCCCTTGACACCATACACTCCACTCGAGACTCACGAACCATATAAACAAGGAACAATGACAACGCGAACACAGCCCCCCCGGCAAAACGAACGTCGGAAATGCTGTTTTTGAATAAAATGGGGAAAAAGAATCAAAATAACACAAACAAAAAAAAAAAAAAAAAAAAAAAAAAAAAAAGAGAGACGAAATCTGCACAAGCTCTCGATACACACACACGAGTGGAACGACTCAGAGAAACGACCCTAGGAACCAAAACGGCCGCATCGAAGGTCACCGAGGAGATGGATGCGGGAGGGAAGAAAGAGGCGATCGGGGCCGAGTGAGGGGCGGGGAGGAGGACGAAGAATGAAACCCCGGTATCAGAAACACACTGCCAGGGGCTCCTTTCCACGGGCTAGCTATTGTGGAGACGCTGCGAGGGGGAAGACGACGACACACCCCACATGTTGATACCCTGATAAACACGTCCTATACCCTCCAGATTCCTTGGTCGACGTTACAGTGAGGTCCGGGTACGTGTGAACGGTGGTTTGCACACATCCCGAAGTAGAGGGGAAAGATCAAAACGAAGGACACTTTGAGAAGCTACCTCCAACTGGAGGACCGGCCATTATTTAGGCCTTACATACCACAAATAGAAGGGATGATGTAATGTCATATAATATTTGATATAATATATTAGAACACGGGCGGCCTCCCCTTTCAAAAGTCTGGTTATGGGGGGGGGGGGGATAACTTCCTTATCTTACTCTCCACCACATGTCCACCTGGAGTTTGATATAATAGTGTGCAATGAAATATCTTCTTCGCAGTATCTCTTCATCTTTCTCCGTGTGTGTGTGTGTGAAGGGGAAGATTTTTCATTTGTGAAATCAGTCATCCTTGTTCACTCATTCACGTCACTGACCCCAAAACCTTCGCTCCTCACTGATCACCAAGCGAATCCTTTTCAATTCTCTCATACATAAGTATATATATATATATATATATATATACTCTATTTTTTCAATATTTTTGAATAGGTGACTCATTCTTTGACATTTCAAAGCCTTTAGGGAACCATAATTAAAGGCGTACGTGTTGATTAAGCCATAATTCACTTACAAATGAACATTAATGATGAGGGAATAAAGGAGACAGTGCTGGGCGTGACTTCTACTCACTCACAAAACGGAGAACCCTAATGAGTTAAAGGTCCATTTGTACTATCCAAATCCATCATTGTGAAACTGTGTATGTTTCTACTCTGTTGAATTCAATTCTCAGGAATTACAACAATTTCTCCCTTCTTTTATCTCCTTCGAAAAAACAAATAATTAGTATGTTTGGTAGGGATGCATTAAAACGTACCAATGAATGTGTGAGATTTGTTTTGTTTTGTTTTGTTTTTTTTTTTTCTTGCCTTCGTCTAAAAGTTAAACAAACATTGAATGTGGTAAAAATGATGCATAGTAATCAAATTTCAACTGAAATTTATGCAAAAATCTTTGATTTGTACATGTCTCCTCTAAACATCATTTTTCCTGCAAGCAAGTAAATTTGATGCATTTGCCATTGATTCATTAGTAATCTTGAAGTCACCCTTAAGAAATCCTGTGGCAAATTAAGAATTCTAACACTGTGATTCACCTATAGATCTCACTTATGCACTGTAAGCATAATTATGATGAAGAGCAGATTTGACATCATGGGTTCCATTTTTTATTCATTCATTTCTCGTGCCTTGGTGTTTATCAGTATAGTTATTAATCTTAATATTTTTCGTCACTATTTTAACCGTTCATCAATACAAATGAACATCTGCTGTTGCTGAAGCTGAGCTTACCTTGTGAGGATTTGTGGCTGGGCAAAGCCTATTCACAACCCTCCTTTCCAGCACTCCCTTCTATCTATGTTTAGTGAGGAGGAGGATTTTGTAGAATATGATGCCCTAAAAAGATACTAATAATCCTCTGTAGTTGTCCTCTCTTCAGATTCCTTGCTTCATAAAAGCAAATTAAACAGTAATACTACCCCTTCTACTATATTCTCACGCACCCTAAATATCCATGAAGTCGCGGGTATTCTAAAAATGAGGAAAGGTCTTATATTTAGGAAACAATTTGCCCAAATGCACAGAGTTTAATGAATATCCATCGTTCAATTCTCTTGGATGAGTTCTCAGCGAGTTAGTCCAAGCTTGACTTCGTGAAATGACCAGTAGTTTTTTTTTTTTTTAACTTTCATTTCAATACAATCCATCTTAGAAAAATCAATTGGTAAGACACAAGACATGTGTTGTAAGCTTACACACTGGTAATATTTTTCATTATGTATTTATTTATTTATTTATTTATTTTTTTGTGATATTCTTTACTGTAGAAGTTGAAGAAGAGGTTGATTCATATATATATATATATATATATATATATAATTCTCCCTGGAGTTGCTGAACTAATACTAATCAGAAACCAGAATTAGCATGACCCATCCCTCAAACAAGTTGTTCATGGTATCAGTAATTGCTGTAGTTGGGGAAAATTTGTAAATGTTGTGAAGGGCAGCTTAAGAAAGCTTCACTATTTTAAACTAATTAGTTCACTGGCCTTACAAAGGCTTCCTAGACAGAAGAAGTTTATTAATATTACTGTTACCACCATGTGTATATGTACAAAGTGCATGCTGTGCTTTCACATAAGAATTCTTCTTGACAAATTTTTCAATGACATGGTGACCCCCCCCCCACCCAGCTACTTTTACTGTCAAAAATTTGTTCATCAGTGTGGTATTTTCCTGAAACAATGCATGCACACTTACTATGATTATTATTATTTATTGCAACATTGTTAACCTATTCCACTACAGCCATAATTCACCATGGTGATTGCTAAATCTGTCCACAAATGTTTTATTTTTGCAGACCCTATATTTTATTCAGATTTTTTAAAATATCAATAACTCTTGTCCTCTCCAGAAGTCATGTACAGTGCAAAGTGATGGTCTTATCCTGTGGGTGATGAGAATAGAAAAATGAAATAAAAACTAGTTGTTGCTGCACCCAAATGGTCAAGCCAGAGAAAGCAAATATGCTTCAATCTTCATCATTTCTTCCAACCCCTTTTTTTCTCCACTCCTACTCACCTACCCACAAACAAACAAACAAACAAACAAAGGCACACACTCACTCACTCAGAAGCCTAGAAGCTAAGATATCTGAGTCATCACCAAAGTTTGAAAACCCAGAAAGTAACTGCCACTGAAACACCCCCAATCAGCTCACACTTTCATGGCCGTGTATCCCTCATCTTCTGTGCCCTAAAGCACCTTGGGAGTTGCTCCGGGGTCTTTTGTTTTGTTTTCATTCTTATTTTTTCAAATTTCCTCTTCCAGAGGAGAGAGATGGGGACAAGGGAAGGAGCAAGAAGAATTTGAAGGAAGAAACCATATATATGGTCACCACCTTGTTGTGCCACATGTTATGTCTGGGGCTTGCAGGGTGACAATTACAGATGGAAATGGCAATCTCTGCAACCTCCAGGTATAGTTTTATAAATTCTACAGAGAGAGATAGAAACTGGGGGAGGGGGGAGGGAAGGGCTATGGAATTGGAGCTTGGAACTGGCATGGAATGCCAGGTACATAGCCCCTTCTTCCCATGTGACTACACCCAATGCATTGGAACTCAAATTGTGGGTTTTGTTTATTTTATTTGTGTTTAAAGTACCCATTTTTTAAATTTTTTTTATTTCTTTACATTGATCCAATATTAGTGAGGGAATGCAAGCAATGTGCTTTCTTCCCATTCTAAAGCTCAACAGGAGGCATGTCTCCCCTAAAACATGGGCTGTGGAGAGTTGACCCCACATTCACCCCCCCTACAAACTTTCCATACCCCCTCCCCCCCCCCCATTCATTGTAAAACCACATCCCCTTGTGTTATGTTCCCATAGACTTTACAATAGTTTGGAAAGATATTGCCATCTGAAAAAACAAAGATCCATCCCATCCAACTCAGCTGAAGACGGATGTAAAATAAAGGATGAATAAATGTATGTTGGTCCATTTGCATGGTGGAGAGCTAGAGTGCCAAAAAGGCACAAAAAGGAGGAGTAGGAGGAATGTTTTTTTTTTCTGGACCTGGAAGTGGGAGTTTGCTGATTGTGAGAGCTCCACAAGGGACCAATCCCAATCCCAAACCCAAACCTAATCCCAAACCCAACCCAAACCTGAGCCCAAAGTCAAGGAAAGGGGCAATGCATGCAGCAGTACCAGGGGTGGTGTGGACCTTGCCTTGCTCCTCTTTTTTATCTTTGTATTGGGATTTGGGTTGTTTGGACCCATGTGTTGTCTAGTAGTGTAGGTCAGTTCCATCTGGAGAAGACACAGTTCCACACAATTTGCAGTGCAGAATGCAAAAATCATTACACACTTGGTTTGGTTTGGTGAACTGAGCTTTCTTACTAATGGAGAAGCATGTGGAAAGGCTGGCTCAGGGTGGTGATCCATTCCCCATCTCTGTTTGATTCACCAAACCAGCTTGATTCCATTCTGATCATGAACACAGCCCCTCTCTCTCTCTCTTTCTCTCTCTATTGAGGTCTTGGAAGATTTTTATAAGTATTGTGTGGAAGACAAACAACAAAGACAATGACAGAGGATTGAAAAAGTTTATACATTTAGGTAAAAAAAAAAAAAAAAAACAAACAAACAAACAAAAACAAACAAACAAAAACAAACAAACAAAATAACAAACAAATAAAACAAAACATAGAAGGAAAAAGTAAGTGTTTGTTTATTTGGTTTATTTTTTGCATCAATATTAGTGTTTGGTTGGATTTACAAGAGATGTTTTAAGTTTGAGAAAATAATAATTAAATCATGAATGCCTATAGATGTTATGATGAAATTTCTTATCTCAATGTTTGAATTTAGTAGTGCCTCCATTAATTATTTCTATGCTCAACAATGTTATTTTTTTCTAATTTTTTAAAAATTGCTAGCAAAGGCTTCTTCATTATATTGCAATTCATATTTGACTTTGATTGATTTGAATACAAATGAACCAGTTATTACAAAATACATGCAATTATAAACTTTACTTTCAACCAAGTCAAATCATGAGTTAGCATTGTCAAGGTATCTTTTAAATGTGCTTCAAAAATATACAAGAATACAAAATTTCCTTTGATCATAAAATAGTAAACATAAAAAGATATTATAAAGCTTGCACTTTTAGAACAAAGAATTTAATCTAGTTACAAAATCTTAAAACACTCATAGACACTTATAAACACTAAAGAAACCAGTAATATCATATGATAAAAGGATTCAAATCATGTAATATGAAAAAAATAACTTCAAATACTGATAAGTTGATTTCATCTGCTTTTCGATTTTAAATTGAACTTCTGTGCTCAAAGGATCTATTCAAAGGCAAGCTAAGAAAGTCAAATAGATTTTTTTTATTTTTTTATTTTTTATTTTTTAAATTTGTATGTAGTTATATAGAAGTTGAGACTTGACACTTAAAACAAAGTGCTCTAGGATGATTACTAACTTTCTTAAAATCAATTCTTGAAGAACAACTTGAAGACATTCACACACCTCTCTATGAAAATATATATATATATATATATATATGAATGTGTTAAATAAACCTAGGTTTTTGCTAAATTGACCGACCCATGATGAAGAATATGATAATCATAATGAATATGGTTGATTTTTATTGGTTTTAGTTATCATTTTTTCTTTTCTTTTTATGATAGGTGGATTAATCTAATAAAAACCTAGGTCTATTTTATATTCTCATATATATACACATTCATATATATATATATATATATATATAAGTGAGATTTTGATGTTACTAGCAAGTATGAGACAAGGCACACACAATGATCGGGAAAAACGTCAATGACCAGTTTATTGCTCAATTGGGATAACATTGCCTTTGGTCCAACACTAGCTAACTCATGGTGCTACTTGGGACCTGCTAAGTAATGTGCTACTTCTTGACGGCAAGCATGGGTGAATGCTGAGAGCGACGCCGTGCGGATGCTCGCAGGAGGGCGATAGATCCTGCTCGCAAATGCGGAGAGGACGGAATTCTGTCCATCAAATCTTCTACTTTTATTTTCTTTTTCTGTTTGAGAGAAGGCTAGGAGAGAGCACCCGTTGCAGCGACGATTGATTGTCAGAGGACGGGGAAATCTCCTGCTTCTGGAAATAGCCAGTCATCTACTCGTGAGTAGTGTGCGGATGGTCGTTGCGGAGCAGGAGGAGAGCATCTGTCGGAGATGGCGCAGAGGTAGGAGCATGGGCGCAGGCAACGGTTGGTTCCGTTTGAGTGGCCCAAGTGGAGCTGAGCGACAATTTGGGGGAAAGAGGGATTGTACGGAAAGCCAGGCTGGCCAGAGGACGAAGCTAATCCAACTGCCTCGTCGAACAACGGCGCGTCCCACTTGGGTTTCCGGACAAGCGGTACACGCCTTCCATTCCTGGCCAACCGCCTCACTTGCGCTTTGCTTCACCGTAAGCGCTCCGAAGCTGGCACCGAACCCCACCCTCATGGGCTTTTTGGGGAGAAGAGAGTAAGATTAGTGGCTTTCAGGCCCGCCCTCGTCCGGGGTGATCTGCAGATTCTGCTATCAATGTCAACTCTCACAACTGCATTGTTCTTAAATCAATCGATACACACTTGAAAATGTCGGGAATATTCACTTCAGCTTCCCCAGTTTTAGGGGCTTCAGAAGGAAACCCTAAGACAGAGGAGGTATGACTTCGGCTCTCTAAAAATTGGTTTCTCGACGTGTGTGGGGTGGCTAAACTTGAGTTCGTATTGCATGTTAATAAGAGAGTGTTAAATTCTAAGTAGAATGTGACATATTACTAATATGTCTCATTAAGAGAAGTGTTGAGATTCGGTATGAGCAGGACAGCAATACAACTGTGTGCTTCTGCCACCTCTCTCATGATAAATGAGCAAGCATTCTGAACAGCTTTAGTTTCCATTAATGTTGTTTTGGTTCTGTGAAATCATTGGTAGTAAGCCAGCCTCAGTTGTTGAATGGAAAAAAGGAGGAATCCCTAACTTTTTTTCTCTTTATACTCGTGTGGTTTGCAGTCCTGAGGAATCTTTATAAAGG
Source organism: Physcomitrium patens (assembly GCF_059467195.1). Taxonomy (NCBI): domain Eukaryota; kingdom Viridiplantae; phylum Streptophyta; class Bryopsida; order Funariales; family Funariaceae; genus Physcomitrium; species Physcomitrium patens. Next base: position 6,630,603 of record NC_143429.1, read on the forward strand.
CAGAAGGCAGTTGAAAGGTTGTTAAAATAAATTAAAAAACAACTCTGAAGAAGGCGTGCAAGCTGACTAGGACCTCTCTAGAACCAATAAAATTGATCTCCTTCCTGAGTTGTCTGTTTCACACAAGCAGGTATGGCCAATCAGACCCACTCCATGATTGAGCTTCTTCCACAACTTTTAGTTTCGAGCATTCGATTTTTTTTATAAAGCGGGCAACATGTGAATGAGCAATCTGAAGAACGGTATTCTACTTACTATTCAGGTTTCTTTGTAGGCAGCTGTGCTGTTTGTACCAGAAAGTTTCAAACATGAATGTCATGCACCATTAAATATGAGCTGGAAAAAGGGTGAAGATGGGTGGGTGAAGGAAAGAGGGGTGTTATTATTTCATGCAGGCAGTCACCAAAGGAGAATTTTTTAATTTGTGGCAGGCGGCTAAATAATAGCCTCTCTCTCTCTCTTCTCTCTCCTATCCAGAGGATATAGTAGAGTTTGATTGGCTTGTTAGCTTGGGGAGGATAACATTCTTCCAAGTGCTGCACACCAATCTGCCAGTACTCCCCAACTGTTTACATTTTCGGTGTTGGTGAAACTAGAATTCACCACACAAAGACTGGGCCAATTGTGTCCACATCTTTATATATTTGCTCTATGTTTATGTTCCACCTCTTTGCCACCTACTGATAAGTGTTCCAATTACTGTTACTTCATGTTGTTAAGTTTCCTAACAGCCAGGGAAATTTAGCAGTGGGTAGGCTGTAGGGCTTTGTATCTCTTTCCAGAAGTTTGTTATAACCATATCTTTAAACAGCACCCAAATCTAAACAGATCCCAAGTTTCCATGAGTTTTTTTTTTTTTTTTTTTTTTTTTTTTGGATATTAAAAGCTTGCCCGTAACCTCCAGACTTTTGTGGACGATTTTCCCCCTTATTCTGCCCAAAGTTCAGATTCTTCTTTCTTATTCTTGCAGCAGCAAATGAAGGAAGAAGATGAAGAATAAGAAAAAGGAATATATGTTTATTTATGGACATAAATGTGGAAGACAGTTTCGCTCTTTCCTTCAATATTTAGCCCCCCTCCCCCCCCCCACAAAGGCCATTTCTATTTTCAATGGGAACATGGAACAAAGCCCAGTTTGGCGCAGAAGTTGGGGGGTTCTCGAGATGCTGTTCCTGCCGACCAGAGTGTACCAACTTGCCCTAAAAGTAAACGTTTCGTAAAGCTTTTATATAGTTGAGGAGTTCAATAAGGACCCTTTTCACATTGCTATTCATCCAACTCAAGGATTCAAGCACGCCATGTTAGCCTACTTGCCCAAAGATGATGAGAGTGAATGAGGATACTCATGAGTCTTGATTTATAGATGTCCATTTTGAAAGACTATGGTTTAAAATCCTTACTAAAAGGTCCCTTGTTTGGAGAAAAAAAATAATAATAAAATAAAATAAAAATGGAAGTCTTGCCTTGTGATATATATATATATATACTAGGAAGAAGCAATGAAAGGACCTAAATCACTGTTTTATTACAAGTTTGAATATGTTAGTTCACATCCTAATTCCAATAATTTTTATAAGTAATTGTATTGTAATTTCATGTATTATAAAAATCCTTTTAAACATTGTTTTCTACTTCTTTTTTTTTCTTCCAAAAACCATCTTTTGAGGCCAATTGAATGGAATTTGTGGAACAAGAATATTCATGCCATGTGAAAAGAAAACACATTATATCTCAAATTTATTTTTTCCTTAAGGTTTTTTATATTCGATTTCCAAATATAAAGCCAACTAAGTGAAACTTCTTATTTTGAAACAATCGAAAGATTAAAAAAGTTGCAGCTTCTCACCTTGTCTATTTAGTATAAGAATCTCCCTACTCTTATAATAAACCACCCTTGATTACAATATAGATCAAGTAAGTAAATAATTAAATGCTAGCATAAGGAAACAAACTCAAACATAATGGACTAAGTTACACTTCCAACATATCACAACCACCATACTCTATTACATATCAATGTCTTGAAAAAATTGAAGTACATAAACAAAAAAAGAATTTTGTATGTATCTTGGCAAGAGGGTAGTAGACATGGACAACACCCTCTACTAGAAATGCCATCCCATGTATGATTATAAATGTATAAACATTAATCCAAGTATTATTTAATACAAGTTTAGCACCCATCATATCAGAGCAATTGGATGAAAGATCCTGGTTAACATGCATTTCTATATATATATATATATATATATCAGATTACAAACATATAATTAAAATAAATATCTTCTGGCAACTTCAAAGAATTCTGGATTGACTTTTTATTTTATTTTATTTTATTTTATTGTCTGTTCTTTTGCATAAAATCATTACAACATAAATGCATAGTTTACATGTATTTAGAGATAATTCACAGTTTTTATGCAATTATGGTATTAAAGAATTAGATTTTGTAATATAAACAAAGAAATATATTGGAATATTCACTATCATTAATGGTAAAAAATCCAGTAAATCTTCTATGACACCATTGGAGTTACACTCACAAGTATTATTTACAAAAAAATTGAGACTCGTCAAATCTTGGTTAAATAAATGTTTTCCTGTTTTTGTTAGATAAATAGTGAAAATAATTAAATTTTATTAAACTCCACTTAATTGAAGAACTTTCGATGTGAACTGAAACCAGTTTTCTAAGACCTAAAACTTAATCAATTTATTTGTCGATGAGCATTTATATATTTAATGCAACATTGCAGCTTATTTGACAGGAATTTGGTTAGTCTTAAATGCAAACACTATCAATAAACTTGTACAATCATTTCATGAATGTGGTACTTAAATCATTTCGCCATTATACTTATGAACTTCCACAACTACCACCACTAAGGTACAATTATATTCATGATATCCTCTCTCTCTCTCTCTCTCTCTCTCTCTATATATATATATACATTAAATCTTATGTGGGTCTTTATAAAAAACAAAAACGTGATAAGTTTGATTTATCCATGGAACATTTGATATATATATATATAAATAGCCTATTTTTTAATACCTCTATATACTTCGTACTATATACTATCTTTTATAAACCTACGTATGCATGTCTGTATGTAATCTGGAGACTCAACATGAATGAATGATATTCTCCCAACCATCCATCCATTCATTACTACTCAAAACCAAGTATCCCTTCTTCTAGGGTTTGTTCCTCTTCAGCTTTCCTTTCCAATTCAATTCAAATGCTTGGAGATCCATCTTTTGTAAGCCTACAAATTAATAATAAACTTCAATTCAAAACTTTTTCAAAGCATGGACAAAGCAAATGGAGTGAGTGAGTTTAGGGTCGGGTTGTGCCCAATGTAGGGAACGGGGAACAGAGTCAAGGAGACCCCCCAGCAAGGAATGGAACGGAGAACAAAAACATTGGGGGTAGAAGCCCAACCGCGTTCCCAAAATCCGGAAGCATATCCATCCCCTAAACTCTGTTCCTATCCACATTTATAAATGAAGCAGCTATGCGAATATTATTAATACTAATATTATTAAGAATAGAACAACAGACGATATCTCCTTGTGGTTTCCGATTCTGACCGGGTCGGGTCGGGCGGGGCCGGGTTCGGAGTAACGCGGGTGAACCATAACGGAACCTTTTTTTTTGGTTTGTTTGTTTCACTATTTCCGATAAAAGGAAAACGACGGCGATTTTTGCCGCTGCCAATGTGAACACGTGCACAGTTACACATGCGGATGAATGAACTTTATGGATGAATGTTCTGATGGATGCCGGTATGACCTCTCTTCATTCTTATACATTCTGAATAATAATACTAATCTTAATCTAAAATGCTATTAACTAATGTATTTACATTTTAGAACTTTTCATGTATTAATTCTTTGATCTTTATCGATTGTTGTGGAACAGTGCATCCTGTTTCACGCTAAACTTCTGAGAAGTGTATTTGAACCCCAAAACTTTTGGTTAGAATTTGTACTGCTAAACCTAATTTGCATTCTCTTTCCAGTCTTCAAGGTCAAATTTAAATGTTTTTTGAATGATACTGGATCGTTTGTGAAGTTGGCCCGGAGCTAGTAATTGTTGCAGAAATGCTTGCAATCAATGTATATATATATATATATATATATATAATGAATGGACACGTTGTTTGTATCATCTTCAAGTATGCATTGTTGTTGATAGTCTGTAATAGAAACCTAAGTAAGTTGTTTGTAGCTTAGTTCTTTACTATCAAATTTTGAAACTTTTACACGAAAATTCAAAATTCGAAAAGCAAAAAGTTGTGCAATTTGTTCATAAACTGTTGCTAGTGATTTGGTTTAGCACCCAATAATAATAGAGTGATGTAATTTGAACCTATTTTTGAACTAATAATTACT